>NC_092128.1:168884547-169621422 GCF_043159975.1 Macaca nemestrina | reverse complement strand
CCTTTGTAAGAAACATGCATGTTGGAATTGAGTGGAAAAGGAAATTAAACTTAATCCTTTTATGTTGGAATCAGTGTTGCGATGTGTTAGATTCATGGAATAAAGATTTGTTGGGATGGAGTTCAAAGATCTTGGTAAAATAGTATAATTCCTGTTCCCTGAATATCGAGTAATTAAGTTGGCTTACTTCCCTCCCCTAATATTGAAAAGGGAGTTTCAAAGCAATAGGTAACAAAGGTTATAATGGATATACAGCAGGGCCAGAAATAATACATCATTTCCACAATATCCATGTGTATTAGATAAAATAATGGTCTCCACAGACATCCATGTCACAATCCCCAGACCTGGGGATATGTTACCTTATAGGAAAAAGGGGACTTTGGTACTAAGATAAGGATCTTGAGATGGGGAAAGTATCCTGGATTATCTAGGTGAGTCCTTTGAATTCACAACTTCAATATGAATTATAAAAGGGTCTCTGAACTTGACCCTTCCTTATAAAAGGGAGGCTGGAGGGTCAAGTTCAGAGAATGAGGTGTGATGATTAAAGCAGAGATCAGAGTGTGTAAGGGCCTATGAGCCATGGAATGGGGGTAGCTTTGAGGGGCTGAATAAGGCAAGGGAACAGATTCCCCGCTAGATCCTCCAGAAGGAACACAACCCTGTAACCATTATAGACTTCTAACTCCCAGAACTGTAAGACAACAAATTCATTTCATTTTAAGGTATCAAATTTGTAGTAATTTGTTACACACCAGCAATGGGAAATCCATACAACATGTATAAAGATCTTAACACAATGCATCACACATAGCACTGTTTTCATTATTGTTATCATCTAGTATTTTTCTTACCCTTCTTTGGGCTTGCTCTATATATTTAGTTAATTTGCCCTTATTTAATTCTAGGCATTGTGTGAAAATGAACTTTCTGTTCTGTTGTTATGATTTTCAGTTATGGAATCTGAAATAAAATCCTGAATACACTACCATGTTTCAGAAATTATTACAACTAGAAGGCAACTGCATGCCTTGAAGATTGTCCTTGTGTTGCAAGTGACAATTTTTACTGGCCAGTTACTAAAAGGTGCTAAATTATTGCATCCATTTGTATGAAGAATTGAACTGCTAACCTTGTGATGTATTTGGAAGCTCCTGCAGAACTGTGCTTCTTGAGAGCTGAGCTGACAACATACATATCAGTTTCCTCTTCCTCTTTTTCTAACTCCTAAGACAAGCCTGAATATTATGTGATATGGTTTGGCTGTGTCCCCACTCAAATCTCATTTTGAATTGTAGCTCCCATAATCCCCATGTGTCGTGGGGGGACCCAGTGGGAGGTAATTGAATCACAGAGGCAGGTTTTTTTCGTGCTGTTCTCATAACAGTAAATAAGTCTCATGAGATCTGATGGTTTTATAAATGGCAGTTCCCCTGGACAAACTCTCTTGCATGCAGCTGTGTAGGCCTCTGCTCCTCCTTTGCCTTCTACCATGCTTGTGAGACCTCCCCAGCCATGTGGAACTGTTAGTCCATTAAACTTCCTTTTCTGTATAAATTACTCAGCCCCGGGTATTTTTTCATAGCAGTATGAGCATTGACTAATATAATAAATTGGTACTAGTAGTAGGCACTGCTGTAAAGATACCCAAAAATGTGGAAGCAACTTTGGAACTGGGTAACAGGAAGAGGTTGGAACAGTTTGGAGGGCTCAGAAGAAGATGGGAAGATGTGGAAAAGTTTGGAGCTTGCTAGAGACTTGTTGAATGGCTTTGACCCAAAATTCCAGGCTGAAGTAGTCTTAGATGAAGATAAGGAACTTACTGGGAAGTGGAGCTAAGGCGGTTCTTGCTATGCTTTTTAGCAAAGAGACTGACGATATTTTCCCCTCCCTGGAGATTGTGGGACTTTAAACTTGGGAGCGATGATTTAGAGTATCTGGCAGAAGAAATGTCCAAGCAGCAAAGAGTTCAAGAGTGACTTGGGTGCTGGTAAAAAGCATTCAGTTTTATGTATTCACAAAGATATGATATAGAAATGGAACTTAATATTTAAAAGGGAAGCAGAGGATAAAAGTTTGGAAAATTTGCAGCCTGATGATGCAATAAAAAAGAAAAACCCACTTTCTGAGGAGAAATTCAAGCTGGCTGCAGAAATTTGCATAAGTTATGAGAAGCCAAATGTTAATTACCAAGGCAATGGGGAAAATGTCTCAAGGGCATGTTTGAGACCTTCACTGTAGCCCCTCCCATCACAGGCCCAGAGCCCTAGGAGAAAAAAATGGTTTCCTAGGCTGGACCCTGGCCCTGCTGCTGTGTGCAGCCTAGGGACTTATTGCCCTGTGTCCTAGCCACTCCAGCCATGGCTAAAATGTGCCAAGGTACAGTTCAGGCCATTGCTTCAGAGGGTGCAAGCCCCACACCATGGGTGCTTCCATGTGATGTTGAGCCTGTAGGTACACAGAAGTTAAGAATTGAGGTTTGGGAATCTCCACCTTGATTTCAGAGTATATATGAAAATGCCTGGATGTCCAGACAGAATTTTGCTGCAGGGGCAGGGCCCTTATGGACAACCTCTGCTAGAGAAGTGCAGAAGGGAAATGTGGGGTTGGAGCCCCCACAGAGAGTCCCCACTGGGGTACTGCCTAGTGGAGCTGTGAGAAGAGGACTACCCAGACCCTAGAATGGTAGATCCACTGACATCTTGCACTGTGTGCCTGAAAAAGCCGCAGACAATCAATGCCTGTGAAAGCAGCTAGGAGGGGAGCTGTACCCTGCAAAGCCACAGGGACAGAGCTGCCCAAGGCCATGGGAGCCTACCTCTTGTATCAGAGTGATCCTGTATGTGAGACATGGAGTCAAAGGAGATCATTTTGGAGCTTTAAAGTTTAATGACTGTCCTATTTGTTTTTGGACTTGCATGGGGCCTGTAACCCCTTTGTTTTGACCAATTTCTCCCATTTGGAAAGGGTGTATTTACCCAATGCCTGTATGCCCATTGTATCTAGGGAGTAACCAACTTGCTTTTGATTTTACAGGCTCATAGGTGGAAGGGATTTGCCTTGTCTCAGACGAGGTTGGACTATGAACTTTTGAGTTAATGCTAAAATAAGTTAAGACTTTGGGAAACTGTTTGGAAGGCATGATTGGTTTTGAAATATGAGGACATGAGATTTGGGAGGGGCTAGAGGTGGAATTATGTGGTTTGGTTGTGTCCCCACCCAAATCTCATCTTGAATTATAGCTCCCATAATCCCCATGTGTCATGAGAGGGGCCAGGTGGGAGGTAATTGAATCATGGGAGCGAGATTTTCCCATGCTGTTCTCATGATAGTAAGTCTCATGAGATCTGATGGTTTTATAAAGGGCAGTTTCTATGCACGTGCTCTCTTGCCTGCTGCCATGTAAGATGTGTCTTTGCTCCTCCTTTGCTCTCCACCATGACTGTGAGGCCTCCCCAGCCATGTGGAACTGTGAGTCCATTAAACTTCTTTTCTTTATAAATTACCCAGTCTTGAGTATTTCTTTATAGCAATATGAAAATGGACTAATACACTATGATAATTTTTTGTTTGAAATATAAACTACTATGAGGAATGCTAAATTAAACTTGTAAAAAGGGTAATATTGCATTTTTAACTCTATAGCATATTCAAGACAAAAGACCTAAATTTTCCATGGAGTTTCACTACTGTTTTCACCTCAAAATAAGTCCATGGAGAGAAACTAAAACTAGTCCTATGAAAGAGAATTTTGCTTTGATAATGGCCAAACCTCTCTCAGATGTGAGTTTTGTAACCATTTATAAAATGGATAAATACTGTCCATTTCCACAATGAGTTAAACCACCAGGGTTCCTGTTAATATACTATATTAGTCCATTCTCACACTGCTAGACAGGCATACTTGAGACTGGGTAATTTACAATGGGAAGATATTTGATCGACTCACCATTCTGCATGGTTGGGGAGGCCTCACGAAATGCATTCATGGCAGAAGGGGAAGCAAACACATCCTTCTTCATATGGCAGCAGGAGAGAGATGTACTAAGGGGGAAGCCCCTTATATTAATAAAACCATCAGATCTTATGAAAATTCATTCAGTATCACAAGAACAGCATGAGGGAAACTGCCCCCATGATTCAATTATTTGTACGTGACCCCACCTTTTACATGTGGGGATTATTACAATTCAAGGCGACATTTCCGTGGGGACACAGCCAAACTATATCATACACATTGATTATTTTTTTTTCTATGTCAGAATGTTCTGACTGTGCTACAGAATGTTCTGACTCTGCATCTATAACAATGAGGGACTTTAGAAATTTCCAAGAATCTTCCCTATCAATTAGGTTTATAGATCAAAATGCAGATAAATCAAAACAAATTTAACTTGCTTGGATGAAGAGATGGAAATCTTGTGCAACGAAATGTTGCAGATTATAAATTTTAAAAGAAAGTTTCCAGAAAGAGAATACAATTTACCTGAATGATGTATTCTCAACTGCATTAATCTGTAAGATTTTTCTTTGCTCTCTACCTATACATATACACTGCTTACATTGGAAAAGAAAGCCTGCTTTATATGAATATAAAGCAAGATATGCAATAAAATATTCATAACGCCAAACTTCCAGGACTCAATACATGCTCTTTCTAGAATATCAAATATAATGAACCCTCCAATTAGAATTAGGTTTGGTTTCTTTTCATCCATTCATATTTTACATTACCTGAGTGTGTGCATGCTATATATAGCTGCCCTTTCTTCATGTAACCTTCAGCTATCTTGGATGAATTTTAAAACTCCCTTTGCAAATTCTTAGAGCCTTTTAGTATTAAATAAGTCCTCACTGACATTTACAAGTCATACCATTTACAAGAGTGCACTGTGGTCTTCATGTTTATTCCCCATTCATTGCAATAAAATGTGATGCTTAATGCTCTATTGATTATTGCTGCAGTAACAAGTGACACTTTTAATGAGTTATTTTCTTCTCTTGCCTTCATTCTTGATGCACATTACACAGTAAACTATACTGTACCTTAAAAACATGTTTATTTGCATCCAATGATAAGGTTAAACAAGTCACTTTCTTAGGCTTATGAAAAACTATAATACCAGTGCAAATAATGCTACTAATATTAAGATATAAAATAGACTGTTTTTCCAATGACACTATTTTCATTGTGATTAAGACATTTCCTTCCTAGAGTTGAAATCATTAAAAGTTTATCCTTTACTTGGTGAATCTGTAAGTTGAAAGTTGACATATATTCTCTATTCATATGCAGGTTAGATGAGCTACGGGTTGGATATTTTGGGTTTAGTTTTAAATAACTCCTTGCAGCAGGCAATAAAGGAGAAAAAAATAAATGTTTTAATGATAGTTTATAATGTTGGAAATTGGACATGTATGCTTTAATTGTAGAAGTTTTTTAGTTTTGTTTTTGCTAGGAGATTATCTCTTCGTTATGATAATTGAAGGGGAAGCACCAATAAAACCAAAATCTTTTTGGCTTTTTATTCATGTTTAATTAAATTCAAATTTCCTAAGAAACAGCTAAAGCTATATCTATGTGCACAATTAATGTGACCATAGCTGTCAAGTCACTCAAAAGGAATGAGTCACGTAATTTTTAAAAATATTCACTCATTTTTATTTGATTTTTAAAATCTGATTATAATAACAATTCACTGATGGTCTTAGATGACAGCCTTCTTTATATCAGAAAACTCTGCTCATCCCCCAAATCTACACTATCCTGTACCTTAGACCTTAAATACAGTCCTCAGATAACTCTTGGTATCTACAGGTTCTGGCTCCACAGATTCAACCAAGTGTGGATCAAAAATATTTTTAAAAGAAATGAAAAAATAAATTTAAAGAAACCATGCAACACAACAATAATTTTTATGGCATTTACATAATATTCAGTATTATAAACAATCTAGATGTGATTTGAAGTTTATCTAATAACATGCAAATATGATACCATTATATGTAAGATACCTGAGCATCTGTGGATTTTGGCATCCATGGTGGTGGGGTGGGTGGGAAAGGAGGGGGATCCTGGTACTATTTTTTCTTTCAGTTTTCAAATAATTATTCCCAGAAGAAAATGCAAACTATCATTAGGGTTGGCACATTAAGCTCTATCAGATATTGACTCTTCAGCTAATGATTCATTATTTCCTTTCTAACTTGACAGCTTGCTGAGAGCAGCTCCCGTAGAATAGGGCCTCCAGAGAGCAGCAAGAAGCATGCAGCACCAGAGCTCCAGCCACGGATGCCAAGTATTAGAAGAATGCCAGAGTGAGAATTCTGCAGAGCCCGCAGGCTGGCATATGGACAAGAATTGGGAATAGTAAGAGAAAGATGGGAAAGGTGACCAAAGACAGTATAGAGACAGAGGCCAAGTGAATGCATCCCAGCAGCAGTCCACTTCAGAAGTAGTCCTGGTGCTGATTCCCCAGCAGGAGAGTTTAGTGCCACAGGCTAAGAATGAGTCAAGAGGAAAAAATCATGATGTCATGGATGCAGTAATTACTATGTCAGAAGAAAATATTTTAAAATACTGGATCACTGTTGTCCTACCATCCCTATCCACTCCTAAATCATGCCGACACATCTGAGCCAAGTTCATGCTGCCTGTCACTTTAGTGACACTCTAGGATGCCTAGCATCCCTGATTTGGAGGCTCCAGGAAACCTACAGATGTATACATGTATCCTTTAAACTTTCTAAAATAATAGTCCAAAATATATTAGCTTCTTGTTTTAGAAATCACTCGATTTTCCTATTTAAATGCAGAGTTCCTACATTGCTTATAAAATGAACAATGTGAATAACAACTGCTTATGCCTGCTGGTTTTTTGGGGGAAAATTGATAGCCATTATGTGTTGTTTTTTGTTTTTTGTTTTTTTTTTGTCATCCTAAGGATCTCTGAGATGGCCTGAATATATTCATGCAATATGGGTTCATGTGAACCTAACTACAGAAAGGAATTGAGTAAATAAATTTTCAGAAGGCAAATCACATAATAGAAAATTAGGTCTGTTCTATACCATACAAATAGCTGTAATAACAATGGATTTTATCATTTCTTCAATTTGTTATGAGTAGGGTAGTGCCTATAGACAGTGATTCCATGCATTTGTTTAACAAATATGAACTGAATGCATAATAAGCACCAGGTATTATACTGCACGTTATATACAACAACAAACCATACAGGCACAATTCCTGACCTCAAAAACATTACATTCTAGTGGGACATAACACAGGTAAGAGTGCAATACCATGGAGCTTCCCTGGAAGAAGGCAAGTAAGCCAGAGGCTTAAAGGATGAACAGGAACGTGCTAAGCAGGTGAATCACAAGTAATGACAAAGACATTTGAAAAACTCAAACGTCCATGAGAGCAAGAGGTGAGAAGATTTTGTTCCAGTTATAGTTTTGGCTAATAGTGGTTAGATAAAATTGTCAATTTTAATTTCTACCCATGAATCTCATATCATGAGAATAGAATTCCTGAGTTGGTACAGAACATTCTATTCTGAATTGTGAATTGAGATTGCTTAGAATTTGTGTGTTTTTAGAAACATTAATTTGGTGGCCATGACAATGCACCTTGAAGAATTTGAACTAGAGGAAGTGTAATTGACAGACGGCTCTGGCTGTCCTTTGAAATCCATCCCCACATTTAAGCTGACATCATGCTTCCCATAGGCTCAGTGATGCTAAGGCAGTTTTGACTTTAGGATACAGATATCTTCTCTTTTCATGCAACTCGGCCTCATGGACTCCCCAGTGGTCTCTTGCTGGACTTCCATGAGACTGCACACTGATCTATGATGCTTCCACCCAACCTTCATTTTCTCTTTCCTTCCCTCATGGTCAGACTTGCATGGGGTATGATGACTCTCCCAGCCTCTCTGTTCTTCCTCCCCATTTTTTCTCACAGGCATTTTCCGTAGTAAAATATTTGAAGGGGCTTCTTGGAGGACCTGAGCTAACTAACAGAAGTGTTACTAGATGTGGTCTGATAAAACAGGTAATAAGAGGAGCTGGGACTGACTTGCAATCATGGTTCTATGAAGGGCACCATTGAAACAACTGAAAGATGAGGGCAAAGTCCAAGCACAGGTAATGGATTGGTTGGCTCATTACCTGGGCTGAAATGGATGGTGGCTGCACTGCAGACACATATAGGAGTGGCCTTGAAAAAGAGCAAAGAGGGAAATTCTTTCCAATGGGCAGAACTATGAGCAGTGAATTTAAGCAATCACTTTTTGTGGAAAGAGAAGTAGCCCAAAGTGATAATATGTATACATTTCACTTCAGTGGCCAATGTCCTGGATGTCTGGCCAAGGATTTGGAAGGAAAAGAATTTGGAAGAGCAGAGACAATACATTCTAAGGTAGAGGTCTATGGTTGACATAGAAGAGTGAGACTGTCCTACAACATGTGAATTAAACCTTAGATATTAGTTTTAATTTGTCATGTAGATCTACCTCTATCTGTTGAGCTAATCTGCATACCAAACCTGTGTGGGCCTAGTGAATAATTTAAATGTTAGATCTTTGTTTCTCCTTCTACTACTTTAGTCATGTCTAATGAAAAATTCCAAATATATAAAGTAGGAAGATAGAGTAAAGAAGCCAACTTTCTTTCTCCAAAATCTTTCTTGCTAAAATAACCGATTAGCTCAATATCTGATAGAACTAAATACGTGAAACATAAACTTTGATACATTATGGGAGCAGGTGAAAAGGATATAGTTACCTCCAGTATTTTTGCTCAAAATCCCCCAAAATAAACAAATGTATGGTAACAATTCTAGAATTAGTAGTTTCAGATTTCGAGTTCAATAAATCAATTACTAATTATCTCTTAATATCTGCTCAATTGTTTATTCAAATGATGTGAGGCCCCAGGAATATAAAACATGATCCCTGACTTCAAGGTGCTTACAATCTCCTTGGGGAGATAAGGCTGACACTTAAGAAGAAATAAAGAACTATATAGACAGTAATCTCGTCATACTAGAGAAAATTCAGCATAGATAACCATTCTCTCTAGTGAATATGTAGCTTCCTGAAAGCAGAAAGCTTAGAGGCTCTGAACAGTACCCTTAGAGGGGAAGAAACTTGAGGCTGAATCTTGATGATCATAAATTTGATAAGATGTCCACAGGACTGGGAGAGAGACATTCCCTTCAGGGAGCCGAGTATGACATCTAAACCACTGAGAACTACAGAAAATACAAGGGTGCTTTGACACCTCAAGCTCAGAGCATCCAGATGGTGGTACCCAAGTGCACCAGGGAACTTAAGGTTGGCAGTGCCCAGTACAAAGCATTTACTTTCTGCCTTTAGAGGAAATCATTGGTATTCCTAAGCACCAGTTTGCAGTCTGGAATCAACTGACTTATGACAGAGTTTGCAGAAACTGACAACCTGGTTAACTGACTCTCTGTAATCATTTTCTTTGGAATTTATCTGCCCCCAAACATCTGTTACTTCATCTTGCCATCTTGCCTCCTCCCAAAATGGATCATGAGTGGAGATGCTTGAAGTCCTTGGATTCCATGTTTGCCTACCAGCCAGATGGTCCATGGCTGGACGCATCTGCACTTGGAAAAGCTCTGTTTGACCTATCTCATTTCACTGTTGCTCATCACATACTCTTTTATGATACGAATAGTCACCATGACCAGTTGAATTCCCCTAAGTTACAGATAAATAATGTCAAGAACTCTAAATTATAATTTTAGGTTCTTATTATGGAAAACAGTATGGCGATTCCTCAAGGATCTAGAACTAGAAGTACCATATGACCCAGCCATCCCATTACTGGGTATATACCCAAAGGATTATAAATCATGCTGCTATAAAGACACATGCACACGTATGTTTATTGCGGCACTATTCACAATAGCAAAGACTTGGAATCAACCCAAATATCCATCAGTGACAGACTGGATTAAGAAAATGTGGCACATATACACCATGGAATACTATGCAGCCATAAAAAAAGGATGAGTTGTGTCCTTTGTAGGGACATGGATGCAGCTGGAAACCATCATTCTCAGCAAACTATCACAAGAACAGAAAACCAAACACCGCATGTTCTCACTCATAGGTGGGAACTGAACAATGAGATCACTTGGACTCGGGAAGGGGAACATCACACACCGGGGCCTATCACCGGGAGGGGGGAGGGGGAGGGATTGCACTGGGAGTTATACCTGATGTAAATGACGAGTTGATGGGTGCTGACGAGTCGATGGGTGCAGCACGCCAACACGGCACAAGTATACATATGTAACAAACCTGCACGTTATGCACATGTACCCTAGAACTTAAAGTATAATAAAAATAAAAATTAAAAAAAATAATTTTAGGTTCTTTTGTCAATTGTTTTTTGTTTTGTTTTGTTTTGTTTTGTTGAGATGGAGTCTTGCTCTGACACCCAGGCTGGAGTGCAGTGGCATGATCTCAGCTCAGTGCAACCTCCACCCTCCGAGTTCAAGCAATTCTCCTGCCTCAGCCTCCCAACTAGCTGGGATTACAGGTATGAGCCACCACGCCTAGCTAATTTTTGTATTTTTAGTAGAGACTGGGTTTCACCATGTTGGCCAGGCTGGTCTTGAACTCCTGACCTTGTGACCCACCCTCCTTGGCCTCCCGAAGTACTGGGATTACAGGTGTGAGCCACCACGCACGGCCTATCAACTGGTCTTTATGACATATAGCAATTTAAAAAGCCAATTCAAACGTAAGTTTGAGTTGGGCATTGGCAACACATTTTATAGTTCTAAATTAGCTGGAAACCAGTATCATACTAAATTGGCATTCTGCCAAGTGTTAGCTTGCTATATGATATGACACTTAGGTAGCAAAAGGAGTGAAAAGGAAGAAATATCACTGTAATTGGTTATTTACCTACTCTATGCTTTTCTTTTATCATAACTTAATGAAATCAGAATAGAACCCCCCTATTTTACAGATGAGGAAATAAGTACTCAGAAAAAAAAATTTTCCAAGTGTTGAAAGCCTGAATATGGAAGAGCCAGTTCACACCTCTGACAAAAAGATAATGCTACTGTGTTGAGCTTATGATTTTTAGTTGCCTAACAACATACAATTTTTAAAAATGCCTGTGCACGTTCAAAGCTTCTCCTCGGAGATAATAAGTGTTTCTAGGCAGCTGCCCTGAATGAAAAGCATCCCAGAAAGTGAAAAATTTTTCATAAATGCATTAAACAGGAGCTGCAAGGCATTATCCTCATATATATTTATAAGTAAATCTCATGTAAGCCAAAATGGGTCATGGGTCATTTTCCATAAAATGGAAGAGAAAATATCTTGAAATATAGCCATCTGGTTTTCCATCTCAGATACATTCCTGCAAAGCTGAGCCCAAAGTTAAAACATACATGTTTTATATCAAGGCATCTTTCACATGTGGGTTTCAAGAAACTCTGACTAAAAGGAAAAATCCACTTTTGTTTCTCAGATAAATCCTTTACATTACAGGCTATTTCACAACTAAGGCAAATTCTAAGTATCTGCATCAAAACTTTGCACTTACAGTTTCATGTCAGAAAGTAGTTACCTCAATTTTAAAATGTGAGAATCACTAAATCACAAGATATACTGCTTCTTCCACTGAAATATATTTAGTCCTTCACTCCTGAAGATTCTAACTAGCAACTCTCTTTCATAATTTTGTTTGTGTGTGTGTGTTTTTTGTTTGTTTGTTTGTTTGGTAACTTCATCTCCCTACAGCGTTTAAGGCTCAATTATTTCTCATCTTGAATATTGCAGCCACCTCTGAACAGTCTCTTTAACATTGGTATCTCCGGCTTCCTTCCTACTCTAGTTCATTTTCTTTTCTACCACAAAGTCATCTCCCTGCTAAAATTTCCCATTGTTACTACAGTTTTAGGAAGCTCAATTTCTTAGGTTGACACTGCAGCCCCTTCCCAAGTTTGGCTAAGCACTAGGCTCCTCTCCATTTCCAAACCTGGCATCTGCTTCCATTTTTTTCTTCTCTGAGTCATGTGTTCCCATTCCAGAGATGCTTTTCCCTGCTTTTCTGCCTGTTCAAACCTAACAGTTGTATTAAAATTCGGCTTTGGGTTTATCCTCTCAAAGCAGCACATGCTGTGTCAATTAATTGTAATTTATCTTTACATATCTTTTGTACCATAAGATCTCTGTGTTCTTGAAGTCAGATCATGTGTGGTTGAGTCTTTGTACAATTCTTAGCATTAGCCTGATGTGTGTAAGGTAAGAAGTAAAGGACCGTTTAGTGGATGAACGAATGAATGAGTGGAGTGATAAATTTGTATTTATCAATATTCCCTTGTGAAAATGATATGTCCTTATAAAACAGACAACTGATTTAGAGGGTTGAGTCTGTTTTTCTCTACAGTGCTAACCATCATATAACATTAGAAAAAAAAATTCCTTTCCTGCATTTTATTTTTAGTTCACCATCCTTTATGGTCTTATTTTTGAAGACACAATATGCATCTTTATTGAATAAATAATGAATCAATACCTTCCCATTGTAATACTCAAAAATTCCACATTTGAAGATGAAGTGCTTATAAGCATAGTCAAAACCAACACTTACAGAGAATTTACTATGTGACTGGCATTGCGCTAGAGATTTTATATCGATTAACTCATGTAAACCTCCAATAGCATTTTATACTAGACATCAATGTTACCCCCATTTTACAGATGAAACAAATGTAACACAGAGAAGTAGTCACTTGTTCAAAGTTAGGTAGCAAGTGGCATACACAGGCATTAAAGATAGGCAGTGTCTTGCCAAATGCCCGATTGTCAACCATTTTGCTACCTTATTCTTTGACGGAGGAATGCACTGAACGGAAAAAGTTCTGTTTCCTTTTCCTAGTTGCAGAGTTTGCCCCTGTAAATTACTGTAGTTTCTGGATATGCATGTCATCTGTGAAGCTTATGTAATATACAATCTTCTGCAACCAAAATCATATTGACAAGTTTATATCTCACAATTCATTTAGGTAAGCTTAGTCATACCTATATCAAATTCTTTATATTGTTTCTTTTTTAATTTTTCTCCAGTTTCTGTTGCTTTTTTCTACCAGCCCCGGTTCAGTTAAAAACAAAAACAAAACAAAACAAAAAAACTGCTGAGCAAATAAATTAGGACAGAGTTTACTTTGTGTGCATGTGTGTAAGAGTGTGTGTGTGTGTGTGTGTGTGTGTGTGTGTGTGTGTGTGTGTAGGAAAATTACATTTTCAGCAATAAGTCAGGAGCTTAATTTAAAGTAATTTGTTCATAACAAACAAATGTTCTCCTATAGCTATCTGAGTGAAATACTTCATTGGTGGAAGAAGAGATTGGCAAGTCTGTGAAGAGTAAGACAACCTTTTGCCAAGTGAAGCATGTTAGTTCTTTTGATCTATAATTCAGTTTCTCTCCTGGCTCAGCAAAACACTTTAAGAAGGCTCTAAGATCCTTCTGTTAAGTGTACTTTATAAGCGTGGTCTCAAAGGTGATGAGCCACAAAGAGAAACCATTGAATAATGCCATTCAAAGAGCTGTCTCAACAATATACACAAGCTGGTATGAACAAATCTGAAAGAAAACAATAAGATGGTTCACTCTTATGCAACTATATTTTCATAGGATTATTTGTATCTGATTTTCTCTGCAAGGGAAGACATCTAAATTGATGTGCTTGCCTTTAAAAGAATAGTTTATAAGTTCCTATTTCACAGATTAGGAGCACAAGAAAACACATATTTGGGAAAAACATATGTAATTTCTGCTTAGACACATGTATGGGAAAAACACATGTAATTTCTGCTTAGAATAAAAATTTAGATTTAACTCTAAATGTTATAGGAAGTCATTGCACAAGAAAGAATGAATTTGCCTATATCAGACCCTGCAAGGCATGCAATTTCCCCTTAATTTTATGAACATGATTACAATAGGAATATATGCCAGACTATGTAAGTGAAAATTGTGAAATATTATGAATCATTAAATTGTAAGCAATTAAGCTATAGAAATGAAAATGGCAGCTTTTAGCAAGAACTCAAATGACATCCAAGGATCATAAATAAAAGGGAGAAAAACATAAAAGATTTTTATTCACAAAGTGTTAAGGCAATATATAAAGTTCCTTTTAAAAAATATTTTAATTCTCTAGTTTCTGAGATGCAATTTGAATTAACCTAAATTGATTTTGAGCTGGCCTTCCAAATTTTAAAATCTTACACAAGATAAGATGGTGTTTTTAAATCACTAATTAGCTTTGATGAAAGATTAGTTTGCATAGAAATGTAGCTAAGTTTTTAAGTTGTTTTTTATCCAAATATATTAACTTATATGCTATGTAGTTTATTATATTCAAAAAGAAATATTATATTGAGTATGACACAAGTGTAGAGTGTCTTCAGTAAGCTTTCTCATTTTTATATCTACAAATTCATGCAATGTTAAAAAATTAACTTCACAAAAACTTTTCAGCAAAGCATGCTAAAGACTGTGAAGCAGGCTTAACCTGCACTAGTTACCAACTTGTATGAGTCTGGTGAGATAGAACACCCAGGCACACAAGTTACATGAAGCAGGTTTATTACCTATTGATATGGTTTGGCTGTGTCCCCACCCAAATCTCAACTTGAATTCTATCTCCCAGAATTCCCATGTGCTGTGGGAGGGTCCCAGGCAGAGGTAATTGAATCATGGGGGTCGGTCTTTCCCGTGCTATTCTCATGATAGTTAGTAAGTCTCAAGACATCTGACGAGCTTATCCGGGGTTTCTGTTTTTGCTTCTTTCTCATTCTCTCTGGCAGCAGGTACCTAAGGAGTGCCCTTCACCCTCTGCTGTAATTGTGAGACCTTCACCAGCCACGTGGAACTGCAAGTCCTTTTTTTTTGTAAATTGCCCAGTCTCGGGTATGTCTTTACCAGCAGCGTGAAGACGGACTAATACATTTATAGATAGGCAGAAGCTTAGGATTCACTATGAGCTGGTCCCCCAAGAGGAAGAAAATCTGCCCCAGGTTTGATAAAGTCTTGACTATGTGTGCCCCACTTGCAGCAGAGCTGAAAGATCCCAGAAAGTAGCCCGCCGCACTGTAGCCCAGGCTGGAATGCAGTGGCGCAATCTCGGCTCACTGCAACCTCCACCTCCTGGGTTCAAGCAATTCTCCTGCCTCAGCCTCCCGAGTAGCTGGGATTACAGGCACCCGCCACCACGCCTGGCTAATTTTTGTATTTTTAGTACAGACGGGGTTTCACCTGCTGGCCAGGCTGATCTCAAACTCCTCACCTCAGCTGAGGCTGCCCGCCTCAGCCTCCCAAAATGCTGGGATTACAGGCGTGAGCCACCGCGGCTGGCAGCCCACTCTGGGTTTTATACCCCAGGGCATATGAGTTGCTGGGCTAAAGCATTGAAATACATCCTGTTTTTAGGTGGGAACTGGAACAAAGGCCACGCTGTTCTGGCCAGTCCCTCCCTATCTCAGAACGTTACATTTCCAGCACATTCTACTTTTATTCTTTAGAAGTTCAAGTGAGAAAGTGTGGAAAACTGGGTTAGTCCACGTCCACCCAGAAAACTGTCCTGCAAAAAGCATAATGCTATGCCGAGTGGATCTTTTGTAGCTTTATTTACAAATTGTCCTAACTACATAATGGAACCAGTCATGGTGCTCTTGGATAAATGAGGTTTTTAATCCCAGCTGTATAGCAAATGGCACAGTCTGAAAATACGTCACTATGCTTTATCACAAAATTATTCTATTCCGCCAGTGTCACTATTGAGAAATACGTTTCTAATTCTTCTCAAGAATAAGATTACAACTATTTCCAGAAGAAGCAACTGATATGCTTCATATACAAGCCATGTGGGACTGGCTTTATGATGACTGGGGTATTCTCCCACTGAATATGCCTATTACCCAGTTCATAATAAATGTTGGGGTTAAAGGGGCCCCTTTTCCATGGGCATCCCAGGTGACATTACTCTGCAGAATCATACAGCCGTTTGAGAAGCCTTATCAAATTTGCTATCCTTCATGGGTCTTACAGATGCTTAATAAAACATTAAGGTAATTAACAACAATAAAAAATTGGAAAGGTCAAAGGGACTCAAAGGACTAGCCCCAGAAGGGCGGTGAAAATCTTTAGATGGTTATTAAGAAATGAAGCAAATAAAATGAAAATGTATGGGGTTAAAACAAAGGTCTTAACAACGCTATTAAAGGTTAGGTGAACCAAAGGGAAACCCTGCTGGTCCCCCACGCCCCGCCGCCCCTTAAAGGGCCCCCGCACCAGTTTTCTGCATCTGCCCCACACTGGGGAAATTTAAGGAAAACTAAAAGGCAAAGATTATAATGAGAAAGCTGACATTGCCTGGGGCAATGATAAGGCAAATTAAGACAAACATTGACCAAAAGGCCTGAGTCGCTTGGCTCCACTCTCTGATGGGAACCTAAATTTTCTTTCACCAGAAAAGCTAAAATGGTCTGGGGATAGGGAATAAAAGTTCGTGCGACCAGAATATAAGAATGTAAAGGTTGATAGGATTATGAAATTTGAGAGGTTTAAACAGGCTTTATGTAAGGTAGTTGTGACTTCTTTGCCTAAATGTTTTATTAAAACGGGTATTGTATCTGAATGGGGGATGTTTCCTCTATCTAGTTCAATAAAACTGAGGATGTAAAAGAAAAAGAAAGATTACCCTATTGTGAACCCATGCAATATGAATACATATCACTCCTTTGAATACCTCCAAAAACCTTAAATGTTTTAATGTTCTAGATGAAATGTTACTGGTAAAATATGCAAGTAGTTTAGTTCCACAAGTTATTTTATCAACCACAGTTTATGAAAGTGGCTCATTATTAGAGAGGTAATAAATGAGTCATTTTTATTTAATATACCATTGATTTGAGAACAAATACACAGGGAAATGATTTTTTTCTTAAGAAAAATTGTGTATTTTTCCAAAATAAAATAATAGTGAAGACAACATGGTCAAGAGTCGTGTTTTAAAGTGGAGATTTTTTTACAAAGAATTATGCTGAGACTGAAGATGCCCTAAGCACGTATAATCTTAAATATTTTAATAGAATGGATGACGTTGGGTCTTGAAGTTACGTTGGGTCTTGAAATCTTTACAAATATCTTCAGTTGTGGACAAGCCAAAAACCTCAACAAACATAGCTGTATCCTAGAGCTGATACATTCCTATCCAGAATTCTTGAGATGCCCTCAGTGTCTCTAACAAGCCTACTTAATTTCCCACTTCTCACAGTAGGCCTAGCTGCTGCAATTATCAAGGTTATCAATATAAAGAAGAGAAAGGATAATCTGATTTAAAGAATCTTAATAAGTTTTACTGAACTCAGGGTGCCCAGGAGATTCAACGGTACCATAATTTACTCTGTGCAGGACTAACTTTCAACAAAGGAACAAACACAAATTTCAGCCATTTTATACATGAGTCCTGCGCAAAAGTTCAGATTCTTCATTCTCTTCTCAAATCCTTTTTCATATCCCTCCCTCTTCCAGGCAAAACTGTACATGTATGCTATCGTAAGTTGGAGAAACAGATATCCTTTCTGATACTCCATGCTGTAGAACACTGTCAATTGACTAAATTTGGTTGCAGAAATTCCCCCTCCTACTTTAAACACAAAGAATGCCTTAAAGATCTTATGCCTGTAATCCCAGCACTTTGGGAGGCTCAGGCAGGAGGATCACTTGAGTTCAGGAGTTCGAGGCCAACCTGGCCAACATGGTGAAACCCCCTCTCTACTACAAATACAAAAATTATCCAGGCGTGATGGCATGTACCTATAATTCCAGCGGCTCGGCAGGGGTGCTGAGGCGAGAATCACTTGAACCGGGGAGGGAGAAGCTGCAATGAGCTGAGATCACGCCATTGCACTCCAGCCTGGGCAACAGGGCAACACTCTGTCTCAAAAAAATTAATTAATTAAATAATTAAGATTTTATGTTAGCTAAATTTTGCTCACAATCTAGGAAAAGTAGATTTGTCAAAGGACAATGAAATCATGTAGATAAGAAAACTGGAGGTATAATAGAGTTAGTCTAAAGCAATTCACTAATAATAAAGAAATAAACTGTATGATGTAAAAGTAGCTTCATATAGATTCCTACTTAGGGGTGACATAAAGAGGGAAATAGGATGATAGCTTCAAATATTTTTGGATCTTAAACATAATTCAATCTACTTCCCACAATGTTAATATTATTCCTCCAACGCTTAAAGTCCCTCACCATTTACTCCTAATCAAACTTTTTCTTTTTTATTACTCTTCAACTGCTCACTCATTAATTACCACAATCTACTTCCATAACCATCTCTTAGGAGAACATTGGCATGAGCCCACCTGCTTTTTGCTACATTAGCATTGCTAATAATGCAACTTTCTGATATTTTCTGAAGCTTAGTATAAGACATTTCTTTAAGCTATGTTTGGAATTATCTTACCTTGGTCAGTGTGGAAGGGAAACAGGGATTACATGAATTGTATGCTCTGAATTTGATAAGACAGCTAAAGTGGTGACCTCATACTGTGCATAGCCTATCTCGAAAGTATTTCAGTTCCTAGTATTATTTTAATTTTATCTTCAACCAAATTAAAGCCATTGACAGCACACATGAACATGCACGCATGCAAACGCACACACACACACAAACACACACCAAAATGAGTATATTTTATGAATGAAAAGGACAATGAAAAACAAAGCCCTGCTTCATTAGGACCATTGAAGAGCAGATTCTACTTCTAATTAAAGGACTTAAAGGATGCTTCACTTTTTCCATATTTAGAGTTTGTTTTTCAGGATTCAATATTATCTGCCCAATATTCATTTTTTCCCTCCCTCGTTATAATCAGAATCCCTGGGGTCCCCCCCTCACTTCCACTGCCCCATCTAGCAACTACAATTCCCAGCCTTCCTTGCATCTCGTTGTGGTCATGTGGCTAATGGGACATGAGAGGAAGTGATATGTGCACCTGTGAATCACTTCTTTGGAAAGAAAGCTGCTTACTTTCACTTCACATTCCCCCTTTCTGAAGTCAGGAAGAAGTAACAATTTAGGAGCTAACTTACACTCAGAGATGAAATCTAGACCCTCCTACCTGCCCTAGATATTCTGCTCAACACTGGACCAAATATGCAAGAGAAATACATTTACATCTTATTTAAGCCACTATAGTTTTGCAGCTTAGCTAAAGCTGCACCTTAAATAATAAATATATCAAGCAGTAAAGAAACCTGTTTAACTGTTAATAACCTTATGCAACCAAAACTTACAATGATAGAAATATAAGTTCTATTAAAAAACTAGTGTTCCAACCACAGTGATCTAAGAAATGAGGAAGGGATAAACTGAAGCTTAGAATTTGTGTATTTTCTAACATATGTTAGGTTATTATTCAATTGTGTTATTTATTCTATCCAGATTTTTAAATGGGCACATTTGTATTGTTGTTTTCCTTTCTCTCTTGACCTATTTTAATTGATATATATAACATTATATATATCTTACAGATAACATATATAATATTATAGTAATATATGTCTGTTATAAAGCATAACAAGATAATGAACACTCACAAGGCTTTTATCCAAGCAAGTAACTAGAACCTTACTAATAACTTGCATCTACTATATTTGTCTAAGTTGGACGAATTTGGAAAACACAGATTCATTCAATATTTCCGTCACCAGCCCAGTGGTTCTTAAGATCCTAATTTTAGAAAACAAATCAAGAGCATATTAGTATTACTTGTAAATCACGCAGGGAAATTAACCATAATACAGAGTTTGAAGCTAGTTATGAACCTTACAGCATTCTAAGCCTTGTATTTCTCATTTTTAAATACTATATGAATTCCTCCACCATAGACCTACAGCAGATTTTATATGAGATGTTACAGGTGAAGGACCACTTCTTAGAGCCCTCCTTTAGTGGGCATGTAGCTGTTGACTGGAAAAGAAGAAAATTGGAAAGAAAGAGGGGGTATTGCTGATAGTGGAAAAGAGGTAAAGACTTCCCAGCACAGTCAAAGTAGAGGGAATGTTGAGTGAAATGACCAGGGCTTCCTCAGGCATGCTTGTCTGTGAGTGAGTGAGCAGCTGAGTGTTGGGTGAGGGGCTGGTAAAGACAGAATATACTATCCTGTCATCTTTTAATCTGCTATAATAAAATGTGATTAAATATCCTGATGCATATGAAATGCTTAGAATAGTGCTGGACACATAGGCAGTCTTATTTACATGTTTGCTAAAGCTGCTATGCTTGGGCAAAAACGTAGAGAAGCTATTCTGTCACACATACACATTATTCCTTTAGATAAAGGACATTAACATGTAAAGTTCTCTCTTTATTTATTTACACTGAGTCATTAGAATTTAAGCCACTGGAATGTGCATATAGTAATTTATATTCTAGTAACTCAGTTTAAATAAAAAGTATTACTTATTATGTTTACCAAGTTTGGAGTTTGTTGATGTATCCTCAGTGTCTCTGATCATGTCTGACACATGGCAGACACTCAATTATATTTACTGAATACATTTCTAAGAAATAAAATTTTCCAAAAATTTCCCATATTAAAAGCATGCAAGTTGCTCTCTCTTCTGAAACGATAAATGTATCAGTGGACGGGAAGACAGCAGATTGCTAAATAACTCATTGTGAATCAGAATCTGTTGAATTTGACTAATGATCCCCGAAACTTGCTGCTGAACAGAATTATCTGAAAGAAATTCATAAATACAAATTTCTGGGGCCAACACCGGGAAGTCTCAATGAGCAGATACATATTTTTGTTTGTTTGTCTGTTTTACTTAGTTGAAGTCAAATTTTATTTGCAATTTAACAATCTGCTGTATAAATTATACCATAAATGACTGATAAAATACCAATTTCACAAGCATACTTTTTCATGAATAAATAATACTCCATTGAATGAATGTCATAAATTACATCACTTTTTATTTTCATTGAACACAGGTTGCTTACATTCTTCCTATCACAGTAATATGTTTAAAAGTATTTGTATTGAAATATTTAAAAATATTTGTGTATTTAAAGATTTGTTGACAAGAGGTAAATAGAAATTTTTAACAGTACGTTGTTACTGAGGTATTTTAACGTGTTTATTTTTTCCGAGGTTTTTTCCAGCTTTATCAATATGTATTTCCCCATTTGTAAACTATCCAAGCAACTTCTAAACCTGGCAGCAACTCCCTGGCACAATATAATGCAAGGAATGCTCCCAGAGGAGAGAATGAAGCAAGTCACCTAAGCCTCCTGGGCAGACATTTCATAAAGTATTAAACCGTGTCTTAGAAAAAAGATCAAGGGTGGCCCAGATATTTGCTTTCCATCAAGTGGCTTATGAACTACAACTTTACCTCTGACTTGTCCATACCTACACCCAAAAAAATTCTGTTCTGGTTTTGCTTTCAAAATGTCTCAGGTTTTCCCTTATTTTCCAAAATATGCTGGTTACCCAAATGTAGGACCTCAACCTCCTACCTTGAGTACTGAGGGATAGAATTTCTTGAAACAGTCTTGATTGATCTCTAGACTTAGAAACTTCTTCCCCAGACAATCTATCCTGCTGCTAATGTTAAATTTTCAAAAAGGCAAACTCATGACTCTTGTTCAAATATGAAATGAACAAGCATTAAAGTGAGGAAATTAATGGCTGAGGCAATCAGTAAGATGTTAAAAGCAGCTCAAGAGAGAACACAATATATACGTATAAATGCATATATATATAGGTATATGTGTGTGGGCTGTGTATATAAAATCAGGAATGCTGAACTGCAGTTGCTAGTAAATGCAAAACTGGTTAATATCATATAATACAATAAAATGTAACCTTTGGGCTCATCTTTTCTACAGAGAGGGAACCCATTTTTTCTCAAATAATCAAAATTTATTTGCATAGTCATGAATTTTCTGCAACCTAACTTCTACCTCTACTCAGTTGCAATATAGCTCAATCAATAGGAAAACAATCTAAGGTGCACCTTTCTATGCAACCAGATAAACTCATCATTTCATTGAAAAGACACCCAGTAATCACTACTTCATCATCTCTTACAATTTTTCTTTACTGCCATTTTCAGCTTTTATAATACAGCCAATGTCATGATCTTCCCTCTGCATCCACATTAATTGTTCCAGAATATACCCTCCACTCAACATAGGTCAATTTTTACCACTTCCTGCACACTTCATAATTTTTCTTCCTGTGCTATCCCAAACTTCCTTCAAAATAATTCAGCCAACCGGTGGGGTAGATGCTTGACAGATAATAGTGAAGAGATATATTTTCTACCTTCAGGGAATTTACAGTCTAAAATTATCTTTCTCTTTTTCCTCCATGTATTTGCCTCCTCTTTATCAGTCAGTACTCACTATTCACTCTACTTTTGCAAGAAGACTTCTCCAATTGCACGAGTCAACACTGACTCCTTTTCAATAACTGTGTGAAAAATGGATGTGCCACGTGGGCTTTGAATCCTTGATCAGTTTACAAAAGCATTTAGGACAAAGGTTCTATTTTAGCCTTTTATTTCACATAACTTCTACATCTATTACTTTTTGCTTTAAACCTAACAACTGTTACTTCAGATGCAAGGATTGTGTATAGGGACTCAATGACTTCTGCCATCTTCATGACGAAATGTTTCTGGAGCACTTTTGCTATCAAACATTCTTGATGTAGTTAATTGAGCTTATCTGAATTTATGATTCATACAGCTTTGATTTCAGACTGACAGCTGTCACATAAATATAGACTCAAACGAGCATAAATATGCAGGTGATGATCTATAAAAACATATGTACTGTGAAGCAAATCACTTATAAAACCTCAATGGGAAAAAAAATTGGAAGAGGAGGTAGGCATGGTTATAATCCTGGTGTTTGATAAAGAAACTACTATCCTCTTAATTCCTTAATTTACTAAAAGTTTCTTACTATAGTGATAATCTCATTTTCTGCTACTAAGAATGAGTAGGTAAAAATTATGCATCTCTATGAGGCTGTACATTTCAAAAAAAGAGTAGGAGAAAGTACACTCCCACAGGTTAAAATATTAGCATAAAGCAATTTCACATCCTTGGTTATATTATTATGGGTTTCTACTTGTAACAGTCACACAAAAGAACCCTCATAAACTGGATCCTGAATAGTTCAAATATTTTACAATGAAAATAAAATACATGATCTGAATGCAAAATCAAATGACCAACTACCCTCGCACTTTTATGTTGATACCTGTATCATCTTGTTAATAACTTTTTAAAGTGAACTTGATCCAAGCTCTAGTAAGAAAGCTATTTTAAATTAAAATCTCTTTCTCTTTTGTAAAAGTTTCGTATTAGGTATGTGCATCACATTACTTTCTGACAGAAACACAATACTAAGCCAGGTAAAGTCAAATTGATCTCCTCATCAGTTAAAGGTAGACAGATTAGAAATAAAATGATAGTGAATTTGCACTTAGAACTGAATGGACTAGATAATCATCTAATGACTGCATTATAGTGAGGAAGGGCTTCATTTCCATCTGTCCTTAGAAGCTAATCAACTTGACTAGACGCCATAAATGATGAGTCACAGGGCTTGCAGGAAACATAGAACATGTACTCTGAATACACTTTTTAAAAAATTATCTTCACCTCTTCCTAAGATCTCTTTCTCCCACTCTTCATTTTTATTGTGAGGACTGAAAACAAAGCAAAAAATATATACAACTTGAACTAATAAAAATTAAAGTTATTTTATTTTCTGCCACTTGTTTTAAAGTCACAGACGTCTATATTAGTAGCACTTTAACTTCCTATTAAAATGAAAGATCAGTGCTTTGGAGCATGTTTCTGAGAGTAAAATAAAATTATAACTGCTAAAAATAATAAAGTCAAAGACATTATGACTGTTGATTTAAGTGATGAAAGCATTAGAAGATTCAACACCGAGAAGACAAATAAAATGGTTATCTATTTTCTATAAGAGTGGAATTCCAAGAATCTGGATGACAAAAACAACATGGAGTTAGAAGAATGTATCTTGCTAGAAAAAGAATTAATATTATATTAGCAGAATTATTGTCTAAAGTGTATTCAGGAGCCAATAGTAAGCTATCATTACAAAATTTACTCCAAATGGAGAACTAATTATTTTAAACTTGATACTAAGCCATTTGTTTTCTCAAAATACTTCAGCTGGAGAACTTGCTTAGGTAACTATTAAAAATTTAATATGTACTATATATGTTGTAAACCATATTCTATTATGGTGTCCTTTCCAATACACACATAAATTACAAATTAATAAATAAACAAGTTTTGGTGCTCAGTGATGGTCATATATTCCATGAATGTTTCTTTCTTTTTATGGCTACTTATGAGTTTCATGCTTCACGGAAAATAATGTAGTAATACCTAAACAATCCTTTTGTCTACTTAATAGAATTCCAGAACTGGTGACCAGGAAACATTTTTAAAGCATCCAGGTAATTCTGATGTACATGGTCTAAGATTATACTTTAATAAAGAGTGTTTTAAATAATCATGAATTCATGGAAGCTAGCGTTAACCTTTTTTAAAAAAATTCACATTTTGGTATAAGCGTGGTGACGCTTATCTGTCAAGTATCTATTGTAATTGAAGGGAGAGTGATGTAATTTATCAAAGAGAGTAGATAACATAAGATTTGATCACTGATTCCCTTATACGGTATTCACTTTCCTAGTTTTGCTTAATTCAAGACAACTTTAAAGTGAAGTCCAGCATATGAGAAAAGATGTCCTAAAGATATACTGAATTGTTGGGAAGAGATCCAA
This sequence comes from Macaca nemestrina, assembly GCF_043159975.1. NCBI lineage: Eukaryota > Metazoa > Chordata > Mammalia > Primates > Cercopithecidae > Macaca > Macaca nemestrina. Next base: position 169,596,487 of record NC_092128.1, on the reverse strand, counting down.
TGATGGTTCTCTATTACAATCTTTCCAGATATGATAGATTATTACAATATTTTTAAATGTGGGAGTAGGGCTCTTGGCCTTGACATACTGATATTGGACAATGACATATTGAGTGGAATTTTCCAAGTGGTAAAAAGATTCCAGATGACAATGGAAGGACATACAAATGATCTTAAAATTAACTAAAACTGCATCCAGATATACTTGATCCACTCTTCAACCATAAGAATGCAACAACAACATCAACAAAAAATGGTGATTAGACAAGGAGGAGAAAAATGCTTGGTGCACATGACAGTGTCTTGGACAAACAACTGTTAGTTACACCCCTACCTTTCTGTAAAAACTATCAAAATTATGTATCTTCAAAAAACAGTTCTAAGACCAGAAGCTTATGTTTGCAGTGGAAACTGTTCACCCCTTAATTTTTCAAACAAATCTTTTCTTCCATTTGAAATTTTTCTAGGCCTCAAGTAGACACTGCTAATGTGCCTAAAAAAGAAAAAAAGAAAAAACCAGAATTTTAAAGAAGTAGTGCATGGAACAGTAAGATCAGCTTATTAAATGTGCATCACTGGGGTTGGTTTTTAATCTTAGATCTCTTCTCTCCTCATTGGGCACATGCCACTTTCATTAACATTCAGGGAGCTGCATATATGCATTAAGGAAAAGAAAGTTCCTTCAGAGTAATGAGGCCAGAAGAGTATGACAACATCATCGTTTCTCCCTCTCGCTATGCATTTACATTCAATACTGCTCTGTTACCCCTAATATGCCTTCTCAGCCTTTATATTCTAAACACAGATGTATAAAGTCATTCTTTGCTATTTCATAACCACTGCTACTGTAATTTTACAGAAAGCTAAGCACACTGGAATGTGTATTTTTGTAACTAGAGGAATGATTCATATGATCTTCTTTAACATCTGCTAACTTCCATGACTGAAAATTTATTGAATTCTGCCTGTGAATTTGCTAGGGGCTATTAAAGAGCTAACAGAAGAAGCTCCCTGCTGTGTTTGTACGCACAATTTAAAGAAACAAAGCAAATGATAAAATGAGCATTTGTGTAGTTTTTATAATTTATAAATTACTTTCAGATGCCTTATATAAATCAATTCTCAAAACTACTTTCAGTGCTATGTATGGATTAGCTTAAATGTATAGAAGTCTTTAAGTTACTCAGGGCCACACAGTTCAGGGAGTAACATAACACCTCAAGCTAGGTTCATATTTGCTTCCCTATACCATTGCTCATGCCATACACAGAGTTAATGTGACCATCGACCCAAAGAATGAAACTGAGACAAAATAAATATAGATAAAGGTAAAGAGTTTATTTGGGCTAGGGCTGAGGACTGCAGCCCGGGAAGCGCTTTTAAGTTATCTTGGGAATTGCTCCTGTGAACAAAAGAGAGTCTTGAGTTCTTAAAGAAAAAAGGACGAATCAGTAGAGAGGCAATTACAAAAGCTGTTTCTCAGGAATTCTTATTGGTTTACAGAGATAACATTGATTAGTGATTGGCTATGTATTGTGGAACTATGAGTTATTGTGTCCAGCATATGGCAGTGTTAGGTTAATTTTTAGCTATTGGTGGTGATACTGAGTCTAGAGTCCATAGAGCAGGTGGCTTCTAAATGATTACCTACCTTAGGTGGGATGCCTGCGGGGCAGGGGCTGACATTCCTCAGATAAAAAGTTTCTTTTCTTTCTCATGCCTTTTTCATAGTTGCTTGTATGCTATTCCATATATGGAAGGATTAGATTGCCATCCCTTTGAGGGCAACAATAAAAGCTTTTCTTAATCCATTTGCATAGTTTTGTAATAGTTGATAGAGTTTGAGCTGAGTCTTATTGGGAACAAAGACAGATAATAACAGAAAAGATATTTTGAACATGAAAGCAGAAATTAAGGAGGGAATAAGAGAGAACAAAGCAAAGACTCATTTCACTTAAAGGAACATGAAAGACTGCAGGAAAGATAAAAATCTGGAGGTGATTCTGCATGAAGTCAAGTCACCTGAAGTGGCTTAAAGAGGATGATGTTTGCCCTCCCTTCCTTCCTTCCTCCCTTCCTCCTTCCCTCCCTCCCTCCCTCCCTCCCTCCCTCCCTCCCTCCCTTCCTTCCTTCCTTCCTTCCTTCCTTCCTTCCTTCCTTCCTTCCTTCCTTCCCTCCCTCCCTCCCTCCCTCCCTCCCTCCCTCCCTCCCTCTTTCTTTCTTTCTTTCTTTCTTTCTTTCTTTCTTTCTTTCTTTCTTTCTTTTTTTTTTTTTTTCAGATGGAGGCTAGCCTCTGTCACCCAGGCTGGAGTGCAGTGGCATCACCTTGGTACACTGCAACCTCTGCCTCTCGACGTCAAGCAAGTCTCCTGCCTCAGGCTCCCGAGTAGCTGGGACTACAGGTGTGCACCACCATGCCTAGCTAGCATTTTCAGTAGAGACGGGGTTTCACCATGTTGGCCAGGCTGGTCTCGAACTCCTGACCTCAGGTAATCCTCCTGCCTGGGCCTCACAAATTTCTAGGATTACAGGTGTGAGCCATTGTGCCAGCTGATGTTTGTCATTTCTAAATCATAATGCAGGGAACAATGGTGTTCTCTTTGTCGGTGTGGTTGAATGTTAAAGCAAAAAGAAGAACCATGGCTCAAAGAAAAAAAACTTACCAAATCCTCTGTATTTCTGAACTGAAGCCAAAATGACTGAGGCAGAAATTGAGAAATACACTTTGGCTATTGAGAAGAGAAAAAAAAAAAAAAAAAAAAAAGGAAACAGTAGACCTAAAGTAAAGAACAGAGAGGTAAGCTAGAGAGGGAGAGAGAGAATCAATCAACGAATCAAAGCTCTTACCTTTTAAAGGATGAGCACTAAGATACACTGCATAATTTTTCCCACAAGTTAGGAAATGGTGGAAATAAAGTAAGAAATTTAGTGTTTACTATCCTATGATTCAGAAGATTAGGGTTAGTCATTATTAAAGGTAAAAACATAACAAGTAGTTGATCCACACTAATTAAAATAAGGTATAGTTGAGGATAATCTATTCTAGCTTTGTATGGTTGATAAACTTCTGCCTTTTGTTACTAGTCAGTATCCCCTGGGACACTGTAAACTGCCTTATGTTAATGGATGAGGTCTATTTAGCTGATGTTTGGATAATCACTGAAAAATTTTCAGGTGCTTATAATAGAAACAATGTCTAAGTTCTAGTGGAAATATTAATTTACTATTCAAAACCAGACAGGAGGCTTATATTTCGCCTTTCTTTGCATTTCACTCTTTCGCTGTCTTAGTTATGTAGGTCTTCTGTTCAGGAGACTCTGATCAAATATGTGTGCTGATTGAATCTCTAAGATGGGTTATGCACAACTGGCTGACTTTTAAGATTACTGAAGCAGAATCTAGCTCATTTTTATTTCTTTTTATTTAATTAAATTGGATGTGAAATTTTATATTATGGAAGGAAAAGAGTTTTAAAGCAGCTTAAATTTTGGCCCAATTTGAGAAAACCTTTTTCACATTTCATGTTACTAAAATGATCTTTAAATGATGTTTCTAATTATTGTCAATTTTGCCTATGTGAGGAATATTGAAGATAACTTCCCCTGCACAAAATATGCTAATTATTTAAATTATATAGATTATAGCTTTCTTTTGTGTCAAACCAACCTTCTATGTTCCAAATACTTCTCTTTAGCATACTCAATGGAAAAAGTTTAGAAACACTCAATAAAATGGTTAATACAAATGAGCCTAAGCAAATTTGAATATGTTTTCTTTTTAAGTTTCATATTATTTTAATATAATACACACTGTCAATTTAAAAAGTCACAGGACTAAAGTTCCCCTTGTGTGCAAATTAAGTATCTGTATAAGTAATATTAAACCTTTTTTACTTTCCAGGTCAGGGTCAAGGATGACTTTTTGAAAATTAGTATTTATTGCCAAAGTTTTTTCCTATTTATAGTATAATCTAGGTATATCAAAAGAATGCCTTTACTGTTAGTTTTATTTTATTTGCTGTAGAAGAAGAAAACACTATATTGACCTTTATAGCAATATGATCTATGTTCACAGCTATTAAATCTGTTTCCTACTGAATCATGTTTTTCTCTGCTCCATTTGCAATGCAAAGTGAAGTTTTCCCACTGCCTCATTAATTTAAATTATCAGTCAAATATGCTTATGAGAACTAAGTAAAGAAATATAATTTTTATCCTGACATAAGCTTCGCTGGGCTTTTCTCCCCGAAGGGAGGATATGCTCAGCCTTATCATCAATGATCTACAGTATGAAGGTTTTGCGATTTAAGGTTGAATGAGTCCTCTACACTTTTATGCTCTCATTGTGGTGATTTTTAAACTGCTTGATCCTGCTTTCATTTATGCCCTTTTTAATATACAAGTACAATAAAGTTGTCTGTGCCTTCTTGTAGACTGAGGAAGGAAAACTATATTCCTTAGAGATTTGAGCAAAAACAGGCTTGAGTATTTGGATAGCTGTACACTCACCCTGGCAATCCTCTAACAAAATGCTCTCTAGCACTTGCTTGTGTGGAACACTTCATACTTTAGCCATCCTGGAACTTGGGGAAATAATATTCCATTATCATTCCATTGCCCAGCTCTTCCAGTGTGAATGTTCCTATGATATTTGCTGGCAAACAGGGGTACTAAAACAGCAAAACAATGAAATCAGTGATACTGTATGATAGCCAAGCTTGCAGGGGATTTGGATCTCACAAATGGAAGTTGCAGGAGGTGTGCAAATTCATGAGGTCAGTAATTCCCGAGTGTTTTTTAGCTGGAGTCGGCTGAAGGCTTGACCAGTGCTATCTTGAGTACATTAGGTTAGGTCTAAAATGGAGGTTTGTTGGACTTCAGGAGGATGAGGGATGCCAGTAGCTACTACATGGCATATAGACTTCACCAGTCTAGTTCCCAAATACATATCCCACAAAACCATGCATCTTTCTAGTCTCATAACCAGAGTGAGGCCAGCAGCCTTGATTTCCAAAGTCAGTGATGGGTTTTTTGACAGGTATACCTACTAAATTGGAAAATTCACACGAGATTTTGAAGTGCTGCCCACATAGGTAAGGTTTCCATTGTCCCAGTGTTTTGGAGTGATTTTCCACACAAACTTCAGGATTTGATAACTTTTTTCTGGTATTCCATGTTGAGAATGAGGTCATCCATTCGAGGCAGTAGGACTGCAGACAGTTTTTATGAGCCATCTACCTAAACCCAACAAATATGGCTAATTACCATAACTTTTATATAACCAGAAACTTTACATCAAAATAAAATGCAAAGAGGGAGGGAAAATTTATTGACACTTGTTTTATAATGTTTTTCATCTTGGTTTATTGCCAGTGACCACATAAATACTAATCATGCTTAGCACTATCTAAATATGCACGTATTTTAAAATGCTGCAGAAAGGGCAGAACATATATAACATGGCAGACAGTGAGCTGGCAGTGAAAAACAAAGAAGCAAACTGTTGATATGTTGAGAAATTTCTAAATGCTCTTTTTCTGTCAGTGAAGAAAACACCCTAATATATTTTAATGGATTTTAACAGCTAAAAGTTTTAAAATATTCTTTTTTTATCTTTTTTAAAATGGAGTCTCACTCTATCCCCCAGGCTGGAGTGCAGTGGCAAGATCTCAGCTCACTGCAACCTCTGCCTCCCGGATTCAAACCAATGTCCTGCCTCAGACTCCCGACTAGCTGGGATTACAGGCGTGTGCCACCACACCCGGGGCTAATTTGTGTATTTTAAGTGGAGACGAGGTTTCACCATGTTGGCCAGGCATTTGCTGCAGAGTTTGCTGCAGACCCATACGGATTCATCACTGATAACAACTGTTGGAGTCAAAAACTAAATGTTTCTTCATTTATCTTCCCGCTAACTTGTCCCCAGTGTCTCCCATTGGCTGAATTTAACAGGGATACAGCTAGCAGGGTAATATGGGAAATGTATTTTGCAGGCACCCAGGCCCAGCAGTGGAGATGATAGTTCATTTGATGTCTAGCCCCACCTTGAGCCTCTGAGGAGCTCTGGGACATTAATGACTTATTCCTTTTTAAGGCAAGGAGGCTGGCCTTTTTCATTCCTGGTATCTGTTGATCTTTGCCAGCTGCTGCCCCCTGGGAGAGGGCCTATCATCCCAGACAGTGCCCCAGATAGTGAGGTGGCTCCTATCAACCTAGGTGAATTCTCAGAAGGGTGAGTCTGTGAGCTGTTAGTAGACAACACTCACAACTGAGATATGAGGGCACTGGCTCCTTAAAACAAAACCTATCCACTACCTTCCTACCCTAAAGTGGCATCGGAAGCTTTGGCATAAGAATTTATAGATGGGAGCATATATTAGTAATGGCACCTGCTGGCATCTGTACATTTCTTAGTCTTGAAATTTCAAATTTTGTAAAAAGGAGAAGACAATACCAAATATTAAGAAAACTCTAAATATAAAAATTTACATTAAAATAAGCATTTGTATCTTAAAGATGGATTGCTTCTATTCTAGAAAACAACCAAAACTTCCCTTAAAAACTAGTCTTTGGGAATAATTTGAACTTCTAAGGTTTTTCCTATCATTTCTGTTGGATATCATCCCTGATCTATGACCAACCTCTTCCTACCTGGGGTGACTTAAAATGGAACTCACCTCCACCCTCGGTGCCATAACTTCAACAAGACAATTCAGACTAATGTCCTAGAGTCTAGGACATGTCTTCTAGACTCAATCCTAGAGTCTAGGATTGTCTTCTAATGTCCTAGAAGACAATCTCATTATTCATATGGTAACTCCATCCTCTTCTTAAGAAAACTGCTTAGCCAGGTGTGATGGTTCATGACTATTATCCCAGCACTATGGGAGGCCAAGGCAGGAGGATTGCTTGGACCTAGGAATTTGAGACCAGCCTGAGCAACATAAGGAGACCCTGTCTCTACAGAAAATTTAAATATTAGCTGGGCAGGATGGTGCATGCCTATAGTCCCAGCTACTTGGGAGGCTAAGGTGACAGCCCAAGATGTCAAGGCTATAGTGAACCATGAACATGCCACTGCACTCCAAGTGAGGTGACAGAGTGAGATCCAGTCTCAAAAATAAATTAATACAATAAAATTAAACTAAATTTAAAAAGAAGGCCAGGTGTAGTCATGCACTCCTGTAGTACCAGCACATTGGGAGGCCAAGGTGGGCAGATAACTTGAGTTCAGGAGTTTAAGGCCAGCCTGGCCAACATAGTGAGACCCTGTCTCTGTAAAAAATAATAATAATTTTAAAATAAAATAAGAAAACATTAAATAAAGTAACAAACCTATTTGCAATAAGAAAGTAGAAGTAATTTTTACACAGTAGTGATTGTTAAAGGCATGCTTCTGCATAGAAACTCTCTATAAGCTTTCACTGGTGGAATTTTTCATCCCCAAATGTTATTAAAGTTGGAATGGATTCCAAATGTTATTCAATCACTCCCGCACTGACAAATAAGAACGCTGAAGCCAAGAGAAATGTAATGACTTTTCCAAAATTTTAAGACCAATTAAGAGGGGAATAGGAATAAAGCATCGGTTCTCCCATTATGTACAGAAGGGAGATGGGAATGGCCCTTCAAAGACCTGCACCACAGTTCTTTTTAGTTGTGCTATTTAATATAGACTAGGTTCTAAATTACCTACTTATGATCCATCTATTCAACTACCTATTTTTTATCTGTATCATTTATTTATACCCCAGTCTGCTTCAAAAAAGATTTCAGTTGTCTTACATAAATAGACACAACACAATGAGATTATAAACATTTAATACACAAAGTGAAAGAAAAACATAAAGTTGGGGGAAAAAGTGAAGCCATGATTAAGGTTAATGGACAAAAATACTTGGTACGGGACTTTTCCACTGATTAAAGATGAGACATTCATTAAGATCTGAGATTTCTACTCAAAAAAGTAAGAAATATGGTCATATCAGTGTGGATCAAGTAACTTGGTCATTAGTTACATGGATCACAGTAACAATAAAATAAAGATAAGCCAATTGCTCACAAAAGCAATCAATACTTTCTGACAAAATTAATAAACTGTTTTCTTAAAGAAATGGCACCTCTCCAAAGAAATTATAAATAAAATCAGCTTGATGTCATTGCTCTTTTCTGACCATATGTCTGTCAGAACCTAAAAAGAAACAAATTAAGTAGAGTTTTGTTTTGCAAAACTATAAATAGATCTTTTGTAAAGTTATAACTGAAAACACAAATATAAATAAATTCCTGCTTTACTATAATTATACCAGTACATTTCAGGAAATTTCAGATAAAGTCACAGTAGGTAGTAAAATCGCTGTCCCACAATATCATTTGTCTGCTGAAACTTGAAATCTCATTATTTTAAGGGGAAAAGTCTGAGGTATATGGGAGTATCTGAAGGTGTAAAGGACACCAACAGTCTGAAAGATTAGTGAATAAGTCTGGTGGCAGATAATGATCATCTAAAGAATACAGCACTTTAGAAATAAGCCAAATTTACTCCTTTAAACTCTGTTTCTTTAGCTATTTTTTCAATATGGTCTATTGTGCCTTCAAAAGATGACTAAGAAATTTATAGAAAGGGAGATACAGCTTTAATTAGATCCTTACCATCTGAGGGCAAACTCACTAATGTGACATAGATGGAGAGAAGGTTGTCCAGTTATTGATTGTGAAAACATCACAGGTTAATGAACGCAGAAAGCCTTTAGCTTTGATCTCTGAGAAGCTCAACATTATCATTCTACTAAGAGATTGATTCAAATCAGCAGCAGTGTTACTTTATTTATTTTAAGAGATGGGGTCTCTCTGTTGCCCAGGCTGGAGTGCAGTGGCTATTTACAGACATGATCATAGTGTATTGCAGACTCGAATTCCTGGACTCAAGCAATCCTCCTACTGAATCTGGTTCAATTGTTCCATACAACTGATGTTTATGATTTCTTTGAATAAATTGACCTTTCCAATCTTAAAACTTGAGAAACTTACATTTGCTTTACCTGAGTTTCTTTCTCAGAAAATTAACCATCAGACCTCCTAGGTAGTGTGAAAAATCTAAAACTTACCAGATCACCATATCTGAGTAAAACACCAGACCTCTCACCTGTCATGACTGCCTAACTGACCACCTGATTCCTGTTGACCAGCTCCTCTTCTCTATCCCTCTGTAGTTCTTGCTGTTCCATACACAATTACATTTCTTCACTGCTGTATAAACCCCTGTTTTTAATCAGTCAGGGAGATGGATTTGAGACTAATCTCACATCTCCTCGGCTGCAGCACCCCGTTCAAGCCTTCTTCCCTGGCAATACTCATTGTCTCAGTGATTGGCTTTCTGTGCAATGAGCAGTAGAGCCTAGACCCAACTTCTGGTGTTTTGGAAACAAATTTTGTCTCCCTGACCAGGAACGTGTTGCTCCTGGCTCAGCTGAAATGGGTTGGGCGTTTCAAAAGCCCTCCTAAGAAGCTGCCTGCCCCATTTTTTGGCCAGAGGTGGGTTTTGATCTCTCTCTGGTCCTGCCGCTGCTGGCCCCAACTGTGTTCCTGGTTGCTTAGGAAAAACAGCCTTTGAAATTTGTCATCGGTGTCCAGATGGGCGAGTATCTTTTGTGGGTACCAGACAATGGTATCTTCTCTTCTCAATTTGGGGAATTCTGAAAGAATTTCCATTTGCAGATGGAACAAGCCTAACTAATGAACAGAGCAAAGCACCCTGACTGTTTCTGCTTGGACACTCTTGGGGTTTGTTTGTTGCTGCAGCAGTTGGATTGTGTTTTGGTGATTGTTTAGGTGTGTGTTTTAGTATAGTGATGGAAAATCAGAATTTGATAAACTGGCATTCTTTTGAAATATAGTTTGGCCTCATTATTTTTTGGAATCTGGAGAAGTTTAGCCTCTCTATAGTCTCATTTTGCTGTTGAATGAGAAAGTGGGATGGAATTTCATGTATCCAGTCTTTTATGTAAACAGGAGTAGGCCTGGTCAGTACATGATGTTCTTCTGTGGTGCTGTTTGGCCCTGTTGTCCTTCGGAATCTGAAGAAGTTTTGCCTTTAAAAATCAAACTGCCATGGAGAATGCTTTCCCCAAAATTTTGGTTCATGCCCTTCACTAGATTACCTACTTAGGCAAACAAAGTTTAGACATGTGAACATGTCTGTAGACTGGTGAGTTTGTATTGCTATCTTACTGCTAGAGTTCCAAGGTAAAAGCCACTGGATCTTTGTGTGTGCATATATGTTTAGATGTGTTTATGTGTATGTGTATTTATGTCATATTGTCTCACAAATTAAGTAAATAAGTTCAAAGTATTCTTCAAGTTCACATGACTTAAGTAAATCTTTAATAATCAAGCTGGCTTTAAAATGATTGATGAGATAAAAATAGAAATGTCAGGGCAGGGCCAAGATGGCCGCCTAGAAGCAGCAGCATTCAGAGGCTCCAATGGAAGAAAACCATAATAAGCATGTGAATCCTTCACTGGCAACCAAGGTATCCAGGTTCTCTCATCAAAATTGACTAGAAGGCTGGCTTGACCCATTGAGAGAAGGGAGAACAGTGTGGTGCAGTGGCCCACCTAAGAGACACATGGGGCAAGGGAACCCCCTTCCCCCGGCCAAGGGAAGTGGTGAGTAAGCATGCTACTCAGCCAAGAAAACTGTGCTTTTTCCATGGAAGTGTGCAACCCATGGATTGGAAGATCCTACTCATGAACCCAAGCCACCGGGGCCTAGCGTCTCAACCCTGGAATGTGCAGATTTTTACAGCCTCTCAGCTGGAATCTGCTTAAGCCTACCCAACTCCTGGGGAAGAGCCGACCAGCACCGGCTGTGGCTGCCTGCTGTCTAAGCCATTTGAGCTCCTTAGGGAAGGGGCAGCAGCCAGCACTGGGACTCGCAACTGCCTAACATGCTAAGCTCCCTGGGTGGGGGAAGGGTGGCACCCATTTCTATAGCTTCAGGCTGCACTTTACTCCTTCTGGAGCCAGGGAGGCTGGACGGCTTTGTCCCAAGACTTGTCCTCACAGCCCAACACACCAGCTGTGGTAGTCTGTGGCCAGAGTCCCTCTTCAGGCCTGATCCTGACCCAGCCTTCCTCGCTGGGTGGGGCTTCCCTCCCACTAGGGGCACAGGCCCAGGGATATCCCTGGGCCTGTGCCCCTAGTGGGAGGGGTAGCAGCAGTCTCTGTGGACCAGCAGACTGAGCCTCTCCTCCTGGTAGTTCTGAGGAATCCGGGCAGCCTAGACAAGTGGGTTTTACCCAATGAAGCACACCTCCTCCACCAAGGGACAAAAATTCATAAATGGGTCCTGTTCCCTGTGCCATCCAACTGAGTGAGACCCTCCAACAGGAGCTGTCAGACACCCTATACAGGAGCGATCCTCCTGGCATCAGGTTGGTGCCCCTTGAGGTCAGAGGTCCCAGAAGAAGGAACAGGAACATCTTTGTTGTTCTCCAGCCTCCTTAAGTGACATCTCCAGGCATTGGAGTGAATCAGATGAATAGTGCCTAAAGTAAACCCCTGGCAAACCACAACAGCCCTACAGAAGAGGGTCCTGATCACTGAAAGAAAACCAAACAAACAGTAACAACAACAACATCAACAACAAAAAAAGAAGTCCCCACAAAAAGTCCATCAAAGAGTAAGCAGCCTCAGAGATCCAAACTAGACAAACTCATAAAGATGAGGAAGAATCAGTGAAAACACACTGAAAACCCAAAATGCCAGAATGCCTCTTCTCCTCCAAATGATCAAATGCTTCTCCAGCAAGGGCACAGAAGTGTAGGGAAAATGAGATGGATGAATTGACAGAAGTAGGCTTCAGAAGATGGTAATAAAAAAAAAAAAAAAACTCCATTGAACTGAAAGAACATGTTCTAACCAAATGCAAAGAAGCTAAGAACTATGATAAAAGGTTAGAGGAGCTGCTAACTAGAGTAACCAGTTTAGAGAGTAACATAAATGACCTGATGGAGCTGAAAAACACAGCATAAGAACTTCATGAAGCATACCCAAGTATCAATAGCCAAATCAACCAAGCAGAAGAAAGAATATCAGAGTTGGAAGACCACCTTGCTGAAATAAGGCTTGCAAACAAGATTAGAGGAAAAATAATAAAAAGGAATGAACAAAGCCTCCAAGAAACATGGGACTACATGAAAAGATCAAACGTACTATTGATTGGAGTACCTGAAGGAGATGGGGAGAATGGAAACAAGCTGGAAAACACACTTCAGGATATTATCCAGGAGAATTTCCCCAACCTAGCAAGACAGGCCAACATGAAAATCCAGGAAATACAGAGAACACCATTAAGACACTCCATGAGAAGATCAACCCCAAGACATATAATCGTCAGATTCTCCAAGGTCGAAATGAAGGAAAAACTGTTAAGGGCAGCCACAGAGAAATGCTGGGTCACCTAAAAAAAGGAATCCCCTCAGACTAACAGCAGACCTGTCAGCCCAAACTTGAAGCCAGAAGAGATTGGGAGCCAATATTCAACATTCTTCAAGAAAAGAATTTTCAACCCAGAATTTCACATCCAGCCAAACTAAGCTTCATAAGCGAAGAAGAAATGAAATCCTTTCCAGATAAGCAAATGCTGAGGGATTTCATTACCACCAGCCTGGCCCTGCAAGATCTCCTAAAAGAAGCACTAAAAATGGAAAGGAAAAACCCATACCAACCACTGCAAAAACACACCAAAATGGAAAGATCAATGACACCATGAAGAAACTGCATCAACTAGTGTGCAAAATAACCAAATAGCATCATGATGACAAGATCAGATTTATACATAACAATACTAACCTTAAATGTAAATTGGCTAAATGCCCCAATTAAAAGACACAGACTGGCAAATTGGATAAGAAGTCAAGACCCATCAGTGTGCTGTATTCAGGAGACCCATCTTATATGCAAAGACACACATAGGCTCAAAATAAAGGGATGGAGGAACATTTACTGAGGAAATAAAAAGAAAACAAACAAACGAAAAAGCAGAGGTTGCAATTCTGACATTAATTGCAAAACAGACTTTAAACCAACAAGGATCAAAGAAGACAAAGACAGGTATTATGTAATGGTAAAGAGAACAATTCAACAAGAAGAGCTCACTATTCTAAATATATATGCACCCAATACAGGGGCAACAAGATTCATAAAACAAGTACTTAGAGACCTACAAAGAGACTTAGACTCCCACACAATAATAGTGGGAGTCTTTAACACCCCACTGTCAGTATTTGACAGATCAATGAGAAAGAAAATTAACAAGGATATTCAAGACTTGAACTCAGCTCTGGATGAAGTGGACCTAGTAGACATCTACAGTACTCTCTACCCCAAATCAACAGAATTTACATTCTTCTCAGTGCTACATGGCACTTACTCTAAAATTGACCACATAACTGGAAGTGAAACATTCCTCAGCAAATGCAAAAGAATTGAAATTATAACGGTCTTTCAGACCACAGTGCAGTCAAATTAGAATTCAGTATTAAGAAACTCACTCAAAACCACACAATTACATGGAAATTGAACAACCTGCTCCTGAATGGCTCCTGGAGAAATAATAAAATTAAGGCAGAAATCAAGAATTTATTTGAAACCAATGAGAACAAAGAGAAAATGTACCAGAATCTCTAGGACACAGCTAAAGCAGTGTTGAGAGGGAAATTTATAGCACTAAACACCCACATCAGAAAGCTAGAAAGATCTCAAATTGACACTCTAACATCATAAATAAAAGAGCTGGAGAAGCAAGAGCAAACTAATCCAAAAGCTAGCAGACAATAAGAAATAACTAAGATTGGAGAAGAATTGAGGGAGATAGAGACAGGAAGAACCTTCCAAAATAATCAATGAATCCAGGAGCTTTTTTTTTTTTTTTTTTTTTTAATTAACAATATACCTAGGCCATTAGCTAGACTAATAAAGAAGAAGAGAAAGAAGAATCAAATAGACATAATAAAAATGATAAAGGGGATATCACTACTGACGCACCAGTGTCAGAATAATAGGGTTCTCTTCAAGCAATGACCTAATCTTTCATTTAAAACAACTGTGAAAGTTTATAAAAGGTTCATAAAAAGCTTACTTAATGGTCAAACTAATTTCAAATGTGAGATAGTGTTTAATTTTATTTGGGTTATGTTTATACAGCTGTGTTGTTAATGTGTGTTCCAGGATTGTATAAGATTCCCAAAATTCTGATATGTCAATATATGTTGTCAGAAATAATCATGATTATTATGATTTTTTTGTTTTTGTTCTTGAGACAGGGTCTCACTCAGTCAACCAGGCTGGAGTGCTATGGTGAAATTTTGGCTCACTGCAACCTCCACCTCCCAGGCTCAGGCAATCCTCCCACCTCAGCTTCCTGAGTGGTTAGGACTACAGGTGTGTGCCCACCACTCCTTGCTAATTTATCATTATTTTTTATAGAGACTGGGTTTTACCATATTGCCCAGGTTGGTTTTGAACGAGCTCAAGCGATCTGCCTTCCTTGGCCTCCCGAAGTGCTAGGATTACAGGTTTAAGCCACTGCACCTGGTCGATTATATTAAATTTTGGTATGCCACAATAATAACCATTTTCTTGACAAGTGTGTCTGTCCTTAGACTTGTCATCCACAATTGTTTTTGCTTCGATTTTTTTCAAAAAGTAGCTTATAATCAGCTACAGTCTAAGGCTTGCTCTTTGGGGGGAGTTCATGAAAAGGACTCTTAAATGCAGGTTTCTGATAACTTTGGAGACTGTACCATTGAACTAGAGAAAAACTTCCATGACTCTAATAAAAAGGCTGATGTGTTCATGAAAATTACTAACCCAATATGAAGCAAAGTAGGTATTAATTGCATGTTAATTGCAATTAATTGCATTAATTGAACAAGTGATGGAGGACTGGAATAATTTATGGGCTTTTTGTTTGAACATTTGTGATTCTTTTTGTTTTGTTTTTCAGAAATAGAACATTTTTATCTTTGAGCTACTTACATCCAATTGAATAAAGTATACAGAAATTGAGAAATATTTCACTTTCTCTGCCTAATTTCTCTGGAATTCATAAACTGAATGTTCTTTATTCAGAGCAGTGTGGTTGTTTGCATAAATTCAATAAGATTCTGTTTTCTTTTATGACAGAGCATAGTTGGATAAATTCCTTATTTTCCCAGAGCTTTGACTGAAATGGCTTTGTTAGAAGTTCCAACAAAGCCAATTTAGGAGAGCCAATATGGACAATGATTCTTGTTCCACTTTGTGTTACCAATCAGGCCAAGTATCGTGGGAATGAAGCTTATTCTGCAGGTAGATTGGTCCTGCTGTGATTTGTCTTTGATCAAAGTGGGGAAATGGAGAGAAAATGATTGTATTTCAAGAAAAAAAAATAAAATTAGGTTAACTTTTGATTCCTGGGTGGCCACATGGTCACCCATGATATAGAGTTGCCCACAACACCCCTCCTCAACATGCAGCAACCAGAAAGACAGACAACCAGATTCCCAATGATTGAAGAACTGATAAATATTGATTTATTAGAAAGGGTTGGGGGGGTACTGAAACTGGCTCAGTTGTCTCATAGAACTGATGTTTATGATTTCTTTTGAATAAACATAGAAATCGAATCTCCCAATCTTGAAACTTGAGAAAATTACATTTTTTTTATCTGAGTTCTTATCTCAGGAAATCAACCATTAAGCCTCAAGTTCCCTGATAGTATCAAGGAACTGAAATTTACCAAATAACTGAATCTGAACAACGAGACACCAGACCCCTCACCCATCATGATTGCCTTACTGACCACCTGCTTCCTGTTGACCAACTCTTCTTCCTTACCCCTCTCTACTTCATGTTTACATGCATATAGTTACATTTCTTCCCTGCTGCATAACTCCCTAATATTTGCAGGTCAAGGAGATGGATTTGAGGTTCATTTCCCAGTTCCTCAGCCATAACCTCCAAATGAAGCTTCCTCCCCTGGCAAAACTCACTGTCTCAGTGATTGGCTTTCTGTGCCCTAATCAGCAGGACCTAGA
This sequence comes from Macaca nemestrina, assembly GCF_043159975.1. NCBI lineage: Eukaryota > Metazoa > Chordata > Mammalia > Primates > Cercopithecidae > Macaca > Macaca nemestrina. The sequence continues at coordinate 169,580,407 of NC_092128.1, read as the reverse complement.
CCAAACCACTTACGTTTCAGTAACACGATCTTGGCTTCCTGAGTAGCTGGGATGACAGGCATACAACACCATACCCAAATCATACAGTTGCTTTTTCATGTCTTAGCTGTTGCTTTTGAAAGGCTCTAGACTCATGTTGAGTATATTTTTATTTTTTAACGATGTTTATTTTCTGTCATATTTTATTTCAAAAGTTCTTTTGATCAGGGAAGTACATTTCCTACGAAAAACATTCTTCCCAGAACCCATGAGAGGGACCACTGCATGCAAAAGACACTCAAGTTAGAATCATCAATCACAGACCAGAAAATCAAATTCCATTCCTTATGTAAACCTGATAGAATTTCTTTTTTTCCATGAGAGATCAAATAAAGGTTAAAGATTCTAACGCAGAATTGTTCACTCCTTAGCTCAGCTAGGTCTGAGTTCTTGTCTCATGACCAGGAAGATTTAGACATACAGACAGTTGAAGAGTGAGTGGAGTATAATTTATTAAGCAAAAGGATAGTTATCAGCAAGGAGAGGGGTCCTGAAAGCAGGTCGTCGGTTGCCCCCTCCCAGTTGAATACAAAGGCTCTTGATATGGTTTGGCTCCATGTTCCCACCCAAATCTCATCTTAAATTGTAGCTCCCATAATTCCCACACGTTATGAGAAGGATCCAGTGGGAGATAATTGAATCATGGGGCTGTTTCCTCCATACTGTTCTCGTGGTAGTGAAAAAGTCTCACAAGATCTCATGGTTTTATATGGAGTTTCCACTTTCACTTCACTCTCATTCTCTCTTGCTGCTGCCATGTAAGAAGTGCCTTTCACCTTCTGCCATGATTGTGAGGCCTCCCCAGCCACATGGAACTATGAGTCCGTTAAACCTATTTTTCTTCCCAGTCTCGGGTATGTCTTTATCAGCAGCATGAATATATATGCTAATGGAACTGGATTCCCTATTTGTATAAGGTGTGAATTCCTGGTGGCTCCACCCCCATTTCCCTAGTGCACATGTGAGCCCTTAGTCAGCTGTGGACATGTTTAGCCAAGCCCCCTGTGCAAGTTTCCTTATCTGCATAAAACATCTGGTGTAAGCATTTGTAGGGCAGGTCAGAAGTTCTCCAGGTACCCTTCCCTTGCTGTCTGCCTAAAGCAAGTTGGCTAACTCCTTTCAATTCCTTGTGGCCCGAGTCTTTAGTTGTTTGCACAAGATTTCAATTTCCTTAATATTTCACATTATTCTCATCATAGAACTTGCTTCCACATCAATCAGTAGACATGGAGTTTGTTAGATCTCGAAAGTTTCTTGAGACATATCAGATACTTATAGTGAGAATATGGGTCATCTATGAAGAATGTTTAGCCCATTTTCCACCATTCTTCAGAAAATCATTAATAACTATAGCCCTTTCTTTCTTGAGAGATCAGAATTAGCCTTTTTCCCCCTATCAAATTGCCCTTATTGTTCCATGTATCATGTAGTACTACTGCTTAAGCAGTTCTGGAATCACCCCTTCTTAAAAAAAGTTTTACCTGTTGCCTTACTTAGAGTTGTATAGAACTTACAATTTTTCTTTTGAGCATCATATTTTTCCACTTACTGACATCTCGATAATGCTGGATAGTACTCTGCTTTCTCAAAAACATTCTTTTTAATGTGTTTCATGAATTTTATATTTTTTCTTTTTGTCTAACAAGTTACCGTGTTTGCTAATGAGTTGAGAAGAAGTAAACTTTACACCTTTTCACTTTATGCTCAAACAGATGATCTAATCTGTTCTCATAGCACCAGGAGCTGAAAAATATTTTGGTGAAGATGTCAAACACAAGCAAAGTATATATCTGCATGTTACTATAATTGTTTATGTTTTCATGCCAATAACTGGTTCTTAAACCTTGTCTGCCCTGCCTACACACACACACACACACACACACACCCCTGCACGCACACACTTCTCATCTTCCATCTTTAAAACTTGTAAAATTGTTACATATTTATATGGTAAATCATCTTTTTAAACACTTATTCTACTACGATTGCATAACTCCAGGAAGCAGTTGCAGAAATGGAACCACAAAGTAAGGCTATCATCCCAATCTTTTTGAGATATATCCCTGCTAATTAGGGAAAATGTGAACAATAGCAGCTTAGCTCTTTTCTGCAGTAATCAAGTGTTCAAAGATCCATGAACTATCTCCAAATCAAACAGTCACATTTCCACGTTTTAAAATCATGGAATCCTTGTATTTATACTAATACAATACACGAGTACTTGAAAGTATGTGCTTTATAGACACATATCCAAAGCATAGGTTTAGTTTGTGTATCAGCCAGGGTCCTGGCAGGAAAAGATGGCATGCACAAACTGAGTAATTTGAAGAAAGTGTAATAAAAGGGTAACTTACAAAGGTGTAGACAGGGTTTAGGGAAACTAACAAGGATGTTGTTGAAACTGGGACTAGCAACCACAGTGAGTTGTTACCCCTAAGTCAGATAAGGAAAAGTAGGAAGCTGGTGACTGGAACTTGAAAAAGGTATCTGTCTGAAGAGAGCTTTTTGAGAGAAACTGGCCTTATGTAGAGGAAGGCAGCCAACACTCAGGGAGGAGCCTGCGGAATACGTACAGTTGACCCTTGAACAACACAGTAATTGGAAGGCTGACTCTCTGCGTAGTTGAAAATTCAGTTACAACTTTTGACTCCCCCAAAATTTAACTACTCATAGACTACTGTTGATCAGAAGCCACGCCAATAGCATAAACAATCCATAACACATATTTTGTATGTTGTGTGAATTATATACTGCATTCTTACAATAAAGCAAGCTAGAGAAAAGAAAATGTTATTAAGAAAATCATAACATTTCCCAATTATTAAGTGACAGTGATCATCATAAAGGTCTTCATCCTCATAGTCTTCACACTGAGGAGGCAGAGGAGAAAGAAAAGAAGGAGTTGATCTTGCTGTCTGAAAGGTGCCAGAGGTGGAGGAGGTAAAGGGAAGGCAGGAGAGGAAGGCACAGTCAGCGTGACTTTACGGAAATATGTTGTGATTTTTCTCTGACGTTTTGAGTTTTCATTTCTTTAAAAATGATTCTATATAGTTCCAAACCTTCTATCATTTCCTTTAGTTCCAATGCCCATATCATAGAAGGGTTCATGCTATTGAAGAAGTCAGAAGTAGTCTTAAATAATCAGAACCCAATTACCATATTTTCTAATGTCGATTTGTTTTCTGACACTGCATCTTCTATGTCTTCTTCCTCATCATCTGGCACTGATTTGGAAACACTTATCTCCATCAAATCATCTTCTGTTAATTCCTCTGGTGTGGTGTCCTATTAGCTCTCGAATGTCTTCAATGTCTATATCTGAAAACCTTTCACTCTCACCTGATTTGCCATATCTACAATCTCTGTCATAATTTCCTTGATTGGCTCCTGTGAATTCATGTACAACATCTGTACAGTTTTCTTCAGAAGGAATGCATTGTTCTAAGCTTCATGGCTTTCACAGCTTTTTCTATAACAACAATGACATCTTCAATGGTGTGGTCCCTCCAGACTTCCATGATGTTCTATCAGATTCTCTTCGATAGTATTGATGATCGTTTCCATAGAGTACCATGTGTGATGAGACTTTACAGGTTCTTATGACCTCCTAATATGGAGGCTGAGTTAGAATGTTGTATTTGTGGGCAAGCAGACCACTTCAAAGCCTTCAGCATTGAATTCATTGGATTTGGGGCATTGCCCAGGGCACTGTCCCATATCAAAAGAACTTTAAAAGGCAGTCTCTTACTGGCAAGGGTACTTCCTGACTTCAGGGACAAAGCAACAATGGGACCAATCCAGAAAAAAGGGTTCTTGTTGTCCAAATCTTCTTGTTATACAACCCAAAGAACTGATGTCTGCTGTTTATCTTTTCTCTTTAAGCCTCAGGGGTTAGAAACTTTATAGAAAGAGATGCCCTCAGTATAAAACTGACTGTATTTGCACAAAACAGTAGAGTTAGCCCATCACTTCCTACCTTAAAACCTGGTGCTCACTTCCCTTCCTTGCTAATAAACGTCTTTTGTGTCATTTTATTTTTGGAATAGGGCACTTTCATCTGCAATAGAAATCTGTTCAGGAAAATAGCCTTTCTCTTCAATGATTTTCTTACTGACATCTAGGAACTTGTTTGCTGCCTCTTGATTAGCAGAAGATGCTTCTCCTGTTATCGAAATTTGAAAACCCAAGCCTCTTTCTGAAATTATCAAGCCATCTTTTGCTGGCATTAAATTCTTAAGCTTTAGACTCTCCACATTCCATTTGCTTTAAAATGTCATATAATATTTTTTGCTTTTTCTTGAATCATGTTAGGATCTATAGATATGCCTTTCTTATAGCAATCCTGCTCCCACGTGAAAGCTGCATTCTCAATATGAGATAAAAAGGTATTTCCCCCAAAATGCAAGGTTTTCTTGCTGCTGGCACAGCTGCAGCAACAGCTTCACAAATTTCTGTTTCTTTTTCTTTTTACAATGGTCCTTACATTGAACTCATTTATCTTGAAATGGTGGCAACCACAGATGCAGACCTCAACCTATGGTACCTATCAAGCAATTCAACTTTTTCTTGTAATGTCATGACTTCTGTCTGCTTCTTGAGAGCACTTTTGGCATCAGTCGTGGCACTTCATATGGATCCCATGGTATTTTTCATGATGAAAAATATGTGAGAATCACAAGTCACTTTTTACTGTGATACACAAATTACGGGAGAGATGAACTGCTCATGCAGAGATGATCAGCATCACGTGGCATTTTAAGCAAATACTTTCAACACATGAGCTCACCACAATAATGACAGGAGGTGGCTACAAAATTATTACAATAGTACAGTATGTACTACAGTTAATCTTATGCAGTTTTAATACTGCATTTCTAGATTTGTTTATATTTCTTTCCACTACAAATGGCGTCATGTATGGTCTGTGTTTTTGTGCAAACGTTTTAATAAATTTCAACTTTTAAAAATGGATTTGTGTATATTTTATTGTAGTAAATAATAAAACAGACTAATATCTACAAATATTTTATGTCATTTTATGTAACTATGACAAAATTATCTTATTTTTTCCCATATTTTCAGGCCATGCAGTTCATCTGTTTTTTCAAATTGTCATAAATCTCCAAAAAAATCCAATGTATTTATTGAAAAATATCCACATGTAAGTGAACAGAGACCCGCACCCTTCAAATCTGTGTTGTTCAAGGGTGAACTGTCAATCCTAATCTCACTCTTCCGTCTTCCCCTCCAGAATCCAGAGAATAAGGAATCCATAATGTAGCAGCATGCTGGGACATAAAGCAGGATGGAAACGGGTAGAAAGTGAGTCTAGAAGGATTAAATAGAAAATAATCCACACAATCACTACACCTGAAAATCGTAACCACATGAAACAACAGGGCAGGCACACCAGGACAGATCTTTCAGTCTAATTTGAGCTCTAGAATATGGCATTCCAGAAGTGGGATGCTACAAATAGTCTCATTGAGAGTCAACTTTCTCAATGTATCATCATACCCTTACATCAATTTCTGAAACAACTTCTCTTTGCACTTCCCCTGTTGTCACATGCATAATAAATTCTGTCAACTCTTGTGAAGTCATGGAATAACTTTCTTCTTAGGTTTCCTATCATTGTCATTAGCCCTTTATCTTGTTTGAGTTTCCATCAGCAATGTTTTCAAGTCCCAAGAACAATTATGTATCCACAGGCATTGATATGCCAGATTTGGACAAATAATACAGGATACTACCTTATTTTCACTGCCATGATCAAGGCAGTGTGGATTACTGCCAAGTCCAAGAGAAGTGAGGTCAGCAGCTGCAAGCCACCTCTGTCATTTAGAAAAGCTTCATGATGTAGTGTGTCGTTTCAGTGTGACACTGTCTCACAGAGTTAAAATGATGTGAATGGAACTGTTCAATGGAAATTTAGAAACTTCTCTTTTTCTCAATTTTACTGTAAGGAAAACATCTGCTCAGTTAAAAAAAAAAAAAAAAAGTAGTAGTGCCACCCAGTTTCAGGCAGAAAAAGATGCAGAAACACCCTTTTCTGACCGCAAAGATGAATTGCCTGTAACAATTACCATTTGAAAATTTTGGCCTAAATTTTCAGCTTTAATATGGTATTTTTAAAAGCAGGAAAATATTGTTCTAATGGAAGTGTTCACACTTCTTCACTCTTCTGCAGAATATACTGCATCCAAGAAAAGAATTTATTTTTCTCCTTTAAAATTTCAAATCTCAGTGATTATGGGGGGAAAAAAATCTGTATTGGATGGTGCAATAAAGGCCGCACATAAGTATGCAGCTGTAATACGTTTTAGGCACAGAAGCAAACTCTTCATGTTCTAGCGGCTAATTAAGATAAAGATTTGCTTGGCATGCAATTTTGCTTCCCTAACATCTTTTATATTGAAGTCACTCTGACTCAGAGAGCATCCTACATTTTAGTCACTGACCCATAAAGTACAAATGAAAGCTGGTAAAAGGATAACAATCAGCATTCTGAATAACTTGCTGGGAAATGCCTCAAACTTGAAGGATGTTTTAACAATAATTCGCCAACCAATTCCATTAGTCTTAAAGATGAGACAAGTACAAAGAGAAAATTTGAATCACACAGCTCCTCTTCCTACAATTTAAAGATATTTTAAGCTAAGTTTAAACCTTTTGAAATGTAGTATCTCGCTGTCTTTGAGCCAGAAAAATGCAAGATGCTAATAGTAAAATCCAATTAATAATAAACTACATTTCTATGCTTCACATTTTCCTCCAAGTGGTGCCCTTTGTATCTCAATACCATATTTTAACAGCGCTCTTTATTCAAAAACCAATGCCAAGCAAAGGTAATTTAAACTGCTTTTATCATGCAACCATAACATCTTGTTTTTTAAAATAAGGATTTTTTTTTAAGTTTTTCATCCATTGTAGCCTTTTTTTAGTCACTATCTCTGTTAACATACATATTTGTTCCATCTGTGCTTTACCTAATCCTAGCATGCTCTGCTAACGAATTTGTTTCTGATCACTTGTTCAAATGACAGTTTTTGTTTTTTTGTTTGGGGGGTTTTGTTTGTTTGAGATTTTTTGCATATATATTAATTTCCTGAGGCTGCCATATTAAACTGTCATATCAAATATATTCTATACCACAAACTTGGAACTTTTGCTTTTATTGATCCTGTCAGGAGAAGCATGTCTTTTTCCACTGCCTAATTTTTCTCCTGTTAATGAGTTACATTTTTCTTCATCGTATATTTTGCATGTTCAGTAATTCTGGACATGGTGAATTTATGTTATTGAGTGCTTGGTTTTGTAGTCTTCCTTTTGAGGAAGTTAAACTTTGTTCTGTCAGGTATTTAAGTTAATTGCAGAGCAGTTTAAAGTTTTCATAGCTTGCTTTTAAGCTTTCTTAGCATGAGTTTGGAGTCACCTTCGGTTTTTAGCCGCCTTACTGAAGGACAGCCTCTCTGTTGTCCTCACGGGATGCCCCAGGTGTTCGATGAGGACACTTCCTCTCTCTGAAACAGAAAATGCCTTGTAGCCCTTTGTGAGGTCTGGGACCTGTTCAGAATATATCCACCTGGATGCTCTTTTCCCAACCTCATGACATTTTACCTTACACATATGTAGCATGATATTCAGCAACAGAATCGAAGTTATCCCTATGTAGGTTTGTTTTTCTGTTTGTTTGTTCGTTTGTTTTTTGTTTGTCTGTTTTGAAACAGAATCTCACTCTGTTGCCCAGGCTGGAGTGCAGTGGCATGATCTCAGCTCACTGCAACCTCCGCCACCTGGGTTCAAGTCATTCTCCTGCGTCAGCCTCCTGAGTAGCTGGGATTACAGGTGCCCGCCACCATGCCTAGCTAATTTTTGTATTTTTAGTAGAGATGGAGTTTCAACATGTTGGCCAGGCTGGTCTTGAACTCCTGACCTCAGGTGATCCACCCGCCTCAGCCTCCCAAAGTGCTGGGATTACAGGCATGAGCCACCATGTCCGGCCCCCTATGCGGGTTTCTGGAGCTCTTTCTCTGCAATTCTCTCCTCCCTGGTACTCTTCCTTGAATATTGTAGCTGCCTCATTTTTCTAAAACGAGACTCAGTCTCCTCAAGTCAGGAGGACAACTATGTTCTCCTTGTGATTCCGTTCCCTGCCATAGTCCAGAAAGGGGTTTTCCTACAGATAGCCAAGGTCTTCTTTCACCTCTCCTCTTTAGTCTCTCTTGTTTCATGGATCAAAGTTCTATGTGATCTGCATTCTAAAATCTGAAAACCATTGTGACTTTGTCCAGTCTTCTAACAGGAGGAAAACTCTTTATCTAGTTATTCTACCATAATTATAACAGAAGACTTGATATGTATTTTGAAAAACAGTTTAATAGATTATTTTTTCTTTTGTGGTTAGTGCTTTTTGTCTTATTTACATCAAAATCATGAAGATAATCACTTATATTTTCCTCTAATATCTTTATTCTTTTAACAATTAGTTTGCAAATGATATGGAAACTATTTGTGTGTGTGTGTGATTAGGGATCAAGATAATTTTTTTCCATGTGAATATGCAAATGGCCTAGGACTATTTATTAACAACTCCCTTCTTCTATTAATGAATGGCCATGTTTCCTATTACAAATAATGTGGCAATATATATGCTGGTTTATTTTGGCACACTCTATTCTGTTTCATTAATCTATTTGTTTATTTTTGTACCAATATCACACTGTCTTGATTACTCTAGCTCTATAATAATCTGTAAAGAGAGTAAATGTCTTTCAGACTTTCAGATTTTTTCTTTTTTTTTTTTTATTTTCAAGATTGGACCTTTGCATTTCCTAATGCACTTTAAATTCAACTTGGTGACTTTTGAAATAAATAAATACCCAAATCCTAATGGTATTTTTATTGCAATCTCATTGGATCTCAGATTAGTGTGAAACGTTGGACACAGTGGCTCACACCTGTAGTCCCAGCACTTTGGGAGGCTGAGGCAAGTGGATCACTTGAGGTCAGAAGTTTGAGACCAGCCTGGTCAATATGGTGAAACCACATCGCAACTAAAAATACAAAAATTAGCTGGGTGCGGTGGCAGGCTCCAGTAATCCCAGCTACTCGGGAGCCTGAGGCAGGAGAATCACTTGAACCCAGGAGGCAAGGTCGCAGTGAGCTGAGATCGCGCCACTGTACTTCAGTCTGTGCGACAGAGCTAAACTCCATCTCAAAAAAAAAAAAAAAAATTAGTGTGAAAATAAATAAAATATTTACAATGAGGCTTCCAAAACCTCATGAAATATCTTTTCATTTATATAGTTATTTAATTTTGGTAAAGAGATGTTTCACATTATTAGTTAGATTTATTCCCAGGTATATGATTTTTTTTAATATTATAAATGATATTTTTGCAACTTTTAAAAATTCATTGTGCCTTATACATTTTGTTTATGACCTTTATATAGTGATATTGCACAATTCACTATTAATTTACATTTGTGGATGATTTTGGAATTTCTACATACATGATCATCTTGTTCTATAAATCCTGACACATTTATTTCTCTTTTAACCATCCTTAGACTTTTTCCTTGTCTTAGTTTATTGGTTACGTACTGAATTAAAATATTGTATTAAACAGCGGAACATAATCATCTTGTTGTTAATGTTGAGTGGATAGTTTTAATATTTCACTATAGTGTATGATTTTTCCTGTAGGTTATTTACTGATATTTTTTGTCAGAGTAAGGAACTTGCTTTCTGTTTCTAATTTGCAAAAAATTTTTTGTTTGTCTGTTTTAATCATAAATTAACACTGAATTTTACGAAATTTTTTTGTGTCAATCAACATGATTTTATGACCATTATTTTTTATTTGATAATGTAGTGAATAATGTTGTTTATTTAACTATCCTTATCTATCTGGAATAAACCCCGCTTAGTCTTGTAGATAGAACTTTCTAATGTCTGTTAAGCAGCTTCACAGACACATTGATTATGAACACATCAAAGTATTTCTTAAAATTTGTCACAAAGGAAGGAGCTTATGAACATGACAATTCAAATAATTCCTCTGAGAGACACATTTCATGGAGGGAAATGGCTGTAGTATGATTGCTAGATTGGATAAACTATAATGCAATAGCTAGTTAAAAATTACAGACTCTTCATGCGGTTTGTTAAACGGCATTAGATTTTTCTTAAGACTGAACACTGTTAGGATTTTAGAAGTTTTGGTTTTTCAGTTCATTAATGTCAATCAGAAAATCGCTGGAGAATTTTAACAGGAATAGTAATTATTTCCAAATGGAGCACCTACCAAACCATGTTAGGCTATGAAATTCTTCCAGATTTTGGACAATTCATAAAATACTAACTAAATTATCCATTTATTATTTAGGAGTGTCATGGAAAACTATGAAACCTGCCTGAGATTTTTTTTTTAGTTGTAGGAAAAAAGAACTATAGTTCAAAATAGAAGTTTAAAAGAATAATAATGGAAAGAATAAAGATGCTTTCTGCTGGTACTTTATTGAATTCAGCTGATCTCTAATACCATGGCACATACCCTTTGATTCATCACTTACGTTTCTAGCTATTTAACATAAGGAGACAATTATGTATGCTCACATTTGTAGCCATTAAGGTTTTTATGGTAACATGGCTTATACCAAAGAGAAACAAGAAAAGAATGAAAGAGAGAAAGAGGGAAAGGAGGAGGGAGGGAGGGAGGGAGGGAGGGAGGGAGGGAGGGAGGGAGGGAGGAAGGAAGGAAGGAAGGAAGGAAGGAAGGAAGGAAGGAAGGAAGGAGGGAGGGAGGGAGGGAGGGAGGGAGGGAGGGAGGGAAAAGATTTCAATGTCTATCACCAAGTGATATGGTTTGATCATGGCTCCACCCAAATCCAGCCTTGAATTGTAACTCCCACAATTCCCAGGTGTTGTAGGAGGGACCCGGTGGGAGGTAATTAAATCATAGGGATGGGCCTTTCCAATGCTGTTCTCGTGGTAGTGAATAAGTCTCACGAGATCTGGTGGTTTTATGACTAGGACTTCCCCTGCACAAGCTCTTTTAGGCTGCTGCCATGTAAGAGGTCCCTTTGTTCTTCCTTTGTCTTCTGCCATGGTTGTAAGGCTCCCCAGCCATGTGAAACTGTAATTCCATTAAACCTCTTTCCTTTATAAATTACCTAGCCTCGTGTATGTCTTTATCAGCAGCATGAGAACAGACTAATATACCAAGGGAATAATTATATAATTAGGATCCATCAGTAAAATTAATTAATTCTCAGCAAACATTCAAATGACTAGTACAGGATACTTTTATTAACATGGGAAAATATTTGGTTGTTGTTAAATGAACAACAACCAAAAAAACCGGATTCCAATCCAGTATAGTCTTATTTTAAAATAATCTATATACAAAAATGTATGTATAAAAATTACATATATAATAAGGTGGAAAAATTATGTTAAATTATTTCTGGAATGGTAAGCTATTTTTATTTTCTTCTTTTTTGTTTTTATATCTTTCTTAAATATGTTTTTCTTATATAAGGCAAAAATAAACCTTGTAATAATACATTTTGTTGTAGTTAGACACAAATACAACATCCCCATATTGTCTTATAAATACCTCCAAAACCCTCTTAAAAAGAAGCTTCCTCCACGTGAAGCAATTCTTTACATGCATTACTGAATGTATGTTAAAAGGCCAAGAGGCCAGGCGCAGTGGCTTATGCCTGTAATCCCAGCACGTTTGGAGGCCAAGACGGGTGGATCACTTGAGGTCGGGAGTTTGAGACCAGGCTGACCAACATGGTGAAACCCTGTCTCTACCAACAATACAAAATTTAGCCATGCATGGTGGCCGGTGCCTGTAATCCCAGCTACTCAGGCGGCTGAGGCAGGAGAATCACTTGAACCTAGGAGGAGGAAGTTATAGTGAGTTGAGATCACACCACTCCATTCCAGCCTGAGCAACGAAGCTAGATTCCATCTCAAAAAATGAAAAAGGCTAAGAGAATTATTCCATTTACCTTGTGTCCTATTTCCCACTTTGACTTATTGAGAATACAGCATTAGTGTTTTTATTCTAAGTACACTTGCCACAAGTAGAACACATTATTTTACCATAGTCCATGGCACCCCATGTGCAAATCAGCTGTCAAGTAACCCACCAAATGCAATTTATCCAGTCCTCCTTACAACTGCTGGAGGTTCTGGAATTAAAGAGTAATTGGCTGGTTACTGCATTTTCTCCACAGCAGCATTCTGTTACTCCATCAAGCATTAGAATTTACCTGTACAAAAGAGTCTGGCATAAGAGTGCAGTGGGCCTAAATGTCATCTAATCAATGGCAGCAACAACTCTAAAAACAGTAATAATAAGTAGGCAAGGGTTTGCCTGAACCAACCAGATTACCATTATACGTTTAAAGAATGAGGTACCAAATCACAGTAGCCAGCTGCCCTTGCAAGCCACCGTTTCTACGGAAGCCACGCATGAGTACAGGGTGCTGGATGCTGTCAAATTATTTCATTTTGGCAGGACTCCGATTGAAAAAAGTTATTGCTGCAGTGTTCCAAATCTACTTGTTCTTACTATCACTGCACACAATATCTCAAAAATAATGGACAGCTGAGAAAAATGAGGTATTTTCCCCATATGTAAGGTAGAAATCACTTTTCAAGTGTCCGTGTATATCTTTTGTTCATAAATAACATGGAATTTGGTGGTAGTACATATCTTCACTGTTGGCAATTACTATTTGCAGTAAAATAAGCTAATATGTATTTTTTCAGATCCTTCATAAAACCTCAACACAAATGCTCTTCATCAAATGACAAAATATTGAATGCATGAATAAAATCCCACCTATCCAGTTATCTAGGGAAGTGCATCATTTTAGATAACTAAATTACACAAATGGTTGGAATATCACTTCTTTTAACTTTCATTTTACATTCAGGGGTACATGTACAGGTTTTTTATATAGGTAAACTTGTGTCACAGGGGTTTGCTGTATGGATTATTTCATCACCCAAGTACTAAGCTTAGTATCCAAGAGTTATTTTTTCTGATCCTCTCTGTCCTCCTGCCCTGCACCATCAGGTAGGCCCTAGTGTCTGTGGTTCCCCTCTATTTATCCATGTGTTCTCATCATTTAGCTGCCACTTATAAGTGAGAACATGTGGTATCTGATTTTCTGTTCCTGCATTAGTTTTCTAAGGATAATAGCCTCCAGCTCCATTCATGTTCCTGCAAAGGACATGATCATGTAATTTTTTTATGGTTGCATAGTATTCCTTGGTGTATATGTACCACATTTTCTTTATTCAGTCTACCATTGATGGGCATTTAGGCTGATTCCGTGTCTCTGCTATTGTGAATAGTACTGCAATGAATATACATGTGCATGTGTCTTTATAATAGAATGATTTCTATTCCTTTGGGTATATACCCAGTAATCCCATTACTGAATGGTAGGTCTGTTTTTAGCTTTTTGAGGAGTTTCCACACTGCTTTCCATGTTTATTGAACTAATATACACTCCCAAAAACAGTATATAAGCATTCCCATTTCTCCACCACCTGTCCAGCGTCTGTTAGTTTTGACTTTTTAATAATAACCATTCTGACTGGTGTAAGATGATATCTCATTGTGGTTTTCATTTGCATTTCTCTAATGATCAGTGATATTGATCTTCTTTCCATATGCTTGTAGGCTGCGTGTATGTCTTCTTTTTAAACATGACCGTTCACGTTCTTTGCTTAATGTTTAATGAGGTTGTTTGTTTGTTGCAAATTTAAGTTCCTTATAGATGCTGGATATTAGACCCTCATCAGATGCATAGTTTGCAAGTCCTTTCTCCCATTCTGTAGGTTTTCTATTTACTATGGATCTGAAAGAAGAGAAGGTGCAGCAAAGAAGTCCCATAAGAAATAGCCAGTGGACCAATATCCTTGATGAACATAGATACAAAAATCCTCAACAAAATACTAGCAAATTGAATCCCACAGCACATCAAGAACCTAATCCACCATGATCTAGTAGCCTTTATCCCTGGGATGCGAGGTTGATTCCACATATGCAAATTAATAAATGTGATTCATCATATAAACAGAACTAAACATAAAAAACACGATTATCTCAATAGATGCAGAAAAGGCTTTTGATAAAACACAACATCGGTTTATGTTAAAAACACTCATTAAACTAGGTATTGAAGGAACATACTTCAAAATAATAAGTGCCATCTGTGACAAATCCACAACCAACATCATACTAAAATAGGCAAAAGCTGGAAGCATACCCCTTGAAAACTAGCACAAGACAAGGATGCCTTCTCTCACCACTCCTATTGAACATGGTGTTAGAAGTTCTGGCTAGAGCACTCAGGCAAGAGAAAGAAATTAAGAGCGTTCAAATAGGAAGAGAGTAAGTCCAACTTTCCCTGTTTGCAGACAACATGGTTCTATGTTTAGAAAACCCCATAGTCCCAGCCCAAATCCGTCAGTTGATAACAACTTCTGTAAAGTCTCAGGATACAAAATTAATGTGCAAAAATCACTAGCATTCCTATACACAAATATCCAAGCTGAAAGCCAATTCAGAAATGACACCCCATTCACAACTGCCACACGCACACACACACACAGACGCAGACACACACACACACACAAATAGGAAAACAGCTAATGAAGGAGGTGAAAGATCTCTACAAGGAGAACTACAAACCATGGCTCAAAAAATGACACAAACAAATGGAAAAACATTCCTTGCTCATGCATAGGAAGACTCAATGTCATTAAAATGAGTATACTGCCCAAAGCAATTTACAGATTCGGGAATCTGCTCTTTCTATCAAACTACCAATGACATTATTCACAGAACTAGAAAAAAACTATTTTAGAATTCATATGAAATCCAAAGGGAGCCCAAATAGCCAACTGAATCCTAAGCAAAAGGAACAAAGCTAGAGGCATCACATTACCCAGCTTCAAACTGTGTCACAGGAATACAGTAACCAAAATAGTATGATACTGCTACAAAAACAGACACACACATAGACCAACGGAACAGAATAGAGAATCCAGAAATAATGCTGTACACCTACAACCATCTGATCTTCAACAAAATTGACAAAAACAATCAATGGAAAAAGGACTCCCTATTTAATAAGTGATGTTGGGATAACTGGCTAGCTATATACAGAAGTTTGAAACTGGTTATCCCTTTTTCCAACTTAATTTTTGTTTGATAACTTTTAAAAGTGATTGTGTATTTTCCCATATGAAACATAATGTAAACACTGCTGATATATTGCCTCAATTTTTATGATGTTCTATAGCTATAGAAGTTCAAGTCAATGAACAGAATGCATGTTGACCTTAGGCACCTGCTTCCTTAGGGAAAAATGTTCTGATTTTATTGTTTCCTTTTATTATTTGCAATTCTCTTTTAAGTGCGCAGAACTACATCTGGATAATCTCCATAGCACAGCTTTCTGCACATACACACACAAATTTAGAAAATTATCAACCTGACATTGCCATTAATAACATTTGTAGTATCATAGTCTTCATAATATTACTTACAAAACAATGTGTCATAGCCTCTTCCTTATTAGTCTGATCTCATCTGCTTCCTCATCATACCCATTTGTGCATAGTATATGTGAAGGGTACTTAATTCTTAATATTTGTGGAATGTTATTTGCTGCCTTGCATGTATTTTTCATCTGAGACATAGCATATTGCTAATCATTTTCGCCAATTCAATACTATTTGTGTTTAATTTTTAACAAGTGTCTAGGTGCTAGCAAGGTTCTTGAATGTAACAACAGAATAAAAATTTCATGTTTTCTTCAAGCAACAATAGACTTGCTTGTTTCAGGTCAATACTTCCACTGAGAACAATGAGAAAAACTGAAGATGATTTAGATAGAAATATATACTTGAAGACATTAGAGAGCAACCAAACCACCAAAGACTTGTGGAGCTGGGAGAATGTGCACAGGGTTGAGCCTGATATTTAGTGCTCCTCTGCTCCTCAAGCATTTACCTTTTTGAAAATAGCAGTTGAGGGAATAAGCAGGTGAGCAGGGAGTATTGCAGCATCACAGGAATGAGGGGTACTAAAACTAGAACCCTAAACTTGTTAAGAAAAAGAGACCCAAGTAAACACCCAAAGCTTTTAGTTTGAATACCAAAAGGCTACATACAGTCGGGGAGTAAGAATATGCCAGAAATTGACTACCACTTGTTAAGGCCTTCAGATTACAGAGTCCAACTTGCTCAAGCTCTAATTAGATTAAGTAGATTACACTAATCAACCAATAGCTCAAAAGCCTGGCAGTAGCAAATTTAAGTCCTCTAGAGAGGGAGATAAAAATTCAGAAACTCAAATTATGTTGACATTTTTATGCACAAAATTTGTCATCAACCTAAAACAACTAGGCCTATAAAATATTTCAAAGAACCAGGAAAAAATAGAATCAGAATTATAAGAGATTCTGATGTTGCAGTTACCAGGTATGGATTTTAAATAAGTATTATATATTATTTAAAATAACTTCATATAAAACCAAAATTCTATATCCAACAAAATTATTACTAAACTAAAAGACACAATGTAGAATTTCAGAAAACTGTAAACTACTTTAAAAAAAAGGAAATCATAGAAATGAAAAATACAATGACTAAAATTAGGAATTCAATAGAGAAGTTTAATATTTATACTGAATATCTGTACTGAAGCACAGAGAGAAAAGGAATGGAAAACACACACTCAAAGAGCATAAATTATATATGAAACACAAAGAAAAAGTCAACTGTACATGAAGGTTAGAGTCTTAGTAAAAAGGAAATGAGATAATAATAGGAAGAGAATGGCCAAAAACATTTCAAAACTCACAAAATACATCAAGTCACAGATTCAACAAGTTTTAGGAATCTCAAATAAATCTAAACAAAATGAAACGTAGGCACCTTATCGTAATAGTGCAGAAAATGGAAGTAATTAATTAATTTTAAAAGCAGCCAGAGAAGAAACTAGGCATCTTGATATCAAAAGAGCAAAGAAGAATGACAGATGACTACTTAAAATTAATAATGGAAACTAGAAAAAAAGGAATGACATCTTCAAATTGCACAAAATAATTTCAAACCAGAATTGTATAGCCAAACAAAAAAAAATTGCTGAAAATGAAAGCAAGGGACTTTTACTGGCACTGTAAGTATTGTATATGTAGAAAATTCAATATAACCTACAGATAAACTATTTGAGTTATTATAATAGATTTATAAGATCACTGTCTACAAGGTCAATATAGAAAAAATATTTACATTTTTGTATAGGTGCAAAAACAAGTTAAAAAAGTCAAAATGTACTATTAATGATAGCATCCAAACTGCAAAGTGCTAGAAATAAATACTTTTAAAGTGTGTAAGAACTCTGTAAAAAACAAACAAACAAACAAAACTATGAAACATTACTGACAAAATTAAAGATTACCTAAACAAATAGGGGGATATACTCTGTTCATGGAATTGAAAGACTGAATATTTTAAAATGCAATTTGCAATTATCTGTCAAATGGTGATAAAGTAATTTCACTCAGTAAAATTCCAATCAAAATCCCAGGAGATAATTTTTGGAAAATGGAAACCTGATTCTAACATTTGTTTAGAACTGTAAAAATAACCAAGAAGATCTTGAAGGAAAAAAAGAACAGAGTTGGGTGACTTGCATTCTCAATTACCAAAATTTTTGAGTTTGTAGTAGTTAAGATATGAATATGGACACAATAACAGAAATAAACAAGTAACACAGAATAGATAATCTAGAAATGGACCCATATATATATATAAACACTGGAATATGAGAATGACAGCATTAAAGAGCACAGGGAAAAATACTGTCTTTTCAACAAATTGTGTTGGATCAATTGAATATCTACATGGAAAGAAATAATCCCTGCCCTTTACCACACTGCATACAAAAATATCAATACCAGTAGATGGTAAATCTAAGTATAAAAGAGAAATAAAGTTTCTGATTAAAATTTTTTTTGGCCTTGGGGATGAAAGAGATTTCTTCCCATGGTAGCATGAACCATTAAAGTTTAATAAAAATGGAGTACAATAAAATGAGAAATACATGTTACCCAAAAGACAGCATTATAGAGTGAAAACACAAATTACCAAATGGCAAAAAGACATTTCTAATATCTACAACCGCAGATATAACCAGGGCTTATATCTGGAATATTTTTCAACTTTAAAAATAAAAATAGACACATAGACCAATGGAACAGAATAAAGAATCCAGAAATAAAGCCAAATACTTACAGCCAACTGATCTTTGACAAAGCAAACAAAAACATAAAGTGAGGAAAAGACACCCTATTCAACAAACGGTGCTGGGGTAATTGGCAAGCCACGTGTAGAAGAATAAAACTGGATCCTCATCTTTCACCTTATACGAAAATCAACTCAAAATGGATCAAAGACTTAAATCTAAGACCTGAAACCATAAAGATTCTAGAAGATAACATTGAAAAAACCCTTCTAGACATTGACTTAGGCAAAGACTTCATGAACAAGAATCCAAAAGCAAATGCAACAAAAACAAAGATTAAATAGATGGGACTTAAATGTGCTAAAAAGCTTCTGCACAGCAAAAGAAATAATCAGTAGAGTTAATAGACAACCCACAGAGTGGTAGAAAATCTTCACAATCTGTCCATCCAACAAAAGAGTAATATCTAGAATCTATGAAGAACTCAAACAAATCAGCAAGAGAAAAACAAATAATCCCATCAAAAAGTGGGCTAAGGATATGAATAGACAATTCTCAAAAGAAGATATACAAATGGCCAACAAACATATGGGAAAATGCTCAACATTACTAATTATCAGGGAAATGCATATCAAAGCACAATGCAATACCACCTCACTCCTGCAAGCATGGCCATAATCAAAATATCAGAAAATAATAGATGTTGGCATAGATGTGGTAAAAAGGGAACATTTTTACACTGTTGATAGGAAAGTAAACTAGTATAACCATTATGGAAAACAGTGTGGATATTCCTTAAATAACTAAAAGTAGATCTACCATTTGATCCAACAATCCCACTACTAGGTATCTACCCAGAGGAAAAGAAGTCATTATACAAAAAGATACTTGCGCATATATATATGTATACACACACACACGTGCACACACACACACACAAATAGTAGATATATGCTTACAGCAGTACAATTTGCAAATGCAAAAATACGGAACCAGGCCAAATGCCCATCAATCAATGAGTGGGTAAAGAAAACGTGATATTTACACATATATATATAAATACCATGGAATACTACTCAGCCATAAAAACAAACAAAATAATGTCATTCATAGCAACCTGGATGGAGCTGGAGACTATTATTCTAAGTGAAGTAACTCAGGAACGGAAAAACAAAAAATTGTGTATTCTCACTCATTTGTGGAAACTAAGTTAAGAGGATACAAAGGCATAAGAATGATATATTGGACTTTGGGGACTCAGGGGAAAGGGTGTGGGGTGGCTTGGAATAAAACACTACACATCAGGTACAGTGTCCACTGCTCGGATGGTACACCAAAATCTCAGAAATCACCACTAAAGAACTTATTTATGTAACCAACACCGCCTGTTCCCCAAAGACTTATTGAAATACATACATACATACATACATACGTACATACATACATACATACATACATAAATAAAAATGAGATGAAAGTTGAGAATAAAATAAAAAATAAATGAGCAAAAGACTTGAACAGAGACTTCTTAAATGACCAATAAACATACAAAGAGTTTGTTGGCCTCAAAATACCAAGGAAATACACATGAAGTACACATTATGCTCACCAAAAGTAAACAAACTAGCAATACCAAGTGTTGGTTAGGATAGGACGTGGAGCAACAGAAATCATCATATCCTGTTGATGGAGATGTAGCTTGATATAACCACTTTGGAAAACTGGCAGTAGCTACTAAAGCTCAACAAATGTAGGCTTTGTGACCCAGCAATTAAGCAACTCAGTATATAACCAACAGAATTCTGTACTTATGCACACCCAAAGACCTGTAAAGGAATGTTTATCACAACACCGTTGAAGTGTCTATTCTCATCCTTCAATGTTCATTGCAGTCCTATTTGCAAGAATCCAAACTGAAAGTAATGCAAATGTTCAGCAATGCAAATACCTATGAATTTTGGAATATTCACAGAACTAAGTATCATTAAGCAATGAAAAACAAATGAGTAACTACGCATTCACCAAGAATGAATCTCACAAACATAATATTGAGGAAAAATCCCAAACACAAAAGATAACATAGAGTGTGATTCCACTTATGTGCTATTCAAAAAAGTCAACATTGAATTATGGCGTGAGAAGTAAATATAGCAGTTATCCTCTGGTTGGGGGAAAAGCTGCTGGGAGGAGGCATAAGAGTACTTCTGGTATGCCATTTGCATAGATTTGGTCACTTTGTGAAAGTTTACAATTTGTGCCCTTTCTGGACGTGTATCTTCAGTCGATGTTTATTTAAAACATTTTTAATGGCTCAAGCCTGTAATCCCAGCACTTTGGGAGGCCGAGACGGGCGGATCACGAGGTCAGGAGATCGAGACCATCCTGGCTAACATGGTGAAACCCCGTCTCTACTAAAAAATACAAAAAATTAGCTGGGCGAGGCGGCGGGCGCCTGTAGTCCCAGCTACTCGGGAGGCTGAGGCAGGAGAATGGCGTGAACCTGGGAGGCGGAGCTTGCAGTGAGCTGAGATCCGGCCACTGCACTCCAGCCTGGGCGACAGAGTGAGACTCCATCTCAAAAAAATAAAATAAAATAAAAATAAAAAAAATAAAACATTTTTAAACATGCAAAATTCATCTATGGTGTTACAAATTAGAATAGCAATTACCTTTGAAGAGTGTCCTGGGCAGTGCTGGGGAACAGGTCTGAAGGGGGCATTAAGGATGCTGGTAATGTTGTTACAGGGCCTGAATCATGTTTGCATTAATTCTTTCACTATGATTTGTGAGAATTTTAACATATATTTTAATAGACATTTATTAATAATTGTTTTAAAGTATATGAATTTTTGAATACATATTAATTTTTTGAATTGTATTATGTGTGGGTGTGTTATATTTCACATTTTTAAAGTATTTAAAAAATATCATCTTAGTTCAATTTTTTGAACTGATGAGCAAAAAACCTGTCAATTATACAAACTATATTAAAAATTATTTCTCTAGGCTAGCCCTAAATGTGTGTAGAATAGAGTAAGGTTCTATATCATAAAATATATGTGCCTTTATGCAAATAATATTGCAGATGTGATCTTATCTGGCAATTC
This sequence comes from Macaca nemestrina, assembly GCF_043159975.1. NCBI lineage: Eukaryota > Metazoa > Chordata > Mammalia > Primates > Cercopithecidae > Macaca > Macaca nemestrina. Next base: position 169,558,969 of record NC_092128.1, on the reverse strand, counting down.
CTGGCAGCGAGAATAAGAGCTGAAGTTTGGGCCCACAAAACTATTTAAATTTCAATGGCTTGAAAACAAGATTTGCAGTCAGCAACTCTGGAAAAAGAAACAGCATTTTAATTTTAAAAGCAATATGCTTGGAGTGGGATGGGGTAATTAACAGCTTGAGTCTAAATTGTGGCTACTACCTGAATTAAAATATATGTTGGTCTTCCTGGAATAATGGTAGAGAGAGGCCATTACAGAGCCAGAGGATCTTCCTAAGAATCACAATCTAACTAAAGAGACTATTAATGCAAATATCTCACACAAATACATTTTCTTCTGGCTCTGTGTCCCCCACTCCTAAGATGACTGGACAAGCCCCAAGAGAAATGGGACAGAAGCAAAAACTGAAAAAGCACTCAAACACAAACACACAATAAGTTGCCCTGTTTCCGATGGCACAAGTATACATATGTAACAAACCTGCACGTTATGCACATGTACCCTAGAACTTAAAGTATAATAATAAAAAATAAATAAATTTAAAAAAAGAAAAAATAAATAAGTTGCCCTGTTTCCGGAGCAACATGACTCTATGATGTCAGTGGGGAGAAATTTCTCCTGCTTTAAAACAGAGGCAGTGGCATGCTGTAAACATGTGAAACCAGGAAAGAAGGAAACAGCACCATCATAAGCATAGCTGGTGGCCTATCATTAGCACTCCCCAGAACACCAGCCAATGCTAGACACTGCTGCAGTTTGACATCTCCTGACCTTGGAGGGTGACCACAGCTTCAGCTGCCATAGGAAATAGCAGCCACTGGAAGTGACTCAACAATGGACCCTTGGGCCATGGGTAAAGTCCTTTATGCATTTTGACAGACCATAAGAGACAATTTTTGTAAAGGCTGCAAGGACTTGAGTTTCTTATAAGTAGGTGGAGGATATAGGAGAGACAGAGAGAATTTTGGTAGTTTTTTAACTGTGGAAATTTCAAAGCAGGCCAAAATTATTGATGTTAATCTACCTTTTGAATCCCAAGATTATTAGAAAACACAGATTACATTACTAATAAGAATGAGCAACCTGAATGTATAGATGTTTTCTCTTACCTAAATCTTGCCTATTTTCTAATTATCTAACTGAAAGTCGTGATTCTTCATTTCCTGATACATTACATCTAGAAAAGTACAATTCTTAAGCTGAAGCTTTTTTAAAATCTTTCCTTGACAAAATTCTTGTGCAATTTCTAAGGCCTAACAGCATAATATAACATCAAATGTCGCATGCAAAGCATGCCATTTGAAAGGAAGGGACTCTATGTAATCCCTTCTAAAATGTATTGCTCAGATTTAACTACAGTCAGGAATCCATAACAGAGCAACATTTCAGAACAAGACCCAGAATTTGAAATCACAAAAAATCTATCCAGTCTCTTTTGCCTTCATTCTTTGTTAACTTAAAAATATTGATGCCTACATTCTAAACTTCCAAAGAAATATTAAAGATAAAAACCTCTGAGTAAAGAATATGCCTGAGTATAACCATGACTAGAATACTGATATTCAACTGCTTCCTTCTAGAACCTAAGTTACAAGGCTTAAAAAGAAAAAAACTACATCCACATCAGAGATGGCAGAAGTGTACAATGACATGCTATGAAATTAGTGGAACTTCTAGCAAAAATAATCCAGCTGAAGCTAGAATAATTAATTTGCCCAAGAGTCAACTCATAACCCTCTTTCCCGAGAAAGCAAGGTAGTAAGAAAATACCTACAGGAAATTATGGCAGAACTACAGCAACTTCCTAAAACATTGAGGAGAAAAGGCTGGCGATTAGGGTAGCTGACAGTTTAGTGGAAGAGAATGCCTGTGGGGTCTCCTTCCCACTGGGAATCAAAGCAGTAGGAAAGGGAAGCCGTGAGAGGGCATGTGTGGCCACGGCAATGACAGTCAGTGGCAGCAGGGCTGTTTCCTGAGGTAGCAAGACCTTAGCTGAGAAAGCAAGTGTCACCATTTTTTTTACATGTATTTAGTTACTCATTTATATTTATTTAACAGCTTTAATTGAGGTTTAATGTATACAATTTGATGAGTTTGGACACATGTAAATACCCATGAGAGTATCAACATAATCAAGGTAATTAACATATCCAACACCTCCCAAAATTTTCATGCATTCTTCTGTTTTTTGTCACCTTTGTGCCAAGAAGGGAGAAGACAGACCCTCCAGGTTAGCTTGAATGGAAGATACTAATGTTCTCTGGTGTAGTGCCAGATGTTCAAACTGCTCACATTTCCAGTTCCTCTCCACTTTCCTGAGGTTATAGACGCATAGGACTGGTCACATAAACTTATATTAATATATGTCCATAAAAAGGCTTATGCCAGTCCCAAGCAGGGAATAACCTACAATGTCCATCAAAACAGAATGGATAAATGGTGTAATAGTTATCCAACAAAATTATACTCACTGATTTAAAAACATGAATGATGATACCTGCAACAATGTACCTGAGTGTCAAAAAATTTACTTTCAAAAACATGTACATCAAAGAATACATTTTTGTGAGAATGCCCATCTTTATACAATTTAAAACAGGCAAAACCAACCTATGGTTATGGAAATCAGAACAATGGCTATCTATGGGGAATTATCTGAATGGAGACATAAGATAATTTCTAGGGTAATAATGTTTTATGTCATAATATTTGCATCCATTTATCAAAATTCATTGAATTTAATCCCTAATATCTATGCATTTCACAGTATGTAATTTTTACTTCAAGTTTATAGAAACAGCGTGATATCTGGAAGATGGTGGAATAAAACTTTTCTGCACTTGTCCTCTCTCAGGAAACTTAATTGGAACTATCCATGCACAAAAATATACAAGAGCTAAGGAGTCCAGGTAAGAGATTACAATATCTCAGTGTAGCATAGAAATAAGGAAAGACACATTGAAGAGAGCAATAAAGTCTCACATTACTGGCATCATCTCTCCCTCAAGCCTGTATAGCATAGCAAGGAGAGAGACACTTTCTGCCTGAGAAAAAGAATGAGTTCTTGACTTTGCTATAGATCTTAGCACCAGGCCTGCCCCAGTAAAATCCAGATCAGGCTATTCTTCATAGCTCAGGCTTCAGGCTAGCCTCTATGACCCAAGGCATCAGGCCCATCCTATTGCCAGGCTGATTCCCATAGCCACAGGCTCCATGCCTATCCTACCACCAGGCCTTGGCATCAGGTTTGCCCCCATGACCCAGTGCTCCAGCAGACCAAGAGTCCAGGCCTGCCTTAGTAGGCCCTAGTGCCAGGCTGGAACCCATGGACCAAGGCTCTAGGACCACTCTGGTGGATGCAGGCTCCAGGACTGCCTCAGCACCAGACTGGTGCCTGCAGTCCCAGGTTTCACTGGACCCAGGGTCCAGGCTGCCCCAGAAAATCTAGGGATCCAGCTCACCTGAGTAAACCCCAGTCCTAGGCTGGCCTCTGTGGGCAGACTCAAGGCCTATCCCTGAACAGTCAGTTTACAAGCCCACCTTAGTGGGCCCTGACACTCAGATGGCCCATGTGAACTCAGGCTACAGGTCTGCCTGCAGCAAACCCAAACTCCAGGCCATCCCATGTGGAGCCAATTCCAGGCCTACTCACTTGTTGACCCAGGTACCAGGTTATTCTGCCCAAGGACTCCAGCAGCAAGCCTACACATGGTATCTAAGTCAGGCTGCCTAGAATTTCTAGACAGGCTAATTTATGAAGAGCTCTTCCTGCCAAAGCCATTCTGTAAAGGCTGGAAAGATGCTTACTTCCTAAAATGTGTAGATATCAGCACAAGGCCACAAAAATCATGAATAATTAGAGAAACATGACACCATAAAAGGAGCAAAATAAAGCACCAGTAACGAACCCTAAAGAAATGAAGATCTATTAACTGCTTGACAAAGAATTCAAAATCATCATCTTAAATAAGCTCATTGATGTTCGGCACAGTGGCTCATACCTGTTATCCTAGCACTTTAGGAGGCCAAGGCAGGTTGATCACTTGAGGTCAGGAGTTTGAGACCAGCCTGACCAACATAGTGAAACTTCATCCCTACTAAAAATAGAAAAATTAGCCAGGCATGGTGGTGAGCACCTGTAATCCCAGCTACTCGGGAGGCTGAGGCAGGAGAATCACTTGAACCCAGGAGGCAGAGGTTGCAGTGAGCCAAGATCATGCCATTGCACTCTGGTCTGGACAACAAGAGTGAGATTCTTGTCCAAAAAAAAAGCAGCTCATTGAGCTATAAGAAATAACTAAATGCTATTAGATATTAAGATAACTAAATGATATTAGAAAAACAATAAATGAACAAAGTGAGAAGTTCAAAGAAGAGATAGAAACCATAAAAAAGAACCAAACAGAAATTCTGGAACTAAAGAACACAATGAATGTACTGAAAAATTTCATAGAGAGCTATTCAACAGCAGACCCAATCAATCATAAGAAAGAATCTGTGAGCTTTAAGCCAGATGACTTTAATTATTCGGTCAGGGGAACAAAAGGAAAGAGAATTTTTAAAAGTTAAGGAAGATTATAGGATTTATGGGACATCATAAAGCAAACCAATATACACATTTCAGGGTATCAGAAGGAGGAGAAAGAGAAGGGGACAGAATGCTTGCTTTCAGTAAAAAATGACAGAAGACTTTTCAAATCTGGAAAGGGAAATGAACCCCTAGATCCATGAAGCCCAAAGAACCTCAAATATATTAAATACCAGAAGATCTTCACCAAGATCCATTATTATCAAATTCTCAAAAGTCAGTGACAAACGGAATTTTGTAAGCAACAAGAAAAAATCAGTTTGTCACATTCAAGGAACCCCCATAAAACTGTTAGTGTATTTCTCAGCAGAAATTTTGTAGGCCAGGAGAAAATGGGATAATGTATTCAAAATAGTAAAAGAAAAAAACTTTCAACCAAAAATACCATACCCAACAAGGTTGCCCTTCAAAAATATTTGTTAAAAAAGATAAATTTTTTCAGACAAACAAAAACTGAGGGAGTTCATCACACTAGATTTGCCTTACAAGAAATGTAAAATAAAGTTTCTCAGGTTGAAACAAACATATGCTAACAACATGAGAACATACAAAAATGTAAAACTTCCTGTAAAGTTTTGATACCCTACTGTCAAGTTTAGATACTCTACTAAACTGTAATATAGCCAGAATACTGTAATCATGGTTTATAAATCACTTTTAACTCATGTAAGTTAAAATACAAAGAATTAAAAGTAACTATAGCTATAACAATCTGTTAATTTGATACAAAATATATTTAAAAACATGAATTGTTACATCAATAACATAAAGTATAAGGAGGTGAAAAGTTCAAATACAGAGTTTTTGTATTCAATATAAGTTATCAGCTTAAAATAGACTGCTATAACAATTAAATGTTTATGTAAGCCCCATGGCAACCACAAGGAAAAAAGCCTGTAGATGACACACAAAAGATAAGAAAAAAATAATGAAATCATGGCACTAAAAAAATTAACAAATCATGACAAAAGACAGCAAAAGAGGGAGAATGGAATAAAGGAACTACAAAAGAGTTAGAAAACGTTTTTAAAATGGAAGTGGTAAATCCTTACCTATCAACAATTACCTTAAATGTTAAGTGGATTAAATTCTCCAATAAAAAAAATACAGCTCAGGAAAAGCAGGGAAAAAAAAGAAAATAATGTTACAAATAATTTTTAAAAATGTAAATATATATGTGTGTAAACACACACGTACGCACACATTGGCTGGGTAGATTTTTAAAAAACAGAAATTCAACTAAATACTGCCTACAATAAACTGATTTTAGTTGATGCTATGGTTTAAGTGTTTGTGTCTGCTTCAAAATTCATTTTGAAACTTGATCTCCAATGCAACAGTATGAAGAGGTGAGGCCTAAGGAGTGATTTGACTATGAGGGCAAAGTTCCCCTAGAAGGGACTAGTGCCTTTTAAAAGGGCTTGAGGGAGTGAGTTTGCCCCTTCCATCCCTTTTTCCCTTCCACCTTTCACCATGTGAGAACACAGCCACAAGGTGCCATCATGGAAGCAGAGGGAAAGCCTTCATCAGAAGCCAAATCTACTAAGACTTTGATCTTTAGACTTCTAGTTTCTACAACTGTCAGAAATAAATTTATATTATTTATAAATTACCGACTCTGTGGTATTTTTGTTACAGCAGCAGAAACAGACAGATGGAAGAAGGTATTCCATGAAAATAGTAACCAAAAGAGAGCTGGAGTGGCTATACTTATATCAGAAAAAAATTGATTTTTAAGTCAAAAACTGTAAAGAAAGACAAAAACAATCACTGACTTATGATAAAGGGGTCAATTCATCTAGAAGACAGAACAATTATAAATATATATGCACTCAAATTGGAGCTCCTAAATATATAAATATAAACAGAACTAAAGAGAAAAATAGAAATACACTAATAATAATGGACTCCAATATTCCTCTTTCAGGGAAAGTATTATGTTTGGTGGAAAACAATTCAGGCATTCCTCAAAAAATTAAAAATAGAACTGCCACGTGACCCAACAATCCCTCTTATGTATATACCCAAAAGAACGGAAATCAGTACTGTATAACAAAAATATAGCCACACTACTATGTTCATTGCAATCAGTACTGTATAACAACAATAGAGCCGCACTACCATGTTCATTGTAATCAGTACTATATAACAAAAATATAGATGCACTCCCATGTTCATTGCAATCAGTACTGTATAACAAAAATATAGCCGCACTCCCATGTTCATTGCAGCATTATTGACAATAGCCAAGATATGGACAATAGCCAAGATATGTGACAACACTGATGAAACTGGAAACCATTACGCAAATGAAATAAGCCAAGTACAGAAAAACAAACAACTCATGATCTCACTTATATGTGTAACCTTAAAAAAAAGTTGAACTCACACTAGCGGAGAGTAGAATGATGGTTATGGGGAGGGGCAGGAGATGGGGACATGTTGACTAAAGGGTACAAAAATTCAAGTATATAGGAAGAATAATTTCTGAAGATCTATCAGCATGGTGACTATAGTTGATAATAACATATTATATATTTGAATATTGCTAAAAGAGTGGATCTTAAATGTTCTCAGCACAAATAATAACTATGAGAGTTGATGCATATGATGCTAGCTTAATCAATTTTTAATGTATACAAATATTACAACATTATGGTATACCCCATAAATATATATATTTGTGAACATGCCTTAATAAAGCTGGCAGAAAAAAATGGCAAAAAAATTTCTGCACACTCTGACTCAGTTGTACGTCCCTCTTTGCTTTACAAATCTATGGCATCCCTCTAATATGTAAAACAAGTATGTATAGCAAGCACTTTCTTATGTTCTTATGTTAAACATGACTCAATTATTTCCATATTTATGATTTTATTGATTACTTCTGCTATTAATTTTATTCTGAGGGGGCTGTGTGTGTGTGTGCGTGTGTGCATGTAGAATGAAAGGGATGATTCAGTATCTATTGTATAATGGGAGATTTTTTTCCTTTCGTTTTTCCAAAAGGCAACTCTTTTTATCCCTCAATCTCAGATAACACACACTGCAGGGAAGTTACCAAACACAAAAATCTAGCTTTTCTGTTGACTGCACCCATGCAAAATAAAGCTGCTTCCTTTGGGCTAGACTAAAATCACAAGATAAGAATTGTTAATTTAACTGCTCCAGTAACTTTCTATGAACTGAATGCTTAATAAACTTAAATGGAAAAAGAACCATTTTATCTTGTTATTATCTTATACTTGTTCTAAGAAGCCCATTTATATGGAGGCTTTTTGTACAAAGAAAAGTAATCATTTCAACCCTATCAACTTCAAGATAAATGGAAAAAAATCCTTATCCCCTGTTCACATTTTATGATATTAAATGTACTCATCCTAATATTGCTCTGGTAACAAGCCCTGTAGAATATACACCTCCTGAAAGTAGATGTCAACAACAACAACAACAAAAGATTCATGAAAAGAAGAAATATATGTCATCCTTATTGAATTATTATGTTTAAGGGAAAATATGCAAATGAAAACTTCTTAAAATAGAAGTAGACAGCAAAATAAATTCCATGAAAGTTATCCTTCCTTCGTTCAGCTCTGGGAGGTCCTCCTTTGAGAGGCTCTGTATGGCATAAGTTTCATTCGATCCGTGGTTATTTCTTGTAATCATTCTTTCAAACACCTTCCAGTATACATTTTCTGTCTATTTCCAGCATTTTCACCTAGTTCAGGCACACTTTTCATCTCCTCTGGATGATACTAAAGACCTCCTAGATCTAATGCTCCCAGGACTGCAGCATTAATCTTGCTAATACCACCACAAAACTGAGCACACTCAATTCTTGCTCAAAAACCTTTAGACATTCCTAGTGTTCAATAAACTAGCTTAGCCTTCTAAAACTAATGCATGACTAGCGCAGACTTACTCAATCACCTTTGTGTCTCCCAATCCTCCACACATCTATACTTTGAAAACTGTAATTAGAAGGAATTTGTTCTAGCCATAGAAAATCAAACTGTAGAGTTGTATTAAAAAGTGTGATAAAGTTACTGTTTTCTCATGTCCCTCATCGCATTTTTAAGTAATAACTACTGTTCATATGCCGAGGTGTATTCTTCCTACCACAAAGAAAAGACACTTGCATATTGTATATGTAAAGAGAGATAAAAGTAGATTTACAGTTTGAGACTTGACTTTTTCCTGTTTAATTTTTTGACATAAATATTTTTCCAAGTCATTTGTAATTTATCTCATTCTGTATTATCATTGCCTTCATTCTGTTAATATGCTATACTATAATGTATTTAATTGGTACCTATTAATAGTCAGTTTCCTTTTTTTTTACACTTTTATATAATGCTTATCTTTGTATCCATATCTTAGATGCACATTTGCAAAAGAATCTATAGGGTAATTTTATAAATATGAAATAATTTAATCGAATATCATGGTTAGATTTATTTTGAAAAATATTGCCAAATTGTGTTACAAGAAGCCTGACCCTATTTATGCCTATTCCCCACTCTCTCGTGTGACAACAGTAGGTAATATAAATTACTTTAATCTCTCCACTCTAATAGATAAAGAATGGCATGCCAGCTTCACATTTCCATTTTTAAAATCATGAGCTGGAATGTTTTTGCTAATGTGAATGGATCACAATAGATCTCTTTCCTGGACTACTTGCTTATACTCTGCCAGAATTTCTATCTTCCTATTGCTAGAAACTTCCCACTTAATACTATTATAACTTTACTGCACCCCATAAGTTTCAGTAAGTTGTGTTTTCATATTTGTTTGTTGAGATATTCTTTAAATTCCCTTTTGATTTTTTCTTTGACTCAATGATTGTTCAAGAGTGTGTTAGTTTCCACATATTTGTAATTTTTTCATTTTCTTATTGTTATTTATTTAGTTTTATTCCATACTGGTTGTGATGCATCAGGGGCCCATCTGGAGTGGCTACTGCAAAGATGCTGGCTGCAGCAGGGGAGGTGCCGTCGGGGCTGCACACTCCTCGGAGACTGTGGGAGACAGGAACAGGCAGAAGAGCCTTGCCCCCTTCTGAGTTGCTGGGGTGGGAGGCCCACACTCCCGGGTGCAGCTGCAACCAGCCATGGCTGCGGACCCGGGCGTCTCTGTGCTCTCCGGGCCCAGGAAGCCCCCTCCGCCCCCAGGAAGCGCCCTCTGCCCACAGTCTCAGAAGTGCCTACTTCTGCTGCCTGGCCTCTTTCTGCTCCTGGCAGCCACTCCGATTTCGGAGAAAAGTTGTGGCAGAATGCAGGCGCTGTCATGACCTGGCTGGGTGTGCACACGCTTGGGGTGATGCTGACATGCCAGCCTCCTGCCGCTTCAGCCCCCTGTAGACTTTGGTTGCCAAAGAGCATAGGAGGGAGGCCAAGGGGGAGCTAAGAGCAGTCTGGCACGGACCTGCAGGTAGGTGTCCAAAGTTGTAAACAGCCAAAGTGCCATGAATGACATATAGATGGTGGCAGGAGGCAGACAGGCTCCTGGGTGGAAAGGGGCAGGCCCCCAATGAAGCACCACCTTCAAGCCAGGGATGGTCTGAAGCCTGGGGGCGAGGCTGTCAGTTCTGCAGACTGGAATGAGAATTTATGGCGCTTTTTCTGCCCGCCCATGGCTGCCCATGGACCAATCAGCATGCACTTAATCCCCTCTGAAGACCATTAAAACCCCACACTCAGCCAGACTCGAGCAAATGACAGGACAACTTGCCTGTGGATAGGAGCTGCCCATTCCAGGTCTTTTCTCCACTGAGGGCTCCGTAGACATTGGGATAGCCTGCCTGTGAATAGAAGCTACTCACTCTGGGTCCGCTCTCTGCTAACAGCTGCCCACTCATTGGAACTACCTGCCTGTGGATAGGAGCTACCCACTCTAGGTCTCCTTAGAGCCGTACTGTCACTCAATAAAGCACCTCTTCACCTTGCTCACCCTCCAGTTGTCCATGTACCTCTTTCTTCCTGGACACGGGACAAGAACTCAGACCCATCAACTGGTGAGAGTAAAAGAGCTGTAACACACCCAGAGCTGAAACACCTCCCACTTACCACATTGCAGGTGATGAGAAGAAGAGAAGAGAGAGGAGAGAAGAGCTGCAGCCCTTCGGGGAGCCCAGACCTAGGAGTTCCTGGAGCAAGGGCTGTGACATCCCTTTGGGGCTCTGTGGCTACTGGTATCTTGCCTTCAGTGGATGCTGCTTGTGGTATGCCTGGTCTAGCCACAGCCTCGCAGGGAACCAGCGTCTGTGATGGCACCTGGAGCTGCCCACCCCTCAGCAGCTGACATTCCTGGCTGTGCACAGTGGCTGGACCCCGTGCTCACTTGCTCACACACCCTTCACCACTCTGCACCTGGCTAACCCTTGGCAGGCATGGGGTCTGGGCTGGTAGGATGAACCTAGCACAGCCTGCCAGGCCAAGTGGGAATGAGCTCAGTGGGCCTGAGCAAAACTCAAGCAAAGGCTCCACTGGCCACAGAGGCTTCCAGCTAGAAAAGCAACACCCCAAAGATCCCGTGACCATTGGAAAAGATACTTGGTATGAATTGGATCTTCTTCAGTTGGTTAAGATTTGTTTTGTGACCCAACATGTGATCTATAGTGGAGAGTGTTCTGTATGTGCTGGAAAAAAATGTATTTTCCTGCTGTTGGAATGCTTTATATATGTCTGTCTGATTCATTTGGTCTGTAGTGTTACTCAAGTCCACTGTTTCCTTATTAACTTTGTATGGAAGTTCTGTCTATTATTGAAAGTGGGATATTGAAGTCTCCTGCTATTTTGTATTTTTGTAAATTTCTTCTTTCAGGTTTATTTTATATACTTGGGTGTCTTGGTGTTAGATACAGATATATTAAGATCTTTTTATCAAGGAATTTAGTTTATTTCAATTTTAAGTCGTCAGTAAGCAAGAATTAACTATTGTCATTTTTGTGTTTATCTTCTAGTTTTTTTGTCCTTCATTTTTCCCTTTGCTGTCTTCTTTTGCACTTCTTTTTTGTATCGATAGTTTTTTTTATTTCTATTTTCCTTTTGTGTAACTTCCATAGGTATTTTCTTTGAGGTCACCAAGGGGTAAAGCAGGTCTCGTGGTGATAAATTTCCTCACCTTTTGTTTGTCTGAGAATGTCTTTATCTCCCTTTCATTTTTGCAGGACAAGTTTGCTGGGTATACTACTCATGTTGGTAGGCATTTCTCTTTCAGCATCTTGAACATGTCATCCCTTTCCCTTCTGACATCACAGGTTTCTGCTGGAAATCCCCTGGTAGTGGGATTACCTTCTTGGTCAGCTCTTAGATGCAAGCTAATTAAAAGCCTGAACCATGGGTGGTAACGGGGAAAGTTGAGCTATTACATATCAGCCAAATCCCTTCCATTGAGAAATTTGGAGCTGAATGTTTTAGCCAGCTAATAAAACCACTTATTTGTTTTTGTGGTCCTGGGGAACTCACAAATGCCATGCCCTGCCAGCTCATAGGGGTAAGGGATTTAGTAGCTACTCTTTTGGTTGGGATTTAAAAGTTGAGGTGCTACGTGGGTGGTCCAACTCTTCACTCCTCAGAGAGAAGTGTGGAATTGAGGGTTTCCTTTCAATTTGTAAGGTTCTGTGCCTGGAGTGAGGTTTGTAGTAGAGGTGTATTTCAGCTTTCCTACCCATGTCGTGTGGATATTTTCTCAGTTGCATGGTGTGTATGAGTTTGTCAACCAGTTCTCTCAAAGGTAATTCGTCTAGAAAAACCCACCATCCTGCTGACACCCTCTATTCCATACATTTGAAAACTTAAATGAATTGCAATATTTCTTTAAAAAACATGTTAAATCTGACTGAATACATAATATTTTACTGTTTACAAATAATATTTTTACCATTGTCAGCTTCTGCACTAAAACAAGGTGAAATAAAGATTAGACATGAAGAAATCAATTTCACAAATGATATGATTAGGTACATCAAAAATTGAAGAAAAATAGAAAATTATTAGAAGTAATAAGAATCAGTTAGCTTGCTAAAAATACAATTCTAACACAAAATTACTTATTTCACAATTAATCAGTAGAAAACTTTGTTTTAAAAAGATACTTTTAAATAATTGCAACAAATAATATAAAGTTTCTAGGAATAAGTATTCCCAAATATCTAGTAGAATTGCATGGAAAATGCTGTAAAACTTTATTAAAAACATTTTTGAAACATTATAAATTAAACGTAAAATACAGTCATAGATAAGATTAACATCATAAAGATGTTAATGTATTGAATATAATTAAAATAAGATTTCTAATAGTATTTCAGATGAGGGTAACAAACTGATTTTAAAAAATATTTAAGAGCAAAGGATCAAATATATCCAAGACTATTTGGAAGAAATACTAATTTTGATTGGTACACGAGGAGTTTTCCTACTGCCTACCGAGGGTCATGATGAAACTATGGCAAAAAAAAAAAAAAAAAGACAGTATAGTGTTGACACAGGAATGAACAAAGGGATCAACTGCACAAAATGGAGATTCCAGGAAAAAAAGTATCACATAAATACTGTAACTTGATATAAACCAGAGGCAGTATTAAAATTACAAATGAGAAAGAAATGATGGGACCATTCAACTATGGTACAGGAAAAATTATTCAAATGGTATAAAGTAAATTTCCGTAATACTTTACAGAAATGAGAGTGTTCATACATGTGTGCATGCAAACATGTGCACATGCACACACGCACACACACACAAACACACCCCTCCAGATGGGTTAAAATGTAAATTGGAAAAGCAGGTCATAAAAAATGTTAAAAGAAAATATAAAAATATATATTTGAAATCAAGGTATGGATGCATTTTTGTTATGAAAGATGATAAGTTATGAACCATGAGAGGGAGAATTAGACTACATCAAAGCTAAAAACTTCGATATATGAAAAGATGTCATTTAAAAAGTCAAATTGCAAGCCAATTACTGAAGATTATATTTGCAGGGCATATAATTGATAAAGGCATTTGAATACAGAATATGTCAAAAAATTAGGTAAGAAATGTACAAGCAACACAACAGAAAAATAGATCCATGTGAAAAAGCAATTTCAAACTGTGTAATCACAAAACATGCATGTAAAAATATGCTCAATCTCACAAAATTGAGAAATTCATATTTGAACAAGAAGATAATATTTAACGTGTTCAGATAAGCAAAATTTAAAAGACGAATATCTGACCATCAAAGTTTTTGGCAAGACTGTAGAGAAACTAGAATGCACATACACTGTTGATGAAAGTGCAAATAACCTCAACCAATTTGGAATATAACTTGGCAATATCTTGTAATATTGAACATTCGAATAGCCTACCCTATTGTCCAGCAATTTTAATTCAATATTACTTGGAGGAACTGTGACACCCATGCATAAGGAAACACATATACCATATTACAAGATTGCTCATTGCATTATTGTTTTTAGCAGGCAAAAAAAGAAAGCCCAAAATATTTCACTGGCAAGTGAGTAAATAAATTGTGTTGTGCTTACAGAATAAAATAATGTAAAACATCCATTAAAAACACATGCACTACATGTGTACTGGATGTACACATATCAATATGGATAATTGTGAAAATGTAACCACACTTTCTTAAAGTTAACAATGATCATTGCAATGTTAGTGTTTTGTAAGACGAAGCATCTTGATTCTATTTTACTGCTTCAGAACAGCAGGACAAAATGGGCAGCCACTAACCAAGTTTATTGGGTGGTAACTTACTTCTAAGACTGAGGAAGAGAGAAAATTTGTACATGCATACATTTTACTTTTCCACTTTATTTTGAAGTCTTAAAAATCAAAGTTCCCAAACCTAAGAGCATTACCAAAATTTGGTATTCAGTTGAGTGTCTACCACCAAAATTTTAACAAGAGATGACCTGAATTACTTCCATGTCATTAGCATTCTGTTTGCTTCCATAATGATTTCTGTGTGATTTTATATTCAGAAGCACAATTGCATAGATTATAAACACAAAATTGATTAGAAAAATGCACTACAGAAAAAGTCCATTATCTTCAATAGATAAGACTATGATTACTTTTCAAAATGCTTTTTAAAAGTATAGCATATAAACTAATGATATTCTTTTTCAGCATACATTTTCCTACATATATAATAAAAATTAAAATGTTTATTTAAGATGGAAAGAGCAGGATAATTTGCACAGTGTCTTCTTTCCTGAGGTTTTTAAGTTCCAAAACTGCCAGACACATCTTTAGCTTGGTGCTTTAACAAGCATAAAAGGTCATTTATCCAAGGTCATTATAGCCGACTTCCACAGAAGGATAAGCAGTCATGTAGAAATTATTTAAATGACCACAGAAGCACATGCCAATTTAGCTTGGTATTTTGCATGATCCCAATTGACCACTTTCCTACATATTATAGCAATACTTCAGAAAACTGACCTTTGGAGAAAAGATGACATATATTTTTTTCAAACTCTGTTAGGTAAACAAAGAAGCACTATTATCACCACGAGCATACGTGTACACCCATGTGCGCACACACACACACATGCACACGCACACACCTCCTGGAAGATGCTCAGCTTAAAGCTTGAGCACAAGATTCTCTTATCCTATTTAAGGCAGGATTGGAAAAAATTATCTCTGTATCTAGTTCAAAGCTTTGCTTTATTAGGTGTGTGATATTAAACCATTTTTTTCTCTTAATTCAGAAATGAGAGCAAAAGTCACTACCACTTCTAGGTTTCTGGTGAGGATAAAAATTTAACTAACGTTTTATGTATTTCATCTAGCACAGAGGCAAGCAGTATTACATGCTTGAAAAGATGAGAGCATTTTTTGATAGGGCTTGCACAAAACACTGACTTAAAATGATAAATATTAACCAAACATTTCTTCTGTCTCTTAATCCCAGTTTAGTTTAATAACATTACTTAACTCTGACTATGTATTAGGCATTATGATAAGTGAATAAGAAATAGTTTGTGGCAAAAATTAGCCTGGTTTGTTGGTGCATGCCTGTAGTCCCAGGAGTTCAAGACCAGCCTGGGCAACATGGCAAAACCCCATCTCTACAAAATTATGCAAAAATTAGCCAGGTTTGTTGGTGCATGCCTGTAGTCCCAGCTACTCAGAGGCTGATGTGGGAGGATTGCTTGAGCCCGGGAGGTCAAGGCTGCGGTGAGCTGAGATCAAGCCACTACACTCCAGCCTGGAAAACAGAGTGAAAGCCTATCTCAAAAAAAAAAAAAGAAAAGAAAAGAAAGAAAATAGTTTGAGCCATCAAGAAATACAATGTCTAATAGGCAAGAAACAAATAGACATAATTGTAATGTAATATAATACAATTAATGATAAGATATAGGAATTTCCAAGAGCAGAGAAACTTAATCCAACAAAATGATAGATGGAAAATTTTAAAAAGAAGATTAACACTCAACAAGTTGAGTATCAAAGGATGAATAAGAATGAGTCAGTATTTTTTTTTAACTGAGAAAGTATTTTTTTTAACAGAAAGAACAAGCTTAAGCTTATGTTTGAGAAATATAAATTCTTTAATTGGGTAACAAGTGCAAGGCATAAAATTTGTCAGACACAGACTGTGGAGACGAAACTCTTGAGATGGGCAAGGGCTAGGACTAGGGACCTCATATGATACGGTCAGAAAACGAGCACTGTTAGATGGATTTTTTTCTAAGGTCAGATTTATTTTGGAAAGCTTTTTCTGGCTGGTGGATGGATTTCAAAAAGGTCAAGCCTATCAAATGAGAGACCAGTTAGGGAGCTATTATGTTATACAAGTTCAAGTGAGAGACAATGAGAGTCTCAAGGAGGAGGGATGGTGAGTAACAGTGAGATATCAGGAATATTTAGGAAGTTAAATTGTAAGGACTAGGATGTATAGATTAAGGGAGAAGGCTAAGGCAACTAAGGTTTCATATCGGGTGGCTGGGCAGATGAAGATCACCTAAGCACAGACCTGGATTTAAGATGAAAGAGAGAGGCAGAGATAGAGAAAGATTTGGGCAAAAAAAGATGAGTTAAGTTTTAGGAGCCATGGGAAAATCAGGATGGCAGATTTTGAGGTCATCAGCATGTGCTCAGCTTTAAAAAACAAAGAAAAATGGATGTTGTACTTAGAGAATTCAGAGTAAGAAGGGGTTCAAAGGGAAAGTGGTTTGAGCAGAATTCTGGAGAAAGTATGTGCTGCGAAAAAAATAGCACGTAAAAGTAGGTCAAGAAAAAAACAGAGAAGAGAAGCAGAGTCCTCTTATAAATCCTAGAAAAGAGAATTTTAAGCAATCAACAGTCATATGTTTAATGACGCTTCACTCTAAAACAATACACAGTATCTTCACTTTTTCATAGATTTTCTAATGTCATTTTAATTTATCTGAAGATGAACAGTATTTATCTATCTTTTCATTCCTATCTTCAAGAGCATGAATAGCAGCATATTAAAAATACAAAGCACTTTCTGTACCCTGAAAATATTTTTTAAACTTTTTTTTTTTTTTAGGTTGTGGGGGGACTAGTCTCGCTCTCTTGCCCAGGCTGGAGTGCAGCAGTGCGATCTTGGCTCACTGCAACCTCTGCCTCCCGGGTTCAAGCGATTCTCCTGCCTCAGCCTCCCGAGCATCTGGGACTACAGGCGCACACCATGATGCCCGGCTAAGTTTTTACATTTTTCGTAGAGACGGGGTTTCACCATATTAACCAGAATGGCCTCAATCTCCTGAGCTCAAGTGATCCTCCTGCCTCGGCCTCCCAAAGTGCTGGGATTACAGGCGTGAGGCACTGCGCCTGGCTACACTATTTTTAACTTTCTTATAGAAGTAAAACTTCAGTGAAATGCTCTCCTGATACGTATCCAGTCCCCGAAATCTTGTAGAAAATTATGTGTGTAGCCTCACATGGAATATAAATTCATTCTGTGCATAAGGAAAGAATCTCAGAGTTTAAAGTATACATTCAACTGAAGACCAGAAATGAACATTTTTAAAAGACTCTTTATAAAAGGAATGGGAAGAATTTACCAAATCTTTAACAGGTCGTGATGTCTGTTGAATAGAGACTGAGTGCCTTCCTTTTGCCAGGGACTATGCTGATGTCTGCTGGGAACAGAGGATGGGGACAACACAGGTTCAGCATTCCAATGTCCCACAGACTAGGGAGGAGGAAGCAAATTATTACCATTCACAGAGGCATGTACAAAGTGCTATGGGTGCTCAGGGGAAAAAAATGCCAAAGTCATATTTTGATATTAATCCAATTACCAGCTTTAAACAGGACAATATATCAGCAATTTATGCTTCATAAATTAAAGTAACACACTATATACAAATTCCTTATCAAGAAAATATATTTTACTCATTCTCAGCTTGGTCATTTGTATCTTTCCATTTAATAAACAGGTTTTCGTTTTGGTTTGGTTTGAGTAGGTTTGAGCTTGGCTCTCATCTTCCTAAATAATGCAACCAGGATTGCAGTGACATTTAGAAAGAGAAGTTGGTGTTTGTTTACGAAAGGAAATAACAGAACATCAGTAATTGTTGTAAAATTGAAAAGCAAAAATGTTGCTGAGAAAATGTAATTCGGTGTATGCTTTATCTCTTATAAATCAATGGAGATCAAATTAACATGTTTAAAAATATGGAGTATTTCTACATAAAAAGTTGTAAAAACACACAGAAAAATTACTTTCAAACTTCATATGTATTTTCTCCTTTGCTCCATGTACAAAGCAAGTACAAAAAGCTATTTTTATGAACATTCTACATACTGTGAGTAAATGCTTCTTTTTCTTGAAATGTCAATATCTTACCTCCATATTTTCTACTTTGTTATGAAAAAATATGACTGTCCTACAGATTTTCATGTCTTGCTCTGCTGCCCTAGAAATGCATATTCAACAAAGGATAAAAAGGTTTGGAGAACTAGAAGCAGTCTTAGCTCACAGGCAGTCAAAATCAGAAGAATGTTGCTAATATCAATTTCATTGGGATTCATAAAGGCAGTCTCCATAGCAACATCATTTTCACAAGGCACAGAAATGCTGCATTTTATTTTATTTTTTAATGGAAAAGCTGAGGATCAGATTATCACTTTTTCTCCATGTACCATTTATCCTCTGTCCTCACACAGGTCTGATTGCATTGAAAAGGAACTTTATGGACATAAAAGATGGCTCAGTATTTAAGTGGAATAATACTCTTCACTGAGTTTCTTAAAGAAACATACAGCATTAGAGGATTTCCGATAAATCTGAGAGAAACTACTCCTGAAATTAAAAATATATTACTTGACCTTCACTCTGAGAACTCGGAAGCTAGCTTTTAAACATGACTGTGTAAATCCAACAAAGGCAGTCCTTTAAGAGTCAACTAAAATCCAGTTTGCATGATTAAACAGCTTAGGGAATCATTTGGCCTCTTTCTTCTTTTTCACTTGCTTTAAGGATGAAGTTTAGAAAGAGGGTGGTTGTAGTTTTAGTAATTTTTGAATGTATTTATATTATCCTTCTAGATACTGTTGCTTCAAAAACACTTTTTTTCTTCATGAAAGAGAATGGTGGAAGAAGAAATGGATAAGATGACTGGAAATAATTTTTCACTTACAATATTATTTAAAGGATTATTCCTAGAACAAGTAAAATTTCTCATTATTTTTACATTGTCTCTTCTCAGTATTCAAATATTGGCTATCTAATATCTATTTGGTTTTCATGTTAAACCGCATTTTCAAGATTATAATTTTATTGTAATTATGTAAGTGCATTTTGCTGGGAGGAAAATCTAAAATAACTTTTAACCCCAGAGACTGATAAAATTCCATCATGAATAAATACCTATTTACTCAATAAACTAGAATGAGTCTCTTTAAAGCTTTCATGGTCCATTGACTAAATGCATAATTAGGTGAGACATTTTCTGAAGTTGTTTTTAAACCAATCACATCATGCATCAGGCAAACCAGAGTGAAGCTAATGAAAAAATTTTATGGTATCAGTTAAACAAATAATTCTTTTGTAATATATCCATTCTATATAAAAGGATTCCTAAAATTAATTTGTATTAATTACAATTACAGAAATGCAGATGAAGCTATGAAATTCAAGTATATATGTAGCATAGACCTTAAAAGACCCTCCAATACAATGTGTTTTTCCTTCTGTTACTTGCTTCATAATAATGGAACTAAAGTAGTTAAAAGGAAACTATGCAATAGCTATAGAAATGAACTTTTATACATTTTTAAATGTTTAATATCAACTGTATTGCTTCTGAACATAAAATACAGCTTTTTAGGTTAAGGTTTACACTTTCTAAGAAGAGTTGAATATACTTGTCCACAAAGAACTTTGGTTGCTGGGGAAGAATTTGGGGTCAAGAAATAGCCAACTTGAATGAATACAGGAAAGTTGGCAAATGACTAAAAATTCTAAATGGATCCAAAGGCATTTGTGTAAATTGAGTCCCTAAATATAAAACAGTCTTAAAGATTATGAAATATGTTAAACAAACATATCAATATCTAATTTTGATATTATCCTCATTTGAATATAAATTACTTTTCTATTGTATTAAAGGATCAACAATAATCAAATATTATTTATCTTAATATATACATTGAATGAATATAGTCTGTCTATTGCACATATCATTGTAGTATAATTTTACGGTTACCATATATGGTTCAAGAATACTCTGTTAATAATTCTAATTTTTCTTTTACTTTAATATATGATTGCTATTTAAAACCCTTTAAGCACTTTTTTCCTTCCTTCCTTCCTTCCTTCCTTCCTTCCTTCTTTCCTTCTTTCCTTCCTTCCTTCCTTCCTTCCTTCCTTCCTTCCTTCCTTCCTTCCTTCCTTCCTCTTTCTTTCCTTTCTTTCTTTTTGAGACAGGGTCTCACTCTATTGCCTAGGCTGGAGTGCAGTGCTGCAATTTTGGTTCAGCGCAAACTCAACCTTCCAGGCTCAAGTGATCCTCCCACCTCAGCCTCCCATGTAGCTAAGACTACAGGCACACACCACCACACCTAGCTAATTTTTGTATCTTTTGTAGAGGGTGGGGTGTCACCGTGTTGCCCAGGGTGGTCTTGAACTCCTTGGCTCAAGCAATCTGCCCGCCTCAATCTCCCAAATTGTTGGGATTACAGGCATGAACCACCTCAACTGGCCTCTAAGCACTTTCTTAACTTTTATATCATTGAAAAGATAGAAACTTTAATTCTATCACACAGATACTAAATTATTGCATTTATGCTCTATACTGATATTTTCCATTTTACTCATTTTTTTCAATATTTAACATTTTTCTAATGCACAAATCACAAGTACCATCTTAACTCCTTATGAATTTCCTACACATCTTTCCCAGTCTTCCACCTACCATGTTAGTGTGCCTCTGAACCCTGGATCATGGGACACAGTTTTCTTCATCCTGTTCCCAGGTTTCAGCTCTCTCTTCTTTCACACCACAGTACAAATCTTAAATCTGCCGAAAAACTTTTCACACACAACCGCACTCTTTCTTTAACCTACAAGCAGATTAGCCCTCTATGGATTTCTATAATGATTGAACTTCTATGTTTCTTTAGACTTCATGCATGCCTTTAGTTTTCCTTCATATCATTAATTCTAGAGGACTGGGATAATAAATATATCTTGTATATGATATGATTTCTGACAAGTATAATGCCTGCGAGTCACTGTGAAACCTCAGATTTATAAAGTATTTTCAAATTTTCCAAAAAATGGCTGAAGACTGAAATGAATATACTACGTAATTTAATGACTGGATTTACAAATGAAGTTACGTCCAATGAACAATGCGATTATGCAAAAATGATCACTGGTAAAAGTTTATGTTTGACCAGGTTATGTTTGACTGCCACATGAATTATGGACCAAAATCTTTAGTTGAATATACAATCTGTAGATCAACTTTCTCTTTCACTGTTAGAAGAAAAAGAAAAAAATACTCTTCCTTAGATAGACTCGAGATGATGAAATAAGGAGGAAAGAAGAGGGAACTTGAGAATCCTGTTGATGATAAATGTAACTGAGGAAGGAACTTCAGGAACACAAAAATCTTAGGAGAATCCACAAAAGTAAGGATTTTGATGAAACAGTGTATATAAGTGGATAAGAAACATACCCACAAAACAAATGTAAAAATGTATCTCTTAAATTATTGATCTTAAGATATAAAATGTAATATTTGTTATAGTGGTACCCTTCTTATGAAGAACTGTCTATAGATATCTATCACAATCTTCAGAATTTATGTAGCGTCCCTTAAACAAGGGATTTCTGTATAAAATTCAGAGATATTTGAACTTGAATGGAAAAAATGTAATTGTTTTTTCATTAACCATTAACTATAAATTAGCATTTTTCCAATTAAAAATATAGGTAATAAGCCAGAGAAGTATTAGCAATATCTGTGTTTTCAAGAAATTACTGCCAATGTCATATGATATTACAGTTGTTACAGAATATCATTAGTGTTCAAAACTAGCTTGAAATTATAGCAGATTTCAGTCCACTGCTAGTGCTTATTATTTTGTACATTCCTTAAGAAGCACATATATTACTATTTTTTAAAACATGAATTTTATTATTCTGATAATTGTATTTCAATATTATCCACGTCCTTTGTGATTCTATGTATTTTTATTTTGTAAATTTAGGAGTAATATACTGAGCAGGACTCCAGAGGCTTCAGCCAACAGCCAAAGCAGTTCATGGTTTAGTAAAGGATGAGAACTCCTGAACTAAAGCTAACACGCAGAAATCTTATATTCAATGACATTAGCATGAAATAGTTTCCACAGTAGCATATGCTCAGGAGAATTCACTTTCATATGTTCTTTCAGAAGTCCACTCAATCTAGTTCATGTGAAATATTTTCAAGTAGAAGTGTATCCCTTGCAGATCTCGTTGTCCAGGAGACATCAGTAGTTATGTAGTTGTAAAAGGACACATGTGAGGTGCCTGGTCATTATAATACAACTTATGACAATGGAGTGGGTGATGTTGAGAGGCATACTTAGAAATTGTACCTGGAACCTGGATGCGAGAGCCACATAAAGTGATACAGTAAATTCAAGTTTGCTTCTACATGAGGTAGTTATTTAAATGTGACTTGGCAGAGGGATGAGCCACTAGGTTAGTCCCTACCATGGCGTCTCACAACTTGGTAGAACCTTCCCGTGGTCAGACAGAACACTATGACAGGATCTTCTCCAATGAAGACCTGAACAGATTAAAGGGTCATGATCACTGAACATACTCCAGCTTAATATCCTCCAACTTAATGTCTTATGCTTTGCTGCAAATTTGTCCTTTGAACTTATCAACCAAAATGTAACTTCAATAAAATATGTCAGAGTGATTGTTTTTCACCAAACCGAACCATCTGCAGAATTGCTGGGGTGCTGCAGTCTTTCTCTAGTTGTGTCGCTGTTCAATTTTGGCATTCCTCAATGCATAGTTTAACTTGTGTTTTAACCACAGAGGTGGGGGAGGTTGTGCATAAAATACATAGAAATATACATTACACCACAAGTAAAGCGATACTGATGAATATTGCAATCTTATTTCTCATTTCTCTTTAATAGGAATATTCTTCTCGTTCTCTTGTCTTTTTTCTCTTTTGGTGAATTTTTATCTAGCAGCTGAAAAGCCTGCAATGACCAGTATAAATTGTGTCTACTTATTCCTTAGTCCCTAAAATTTCTAAGCCCAAACATCCCAGAGTTGGGGGATTGAACCCACATTTCACGTAATATGAGAATTGCCACCCTCACCTCTACTCCCTATTTTGAGAATCAATATATTCTCACAGTGGGAGAATCAACAGCACATACTGACTTCTGGTTCTTACTATATCCTGCAAAAATAGTCTCCTAGATGAGTTATAACTAGGTGACAATAAGGTTTTTCTTTATTCTGGAAGACCAGAAGCTTCTAACTTACAGGGGACATGATAATACTAATGAATCCTGTGTCAGCTCCCACAATCTGGCACATGCTGAAAACCTTTCGACATGCCAATAAGTTCAAGGATAAAGGTACTTATGGCGTGGTAGGAAGCAATAGAAAATACAAATCCAAGATGAGATAAGTCAGGGAGGATCACTTATTTCCATTTGTGATGGAAGGAATCCAGAGGAATCAACCTAGAGCCTTAGAAAATTGCTGGTAGTCCCCCACACCCCAGGTACACTTCCATATTGGAGGGACTATTATTAAGAAAGCTTTTACCTGCAAATGATGATAGAATATCCAATACGGTTGGCTTCATAATGGCCCCCAAAGATACCTAGGTTCTAATCTCTAGAACCTGTGAATGCTAATTTATCTGACTTTGCAGATGTGATTAAGTTTAGGATTTTAACATGGGATATTATTTTGAATTGTTTGGGTTATCCCATACTATAATTATGAAAGGAGATGCCGTTACAGACACAGAAGGCAATGCAATGAAGGAGAGAACATTTTGAAAGTGCCACAAGTCTGGCTTTGAAGATGGGGGAAAGGGCTACACGCCAAGGAATGCAAGAAATGCAGCTCTAGAAGCTGGAAAAGACAAGGAAACAGAATTTTCCCTAGAGTATCTGGAGAAAGCACAGCATTGCTGACACCTTGATTTCAGTCCAGTGAAACTGATTTTGGAATTCTGATCTCCAGAATGGTAAGTGAATAAATGTGTGCTATTTTAAGTCACCAAGTTTGCGGTAATTTGTTATAGCAGCCACATAAAGTTAATACATCAAATAAGGTATGGTTTAAACAATGAAGGTTTATCTTCTCACATCACAATAATTTTGGATCGGTAAGTTCAGGATCTCTGAGAAGCCTGGGACTCTAAGCCAAAATTTTTAAGAATCTCTTGGATCTTCTCTCCAGGTGGTGAAACGACTGTCCAGCCCCAAGCTTCATGCCGTGCTGTAACAACATTCAAAGGTAGCAAGAAATGGCAGGTCTTTATTTCTATGTATATCTCTCTTCTCTTAGGGTACACCTGTTGAGTGGACAATCAATACAATCTCCTACAGACTCTCAGGTTTGGTTTCTGCTGATGGCATACAAGGCCTTCAATGTTCAGATAAGCCTTGGTAAAAAGAAGTATTAAACTCTCGTTTTTACTGCCTTTGCCACTTTAACCACTGAACAAGTACTTGATTTTGGAAGATGAGGCTGCCTGATAGTCACAGAGACGGTCATCTTGTTCACTTGATTATTAATTAAAAGCTGTCTCTTCAGAATTAAGTTTCACAAGAAACACAAATAACCCCATACTCTAGAATCACCCACGTACATCTTCCCCAAACATTGTCCCTACTCCTCAAATCCCAGACCAACCAACCAACCAAGAAAATCATATTAACATTTATTTAGATTATCTCTTCCTCCAAGAAAGTGGACAATCCAGTGGCAAACTCTGTCCACTGTCCTTCAGAATCACCCTCACAGAGATGCAATGCTGCACACCTACTCACAGCTGATTTTAGAACTCTGAGAGGAACGATTTGTTCCTGGAATCCATTCAATTTTTCCCCTCAGTCAACACATCAAATGGAACTCCCCATGTGACTCTAGTTGTGGGTAGGTGACACTTTATGCATCAGGATGTATGCTGGCAGTGAGAACAACTTATTTCTATTATTTGTGTGCTCTGGACTGACTAGTGTCTAATACCATATATGCCATTTCCCTGTGATGATTAAGTGATGCTGGGCAGGTCCAACTTTATGGATTAGGAGGTCAGATAAGACCCAGTTCATGAAGAATAATATGGCCTTCTAGTGTCAGACCCAGTCTCCATCTTCCAGATCCCAGTACCAAGGCAAGAGCTGTTCCTTGATCAGGCAGGCATGACTTTGCTCATATATCTTAGAAAAGCAGTTTTTGAAACTTATGGCCTGAGGACTCTGTAAGAAATGTATTTTAATTTCTAAGCCAGTACAAGACACTTAGAAGATCTTGAACAAAATAAACAAGTTTCAATAAATGTTGCCCTTACTACAGGTTATGAAAGCTGGTATTTTCCTTCCTAGTGTATCCTCTTTCACATTTTTTAAAAATGCTGCTCCAGACCTGTTAAATGGATTTCACAACTCAGTAATGGGTCACAACACACAGTTTGAAACATGCTGCCCTAGAGGGCTCACAGTAATTCTCCTACTGGGATTTGCTAGAGGAACCACAGAACAATGCAGTGAGCTACAGAAAGTTCAAGCCAAATTGATTCTGCTGCTTCAAAAGGTCCAAATACTTGCCCTGCAGGACGTGCTGAAGAAGTTTCTCTGGGTCACACTTAGGCCTGGTGGCCCACAGAGTCCCCTGGCAAGTGGGTCTGAGCAGTAACCCCTAATGTCCTCCCCATTCCTATCAGATTTAAAGGGGCGCACCAAGCACATTTCCTTCTCCATCGCACCAGATGCAGTAAGGCAGATTTCACTTTTGAGATTACATGCTTTAGGAGTGGGAATGTTGTGATTTCAATAACCCAAGGCACCTTAATTGTTGAGGATCAACATGCCTCCAAGAAAGATGAAAGTTACATCCCACTTTGGAAAGTTGGAGGATGGAACTGACAAAGAAGTTCCTACCAGATGGGAAGAGGAGTGAGAGAAACCTCGCTCACTTCTCTGAGTGCCGAGGGGGCTGGGCTGGGAGGAGACTATACAGGAGATGTTCCGATGTTTGTGTTCAGGTTTATGCAGTGGGTATTTAAAAAAAAAACACACACACACACACACAGAAAGAAAATTTGGAACTCGAAAGCAGTGGGATTTTGTCCCCAGAAGATCCTCGGTAGAAGTAGCCATCAAGTTTCCACTGGTTCCCATACGCCAGGAAGCTATGGAGGAGATGCCTAGCTAGTGCCTGAAGACCATCGATTAGGCCACACAAGGAAACAGCAGCCAGAAGTTATTGCTCCATGGACAAGAACAGAGTCTGAACCTATAAAGTAGAACCCGCAGAAAAGATTCAGCAGCCCCAGACTTCAGCAGGGGAGGAAATATGAACCACAACATAACCAGAGGAGCCAGCTGTACCACAATAGGCACTGGTGCTTGTAGCCAGCGAGAAGAGAGATGGGAGGAGTCCTGATGACTCACAATTCACACATAGGTCTGGGACCCTAGCCTTATGAAGTGTCCTTCCATTCAGGACTTAGGATGGGAAACAAAGAAAGAGGCCTGAAAGGGAATTTGAATTTTCCTTGCTTTCAGTGTCAATGGAAGGTTCCTAGGAGTTTTTGAACAATTATGAGAAATAATTAAACTATTAGATTTTATAGCATATGAGTCTAGAGGTATATGTAAGTGATCCTACTACAGCTTTGAACTAGATTTAAATTTATGAAACCAAGTGAAAGTGTAATATTTAACGTGAAATTGAGTTGTGTACTAAATTACCTATGTTGAGCTACAGTGCAAAAAGAAAGAAAAACGTCTCTGAAAAAAATATTGTGAATGATTAGAAAATTTAAGATGTATTCAACAGTCAAAGAAATGCGGGACCCTACAGAGTCTTAACCCAGTTTCAATTTCACAGAAAGATATCATTATAAATCACACAATGCAAAACTGCACTGTACAAATAATAAATGAGACTAGAGATATAAAACTGCTTGGTCAAGGTTCCACACAAAGTTCACAGCAGAGCATGGAGTGGAATACAGATCTAGCTAGGACTGGAATATAGGTCTAGTACGCTATTTGTTCCCCAAATTAACAAACTTCTTTAAACTCTCTTTCATGTATATGCAATCTAAATTTACAATTAGTGCTTAAAAGTGGAAGAGAACATCTGTATATTAAATTTCTCCTCAGTACACATCAAATGAAAAGGTGATACAGGAGATAAGTGAAATACTTCAGTAACCTACTTCTGCAGTATTCATGTATTATGTATGAGCACGAAGGATATGTAATTGTCATTATGACCTCCAAGAGGAGAGTAGAGGGGAAAGAAAATTTTTCATTAAGAACCTGCAATACACAAGTAAAACATACGTAAGGAAGATAGATAATGATAACAATAGGAAATATTTAACAGCTTTAAAGGCAGAAAGTTGCACTAAAGTAATAGATTTTATATAAAATGGCATTTGTTTCAAAAATAATATATCTGACATGTATTAAACCATATTCAGGTTCAATATTGGATCCTATTCAAGGTTCATAGACAATAATATTTTAGATTAACATTACAACATTAAATAAGGACTTGAGTATAAAATCTCATTTAAGCAAACTTCTTTTCAGTCTCATAAATAATAGTCCTAGGTTCTAATCCACACTTTTCCTTCTTCCTAAAGGTAACATTATTACCTACCTCCAATTCATTCATCTCCTTCGTTCTTATCGCACTTTGCATCTTTTTTCAACCTCTAAATAGTGTACCTCCCCTCTATAGTAGATGCTCTGGTTTAGCCCAGGAATTCTCCTTCTAGACTGAGGAGCTTCTTCCTCATGCCGAATGCTCCCTCTTCCTCCCAATTTTCCCATTCACGCCTCCCTCCCTGTGATAACCCTCCATTGAAGAGAGCCATCTTGATCCTTGATGGAAGTCATCTCCCTTCCCAGGGTCTGCTGGCATCCAGAGAATGGTGGATGTAAGGCCATGAGGGCCTGGACGCCTTCGCCGTATTTGGCACACCTCTGAAGAGCCATCCAGCTCCAACTACAGATCGCTAGAGGCTGGTTGTGGCCGCAATAGAGCCCAGCTCCAAAGCTTTGACCACATTTTCACTGTGAGCCATCACATGAGGGCAGGTGTGGAATTTTCCACTTGTGCCATCTTTTTAGTGCTCAAAATATTTCAGAATTTGGAGCATTTTGAATTTTGGATTTTCACAGTAGGGATGTTCAACCTGTATACCCATATAGAACCCTTCATTAAAAGCAGGTAGCATAAGGAACAATGATTTTGGACTACAGATAATGAGAAGCACATAAAAACCTGAAATTTTGTTTCAGAGTAATTGTTACTCTATCCAGCTGATCAAAACTCATAACTAGCATTTAAAGGATACTTCAACTTTGAAAATCAATGTGAAAAAGACAAAATGTAGCAATGGAGTACCTCTAATCTAATTTGCCTCTTTGACAATGATTGCCTCAATGCACAAAGCTAATTTACAAAGCATAATTGAAATAACAACTTTAAATGGCCTATTTCTCTAATCTAGAAACAAAACACGAAATCATGAAAAAATACAAATTGCAAGATCTTCCATACCAGATAATGAAAGTTCCTTTTGCATGTTTTATTAAAACACATTACTTAATATTCTAAAATAAAATATTTCATTGTTATTGATTTATTTTTAAATCACCTTTCTTGTATAACTCATTTAAAATAAATTAACCAAAGGCTGTCGCTTATTAAAATGAATTAAGCAAAGGATGCCACACATTAGACAAAAAGCTAAAATTTGTCTGATGTGTCTTAAGAATGACAATAAAAATATATTAGGATTTAACATATGATGCTAGTATGCCTCAGGACACACTGTTTCCTGGTCTACCTCAGCAAAGAGAATACATTTAAGTGAAACACTAGTGCAATGTCCAGGAGAAATTGGGAGGCAATTTAAATCTTTACTGCTGCTTTTGGAAAGCATTAAAGAGGAACTGCATTTTTAACAGTGAGCAAAATGTGTTAAAATCTCTTTATCTGAGACTCTCTTTTAATCTTACACAGCGTAACAAGATAGTGGCTATCAATGTTCCTTCTCTCTCTGTCCAGCTCTCTCAGCTTCTTTCTCTCTATATTGTTGCAGTTGCTTCCATTGTGGTGAGAAACACATAATTTAAAAATAATAATAGAAGACAAAGAAAGTCATTATATAATGTTAAAGGGGTTAATTCAGCAAGAGGTTATAACAATTTGAAATATATATGCACCCAACACTGGAGCACCCAGATATATAAATCAAATATTATTAAACCTAAAGAGAGAGATATACCTCAATACAGTAATAACTGTAGACTTCAACACCTCACTTTCAGCATTGGACAGATCTTCCAAACAGAAAATCAATAAAGGAACATTAGACTTAATCTACACTATAGACCCAATAGACCTCATAGATATTTACAGAACATTTTATCCAATAGCAGCAGAATATGCATTCTTCTCAACACATGGATCATTCTCAAGAATAAACCATATGTTAGGCCACAAAATAAATGTTAAAAAATTCAAAAAAGTTGAAATCATATCAAATATCCTCTTCAACCACAGTGGAATAAAACTTGAAGTCAAAAACAAGAGGATTTTTGGAAACTCTACAACACATGAAAATTTAAATAATATGCTCCTGAATGACCAGTGGGTCAATGAAGAAATTAAGAAGGAATTTTAAAAATTTCTTAAACAAATTATGATGGGAACACAGCATACCAAAACCTATGGGATACAGGGAAAGCAGTACTAAGAGAGTTTATAGCAATAAGCACCTACATCAAAAAGTAAAAAAACTTCAAACAACTTAACAATGCATCTTAAAGAACTAGAAAAGCAAGAGTAAATCAAATCCAAAATTAGTAGGAGAAAAGAAATAATAAAGATCAAAGCAGAAATTAATGAAGTTGAAAAAAAGAAAGCAATACAAAAAAATTAACCAAATGAAAAGTTAGTTCTTTGAAAAGATAAAGAAAATTGGCAAACCTTTAGTCAGACTAAGAAAAAGAGAGAAGACCCAAATAAATAAAATCAAAGATGAAAAAGGAAACATTACAGCCAATACCACAGACATTTAAAGGATCATTAGAGGCTACTACGAGCAACTATATTCCAATAAATTGGAAAATCTGTAAGAGGTGGATTTTCTTATACAACTTACCAAAATTGGACCATTAAATCCCAAACCTGAACAGACCAATAACGACTGACTAGATTGAAGATGTAATAAAAATTTTCTGAGCAAAGAAAAACCCAGGACCTAATGACTTCACTGCTGAATTTTACCAATTTAAAGAAGAACTAATACCACTCCTACTCATACTATTCCAAAAAGTAAAGGAGGCAGGAATACTTCCAAACATATTCTATGAGTCCAGTATTATCCTGATACCAAAACTAGACAGTGATATATCAAAAAGAGAAAACTGCAGGTCAATATCCCTAATAAATATCAATGCAAAATCATCAACAAAATACTAGCAAATCAAATTCAACAACACTTTTAAAAGATCATTCATCATGACCAAGTGGTATTTATCCCAGGGACACAAGGATAATTCAACATATGTAAGTCAATTAATGTGATAGAGCATATCAATAGAATGAAAGATAAAAAGCATACGATCATTTCAATTGATGCTGAAAAGCATTGGATAAAATTCAATACCCCTTCATGACAAAAAAAAATCCTCAAAAAACTGGGTATAGAAGAAACATACCCCAACACAGTGAAAGCCATAAATGACAGACCTGTTACTAGTATCATACTGAATGGGGAAAAATTGAAAGCCTTTCCTCTAAGATCTAGAAAAAGACTAAGATGCCCACTTTCACCACTATGATTCAACATAGTTCTAGCTAGAGCAATTAGACAAATGAAAGAAATGGAGGGCTTCCAAATTGGAAAGGAAGAAGTCAAATTATTCTAGTCTGTATGACTCCACCAAAAAACTATTAGAATTGATAAATAAATTCAGTAAAGATAAGGAATAGAAAATCAACATAAAAAAATCAGTAGCTCAGGTCATGGCTTCACCAAAATCTCAGACTTCACCACTACACAATTTATTCATGTAACCAAAAACTGCTTGTACCTTAAAAGTGCTGAAATAAAAAGTAATTTTTAAATCAATAGCATTTCTATATGCCAACAGCAAACAATTTGAAAAATAATCAAGAAAGTAATCTTATTTACAATAGCTACACATAAAATTAAATACCTAAGAATTAACCTAACCAAAGAAGCAAAAGATATCTGCA
Organism: Macaca nemestrina; assembly: GCF_043159975.1. Lineage (NCBI taxonomy): Eukaryota > Metazoa > Chordata > Mammalia > Primates > Cercopithecidae > Macaca > Macaca nemestrina. The sequence goes on along the minus strand of NC_092128.1, from coordinate 169,527,410 downwards.
ATGAAAACTTTAAAATATTGATGAAAGAAATACAAAAGAACACAAAATGTGAAAAAAAATTATATTCATGGATTGAAAGAATCAATATTGTTAAAATGTCCACACTACCCAAAACAATCTGTGGATTCAATGCAATTCCTATCAAAATACCAATGGCATTCTTCACAGAAATAGAAACAAACATTCTAAAATTTATATGAGACCACAAAATACTCAGAATATCCAAAGCTATCCTGAGCAAAAATACCAAAACTGGAGAAATCACATTGCCTGACTTCAAATTATACTACAGAGCTATAGTAACCAAAACAGTATGGTACTGTCATAAAAGCAGACACATAGACCAATGAAACACAGTAGAGAACCCAGAGACAAATCCATACATCTAAAGTGAACTCATTTTCAACAAAGTTGCCAGGAGCATATATCGAGCAAAGGACAGTTTCTTCAGTAAATGGCGCTGGGAAAACTGAATACCTATATACAGAAGAAAGAAAGTAGACCTCTATCTCTCACCATATATAAAAATCAAATCAGAATGGATTAAAGACTTAAATTTAAGACCTTAAACTATGAAACTACTAAAAGAAAACATTGGAGACCCTCCCGGACATTGGTCTGGGCAAATATTTCTTGAACGACACCCAGAAGCACAGACAACCAAAGCAAAAATTGACAATTGGGATCATATCAAGTTATAAAGCTTTTGCACAGCAAAGAAAACAATCAACAAAATGAAGAGACAACCCACCGAATGGGAGAAAATACTTGCACACTGTCCATCTGACAAGGGATTAATAACCAGAATATATACAGAGTTAAAAATCTAATAAACCAATTAAAAAATTGGCAAAGGATCTGAATAGACATTTCTCAAAAGAAGACATACAACTGGCAATCATATGAAAAAAGTGTTCAACATCATTGATCATCAGAGAAATGTAAATCAAAACTGCTATATCATCTCACCCGAGTTAAAATGGCTTTTATCCAAAAGACAGGCAATAACAAATGGTGGCAAGGATGTGGGGAAAAGAGAACCCTCATACACTGTTGATGGGAAAGTAAATTAGTACAATCACTATGGAGGACAATTTGGAGGTTCCTCAGAAAATTAAAAGTAGAGCTACTGTATCATCCAGCAATCACACTGCTGGTATATACCCAAAATAAATGAGTATATTGAAGAGATATCTGCATTCCATGTTTATTGCACATTATTTACAATAGCCAAGGTTTGGGAGCAAGTGTCTATCAACAGATAAATGGATCAAGAAAATGTGGTACATATACGCAATGGAGTACTATTCAGCCCTGTAAAGAATGAGATCCAATCATTTGCAACAATATAGATGAAACTGGAAGTCATTATGTTAAGTGAAATAAGCCAGGCACAGAAAGAGAAACTTCACATATTCTCACTTATTTGTGGGAGCTAAAAATTAAAACAACTGAATTCATGGAGATAGAGAGTAGAATGATGATTACTATTGCCTGGGAAGGGTAGTCAGAGAGGGAAGGGATGGTGGAAGTGAGGATCATTATGGGTACAAAAACAGTTAGATAGAATGAACAAAATCTAGTATTCGATAGCACAACAGGGTGACTACAGTTAACAATAATTTATTGTAATTCTTAAAATAGCAAGAAATACTGTAATTGAATTGTTTGTATAACAAATAAAGAATAAATTCTTGAGCTGATGGATATCCCACTTATCCTGATATGATTATTATGCATTGCATGCCTGTATCAAAATATCTCATGTCCCCCATAAATATATACACCTACTACATACCTACAAAAATTAAAAATTAAAAATTCATTTATTAAAAACTAACAAATTGGCTGGGCGTGGTGGCTCACACCTGTAATCCCAACACTTTGGAAGGCCGAGGCGGGCAGATCACAAAGTCAGGAGTTCAAGACCAGCCTGGTCAAGATGGTGAAACCCCATCTTTACTAAAAACGCAAAAAACTTAGCCAGGTATGGTGGCGGGTGCCTGTAATCCCAGCTACTCAGGAGGCTGAAGCAGAGAATCTCTTGAACCCGGGAGGCAGAGGTTGCAGCGAGCCGAGATCATGCCACTGCACTCTAGCCTGAGCGACAGAGCAAGACTCCGTCTCAAAAAAGAAAAAAGAAAGGAAAAAAAAATAATAATAATAAGAAATAGAAAAAAAGTCCTGAAAGCTATTAAGCAGTAAAGGAGTTTTTCTTTTAACATGGGAGTGGGAAGAAAAATTGTGGATATTCTTATTCAATGCTTTTTCTTTGATCTCACAATTTCACTTTCTTCTAGTACTCTTTTGTTAAAAAATTGATGTGTAATTTACATTCTGTAAAATGTACGTACCCTCAAATGTACTGTTTAATGAATTTTGACAAATATATACACCTGTTAACAATACCCAACTTTCAAGCTGACAAAAACAAGAAATGAGGAAAGGATTCCCTATTTAATAAATGGTGCTGGGAAAATTGGCTAGCCATAAGTAGAAAGCTGAAACTGGATCCTTTCCTTACTCCTTATATGAAAATTAATTCAAGATGGATTAGAGACTTAAATGTTAGACCTAATATCATAAAAACCCTAGAAGAAAACCTAGGTAATACCATTCAGGACATAGGCATGGGCAAGGACTTCATGTCTAAAACACCAAAAGCAATGGCAACAAAAGTCAAAATTGACAAATGGGATCTAATCAAAATAAGAGCTTCTGCACAGCAAAAGAAACTACCATCAGAGTGAACAGACAACCTACAGAATGGGAGAAAAATTTTGCAATCTACTCATCTGACAAAGGGCTAATACCTAGAACATACAAAGAACTCAAACAAATTTACAAGAAAAAAACAAACAACCCCAACAAAAAGTGGGCAAAGGATATGAACAGACACTTCTCAAAAGAAGACATTCATACAGCCAACAGACACATGAAAAAATGCTCATCATCACTTGCCACCAGAGAAATGCAAATCAAAACCACAATGAGATACCGTCTCACACCAGTTAGAGTGGTGATCATTAAAAAGTCAGGAAACAACAGGTGCTGGAGAGGATGTGGAGAAATAGGAACACTTTTACACTGTTGGTGGGACTGTAAACTAGTTCAACCATTGTGGAAAACAGTGTGGCGATTCCTCAAGGATCTAGAACTAGAAATACCATTTGACCCAGCCATCCCATTACTGGGTATATACCCAAAGGATTATAAATCATGCTGCTATAAAGACACATGCACACATATGTTTATAGCAGCACTATTCACAATAGCAAAGACTTGGAATCAACCCAAATATCCATCAGTGACAGACTGGATTAAGAAATTGTGGCACATATACACCATGGAATACTATGCAGCCATAAAAAAGGATGAGTGCGTGTCCTTTGTAGGGACATGGATGCAGCTGGAAACCATCATTCTCAGCAAACTCTTGCAAGAACAGAAAACCAAACACCGCATGTTCTCCCGCTCATAGGTGGGAACTGAACAATGAGATCACTTGGACACAGGAAGGGGAATATCACACATCGGGGCCTACTGTGGGGAGGGGGGTGGGATAGCATTAGGAGATATACCTAATGTAAATGACAAGTTAATAGGTGCAGCACACCAACATGGTACATGTATACATATGTAACAAACCTGCACGTTGTGCACATGTACCCTAGAACTTAAAGTATAATAAAAAATAAAAGATAATAATAAAAAAGAACATTTACATCATTTACGTTAACCCAGAAAGTTCATTAGCACCCTTGTCAGGCAGTTCCCCACAATTAACAGAGCTGATCAGTGTAATGATTTCTATCACCATTTTATGATTTATCCATATTTCTCATGTATCAGTATTTCATTCATTTTATTGCCGAGTGATATTCTATTGTATGCATACAGGATTGCCTGTTTATACATTCTATTGTTGAAGTACATTTGAGTTTTTCCATTTTTTATTCTCCTGCTACTTTGTGTTTAATAATACATTAAGTGTTTTTACTTAGAACCACTTTGTTAATTTCGCATCCATCATGCCAGCTCAAATTTAAGTCTAACAGTACTACATTAGAAGATTATAAAGCAACTAGAACTCTTATATTCTACTAGATGTAAGGTAAATTATTATCACTTTAGAGAACAATGTGGCAATATCTAAGAAAGCTAGAGAGGCATTCTCCACTCTCTAGTAATTCTACCCATAATTTTATGTTTTAAGAAACTCTTAGATACATGCATAACATATATACAAAAATGTTCATAAGTAACATGTTTATGAAATAGTCAAAATAGCAAAATGTCTTGTAAACAGAAGAATGAATACATTATGATATAACCTTAAAATGAACAGGATATGGCAATGGAATGGCTAAATATGGGCTCCTTGTTATCTACTTGGATAATTCTCACAAATATAATATTGAGCAAAGAAAAAAAGCAAATTTTTAAAATAACATTTAATAACATACTAAAATAATTTTAGTATAACATTTTAAAAGAATGTTATACTATTTATTCAAACAAAGTAATAAAAATAACACCACAGGTGTAGAAAATGTATCAGGAAATATATAAGAATGAAAACATCAAATAGAGGATAATAGTTACCTCTGCACAAATGGAAGGGGGCTAAGAGATGGGAATTTTTCATTAATTTGCCTTTTTTTTTTCTTTTTTTTTTTTGAGACGGAGTCTTGCTCTGTCACCCAGGCTGGAGTGCAGTGGCACAATCTCGGCTCACTGCCACCACCACCTTCCAGGTTCAAGCAATTCTCCCGCCTCAGCCTCCCAAGTAGCTGGGATTATAGGGGCTTGCCATCACGCCCAGCTAATTTTTGTATTTTTAGTAGAGACAGGGTTCCACCATGTTGGCCAGGCTGATCTCAAACTCCTGACCTCAGGTGATCCACCCGTCTTGGCCTCCCAAAGTGCTGGGATTACAGACGTGAGTCACTGAGCCCGGCCATCCATTAATTTTCTTTAAGTTGGGCTGTGAGTACATGAGAGGTTATTATAACAGCTTTTGTGTCTTGTATTACGACTGAAATATTTTACAATAATAACAAATTTTCTTTTATGGTACTAACCCACTCAGAAGTTAACATGTGATTTGACAAATTCCTAAGAGGACCCTTTAGAAAGCATAGTAAAGTAAAAAGAGTTGAAGCTACAATGCTTGGGAGACACAGAAGTAGCTTGTATTAATCAATTCTCATACTGCTATAAAGAACTCTCCGAGACTGGGTAATTTATAAAAGAAAGAGGTTTAACTGACTCACAGTTCAGCATGGCTGCGGAAGCCTCAGGAAACTTACAATCACAGTGGAAGGTGAAGGGGAAGCAAGGCGTCTTCCTCATAAGGTGGCAGGAAGGAGACGTGCTGAGTGAAGGGGGAAAAGGTCCTTATGTGATAACACCCTCACTATCACGAGAACAACACGGGAGAACTGCCCCCATGATTCGATTGCCCCCACCTGGTCGCTCCCTTGACAGGTGGGGATTATGGAGATGATGGGGGTTGCAATTCAAGATGAGATTTTGGTGGAGACACAAAGCCTAACCATATCATAGCTGAACTTCCAGACCCTTGATTATGTGAATCAGTATTACAAACAGCTAAATACAATGTGTAAGGGACTGGATAACAATTTACTATTTATATTGGGTAACTATTTTTATGTACTGGGTATACTAAGAGCATGTAGTGTTTTTTTAAGACTGGAGCAGTTGCCGTGAAAAGACATTTCAATTTATTATTATGATTTATGCTATAACATAACACATTTAAATATATCAGAATGTATATTAATGTGTAGATAATTGGGAACAGTGGTATGCTGGTAAATGTTTAACAACCTGCTTGGGGGAGAGGAGGACAATAAAAGCCCTGATTTGTAGCGATGGAAAATTCCAGTGGTGTAATTACTCCCACCACGCTTGATCTATGTTACCAACTTCTCTCTGACAAATGCAAAGTTGGGAGGAGATGAGCACAGTCAGATGGCATGAGCCCGCACTTGACTGCAGCAGACCAGAGGTGTCACAGAAGGCCTCCCCAAGAGAGTAGAGCTGTCTGGCACTGTGTAAGTCACCCACTGTCCAAGATGATACTGGGATATTCCCAATACTCAAACGAATGCAAAATGACTCAAAAAATACAATGAAGAAAGTATAAAAGGGCAGAATCTTAACAGAAAAGTTTACTACTTCCCACGTGAACCTAAAAGTACGGGTTTGTAACTTTTCTTGGATTTCGTAGGCTAAGGCTTTACGTTTTTGGAAAGCAGATCTATTCCCAATGAGATGTTCCAAATGCCGTGAAAACTCTAAATTGGTGGTGGTGGTGATGGTGGTGGTGGTGTATTGTTAGCACACTAAAATGGTAATGTTCTTGAGGGAAAGAGGTCAACACACACAGTTAAAAGAGCTCAGCTGACAGCAAAAAATACAGGAATGTATGGATTTAGTCACATAAGGAGAAGCTTACACAGAGGTACAGTTTCTCAGTTCCCAGAAATATCATGGAAAGAGCTAGGGAAACACAGCTGTTCATGCTTTCCATCTGTGAAGAGAAAGAATACAACCAGATGCGGGAAGTTTCCCATGCATTTATCTAGAGGTTTTAGGTCTCTCTCTCTCTCACACACACACACACACACACATATCACCCCTTCTTCCCATCACTGAATTGTTGGAAAAATTCAGACTTTTGGAAAGAGTCTTCAAGGCCAACTAGTGCATAAATCAAGTGTAAAGCAACCCACAAAATGTTTCTAATGTTTCCTGACAGGCAACGGTCAATATTCTGGGCTCTTTCCTAAACCCTTCCAAGTTTAAGGCCTGCTTGAGTTTTACTCCTTAAGACAGATTAAGAAACACTTTGTGATAAGATTAAAATTTTCAATAACATGGAAAATACCATGATTAAACCAGTTTTTGTCTTGTGTCTCATTACCTTTAGCTCAGCACACCAACAACCTACAGTCATTAAATGATGGTGTTTAATATGCAAACTTTTTCTTTAACCTCAGCTCAGATCTAGAAAGAGGATCCTAACTTTCTTTTTTTTAAGTAAAACAGGATGAAAGCCTGTACCATGTAGTTTTACAAGATCCTTTTCCAACCCAATGCCCCAGCACTGAAGACATCCTTGGGAAGAGGAGTGAATGTTGGATTGAGAACTTAAGGGACCATATTCTTACCAAGAACATTACTATGTCAGCTTCTTTGTTAAAGAATTAATATCAGATAAGTTGCTAAAATTTTCATTTGGGAGTGTTCTGTAGCTGGCTAGTGGTAAATATTGTTACATATATGGCTTTTTGAAAAACTTCCATTATTGCCACAGTGCCATAAAAATAAATTTTGCTGTTCTCACTGTTTAATAATAGATTTTTAATTACTGCTTATTTTTTCCTTGGGATTTGGGGTTTGTTTCATTTTCTGCCTACTTTATGAAGAAATAATATACTTGTGAATTATTTTTTCAAGGATGTATAAACACATTCAAGAATTTATTTCTTATGTTGGTTCCAGGATCTCCCCAGCTATCAAGGCTATAAGGCATGTTTAATGCAAATAGTAATTCAAAAGAGAGCTGCCTTAGTAATTTTTCTCATTTTTATGCCCTCAACTAAAAATGCTTTTTAAAATGTATTGTTTCAAAAGTCTGAACTCTAATTCAAAATACTGTCTTAGGGACATCTGTTTAAGAATGGCAGATTGCACAGATATATTTTCCCATGCTGCCTTCAGAAATCTAACCACAATGACAGCAAAGAGATTTAAAAAAAAGGTAAAAGTCAGAATCTCACATAGATAAAGAGAGCAGTAAAGAGACAAGTGCAGACAGGTCAACACAATTTTAGAAGCTGGAGAACAGACAGATGAGTAATAATGGATTTAGCTGGCCAAAGAAAGATGAAAGCTACCTGACTGCCCAGAAAGCAAACCTGCTGGCCCTGCTGAACTACTAAAAAAGTTAAGGAATTGAACGTGATGGGCAGATTGAGCTCCAAACATGAAGGATGCTTGAGATTCCCTATAAGAAGCAATTTAATAATCAATCTTTCCCCAAACCAATGCCCCAGTATTGAGCACATCTTTGAGAAGATGAGTGAATGTTGGATTGGGAATAGTGAGAACCATATTCTTACCATGCTCTCTCCCAGACCCAGACAAGACGGAGGGAGGGGGAGAAGGGAGAAAAATTTTACTTCCTTTTATACCACTCTATGGTGTAATAATGAAGCACGGAGGTCAGTACTTGGATTTAGGCGTCTCTCTTGGGAGGCTGTGGCACATAACTCAAATGAGCATATAATTAAAAAATCATTTTCTATTTAGCTTTGAACTGCATTAAGAGGATTTCAGCTTTTTAATTTTTTACACATTTTCTTAATTATGTTTGGCCTTGCATAATATTAAAATTAGTTTTAATTCCCTGTTCACTTTCTGATGGAGAGAATGGGGAGATGCAGTCTAAAAGTGGAATGGGTGCTTAAAAACATATCCACAAGGATGGACGTTGGCAAACACATACTTGCCTACAATGTCAATTAATTTAAATTTATACAGGGCCACTAAAATGAACTAATAAAATCTCAGCGATCTTAAGAACCAATAACAGTCAGTTATGATTCTTGGAATCAAGATGCTCATTAAGGGTAATGTTTATTCTAAGTGCATTTACTGAACAAAAGGCACATAACTTGAATCCAGAGCAAAATAGTCACAGAAAAACGTAAATGCAAGGAATGACTCATCTAAGCCAGTTTTGTTTCCTAGAATGGTGGCAAAACACGAACGTAGTCAGCAATGTACGCAAAATGCGTTATCCCTCTGTCCTGTTATTTGACAGATTAAAATATGCATATCCCTACACATTAATTTTGCAGCATTGGCTTGAAGTGAAAATTTCTTATTAAAAACAACAAACAAACAAATGCAGGTCACAGACTTTTAATGAATTTGCAGTAATGACCACTTGCCCCAAGTGAATCTTCAGCATGTTTTTGTGAATCGCCAGAGTGATTGATCGTCTGAATTTTCCATGAGCTCTTCTTATATTCTCTTTGCTGATTTATAAAACGTATCCTTTCACAAAATGTTTTATCCCAAACCAGCTTACGCCCAGAGAAAAACCACCTCTCTCTTTCTCCCTGCCTCACTTTATTTTATTGTTTTTTGGATTTTTTTTTTTTTTTAATTTGTGGGAGTGGTGAGTTACTTCCGTTGGTGAGATGTCAACTACCATGAAAATAATTACAACTACCATGGAAATAGATTGAGTCTCCCATCACACAGGGTTGCACTGTAGATCTTTCTGTCAAATATCTTCCTTTCAAACCTAATTCTTTATGTTTAATATAAATTAATGGAGGAATAGAGTGTTTACAGAGCAAGATGTTACCAAGTTTATTCAAATAAAGTAAATATGCTTTTCTTGACATTTTAACGATCAACATATTAATGATTTAGAGATCATCTTTCTTGTTATACTCATAGGCGTTTTGACTTTCAGTTAGGGTCGCTATTTGCTTATTTGATGACGGTTTTATGTCAGAAACTCTAATGAAGGGATTACTGATAAACTAGGCCTGGTCATTTCCTAAATCTCAAACTTGAATCTTACCACTGACCACATAGGAGAAAAACAGACCCAAAAGATGACAGGGCCAGAGTTCCAGAGCGATGGCCAGTCCAGTCTCAGTGGAGAACAAACACAACTGATTTTACCAAAAGATTTCAAGGAGAAAAGAAAATCAGTTGAGCTGGATGAAGAAGCTCCTCCTGTGGGCATGAATCGATCGTAGTGCATCTCTTTTCACCACTGGGGATAAGGGACGGAAGACAGAGCCATGACCATCTGTGCACCCATCTGTGCACAAGGTCACCTGCCCCCTTGCAGAAGTGCCCCCAGGTAAGGTCTCATATTAATAGTCCATCTTCCTTGAGTGAGGAAGAAGCTTCCTCTCCATCCCCACCACCCTCAACTCAAAAAAACCTCTTAACCTCACTCAGGGCTGGCACCCAGCAGAGAACCACTTATGCTTTTGAGATGAAGAGAAATGTGGTTTGCACTAAAAATCTTCTTCCTTTTGCCATTGAGGATACTGACGGTCAAAGAGACTAAGCAACATCCCCAAAGGTACAGCTCTTTTCTACCAGTATAATCTCATATTAACACACAGGTAGTCATTTCTACAGTACTTTATACCACAACCTAAATATTCCTAAACTGTTCTCTCTTTATGTGGGTTCAAATAAACTCTTGGACTTTGATTATAATAAATGAATCAATGTTTTTAATATTTCATATTTTAATGTCATGAATTATGCCTTTATAATAGAGAATCAATCATGGTTAACATGTTCATACCTAGACTGAAGCTAAGTATTTTTTATGAATCAATAATTTTCTTTAATTATACCACACCCAGAAAGAAAATGAATGAATGGGCTAATTATTCTTTTGGGTGCCATTAGCTGGCATTAGGTTTTTGAATTGTCACTATACATTGTTGATATACTTTAGGTTTTGCTAATTTGTTCGGCCTTATAAAATAGTCTTATGATGTTGTTATGGACCAAATGGTGTCCCCTCCAAAATTTTTGTGTCGAAGGCCTAACCCCCAATGTGATTGTATTTGGAGATACGGCCTTTAAAGAGTAGCTAAAATTAAATCAGGTCATAGCATGGGATCTTAATTCAGTATGACTTGTGTCCTTATAAGAAGAGAAAGAGACGCTGGAGATGTGCACACGGTGGAAAGGCCATGAGAGGACACAGTGAGAAGGCAGCCATCTGCAAGCCAAGGAGAGAGGCCTCAGGAGAGCCCAACCCTGCCAGCATCTAAATCATGGACTTCCAGCATCCAGAACTGTGAAAGTAAATACATTTGTGTTATTTAAGCTACTCAGTCTACAGCATTTGTTACAGCAGCCCTAGCAGGCTAATACAGATGGCTATTTTCATATATTTGCAACTATCTTCCAAACAAAAATTCTTTGCTCTGAAATTTTACCTTGTGGCAGACAGATGATTCCATATACACTTTATTATAGTGGGCTAAGAAAATCCAATAAAGGAATATGGAGCTGCAGCAATTTATGCACTGAAAATGCTTCTTTCGATAGGTGACAATGCTTATTATTATTTTGTCTAAATTCTGCAGGATAATAATATTGATTGCATAAAGTTTTAACTCTGGATTTTAGAAACCAAACGGACAATTGAAAATATTTTTATTCTAGTATCTCAATATAATATGGAAAATGGCATATTAATTACTATTAATAGTTTTAAATATTTCTATATATGTCTAGCTTTCACAGAGTCAGGGAATCATGATTTAAAGGGATGTAAGAGGCCATTGAATGGTAGAAATAATAACAAAGGTGTGTATAGCTTTTGCATATATCATTTAATTATTCTTACTATGATACAAGCACAGAAGATATAAGTGTTCTCCTTGCATATCAAAGAAATAAAAACTCAGAATGGTAAAGCAATATAAGAATCCAACATCAGTAAACATTAATCAGGATTATAATCGTAACTTTCTGATGTCTACTCTACTGTTTCCCATTATTGTAACCTGACTCACTATTTTTTTCCACTTTCATTCTAACCAAAACTTACCTAAAAATTGCTTTCCCAAATGTGGTCAAAAATCAACATCCAACTTACCACTTAAAATTCCTGGGTTTATGTTTTAATTGATCACTCTTTCCCTGCCATTCCTCTGGCAATTTCATAATCCCTCAGAGGTTACAAAGAGTGCGATAATTATTTTTTCACTGCATATTTTCAGGGCTAGAGGCAAGAGGTATTTTTTTTATTGTGAAACAGGAGGGGAAATGAAGGACTATTGAAGATACTGTCGTGTTCTCTAATCTAAAAGGTAACGTACTTAATGAATGCCATGACTCTGAGTCCATTTACTCATCTTCCAATTATATCTCTAAGTTTCCCAGAAGCCTTTTTCACACGTACTGGCCTTCTCATGGAGTTGGTCACTGCTGCTCTGGCATAAGATTTACACTCTGCCAGGCCCAGCCTACCTGGACTGGTGCCCATCACTGCTATCATCATCTGAGGCACATCTGCCTATATTTTCAGTCACAGAGCCAAGAAAAGACTGAATATTTTAAGGCCTTACTGGAGATTCAATGAAATTACAACACAGAGATTAACTATCAACTTCTGCTGTATATAGATGATCTCAGAGTCCCCAGGTTCAGGCCCATTCTCAGGGTCATACAATCTTGCTAGCCATATGGGATACATGGACTTACAGCCTCTTCATCACAAAGTCCATGTCTCATATCATAGATGTAAAGACTAATCTATCTTCAATAAGAAACATGACAATGCCAGCTCATACCTCTACAGAGTGCCCTAACTATATCATACCCTTGAGTTTAACCTTCACTGTCCCAAGACCCTAAATGGGAAAAAAAAGTCTTCCTTTCACTATACCGTGAGCTTTGACTTCTTGTTACAGGATCTTCATTTTTTCTAGTTGATTAGCTGAAGAAATATCTTCTCCCTTAAAGACAGACCTCGCCTTCACAGAGATGTGGCTTCTCTTCTGGCCCCACCAGGACAATCATATCTGAACACAATAGTTCTCAACAAAGTCATTTCCCAGCAGCTAGGTCATTTCATCTTAGACAATGCCACTGGTAAGAAATCAAGAATTCCCCAAAATGTTCATACACATATAAAAATGTCTGTCCTTTTATAGGTTCTTTTCTGTATCAATTTAAAACTGTGCCTATATCTCTTTATTAAAGCCCTCTTCTTTTGAGATCCCCATTCCAGAAAATAGCTGCTCAAGCAAGAATACATACAATCTCAAAGAATAAAGTACAGTATACAAGCAGACTACATTATAGGTATATTCATAAAACAGAAACACATCTCTCAAAGAAGCAACAAAATCTGTGGAGATATAACTTTGCCAAAAACTTATGCACAACAGTTAAAATTACCAAAGATACTACATAACTTCTCAGTTTATAACATCTGCAATCATGTTTACATACTGAGGAAAAGAGCCAAAGAAGAAAAAAAGTCTAAAATATGTAATAAGAGATACATATAGGGAAAAATATCTTTAAGAGGATAATAATTAAGAGATAAAAGGAGGTAGAAGTCAAAACACAAGTGTATAGACCAACCTTGGATCAGAAAAAAAGCTGATCTTGGCTTGGGAGTAGAAACCCGAGACAATATTCTACACTAAAATTGAAATCTCTAGTAAGATGTGGGAAATAGGCAGGATAATATGTTATTTTTATTTTTATTTTTATTTTTTGAGACAGAGTTTTGCTCTTGTTGCCCAGGTTGGAGTGCAATGGCGTGATCTTGGCTCACTACAACCTCCGCCTCCTGGCTTCAAGCTATTCTTCTTTCTCAGACTCCCGAGTAGCTGGGATTACAGGCACATGCCGCCATGCCCGGATAATTTTTTTTTATTTTTAGTAGAGATGGCACCATGTTGGCCAGACTGGTCTCGAACTCCTGACCCCTGGCGATCCACCCTCCCCAGCCTCCCAAAGTGCTGGGATTATAGGCATGAGCCACCGCGCCCGACCTAATACATTAAATTTACTTCAGTTTCACAGTTAACTCCTAAGTGGATAGTAAATAAGTCTCTTTACATCTCTATGTTTGAATTTACTTTGCAAGAGGGAAGTATCACATTCCTGCTTACTTCTCACTTCAGGATATAGAAATATAAAATGTGTGATCACAGAGAAATAGAAAATGGCAAACTCACATTAAATTATATAATATCTTGTTCATAATCAAGATGAGATATATAGTAGAAGATTTATATGTTTACTTGATAATTAGGGAGCAGAAACATTAATTTCAGTAGACAGGAGGTGAGTTCTTCCTTATCAGCTTGAATGTCTTGTATTGAAGGTAAGTTGGTCATTAGTCCTATGATATGAAACATCGATTGTATCAAATGTTATGAATGAGAGGCTATTCATCCACTAAAGCAGAATACCGCCACATCTGTAACATTCATTTGTAAAGGCTGCCATATCTCAGAATTGGCACGATGGGTTGCAGTGGAAAGAGAGTAAGTTTTGAAGTCCTCTGATCTTGCTTAAAATTCGGGCTCCACTGTTTATTAGCTATGAGTAGACAAGTCTATAATCCCGTTTAGTAAGATAGTAATACAAGCAGCGCCTCACAAGTCTGCTGTCCTTGCTATCTCTTCTCTTAGTAAGGCAGCACTGGTATGAGTCAGTGTAAAAGACATAAGCACAAGGACAGTACCAGGTGTGTTAAACCATTTGTGCATTGCTAGAAAGGAATACCTGAGACTGGATAAGTTATAAAGAAAATAGGTTTAGGCCGGGCGCGGTGGCTCAAGCCTGTAATCCCAGCACTTTGGGAGGCCGAGACGGGTGGATCACGAGGTCAGGAGATCGAGACCATGCTGGCGAACACCGTGAAAGCCCGTCTCTACTAAAAAATACAAAAAACTAGCCGGGCGAGGTGGCGGGCGCCTGTAGTCCCAGCTACTCGGGAGGCTGAGGCAGGAGAATGGCGTGAACCCGGGAGGCGGAGCTTGCAGTGAGCTGAGATCCGGCCACTGCACTCCAGCCCGGGCTACAGAGCGAGACTCCGCCTCAAAAAAAAAAAAAAAAGAAAAAAAAAAAAAAAAAGAAAATAGGTTTAGTTGACTTAATGGTTTTGCAGGCTGTACAAGCATGGCACCAACATCTGCTCAGCTTCTGGTGTGGCCTCAGGGAGCTTTTACTTGTGGCTGAAGGTAAAGGGGAAGCCAGGGTCCTGGTAAGGGTGGGAGCAATACAGAGACTAGAGGTTGCGGGGAGATGCCACACACTTTTAAGCAACCAGATCTTATGAGAATTCACTGACTATGGCAAGGACAGCACCAAGGCAATAGTGCTGAACCATTTATTATTTATGGTCATGAAATTCTTCTTGAAACTCTCAGTATCTTCCTGCCATATTTGAAATGAATTGTGAGTTTCTCATCACGGTTTACCAGGACTAACCAGGCTTTAGTGCAACACCACCGTCTCATACCACAGCTCCCCTTGCTTACATTAGTGCAGTCATGCTTCCAGTCACTGATTCCAGAGGGTCTCTTGTTCAAATTATCCAGAGTCTAAACATGAGATACTCGTGGTGGTCAGGGAGAATTAGGAGTGGAGAAGGAGGGAGAGGAAAAGGGAAGCGTCGCAACTGGCATTTCATGGCAGAGGAGCTCTGGAATCTGCCCACTTTTATATACCCATTTTAAATCAGTCCTCTTTTCAGCCCCAGTTCTTACTGCTGCCTTCCATGTTACCTGGTACCTACAAGCTCTGAGCATTGCAATTGAAATACTTTTCACAAGTACTCAGGTTCAATTGTCCATTCTTTTTTCTAGGTCAGGTACTATCCCTTAACTGACTTTCTAGCTTCCAAAATTCACAGCAACCTCTTGTCAATAGTTTCCTTTTTCTCTCCTATTTCTTTGACCTTATGAACTGATACATTTTTAATTATTCATTCTTGTTCAGTGAAGTTCGGGAGAGTAGATATATGTATATGGTCGATCAGCCCAGTTAATGGGAAGTATCCTGTCTTAGATCAGTCATGCTGTGATAACAAAGTACCTAAGACTATGTAATTTACAAAGAGAAGACATGTATTTTTTGCAATTTTCAAGGCTGAGAAATCTAACATCAATTTGCCAGGAGGTTCTGTGTCTGGCCAGGACACTCTATCTCTTCTTCCAAGATGGCACTTTATTGCTGCATCCCCTGGATAGGAAAAACATTGTGTCCTCACATAGTGGAAGGAAAGAAAGAGCAAACAAGCCTAGCTAGCTCCCTCTAACTCTTCTTTTTTTAGACAGGGTCTCACTCTGTCACCCAGGCTGGTGTGCAGTGGCAGGATCATGGCTCACTGTAACCTCAAACTCCTGGTCCCAAGTGATCCTCACGTCTCAGTCTCCCAAGTAGTTAGGATTATAGGCGCATGCCACCACTAATTTTTTAGCTCGGCTATTTTTTTTTAATTATTTTTTTTGCAGAGATGATGTCTCACTATGTTGCCCAGGTTGGCCTCGAATTCCTGGCCTCAAGCCATCATTCTGTCTTAGCCTCCCAGAGTGCTGGGTTTACAGAAGTAAACCACCATGCTTGGCCTGCCCTAGCTCTTTTAAAAGGCGCTAATTCCATCCCTGAGAGCGGAGCCCTCATGTCTTAATCAACTTCTGAAGGCCCAACCTCTTAATACTGTTGCCTTTGGGATGCAGTTTTAACACAAATTTTAGAGGGGACCCAAACATTCAACCCATAGCACATCCCTAGGATTTCTCCCAACTCTTCTATTATAAGTTGCAGAAAACCCTGGGACTTGAGGGCAAATCTTATATGAAATCCTACATCTGATACTATATCATCTGCTTAAGAACAATGATAGGTTAGTCAGTTTAGACAGCATGACATTTTAAAGCAAGCTTTCTCAACCTCGGCACTATTGATGTTTGGGACTGCATCAAACTGAAGAGTTTGGGACTGCAAAACTCCTCATTGTGCGGAGCTTTGCTGTGCATTGTAGAATATTCAGCGGCATCCTTGGTCCCTACCTCCTCTTCCCTGCCCAAGCTGTAACAAACAAGACATCCACAGACATTGTTAATCATGTCCTGGGGAGAAATTGCCCCTGGTTGAGAACCAGTGATTTAGAACTTGAGAGTATCGTTACCAGAGTAAGGAGGGGGGGCAGGTGGCAAATGCAGGAAAGGTCTCTATTTTATTTGATCAACAAAAACATAACTTGTAAAACCTTGCAGCAAGATATAGCCTAATACTTTTGACCCTGAATTACTACATAATCCCAGGAAAAAGAAATCATACTCCCAGGACAATTGGAAAATGGAGTGAGCCAAGGTGGTGCTAAGGAAATCAGTAGTAGAATTCTGTGATCTGCACACAATCTTCATTTCCATTTCCATAACTGTTTACAGCACTCAGCGGCTCTGCGGCTCTTGGTATTTTTCTTCAATCTGCCAATTTTCTGTTACATATGTCATCTGCAAATTTATACGTATCATATATTCTTTTAACAGATATTTCCCACCGAGAGTACATCAGGCACCACTGGAGACACTGCACATAGCGTGATGTATGTGAGATATACTCTTCTAATTTCATGCTGTTTATATTTATGTGGGAGCAATTGATAGTAAATCGTAAACCAATCAATACAAAAGTTAACTCAGATAGTGATAAGTGCTATATAGACAATAAGAATATATGAGGGATGGGGCCAGGTGCAGTGGCTTATGCCTGTAATCCCAGCACTTTGGGAGGCCAAGGTAGGTGGGAGTTCAAGACCAGCCTGGTCAACATGGTGAAACCCGCCTCTACTAAAAGTGCAAAAATTAGCTCAGCATGGTTGTGGGTGCCTGTAGTCCCAGCTACTCAGGAGGCTAAGGCAGGAGAATTCCTTGAACCCAGGAGGCAGGGGTTGCAGTGAGCCGAGATCACACCACTGCACTCCACCCAAAGTAATAAAGGATGGAGGGGAAGAGGCAGAGAAGGCAAGATTAGACTAGCAAGTTAGGGAAGACTCACTAAAAAGGAGACATCTGACTCAAAACCCAAAACACAGGTAGAAGATGTAATTAAAGGTTTCACATATGAAAATTTAGAAATACAACCCCAGGAAAAGGGAACATTCAGTGCTCTGTGTGTGTGTATACATATATGTGTGTGCATGTGTATGGATACATATATACATTTAAACTGACATTTTTCTCTACTTCCTTGTTTCTGTTTATCCATCGTCACCCCTCCTTCATTAATTTAGGCCCACAATGGCTCAGTACAGTTGCATGCTCTCCCCTCTCTCATACGCTGCATTTTCAGCTCCCACTGTCACCTGCCTCATTATTTTGTTGTTTCCTAATTTTAATTCTCAATTCTTCTCATCCAATGGGCCAAGCTCATCTTTTTGTTCCAAGTAATGCTGTAAACTGCTTGCTAGTCTAAGGATTGACTACTCCGGGATCAGATGCCCTTTCCTAATCTAATCAACAAGGCTACAAGAGAAAAAGGTCATTTGGTACCAAAACATATGTCTGCAGTTTCCCTGGGGTAGGACTGCAGTCAAGTCAGTTTTTCTTTAAAGATCGCAGGTAAGCAAGCTTCCTGATCGACATATCTTGTGAAATCACCAGCTGAATTATCCTTTGCTATGTACTCAAGGTCATTCTGCCCTTCAGCTCTGCTATCATTCATGTTTCATTTTTAATTTATCTTCCAGAGAAATCCCTGGAAGAGATCAGAAAAATAGTCTCGGCAGTAGCAGAGGTTAAAAGCACATAGATGAGTATATGTCTTCTCCACAACAGTATAAGATTGAAACTAATTTTCCCCAGACACTGAAACGAACATATGTTTTATATTACTTAGTTCACTTTCCCTGGTGTAAATCATAAATTCATTTATTAAAGCAAAAATCATTGTACGCTCATAGAAGCCAAACCATGTTTAAAACGCTCGATAAAACAGCCATGAACAGAATGAATCCAGTCCCTGCTTTTGAAGGCTTACAAAATAGTAGGCACATACAGTGGATACAGGAAATCTGTCTCTGAGTATCCATCTCTTTTTGAGTGTTTTTCCCGTGTTTTGCAAATTTTCCATGTAAAGAGGACTGCCACCCCCGTGAAGATTCCAGAAGCTCCACATCTCAGAGTTCCAACTAAAGCTCAGGCATGATTTTGGCTCTTCCTATCTGAGGCATTGTTACAATATTAAGTGCAAATGAAAGGGCCACAAAGATGAAAGCACAAAGAGTCTACTTTTTGTAAGCATGGAGTGGCATGGCGAAAAGTCATCCAGGCCCAAGAGAGAGCAGCGATAGGCATTCCTGTAATGATCCTTGGTACCTAAGATGTGGAGTCCTCACTTGGGCAGCCTCATTGCATACTCTGAGTATTACCTAGATTTGTAGTGTCCAATATGGTCACTACTAGCCACATGCATCTTAAAATATGGCTTAAATCATGGCTACTTAAAATATGATTAGTGTAACTAATAAACTAAATTTTTCATTTTATTTCATTTTAATTAATTTAAATTTTAATTTAAAAATACTTCAGTTATTGGAAAACTGAAGTACAACTGAAGTACAATTTTGATACGTCAATCTACTTTTTCAACTGTACATTTTTTGAAATGTAAATATAGGTCAGGTATCTTTGATAAACATTTAGTGCCCAAGTTGAGGTGGGTTGTAAGTGGAAAAATCACACAGGAGGGCCGGGCTCAGTGGCTCATGCCTGTAATCCCAGCACTTTGGGAGGCTCGTGGATCACGAGATCAGGAGATCGAGACCATCCTGGCTAACACAGTGAAACCCCATCTCTACTAAAAACACAAAAAATTAGCCAGGTGTGGTGGCAGGCGCCTGTAGTCCCAGCTACTCGGGAGGCTGAGGCAGGAGAATGACGTGAACCCGGGAGGTGGAGCTTGCGGTGATCCCAGATTGCACCACTGCACTCCAGCCTGGGCAGGAAAGCGAGACACTGCCTCAAAAACAAAACAAAAACAAACAAAAAACCACAGGATTTTGAAGACTTCGTGTTAAAAAGCATGTAATATATTTCATCAATAATTATATTAATCACATGTTGAAACTTGTTCCTCATTGGATCAGTAAAAAAAGAAAGAAAAAAATTAATTACATGTTGAAATATTTCATATTAATCAAGGTAAATACAAGACATTGTTAAATGAACTTCACTTCTTTTATTTTACCCTTTTAACGTGGCTATGAAAAACTTTAAATTACCTATGTGGCACACATATTTTTATTAGACAGCAATTTCCTAGACTAGTGGTTCTCAAATTCTCATCAGAATTACCTAGAAGTCACGTTAAACCAATATAATGTTTTGATTGAGAATGAGAGAGCGTGAGCCAGGAAGGGATCTCTGAGAAAAAGTGATAATTAAGGTGAGATCTAAAGGTGAAGATTTGTGGGGAGCATTGCTACAGAGAAATGAAATAGCATGTGGCAAGGAAATGATCAGTACCTCTGAAAGGCTCTTGTGGTCAGACTTAGAGGTAAAAGAACTTAGAAAGGCAGATGGGAACCAAATCATGGGTGAGGGTGACTCTTTAGGCCTTGGTAAAAAGTTTGAATTTTATTCAAAGTCTAATGGGAACACCTGAAAAAGTTTCAGTCAGTGGAGGATTGGAATACATTTTCATTTTTAAAAGATTACACAACTAATGTCTTTGGATATGAGCAAGAATGAAAATTGAGAGATAAGTGAGAAGGCTATTCCAACAATGAAGGGAGAGCTAAGTAAAATATGCTAAAACGACCTGGTGCAATACTAAGCAGCTACGGAAAATAGCAACTATGGAGACTTCACAGATATAGGAAATGCTTAGGATACAATATTAACTTTAAAAAGAAGATACAATTATACAAATATTATGTAAGCTTCAATTATGTGAAGTTATGTATGCATACAAAGTCTAAATGAGAAAGTAACCCACCTCCCTCAAAGAAGAAAAGAAAAATAGTGCTAAGATGGATGATACTTTTCCTTTTGAAAAATTCAAATTAATATAGTATTATTTTACAAGCACATAGAGTGGGAGACTTGCTTTAATTAAACAAAGAATTTGTCCCTTTTTTCCCTCTTTGTATGGTGAAATATTTGTATAATCCAAGAAGACAAACTTGTCATAATATGAATGACATTTATATTTGTGTTTATCACTAAGGAATACATTTCCTTTTTTTAAACAAACAGGCATTCCATTAGTTGTTCTGTTCATTCATTCTCTGTACTGCAAGCATAAATAAGATATCATCCACTTGAAGAATTTTCAGCTATATTAAAATCAATGTATCAGACCTTCAACTGGAGAACAATGACAGTCATCAGATTTCAAGTCTCCACATAGAACCTCTCACCAACAAAAGAAACATCTTTACCTAGTTATAATTCATCTATTTAAACGGTATTTATTGCAACGTGCTAATGTATCTCCTGCTACCCTAATGAACTATGAATCTAACAACACAGAGATCTAAATGTATAATATGAAACTGCATAAGTATTATTATTGAGGGTAAGTTCCTCTACAATCTGAGAATAGAAAAAGACTTTCTGCCCAAGACTTCAAAACCCAGACACCACAAAAAGAAAATTATTACATTTGACCTCTTTAAAATTAAATCCTTTGTATGGCAGGAACACCATAAGAAAAAGGAATTGCAACATATACCTCTTTAAAAAATCTAACATCCCTAATATACAAAGAAATTTTTTAAATTGAGGGGAAAACACCAAAATCCTAAAGAAAAATGGGCAAAGATTTGAATAAGTAACTCACAAAAAGATTATAACGAACAGTCCCATGATGTTCAATTTCACTCATGATAAGAGAAATGCAAGAAAAATCAACTCTTCCATCAAACTGGCAATAAAGAAAACAAACAAAAGCTCAGCAATATATTATGTAGGCAAAGTTGTAAGGAATACATTATTGCTGGAAATGAAAACTGTCACAGTCCCTCTAGAGCAGGATTTGGCAACATTTGGCAAAATGCATTACCACTTCTGCAAATTTACCCTGAGATATAGCTCCAGCAATAAGAAAATACATATTTTCAAGGTTATTCATTGCAGCATTATTTGCTATGGCAAATACTGATAAGTAAATATTCAAACACATGAGAAAATAATGGTACACATTTCACGTAATGCTATGAAGATGAAAGAGGACAATCTCTAGGAACTGATATGGAATGATCTCCTGGATATATCATTCAGTACAAACAAAACACAAAAATAGTGCAAAAGAACATATACAGTATGCTATCTTCCGTGTAAGAAGGAAAGGGAAATAATGAAATCTATACTAATAACTCTAATTTCAATCCATCACCACGAGTTTCTTCCTTGCTGTTACCCATTCCACAATCCTATAATACATCTAAAATAATTTCAGAATTGCTTTTCATATATCACCACAACACAGCTACTAAAAAATCTACTTATCTTTATTTAAAAAGAAATATATGAGAGAAAAACTAGAAAATCATGACCACCGGTTATGTTAGAGAAATGGGGAGACTGGAATGGAGGCATACAGAAAGGATTAACACTTTCCTGAATATAGCCTTTGGTATGTTTTTTTTTATTTTTTTTCACTTTTAGAAGCTCTCTAATGTTCTACATGTTCAAAAAACAAATCACGGGCGCCTGTAGTCCCAGCTACTCGGGAGGCTGAGGCAGGAGAATGGCGTGAACCCGGGAGGCGGAGCTTGCAGTGAGCTGAGATCCGGCCACTGCACTCCAGCCTGGGTGGCAGAGCGAGACTCCGTCTCAAAAAAAAAAAAAAAAAAAAAAAAACAAATCAACAATGATGGGAAGAGAAAACAAAGCAAACAATAGCAGCACCAATAGCAGCAACCTAAGTAAAACCCAAAGCAAATGGAAATAAATGAGCCCAAATGCATTTCAAGTGAATTAAAGTTGGCAGGGGTAGGGGAGCATTAACTCAAGTAAGTGATGAACACAGTAATTGACTATATGTCCTCAGTCTTGGGTGAAGTTGGGGAGAGAATGAATTGAAAGCACCTAAATTCTTTTTAGTGGTTTTTTGTTGTTGTTGTTTTGTATTGTTATTTTATGTTGTGGTATGGACAGAGCAATTCAATTCTGAAACTGTTTTAGGTGTATTAATAGGAGTGAGTGAAGAAATAGCAAGTGTAAAAATCATTAGAAATATGGAGTGAGAGAAGTCAAGGAACAGCCCTATGATTTTATATATATATATATATATATATATATGCCCATGTGTGTGTGTGTGTGTGTGTGTAAAAACATGCATATATTTCCTAGCTCTTATACTGAAAGGGACAAGATACAAAGGCACTCCATCAGTAACATGCACTTTGATTTCTTTTTTTCCCCCATTCTTTTTTTTATTACTATTATACTTTAAGTTCTAGGGCACTTTGATTTCTAAGACCATTATCCACTAAAAGGAGCCAGAACTCCTCAGAGAAATGACTGATTTCAGGGCTGAAGCAGAGAAGATTCAAAATGAACCTGGAATATCTTTTATGTAAAAAGTTAAGAAATTCCCAAAACACTTGTGAGGTTGTGTCACAAGGACACACTAGCTGGCTTGAAGATGCTCCACTGGCCCAAAATGGGACATTTTAAGATTAATGAATTAGACACTCTTGAAAAAGTAGGAATTCTTAAGTCCATACTCATAATCAATCAATCAATGAGGGAGAGGCATTCTTATTTTGAATGATGAGCAACAATTGGTGAATAGAGACAGGGAAAGCTGCAGTTTAAAACATGATAATTTTGCAACCATAACAATAAAGATTGCTTCAAGCAGAAATTACTAATGTGTGTTAAACCTAAAGGAGGAAAATTTGCTGAAGATCCGGATATTTGCATGGCTTAATGTCTCCCTGCAGATTGCATATTGGTAGAAAAGGAAAAATTTGCAAATATAGGTTGGAAGTTTCCAACAGATTAACACACACACTGAAGTATTTAGGGGGAAAGAGCTATGATATGTGCAACTTATTCTTGAATGATTCAGAAAAACAATAATATGTGCACAGATAAAGAAAAAGAACAAATGGCAAAAGAGACAAAACGCTAATAGGTGAAACTGAGTAAAAAACATGTAAGTGCTTTATACAACTCTTTTACATTTTGTATTTGAGATTTCCAAATAAAAAGTAATAAACAAAATTAAAAAACAGGCTTATACAAATGCCATTGTTTCATTGTCCTTGGAGTGAATGCAAATGTCACAATTAATAGGATACATAGAAGAATATTCTAACAGTGAAGCTTCCATCTTGTCCTTTTTCTTTGAATTAGGGACAGATTTTGGAGTGTTTTTCCAGAAGCAAACAAACAAAAAATGATGAAGCAGCTGATTAAAATAATTAAATAAAATAGGACACATCATGTACTTAGTAGTAATTATAGTATATTTCCTGAAAAAAATATGAACTTCTTAAGCTAAAATCTTTAAGAGCATTTATGCCACCAAGATTGATAATGAAAACAAAATTATTTCCCTATAGATAGACTTTTTCAACAAAATTAGTATACCAAAGCACATGGTTTGAATATGAACTCCCTCCCAAATTTCCTTTGAAAAGCTAATATGGCCATATTTAAAGGAAAAAATAGCCACAAACTCAAAGCCAACTTTTAATTTTAAGATCGTCATGATAAATCCTTGTTAGGCTGAGGTCATTGAGAGGATAATTTTAAGAACGATTTTGAGGCCTTAAGAGCAAAACCTTGGAGAAAAGGCAAAGGTGAGAAACAGTGGTATACTAAAATGGACATGAGATCTAAATAAATAAATAAGTAAGTAAAACCTGGATTTAAAAGTTGCTTTTTCCTCTTAGCTGTAGCTAGAGACAAGGGATAATATTCCTAAATTCAGAATTTTCTAAATCAGTGGTTCTCATTATGGTACTTGCCAGCAGCATCTGCATCAACTGATAACTTGTTAGAAATGCAAATTATTTGGTGCCAACTGAATCAGGGACAGTGTCTGGTGATCTCTATTTTAACACACCCTGCAGGTGATTCTGATGCACACTAAACTTTCAGAATGATACTTCCAACCATAGTGTAACAACAATGGTAATATAGCACATTTCAGTATTGTTAGAATGATTAAGTGTATTACACATGTGAAGATGATTTTTCTAAACTGTATTTTAAAAATTATTGTTAATGGTAGATTACTGTTGTGTGACATCGAGTTGTGGGAGAAAAATGTTAGATCAATAGTTACTTTGTGATTTTATCAAAACCATCTTCAAAGAAACTTTAAAGAAGATTATTTCAAATGAAAAAAGAGACACTACACAACAAAATCTCCTGGATGCAGCAAAAGCAGCATTAAGAGGAACATATATAGCACTAAATACCTACCTCAAAAAGTTAGAGCGATCTCAAATTAACGATCTAACATCACACCTAGAGGAAGTAGAAAAGCAAGAACCAACCAATCCAAGGTTAGCAGAAGAAAAAGAAATAACTAAAATCAGATCAGGACTAAATGAAACTGAAACACAAAAATCCATACAAAGAATCAATGAAACCAAAAGTTGGTTTTTTGAAAGGATAAATAAGATCAATAGACCACTAGCTAAGTTAAAGAAAAAGAGAAGGTCCAAATAAGCACAATCAGAAATGACAAAGGTAACATTACAACTGATCTCACAGAAATACAAAAGATTCTCAGAGACTATTATGAACAAAAATGGATAAACTTCTGGAAACACACAACCACCCAAGATTCAATTAGGAAGAAATCAAAACCCTGAACAAACCTATATCAAGTTCTGAAATTGAATCAGTAATAAAAAGTTTGCCAAACAAACAAACAAAAAAACCCTGGTGTATTAGTCTGTTCTCACGCCACTAATAAAGACATACCCAAGATTGGGTAACTTATAAAAGAAACAGGTTTAATGGACTCACAGTTCCACATGGCTGGGGGCAGGGGGATCTCACAATCATAGTGGAAGGCAAAGGAGAAGCAAAAGCATATCTTATGTGGTGGCTGGCAAGAGAGCTTGTGCAAGGGAACTCCCATTTCTAAAACCATCAGATCTCATGAGACTTACTCACTACCATGAGAATGGTATGAGGAAAACTGCCCCCATGATTCAATTATCTCCACTAGGCCCCACCCGCCCTTGACACATGGGGATTATTACAATTCAAAGTGAGATTTGAGTGGGGAAGCAACCAAACCATGTCACCTGGATCAGAGGAATTCACAGCCAAATTCTACCAGATGTGAAAAGAAGAATTGGTATCAATTGTACTGAAACAATTGCAAAAAATCCAGTAGGAGGGACTCCTCCCTAACTCATTCTATGAAGCCAACATCACCCTGATACTAAAACCAGGCAAAGACACAGTGCAAAAAGAAAACTATAGGTCACTATCTCTGATGAACACAGACACAAGAATCCACACCAAAATACTAGCAAACCACGTGGAGCAGCACATCAAAAAGTTAATTCACCACAATCAAGTAGGCTTCATTCCTGGGAAGCAAGGATGGGTCTATGTATGCAAATCAATAAATATGATTCACTGCATAAACAGAATTAAAAACAAAACCATATGATCAGTTCAACAGGGGTGAAAAAAGTCTTCAATGAAATCCAACATCCCTTTGTGACAAAAACCCTCAACAAACTAGGCATCAAGGGAATATATCTCAAAATAGGAGCCATCTATGACCAATCCATGGCCAATATCCCTGAATTGGCAAAAGTTGGAAGCATACCCCTTGAGAACTGGAACAAGGCAAGGATGCCCATTCTCACCTCTCTTATCCAACACAGTGTTGGAAGTCCTTGCCAGAGCAATCAAGCAAGAAAAAGAAATAAAAGGCATCCAAAGAGAAAAAGAAGAAAGTCAAATTATCTCTCTTCACTGATGATGTGATTCTATACTATAAAAAGCCTAAAGACTCTACCAAAAGGTTCCTAGAACTAACTGATAAATGACTTCAGTAAAGTTTCAGGATACAAAATCAATGTACAAAAATCAGTAGCATTTCTATACACCAATTAAGTTCGAGCTGAGAGCCAAATCAAGAACATAATCCAATTTACAATAGTGACAAAAGGAATAGAATGTCTAGGAATACATCTAACTAAGGAGGTTAAGAATCTCTACAAGGAGAACTACAAAACATGGCTGAAAGAAATCATAGATGACACAAGCAAATAGGAACACATTCTATGTTCATGGATTGGAAGACTCAATACCATTAAAATGACCATTCTGCCCAATGCAATTTGCAGATTTAATCCTATTTCTATCAAACTACCAATGTCATTTTTCGTCGAATTAGAAAGAAACTATTCTCAAATTCATATGGAACCAACAAAGAATCCAAACAGCCAAAGTCATTCTAAGCAAAAAGAACAAAGCCAGAGGCCTCACATTACCGAACTTCAAACTATACTGTAAGGCTACCAGTAGCCAAAACAGCATGGTACTGGTACAAAGACAGACACATAGACCAATGAAACCGAATAGAGTACCCAGAAATAAAGCTGCATAGCTACAGTCATCTGATCGTTGACAAAGTCAACACAAACAGGCAATGGAGAAATGACTCCCTATTCAATATATGGGGCTGGGATAACTGGCTAGCCATATGCAGAAGACATGAACAGACACTTCTCAAAAGATGACATACAAGCAGTAAACAAGCATATAAAAAATGCTCAACATCACTAATCATCACAGAAATGCAAGTTAACACCATAATGAGATATCATCTCACACCAGTCAGAAGGGCTATTACTGAAAAATCAAAAAACAACAGACGCTGATGAGACTGCAGAGAAAAAGGAACACTTATACACTGTTGATGGGAATGAAATTAGTTCAGTCCCTGTGGAAAGCGATTTGGAGATTTCTCAAAGGACTTAAAAAATAAACCAAGTGTGATGGCTCACGCCTGTAATCCCAGCACTTTGGGAGGCCAAGGCAAGCAGATCAACTGAGGTCAGCCTGGCCAACATGGTGAAACCTTGTCTCTACTAAAAATACAAAAATTAGCCTGGCGTGGTGATGGGCACCTGTAGTCCCAGCTACTCTGGAGGCTGAGGCAGGAAAATCGCAGAGGTTGCAGTGAGTTGAGATTGTGCCACTGTACTGCAGCCTGGGCAACAAGAGCAAGACTCTGTTTCAAAAGAAAAAAAAAAAAAAAAGACTTAAAACATAACTACCATTGACCCAGCAATCCCATTACTGGGAATATAGCCATGTCAAAATATAACAAGCCTTTCTACCAAAAGACACATGCATTCATATGTTCATTGCAGCATTATTCACCATAGCAAAGACATGAAATAAACATAGGTGCCCTTCAGTGGAGGATTGGAAAAAGAAAATGTGGAACTTATACACCACAGAATATTACACAGCTGTAAAAAATTTAAAAACAACAAAATCATGTCCTTTGCAGCAACATGGATGTCTCTGGAGGCCATAATTAAAAATGAATTAATGCAGGAATAAAAAACCAAATACCATATAGTCTCACTTAAAAGTGGGAGCTAAATATTGGGTACTCATGAACATAAAGATGGCAACAATGGACACTGGGGACTTTAGAAGGGGGAGGCAAGGGATGAAAAATATGAATACTATGTTCATTACTACCTGGGTGATGGGATCACTCAAATCCCAAACCTCAGCACCATATAATATACCCATTTAACAAACCTGCAGATGTACCCACTGAATCTAAAATAAAAGTTGAAATCATTTTTTAAAAAGAAAGTTGTTTCTGCCGGGTGTGGTGGCTCATGCCTGTAATCCCAGCACTTTGGGAGGCCGAGGCGGGCGGATCACCTGAGGTTGGGAGTTCAAGACCAGCCTGACCAACATGGAGAAACTCTGTCTCTACTAAAAAAAATACAAAATTAGCCGGGCACGGTTGTGCATGCCTGTAATCCCAGCTACTTTGGAGGCTGAGGCAGGAGAATCGCTTGCGCTAAGGAAGCGGAGGTTGCTGTGAGCTGAGATCGCGCCATTGCACTCCAGCCTGGGCAACAAGAGTGAAACTCCGTCTCAAAAAAAAAAAAAGAAAGTTGTTTCCTCAAACCATCCTACACTTGATGGTAGGTCTTGCACAGAGGAGGTGCCTCAGTAAAGCATTATTGATGCTAATAAAATCATTGCTGTTGAGAAAGGTCATAGGAACGTGTTATCTTCTGTTTTTTACATAGTCAAAGTGAGAATGTTAAATTTCACCAAAACCAAGCAAGCTATTTTGAAAGGCAGTTTATATTTGATGGTTAGGGGTAGAAGATCTGCTCTGGAGACACACTCTCATGGCACTTAGGTGTGTGACCTTGGGCAGAGTTACTTAACCACTCTCAGTCTCAATACCTTTATTCATTCAAATAGGGGTGATAATAATAGTATCTACCTCACTGAGAGAGTATTCATGAATAAATTTAAAGAACTTAGAAATGGACTTGGTGCATAATAAGCATTTGATATTCCTTCTACACCTTAAATGTGACACTTAAATAATCTCCCCTTCACAGTTTTTCTTCCTGTTTTCTTCTGAGTTTTTTGCATATTTCCATATAAGTACTTTTTTTTCCTTGGCATTCACATGTCATTAAATGAAGATGAAGAACAGACATGCAAGTAGAGCCCTTGCGTGTACATAAAATGTTTTTGTTGTATTTATTAATAGGTAATTAATGATAAGATATTATACTAATCTGTTTGACTATATGGTGAAATACATTATTGGAAGAGAGAAATGTGGGTCAGGGAACTCAAAAGGGGATTATCATCAAACCTGAACACACACTACCACATCATGGCAAAATCTGGTATGTGGCCTCTTGCCATGGGATCTAGCCTGCCTCTAACTGACTTGGTAATTTGGCCTTAGTCTTCTTACATAAGAAACTGGGAAACTGACCTAGACAATCTGTGGAGTCCTGTCCTATTCTAACTTTTTGGTCCTAAATGAAACTGTAAGTTAAAACTACTTACTTGTCGTATTTCACCTATAGCTTTTTAATCATCTTCAAGCATTTAAAATGTCAGCATATACATCATTCACAGGTACTTTTTTTAAAAAAGAGATACCCAGGAAGAAAGTGGGGAAAAAGAAAGTTCAATAGAAGATGAAAACATTATCTGCATTTTTCCACTGTTGAGATCATTTTGTACTCCGTTTCTTATTTAACTATATATCTTAAAGATCTTTTCAATAATTTTAAACATTAGATATCAGTTCATAATGTACATATACCCTAATTTACTTAACTGTTTTACCTCTGTTGTACATGTAAACTATTTTTTTAATTGTAATAAACATTGTTCTAGATGTCATAGTGGACAGAAATATTAATAAAATCTGATTTAGAAGAGGGTTCTTGGATTGCATTCTTTATCTTTCAGTGGGTTAAAAATAGTTTCACTCTCTTAAATTCCAAGGTTGCAAATGGGAAGTCTGATGCCTGTCAGATTCTCTTTTTCAAGCAAACATAAAAATTATATATGAAAATGTATATGATTTTAAATTTATACGTGCTGAAATTGGTCTCTAAGATATGTACATATTTGTGCTTCGTCTCCAAAAAATTTCTCGGAACTAACTCACCATTTTAAATCTGAAAATTCAAATTTTATTACAGCTCAGAATTTTTAAAACATTATTTCTTTGATGTTTGCTTTTTCACTTTTTGTTTCTTTGAAAACTATTAGCCTACACATTATTCTCATTCTTTGGTTTTTTATATTTTTATTCGTGGTTTCTATTTCTTTGTGTTTTTTTCTCTGTTATATGAAAAATGCTCTTTATTTGATCTAACAATTTTTTTTTCTTTTTTTGAGACAGAGTCTCACTCTGGAGTGCAGTGGCATGATCTCAGCTCACCGTAACCTCTGCCTCCCGATTCTCCTGCCTCAGCTTCCGGAATAGCTGAGAGCTGAGACTACTAGCGCGCACCACCACGCCCAGTTAATTTTTTGTATTTTTAGTACAGACGAGGTTTCACCATGTTGGCTAGGCTGTTCTTGAACTCCTAGCCTCAAGTGATACCCACCTCAGCCTCCCAAAGTGCAGGGATTACAGGCATTATCCATCATGCCTGGCCTGATCTAACAATCTAAGTGTTTTTTTGTTTTTTTTGTTTTTTTGTTTTAATGTGACTATTTTATAATTTTTTTCTGTATATTTTAAAACCTCAAATCACATTTATTTTAATTTCCAGAAACTCTTTTAATTCCTCTGATGTTGTATTCTTAAGGTTTCTCATTCCATACATATTTGTATATACATATTTTTTTCCTTCAAAGCCTTTCTTTTAACTCCCACAATTTCTTTAATGGCTTGCCATCTTTCTTTGCCTTTCCATGTCAATTGAGTTCGGTTTTCTGAGCATCTGCATACTTCAAGGTAGCAACTCTAGAAGGTAGACCTGCAGGCAAGCTTGCTCGACCAATCTGTTGAACTGTATGAGAAGTCTTTCTATTCTCAAAAGTAAGCTGAGACTATCCTGACCAACACTGCAACTTCCTATGGGGCTCAATGGCAACAGCCAGCCTCTTCCGGATCTGTGTCAATGAGTGGGCGGCAGAAGTCCCTCTTCTATCACAGCTACCAGTCTCCCTCAAGGATCTGTATTCAGTCTCATCTGCAAAGACAATCATTTTTCTATTCCAAGCAGGCTGGATATCATTCTTCAGCTCTGCAAACACTGACTTCCATCTGTATCTTCTTCCTTCAAGACTCAAAGGGCTTGTATGCCTGGGATTTTCTCTAGGTTCCAACCATTGTCCCAGTTATTTAGAAATTGTGCTTCCCAGTGGAATGTTTTGATCAGGATATAAGAACGACAGGACCTAGTGAAGAAGTCCTTGAACACCCTGGATTAAATGTTTGAATTTTAACCTAAGGGCGACAGGATGCTACTGAGTTTTAACCAGGTGAGTAAACATGATTAAATCTGTAGTTTAAGAAGAAATATTCCAGCTTCAGCCTGGCAAACATCTCTGAAGGCAGGGAGACTGAATATAATAAAGACTATAAAAGTCTAGATTAGGGCAGAAATAGAGGATAATTTAAAATGCATTTGAGTGGCGTTTAAGTGGACAGATTAGGTGAACTCGGTGACAGATTGGCCAGTGAGGATGAGAAAACAGGTGGAACTGATCAGGCTTCTTTTGAACGTGGTAGATGATTGGGCCTTCACCAAGGTGTAAAACACAGTAAAGAGCTTAGCTTATGTTTGTTTTGGGGGTGATGTTTCCTCCCACTCTCTTATGCCCTTGCAGCAGTGCATTTATAGGAAATAATTCCCGGAACAGAACTGACTAAATTAAGTACATGTGTATTTGAATTTTCGTATATGTAAACACATTGTTTCCCTTAAGAGTTCATTTGGTTTTGTGTTTGGTTGGTTTGAGACATGAAAAGTGAGGTCTCACTGTCAATTTGATTTCTATATTTATATTTATTTGTTTTGTATGAAGTATCTATTAATACCCTTCCTCAGTTATCTCTTGGTTGTTTTTCCTATTGATTTCTTTACGCTCAGTATAATAATGAGATTAGGACTTTGCATCTTTGCATTGCAAATGTTTTTGCCAGTTAAATGTTTGCCAACTGGAAGTTTTAATTCTTATTTAGTCAAGTTGGTCAATATTTTGCGGTTTCTGAGTTTTTTATAATGTTTAGACAAGGCTTCCCTATTCCACAAATATTTGAATATTATGCTCTTATTCTTTAATCTAACATTTGCATAGTTCTATCTTAAATATGTAATTCATATAGAACTGATTTTGATGTAAAAAGATAAGGCTCCACAGATGGCTATTCATGGTCTCAACACTTTTCACTGAGTAACTCATCATTTCCCCTACTACTTTATATTGATACTTCTTTAAACCATAAATTAAATTGCTGTACACACTCATGTCTACTTTTGGGTTCCCTTTTCTCTTTCATTGAGCCTATCTATTCCAATGTTAATCTAAACTGTTTTAATTATGGTGATATTATATGTAATATCCCATTCATTATTCCCATGCATTACTCTTGTTTTAAATAGATACTCTTACATATTTATTTTCCACATAAACTTTAGAATCAGATTGGTTTGAAAAAAAATCATGTTATTTTTTAAATTGAGATCAATTTTATTTCTAAATGTATAGAATAATTTGGGGAATCTTGTCTTTATGCTACTAAAATTTCTTAGTGAAAAAAAGTATCTCTTTACTTATTCACATCTTTGTTTTTTTCTTCATGCATGACATTGAGAACTTTCTAACTGATTTTTGTTTGCAGGAAAGAAAACTATTGGTTTTCTAAACAAGAACTTCATTGTTGATTAACTTTGATTTTCCATGTATACACATATTTCATTTGCTAATGACAATTTAGCTTTCATTTTTTATAAATCTTTTTCTTTCTCTTGTTTAATTGCATAGGTCAGTAACTCCAAAACATTGTCAAAATCATAACGACAATGTGCACTGTTTGGGTTTTTTTTCCTGAATTTACAGGAAAAAACAATAAACATTTTATCAGCTTTCAGCAGAGATGCCATACACTTTCTGTACTTCCCAATCCTGAGTTTTCGTCGCTGTCACTCTTTGTCCAATACCTTCAGTCCTGAAAATTCCTTCCCTTTGTTTAAAGATAAAAAACAAAGTTGTTCATCCATTGCTTTGAAAGGAAAAACTGTAGTGGAGGGCAGGGCTAAAAAGGAGCAGGTTGAACTCCACAGCAATCGCCAAAGCAAGGGGTTAGAAAAAGTTTCTTGGTCCTCTAGTCACTCTTTAGAAGGAAGAACCCGAGCTTGGGGAGGAGTCGGGGCCACCCCCGCCCCCTGCCCGGAGTCGTTGCCACCCGCGGAGATGAAATGTGAGCCTGGGTGGCCAAGGACGCCGGAGTGGCAGCCTTCCCCGCGCCTGAGCGCAGTGGGGCGAGACAAAGAGACCTGGGCCCCCAGCGCAGCCCGTCTCGGGCCACGCGCGCCCCAGCTCCGCGGAGTCCCGCACTCGCTGGCCCGGGACGCGCCCGGCCCAGGCTCCCTTGGAAGGCTCCCTAGGAAATGGCCGGGTCTCCGCTCCACCCGGCTCTCAGGAGCGCTGCTCTCTCCATCTGATCGTCCTCCATCCTACCCATTCCCTCCGGTTCCGGGCTCTCCCTTCGCTCCAAGCCTATCTCTGGCGCGCAACCTCAGGTCACCGGCTTGGATGGACGCTCCAAGGCTGCCCGTGCGTCCAGGGGTCTTGCTTCCGAAGTTGGTCCTGCTCTTTGTCTACGCAGGTCAGTGACAGAGGGCGGCGGAGAGGGTCAGAGGCTCGGGGCAGGGCTTGGGTCACGATCCGGGCCAAGTTGGGTTGAGCTGGACGGACTGGGACCTTTGCAGAAGGACCTTTGCAGACGCCTCTGCCTTTTCTGCGAAGCGATGGCAGAAACCCGCGCGCTTCCACCCTCACGCGGTTTTTGTTTTGTTCCTTTTACTTTTTGTATTTCTTTTCTTTCCCTTTCCACCTTGGAAATAGCAGTCTCCTGTTTAGGGGATTTGACTCTGGATAGAGTAAACTACATCCAAATAAACTTATCTGGATAGGGTAGGCAGTGGACTCTCCACCTTCTGCTTTCTTAATATTCCTGGTTTTCCCTCTTACGAATAAAAAAAAACTTAGAGCTTTGTTTTTGTTCTTTGGGAGATTTACAAGTGCAGTAGACTGAGCTATAGGATTGAAGTCAAACACAGGTTTTTGAGAAGCTTGAATTCACCCAGGGTCTAATCTGTGTTAGTTGATTTGGTATACACTTGTTTATAAGAGAAGGACATCTCATTTCCCTTCTAATTATTTGTAGTAAGAACTGCTAATAATTAAGCAAAGTGAGTTTTCTTGTTCTGTGATTAATATGGAGCCCCAAATGGCCTTTCATTGGTTATTCAGGTATAAAGTGTCTTACACATGTGGTCTTTGCATTCGTTCATATTCACAAAACAATGCAAGCTAAAAGCAAAGTTCTTTGTACAATGTTTTTATGTCTCTAACGTCCTGTGACAAAAATCGCAGGCTCATCCATGAGCCTCCAATACTAAATGTATACATAGCACTGAAGTTTACCTTTGATACTCAAAAATATATTGCAACTGAAACGATTTTCTTCAACGTTGGACCTGAGCATTAAAAGAATTGAATTTCTCATTCAACCTTGCTAGAAAAGAGTCACCATAACTTCTGTGGACATTTTCAGTTTGTTTATTGAAATGCAAATTAGTGGCTGTCTAGGAGTTACCCTTTTAAAGATGTTTATGGCAGGAAAAAACGCTGACTTTCTAATATGGAAATTCATAAAAGTAGGATAAGTTCTTTCTATTAAATGAAGAGAATTTCTATTTAATCTGTTTACAACATTTATTTCTTTTATTAAACTTATATAAGGTTTTCAGAATTGGAGGGATTAACAGAGTCAATTGCATTAATACTCGTTTTCTATTGAAAAAATCTCTTTATTAGTTCTTTCAAAGCAATTATGCTTTTCACCGCCTCTGCTCAACAGTGTTTAATACTTTCACACTCACACTTACTCAACCACTCCTTTGAACCACAATTTTGTTTGTTTGTTTATTATATTCCTTCTGGTAAACTGAAAGCTTCTGCTTTACACATCTCCCCCCTCCACCTGTTTCCCCAGTGCAGATGCCCAGCTCCTCAGGGCTCAGGAAATCAGCAAAGCTGGCCAGCAACAAGGGTGGTTAGTTTAGAAAGTTTTCAGTCCATTCATTTCTCTTCTTTGGAATCCTTCTCTTGTAAGGCACAAAGTCATTGTAAGCCAGTGCTAAGTTGACTTATTATCTTTGCTAAGAAGTGTTTAGCTAATAAGTTCGTTGGTGTCAATTCCTGGATTCTTATTCAGAGGCCTTTTTTTGCTTTTTATATTCATTCAACTATTACTTACTGAGATATGTTGAGCCATAAGAGGTCATGTTCTTATCAGTCTTCTCTGGGAAATATGGTATGATCATAAATTACTTTAAGGTATAAAAGGTTGTGTCATAGGAGAGGTAAAATCATGTGCTATAGATGTTCAAAGAAGAAACCTTATTGCTGGCTTAAAAGAGTAAACTTCATGAGGACAATGTCTATTTTGTTCAGCAAAAAGATCAATCAATATTTGCTCAGGAAAACTGAATTGAGGAAGACTTGAAGGAACTAGACCTTTGAAAAATGGAGACGCCCTGAACCAAACGAGATGGAGTAGGATATAGCAGGATATCGTGGGATCAAAGGCAAAAATCAAGATCTGTACATGCAACAAAGGATATTTCAGTTTGGTTGCAACTAAGAGGTATGGCTGGAAGTAAGGGCGGAGGTTAGATGCTGGAACACCCCAGAAATCGAACGAGTTCATACTATTAAATGAATTGCCAGCTTCATGGGACAAAAATCTATGTAGATGCATTACTCATAATCTAAATTATTTTCCCCAAAGCAAATGCATTAGATTCACATTTTATTTGGCTAAACAAATAAGAACAAAGTTTCTATACCTGAAGCATCATGTTGTACTATAGAGTTACTTTTGGAAGGAGACCCAGTGAAGTGTCAATATTATTGTCTGACTCCCACTGCAGGCTACAAAGACAGGATTTGGTCAAGGTTTTACCTTCCGGGCCTCAGCCAGTAACTTCTGTCCCCTCCCTTTCCTTCCTCTCTTATCTTAGCTATAGTTTGCAAGGGCCATTTCTAAGCAAGCGCTTCAAGCCAGATACTGCTTTTCCTGTTCTGCACTTTCCTTAAGGTGGGAGGCAGGGTGAGTTGGGAGGCACGGGTGAGCTGGGGAACCTTCTTCCAGACCACACCTTTCAGCAAAAAGTCATTGAAGAAAGTTTAAATTGGCTGATTTTCAGGGATACTAACTTGGACATTAGATGTAATATTATTTATCTTCTGAAGACAAATTGGAATGGTCTGTTCTTTCTCCAGTGAGAAAAAGCTCCTGTATGGCACCAACACTGATCTTTGCCAAATTATTCTCAAATATCCCAGAGAAAGCAACTAACACAAAAAAGGCTTTGAGGTGTGGCTGAAATTTCATTTTGGAGAGGCTGTGATTGTAAATGTATTTGCCATCCTGTTAAATCTCCCCTTTTGGGTAGTTTAATTCTGGGAAGTAGACAAGAGCACTGGAAAATGCCATAAAAACAATGACCAATGTGTAACATGATCCAGATGTTTGCTCAGGTATAATCCAGCTGCTTGGCTACAAGATTTTGGGCTTGGTTTCCTGTAACATTGGCTCAAAATATTTTGATAACACCATGTCTTTATAAGAGTAGTCACCGGAATACAATGGTAGCAATTGAATCTTTGATATTGATGGAGAGTTTAATAAGATGTCACTGTCCTGGACACGGTTCAAAGGGCACCCATGAAGTTACTTACACATTGGTTGTCCTACTCTGACAGAATAGTGGGGACATTAGCTCTTTCACAATCAGAGTGGCTTTAATTTATTTTTTAAATAATTTCAACATCTTTAATTTTAGACTCAGGGAGTACATGTGCAGATTTGTTACATGAGTATATTTTGTGATGCTGAGGTTTGAGGTACAATTGATCCCGTCACCCAGGTATTGAATATAGCACCCAATAGTTCGTTTTTCAACCCCTCCCCACTCCCTTTCCTTCCCGCTCTAGAAGTCCCCAGTGTCTACTGTTGCTATCTTTATGCCCATGAGTACCCAGGGTTTAGCTCTCACTTGTGAGAACATGCGGTATTTGGTTTTCTGTTCCTGAATTAATTTGCATAGGATGATGGCCTCTAGCTTCATCCATGTTGCTGCAAAGGACATGATTTTAATCTTTTTTTTCCTGGCTGCATAGTATTCCATGGTGTATATGTACCACATTTTCTTTACTGAGTCCACTATTAGTGAACACTTAGGATGAGTGTCCTTACTATTTCAAATAGTGCTGTGATGAATGTACAAATGCATTTCTCTTTTTGATAGAATGATTTATTTCCCTTTGGATATATACCCCAGCAATGAGATTACTGAGTCAAATGGTAGTTTCGATTTAAGTTCTTTGAGAAATCTCCAAACTGCTTTTCATAGTGGTTGAACTAATTAACATTTCCAGTAACAGTGTATAAGTGTTCCCTTTTCTCCACGGGCTCATCAGCATCTGTTGTTTTTTTGACTTTTCAGTAATAGCGCTCTATTTTGATTTGCATTTCTCTGATGATTGGTGACTTGTTGAACATTTTTTTGTTGTGTGTGTTGGCTGCTTGTATGTCTTCTTTTGAGAAGTGTCTGGTTCATGTCCTTTGCCCATTTTTTAATGGGATTATTTAGTTTTTGCTTGTTCAATTATTTAAGTTCCTTATAGATTCTGGATATTAGGCTTTTGTCAGATGCATAGCTTACACATATTTTCTCCCATTCTGTAGATTGTTTGCTTACTCTGTTGATAGTTTATTTTGCTGTGCAGAAGCTCTTTAGTTTAATTAAATCCCGCTTGTCAATTGCTTTTGTTGCAATTGCTATTGAGGACTTAGTTATAAATTCCTTCCCAAGGCTGATGTCAGGAATGGTGTTTCCTAGCTTTTCTTCCAGGAGTCTTATAGTTTGAGGTCTTTCATTTAAATCTTTAATCAATTTCAGTTAATTTTTGTATGTGGTAAAAGATAGGGGTCCATTTTCATTCTTCTGTGTATGGCTAATTGGTTATCCAGCACCATTTATTGAATAGGGAGTCCTTTCCCCATTGCTTATTTTTGCTGACTTTGTCAAAGATCAGATGGCTGTAGGTGTACGTTGAATGGCTTTTAAGAACATGAAGCAAAACATCCCCACTAAGCCCTTCAGATAACTGACCAGTAATAAATTAGACAGCACTAAAAATGAGAGCTATGGAAATTCACCAAGAAAACTGTAAAATAAATAGCCTTTAAAAGTGTGTTGTACTCTGCAAAAAGCATTTATTGTCAATATATTGGCTTCTCCCTTGTATCTAAATCATTAGATCGTGTTTCTGTTTTCAAATTTTAGAAGTGGACTTAAGTACTTACTGAATCTCACAAAGGTAATTATTTTTCGTTTTCATTCCTTCTTACCACAATCCAGAGGTAAGCCTCAAGGGTCATGTTTGACTACCTATAATGTAAAAATAAAACTGAGGGGAAGGAAACATGAATTTTTCCATTTGTTCCACAAAAGCCACGCATAATTGTTAACGGTGACTGAACTTTGCTATCTTCTAATCACATCTCTTTGTAAAGGATCATCTTAGCAGATGATACTTTAGCAGAAGTGATTTAAAAGCAACGTAAAATTTCCTTTCTGGATAAATCAGTTACATGGACATGTAGACATAAATATAATATTTTGTACTTTTAATGTTATGGCTTTGATAGGGAAGCAAAAGTTTTATATAATTTATATAATAATTAATATTACCTTCAGGAATTGAGTTGGAAATGGATTATTTTGTGACTCTTAAATGTATAACCTAAATTATCAGACTGTACTTAATGTTTTCCTAATCATGTACCTGAAACTTACATATCCATCATAACTTATATGACTAACTCGGTGACAACCTTAGCTTGTTAAACATAAATCATTTAGCTGGAATAAAGAATACTTAAAAGCTAGAGTAATTTTTATCCAAAATTTTTAGTATAATTTTTCTTGCTGCAAAATATATGGAAAAAATAGTAATTTCTGATCCTTTATTCAGAAAATAACTTTTCCTCCTTCACATAGTACTGTTTTATATCTTACTGATTCCTCAATCTGACATTAAGTAAACTCTTAATTGTTTACAAAATATTGTCTATGGGGATTTCTTCCTATAACCAATCATCTTTTAATCCAAATGAATTTACAGGATGCAGACTCATTGTGTTACCACATGTATGCAAACTGTAATTATACAGGTAAAAAATAGCACAAAAAGGAAAGCATACAATGTAGTATCATGGAAAATATACATCATTTTGAAATTATTCCTTTTTGGTGTTATTCATACCACTAAACCTTCTATTGATTGAGTTCAGTTGAGAATACAAGACCCTAAAGTTAGAAAACTTTTTTTTTTTTTTTTTTTTGAGGCAGAGCCTCACTGTGTCGCCCAGGCTGGAGTGCAGTGGCATGATCTCGGCTCATTGTAACCTCCATTTCCTAGGTTCAAGCAATTCTCCTGCCTCAGCCTCCTGAGTAGCTGGTATTACAGGTGTGTACCACCACACCCAGCTACTTTTTGTATTTTTAGTAGACACTGGATTTTACCATGTTGGCCAGGCTGGTCTCGAACTCCTGACCTTAAGTTATCCACCCGCCTCAGCCTCCCAAAGTGCTAGGATTACATGCATGAGCCATTTTGCTTGGCCAAGAAGACTTTATCATTTAAAATTTATTATAAAAACTCTATGGACAAATCCAATGACTGAGTAGTTTAATTGTTCTTTAATTCCTTCCTTCATTATCTCATTCAACTAACCCTGACTAGCAATTATGGTGCTTGGTATAGAAGATTCAAGAATTGTCTTTGTCTTTACAGGTTATAGTCTAATGGGGAAGGGAGGCTAATTTAGATCCTTACGAATGTTTTTGAATTCTGAGGACGAAAATGAAGATTTAAAACCACTAAAGAGTGGTCATTGGCTGATTAAGATGTGAAATAGCATAATTTTTCCTGAAACTGTGATTTTACAACTATAACTGCTCACAAATGGTTTTTGTTTTGTAGATGATTGCCTTGCTCAGTGTGGCAAAGATTGCAAATCTTACTGCTGTGATGGAACCACACCCTACTGTTGCTCCTACTACGCTTATATTGGGAATATCCTCTCGTGAGTATCAGTCAAATTTGGCAATACTGATGCTCTTCCTCTTGTCCAGTTGTCCAGTTATGTCTTTTAAAAGTACTAAGTGATAGTTGTGGGCAAGAGATTTCAAGACTGGTTACTGACCTGAAATCTTTACTGGAGATATTAACACATCACTATCTAATGGACTATGTTGTTTGACAAACTATGCAAAATAATATACAAAATAAATTGCCTTCACTATAAAGGAACTAAAAAGAGTTATTCTTTTATTGTTTTATTTTGTGTACTCTAATAATGTTTTACATAGGCATCATTTTATTGATAATTTTGTAACATCGTCAGTGATATGGTTTTGTCTGTTTTATGCAAGTTAAAATTTGTTATTTAATTATAGCCAGTTTATTTTGTCATCATGTATGAATTTAATATACCCAGTAGATGTCAGGAAAAAGAGAGGTTATGAATAAAAAACAGATGAGACATGAAATGCCAGTTCTCACATAATACATATACAGCAACTTCAGGAAACAGGTTTAGAGCCTAGGACAAGCTAGGCACGGGTAATGCAAAGTGATAAACAACAAGGCACAAAAACACAAATGAAATATATACATGTAGACTCTGTGAAGCATTTCCTTGTAACAAATTAGAAATTTATTTTAGAGCCGCTTCTGGACAAAGGGAAATACAGAATCTGGACCTGCCTCCAGGGCTGTATGGCAGGAAAAGTCTGTACTTGTCAGTTCCTCAAGAGAGGAATCCACAACTGAGAAATAAAAGGTTGAGAATTAGGAACATAAGAATTTCTTGAGTCAAAATCCCCATGGCTTTCAGTTAGCAGCAGTGGTTGTGCCTCTGTCTTCCGTTCTTGTTTTTCAAGTCAGGATCATGGTGATTTGGGAAATGTTCTGTTTAACTCATGCCCTACAAAGGCTCAAGTGGAAACGGGAACCATTAGGCGCTAAGTCATCTGTGCCAGGCTATTTTAGGGACGTGTCCATTGAGACGACTTGTTACACATCCTCCATTTCCCGAGAATAGAAAACCTGGCACCGCATAAACTTTCTAGAATCAGTGTTGAGGCTGATATTAGAGATAATGACTCTGAGAATACAAAAAAAAAAAAAAATCATACTTCGGGATACTCTTGAACACTATAATAAATGTGAAAGAAATGTCAAGCTATAATAAAAAACCATGTGTGGAATTTAAGCCTTCTTTGAAATGCAAATAAGCTCCAAATAAAATGTTTGAATTTTTCTTCATGGGTGGTTTGGTAGAAAAGAGATTAAGCCCACTTTTTACATTAGAAAACTGTCAGTATGATTTTTTACAGTAACTTATCAGCTCAAATATAAATATATAATGATGTTCCCGGTGGCATATTACTTCACAGTATTTAAAGTAACTTAAAATATATTATTAATATATTTAATTTTTTTTTTTCTCAAACGGTCTCCACATGCTAGATGCTGCTGTCCCAGGTAGAGGTGTGAGTATAGATTTGGAAAATGTGAAGTCAAAGTGATTCTGTGATTCTTTGGTCATCTGGCTCCTGGCCTATTTCTTGATTCACTAACTATATCATGGGGTGTGTTGTGCACTCTTTCTCATTCCATAGCTACCTCCACCCAGGTAAATACATATAACTCATAACTACTTATGAATCAGAATATTTTTAAATATTTGAATGTATAGATGTACTTGATATGATTTACATTTGCAATGAAGTTCACGTTTTTATGGTACACGTTCTAAATCTTTAATTTCACCGCTGGTTACAGTGAAGAATTAGTTGAGTTGATACATGTATCTAGGTTATTAGGACCAGGTACTTGTTATGTTTGGGGGGAAAAAATCGTGTTTCAGAAGGGAAAATAAACACAGATGGCATTATATTTCAGGCAGTTATAACTGAACTTTCTGTTAAAAATAGAAACCAGTGAGTAAATATCGTGCAAAACAATTCTTAGCAAAAAGAAAGGTGGCAGTGGTGGGGGGAGACTTTAAAGCATTTTCCTACTTGATAAAAGGGAATACATTTTCAGGATTTCCAGCTATTGTTTAACATTTGAAAAGAGTTCTTAACTCCACCCAAAGTGCTTTTTTTTTTTTTAATTGGTGGTTGGGGATGCAGGAGATAGGAAAAAAATTAATTCCAAGAATGCTTACAAGGGTTCCTTCATATACTTGTCAAATATTTCTGTTTTGAAACTCACAAATGATGTTTCCTCTTTTTGAAGCATCCAGGCACATTCTTAGTGAAATCATTTTAATAGTCATAACAGAAAGTTAAACCCTCGTGGTTATTAGAAAAGTAATAAGCAAGAAAGCAGTAGCACAATGAAATGTTAGGTAACTTCAATGAAGATTTTTATAATTTGGTTTATATTTTTGTTTGTTTTTAAAACAAAAATGCTTGCTCAGTTTAAAATGAGCTAAAAAGAGAGCAAAACATAATGTGGGCATTTTAGAGTGTTTGTAAATTGGTTGGGTTAGGGCCTCTTGACTTCCCTTGCTGAGGTCTTCCCCTAGTCACGCACTGAAATAATCAATGTTGCTTTTCAGCCCTTAATTCTGCTAACTTCAATTGCCCTTGCTCTTTTGCAAACTAACCATTAAGATTTGTTTATAAAACAGTCACAGGAGCTAATTTAGTTGAAAAGTCTTATTTTACTCAATTTGCTCTCCTTTTTATTTTATTTATTTATTTATTTGAGACAGAGTCTCATTCTGTTGCCCAGACTGGAGTACTGTGGCACAATCTCAGCTCACTGCAGCCTCTGCCTCCTGAGTTCAAGCAATTCTCAGGTCTCAGCCTCCCAAGTAGCTGGGATTACAGGCAGGCGCCACCATGCCTGGCTACTTTTTGTATTTACCATGTTGTCCAGGCTGGTGTTGGACTCCTGGCCTCAAGAGATCTGCCCAACTCGGCTTCTCAAAGTGCTGACAGGTAAGAGCCACTGTGCCCCGCCCTCTCATTTTTTTTTTTTTTTTAAGATTCTTTCTATTCTAAATATGAGTTAATTTTGGCAGATAAATTCAGGTGCCCTTTTTCTTTCTTATTTCTGTTAGGAATTTTACGATTTACTTCTGTCTTATGAAAAACTTTAAAAATTGAACTTAAAAGATAGCCTATCTACTTCTGGTCATTATAGTCACAGATACTGAACTTAAAAGATAGCCTATCTACTTCTGGTCATTATAGTCACAGATACTGACTTCAGTGTAGGAGAGTCCGTATTATTCAGAATTTAAGAATAATTTTTACAGTATTCAGCATGTTTAGTTGAATCGATTATTTATAAATGCACATTGAGTGCCTGTTACCATGGCAGTGCGGGCCTAGGTCCTGGGATCCAAAGATGAAAAAATGATGGACTCTGACTTCCAAGACCTCAAAATCTGGTAAGAAAAGAGAGCACAGACAAATAATTCTAATTCAAAGAGCTAGTCTATGAAGTATTATTGGAGGACCGGAAAGCTAAGTCTATGTGTGTGTGTTTGTGTGTGTGTGTTTAGGAGATGATTAGGGAACACATCATCAACATAGAATCTGATCAGAGTTTTGAAGGAGAAGTAGATATTTACATAAATAGTGAAGAAAGGGACATGCTTTTTGGAAAGACTCTTGCATACAAAGTCAAAGATACAAGAAAGAAAATGATCCAATTGAGAAAGTCCCTACTGTTCAGTGTGGCTAGAGGGGGAAGGGTAAACTTTGAATATAATGTAGGAATAAGTGGGTCAGGCAAAAGATCCTTTAATAAAGTGCTTGGTCATGCCTAGCAAAACTAAAATGAAATAATATAGTACTTTTCTGGAAATCAGGTATCTGGTTTTATGTAGAACAGACACGTTCTTAGACATCATTAAGACGATAGACAAAGATGAGAAGGCTCCAAATGAAGCTTCTTTTTATTTATTCCATACATGAAATATTTGGAATGCACACTTTGAGATGTTACACCATTTGAAATCATTTATGACAAACTATGTGACCTTATAATTATTTCTCCATTTAAGAGATTTTTGACCATGAGGGCAACTACCTGAAGAGAGAAGTGTCGGAATCTTTAAAAATGAGAATTGGGCCAATTTGAGAAATAAACAATTTCCCACCAGATTGATTCTCAAACATTTCATTCAGCAACTCTGCTTCATGGAAGACAGATTATTCTGTGATGAATATGGAAAAGGTTGTTTAACTTTTTGCTGCTAATGAAATTTAATTGCCATTCCCCAGAAAGTAGATCCAGCGTAAAAATGTGGTTTATAGAGTCCTCTTTAGAGTTGGTAGAATTCAAGGGAATAGAGGGTGTAATTGAGTGGCTAAT
This sequence comes from Macaca nemestrina, assembly GCF_043159975.1. NCBI lineage: Eukaryota > Metazoa > Chordata > Mammalia > Primates > Cercopithecidae > Macaca > Macaca nemestrina. The sequence continues at coordinate 169,482,612 of NC_092128.1, read as the reverse complement.
TACTGTTATCCAGTGGAACAAGATAAACACAGAACTGAAGTAAAGTTGAGGAAAATGAAGGTATTCTGTTTTGTAAGAGAATAATTGTACAATATCGAATATGAACAAAATATTGACTAGTTTGGACATAGTGAGCTAGATGACAATATATCGCATTTAATTTCCTAACTCAAAAATAGATTTTGCTTTTCCACTTTGCCATTGTAAAATACTGATCCGTCTGTGGATTCTTCAGAGCCCATCTGGCCAACATAAAATCCCCACAGGAAAAAAAAAAAAACCAAGAGGGAGAACTAATAATGGAGATCCTAGTGAGATTAAATTTCTTTTCTTCTCAATGAAATGTGAAAGATGTATTACCCGCAGTTCGGCAAAGAGAGCTAATAAATATTACAACTGTGATTTGAGAGCCATGCTATGCATGAAAGCAAAACTGACTTAAAAGATAAAGGTTTCATATTTTCAAACGGCATTTGAGGTCCTATGATCATTAAGTATCTTAGTGTTCTGGAATAAACAGGTAAGGCTATTCAAACACTGACAAACATAATGCATTTAAAAAGGCCTTTGGCATTGGTAAAAAAAAAAAAAATCATTTAAATTAATTAAGTTAGAATAATCTTAGTAACTAGATATGAAAAGACCTCTAGAAAGTACATACTGAACAAATCAAAGTTTCTGGGAGCCTTATTTTTGTTTTAACAATGACACAAAGATAAGTAACTAATATGATGTTAAAATAAATATGAACTTGATTTAGAATGTAGAAACAACTTAGGTTTGCTGTAAGAAGGAAGTCAATGACATTCAAATGTATATTTGCATTCTATGAGTTATTATATTAAAAGAAAATATACATGTGTAGATAACTAAAACTTCTCTCAGTCCAATTTCTATGCTGTTATTAAGCCTAATTGTCAGAAACAGAATTGGTTTTGAGGAAGGAAAAATAAAGTTTCTAGAACATGTTTTCCACAATTTATCTTACAGCTATGTACAGTTTTTCATGATCTACATCAGGTGCTGGAGGATATAGCCATGAATCAAACATGAGGTTCCTGCCCTTGAGTTGCTTAGAAGCTACTGAGAAGCATAGACACATCAGCAGATGAACTTGCTGTGGGAAGCACAAAATACAGTGGGATCAGAGACAAGGAGCTTTGATTCCAACTTTAGAGTGCTGGAAAGGTCTCTTAAAGAAGAGTAATTCTAAGATCAGTTTTAAAAGGAAAAGCAATTAAAATCATCACTCAGAGTTAAAATGCTTAGCAAGCTAGGGATATAGAAGAAAAATGTTTAACCTAGTAAATATGTATTTTAAAAACCACCACCCTAAATCAGGCACCATAATCAATGGTATGTTGTTTTAATCCTTGCCTTTAAAGGCAAAAATATGACAAACTAGTGCCTTCTACCACTTCTAGTCAGCATTGTACTGGAAGTCCTGGCCAGCGCAATCAGTGAGACACATTTTTAAAAAGGTAATTAAAATTGGAAAGGAAGAAAGTAAATTGCTCTCATTTACAAATGAGATGATTGTCAGTATTCCTCAGACTATAAAACATGGAATTCACCAAAATTGCAGGATATAAGTTCAGTGTACAAAAGTGGTTTATTCCTAGATACCATCAACAATCAATAAGAAAATGTAATAGATATGTGCATAAATAAATCTGAAATACAATATTTAAAACAATAATGTATCCAGTAAGAAATCCAGTAATAATATATGCATTTAGTGAGTATTATAACCATGTAAAAATTACAAGGGATAAAGGGAGACCTAATGAAATTAAGAGACATATCAAATTGTGGATGCAAGTATTGTAAAGATGTCAATATTTGAATATGGCAGTTCTTCCTGAACTATCTGTAAATTCAGTGCAATTCCAATTAAAATCCACAAGAACATTTTTTGTTGAATTTGAAAGAATGGGCCTAAAATTTATGTGGCACAGTAAAGGTCGTGGAGAGAGAAGAGAGCTATGAAAAAGACCAAGGTCAGAAGATAATGCCTTACAGACATCAAGATTTATTACAAAGTTATGAAAAACAAATTGTGTGATATTGGTTCACAGATAAACCAAAAGAATGTGGAGCTTAGAAATTGACTGATGTGTATATGGAAACTTGATAGATAACAGAAATGACATTACCAACTAGTGGAGGTGGATAGATTATGTAACAAATGTTGCTAAAACAACTAGCTATCCATATGCATAAATGTTAAATGAGATCAATTCATCACTCCACAATCAAAAATCCACTCTTATCAGACTAAATACATAAAAACAAAAAGCAAACAATTACTTTTTTTTTAATGGGAGGAGAATGGCATTTATGGTATCAGGATAGAAAAGATGTCTAAAATAAAAGATTAAAAAACACAAAAGATCACTAAAAAACACTCAACTGTACACTTTAAAATGGTGAGTTTTATGGGGCGTGAATTATATCTTGATTTAAAAAAATTTTAATACAGAGAGCAACAGAATTCCTAGATAAAAATGTAAGGCAAACCCTCACTTGGAGAAGATGTTTGCAATTCGTATGATTCACAAAAGGTTAGTATCCAGAATACCTCAATAAGATAACAGGCAACGTGTGTGTGCACAAAAAAAGTCATAGAGCAGAAAACTGGATGGCCCAGAAACAAGTGAAAGATACTCCACCTGGCTAACTAAAGCAGGAAAAACCAACTTAAGACATTGAAATACCATTTCACACTCATCAGGCTCGCAATACTCTGTAAGTCTGATAGTGCCAAGCAGTGCTGGCAAAGATAAAAGGGCTCTCACGTTGTTGATGGGAGAACATGAACTGCTCCATGTAGAGAGCAATCAGACCCCATGTAGTAAAGCTGAAGATAGATATACTTTAGGATTTAGCAGTAACACCTCTTCAAGATATATTCCCTAGGAAATTTCCAAATCTGCGCAAGGAGGCATTTATACTGTTGGTTGATGTATTATTTTAAAAATAACATTAGAAGCAACCCGCACCTGCATCAGAAGACAGTGGATAGAGTATATTCATGCAAACGATACAGCAATTAAAATAACTCAATTCATATTAACATACCATTAGAGTAAATCTCAAAATTAATAATGCTAGGTGAAGAGCTAACTGAAGAGCAACGTGTGCAACATGATGCTATTTGCATAAAGTTAAACACATAAAATCATTCTGTGTATTATTTATGAAAACAAGCACATGTCGTGAATGTGTAAATGTGTGAGGGAGAGAGGAGTATCCATGAATTTCCCCAGGACTGAGAAGTTTCCAGGGATTCAAGACTTTCAGTACAGCAATCTGGATGGTCTGTGGCAAACCGAGACACATTGGTCACCCTAGGGAGGAGTGTTGGGAAGTGGCTTTCAACTCTGATATCATTGCTTAATCATGGTGGAGTGCATCTGCAATCACAGCTACACAGGAGGCTAAGGTGGGAGGATTGCCTGTGCCCAGGAATTTGAGACCAGCCTGGACAACATAGCAAGACCCTGTCCCTAAAAATTGTTTTAAATTAAATATCTCAAGAAAGTATAATTATTAACATGGGTAGTGGCATATGGGTGTTTTATATTATCTATGATTCTTATATGTTTGAAAATTCTTTTTTTTTTTTTTTTTTTTGAGACGGAGTCTCGCTCTGTCGCCCGGGCTGGAGTGCAGTGGTGCGATCTCAGCTCACTGCAAGCTCCGCCTCCCGAGTTCCCGCCATTCTCCTGCCTCAGCCTCCTGTGTAGCTGGGACTACAGGCGCCCGTCACCTCGCCCGGCTAGTTTTTTGTATTTTTTTTAGTAGAGACGGGATTTCACCGTGTTAGTCAGGATGGTCTCCATCTCCTGACCTCGTGATCCCCCCGTCTCGGCCTCCCGAAATGCTGGGATTACAGGCTTGAGCCTCCGCGCCCAGCCCTGAAAATTCTTATAATTAAAAAAAAGATAATGTAAAAGTTTGATCATAGTTGTAATGGAGTTGCCTAGACACCTTTTTAACATGCCGATTCGGATTTGGTAGGTCTGGATGCGGCCTGAAATTCTGCACTTGTAACCAACTCCCAGGCATTACTGCCACTACCTATCTTCCCAGTACACCTGGAAAGCAAAGGTTGGTGCTATTTGACAGTGTTTTGTGCTACGGGATAAAAGGACAGAAGAGATTAGGACTTGACGACTGATGGGATGTGAGCATAAGGATTGGGGCTAAATAAGAGGAATATGTCTGAATTAATTCTGAAGTTTCTGCTTTGGATAAAAGGCTGGATGGTGTGCTGGGAACTAATGGGGAATATTCAGGAAGGTTCAGAAAGGGGAATGGATTCTACTTTTAGTACATTAAACAAGGAAAAGCCTACAGGGTATGAACCAAACTCAGTGAGCTTCAGATGGTGGAATGTTCCATTCTGAAGTTCAGTAGAGGGCATGAAGCATCACATATAGGTCTGGGAGTAAAAGGCCTGGAGATACTGGGGTTGAAAGGTGTGTGGGAATGAATGAGATATTCTGAAGAGAGGTATAAGAAATAGAACAGCAAGCCAACAACGGCGCCTCAGGGAAATTCGGGAATACACTGAGATTTCTCCCCTCTTTACATTCGGATGCTATTTTAGCCCTTTTTACCTCTGTCAAAACTGACCTGTCCTTCTCTAATCAACCTGAATACACTCCTTGTGGTGGTGGGAACAATGAATGCCTTTATTTTCTTCTATTTGCTTGTTATGTTTTATGTTATATAAAATGTAGGATTTGTGATATTTCAGTTCATTCTGAATCGAATATGTTACCATAACAAAGCAGTCTATGTGAGCGTCCATTTTTATTGACTTGGATTGTGTCCAAATCAGATTACCTCATATCTGTTCATATAATCTAGGTTTAGGAGCTGCCTTAATTAGACAGAAATCACAGTTGGATATTGTAAAAGAAAGTGTGTTTGGTGGCAGCAGGAATTGTTGGAAGAAAAAGAGCTACCATTTATTTAATGCGCTCTCTGTCACCGATGCTTAAAACATATAAGTTAATTAACCTTCAGAATAGTCCTTGTGACCTACGTATTATTCCTGTCTGTTCAGATGAGGAGGATGAGGCTCAGAGTAAAGTCATTTCATATAGCTACTGTGTAAAGGGCTGGCATTTAAAATGAGACATACTTGACCTGTTTCTGCTACTCCTCACTGGTTCCTGAAGATCTGAAGAAGGTTTCAAGATGCAATGAGTGAAAATGATTCATTGCTATCCTTATGAAGACCTAAACACTATATTTTGGAGGGAACCTCTTCTTACCCACTATATCTGGATTTGAGTCCCTGTTGTACGCTGCTGTAGCATTATCCCTTCTCTATCTGATATGGTTTGGATTTGGTCGAATTGTAATCCCCAGTGTTGTAGGACGGGCCTGGTGGGAGGTGAATGGGTCATAGGCGTGGATTTCTCCCTTGCTGTTCTTGTGGCAGTGAGTGAGTCCTCACGAGATCTGGTTGTTTAAAAGTGTGTAGCCCTTCCGCCTTCACTCTCTTTCCTGCTCCAGCCATGTGAGGACGTGCCTGATTCCCCTTCACCTTCTGCCATGATTGAAAGTTTTCTCAGGTCTCCCCATTCATGCTACCTGTACAGCCTGTGGAACCATGAGTCAATTAAGCCTCTTTTCTTTGTAAATGACCCAGTCTCAGGTATTTCTTCCTAGCAGTGTGAAGACAGACTAACACACTCTCTTGTTACTATTTATCAGTTTATTTATGTTCTTTAATTATCTGTCTGCCCTTCCACACCCCAGACCTAAGAGGACATGAAGCCAGTTTGCCAACTCACTATCGAAGCCACAGGGCCTAATAGATTGAAGGATCCAGAATAGATTATTTAAACGCAGATCAATTCTTCGTTTAAACATGAAAAACTTGACATTTCGTGGGTTCTAAATTAATATGCATCATCTGGAAAAATATTTGCTTAGCAAAATCAAACCATCATTTGAATGTGTTATTGGTTTCAAAGAATATCTTTTCATGGAATACAGATTAGGTGTCATTACAGAGTAAAAGGAATAATAGAATCAATTGTCACTTTCTAATCACACTGTATATGATAAATTATAATCAGATGATGGAGACTAGAACTGAAAAGCCAATTTGATTATAATAATTTAACCTCCTGTCATGTTTCTGGGTTGAATGTGCTCTATCAATTAAGTAGTATGATCTGCCAGCCTATGACTATTAAGACAACAGGCTCCTGTGCAACTCACCTTCATAATTTTTGGAGATAAAATGTTTTATGGATAAAATTGAGGAGGGAAGAACTACATACACCCAGTGATTTTTACTCCATTATATTGGAAGAACTCTGATGGGCAGCTGCAACCCAGAACACAATATCTCCCAGCTGTCTCCCCACTGCAAAATGTTAGGATGTACACACCCATAACTAATGAAAATTTCAGAGGGTGATGATAACCTTATAAAGTGTAATAGGATTCCATCTGAAAGTGCTGTGGGTGAAAGCCTCAGCTATTTAGCCAGTAGTAACTCTGTGACTGAGAAACAAAGAGAATTTTTAATTTTAATATTCATGGTTACAGAAAGGAGAGGAAGAAAAAGACCCTACAGGTAATAAAAAAAATTTTATGCCTTTGCACAAATCTGACAAAAATAGAGAAAAACATGACAAATTACTTTAAACATATGTCCTTATAAATTCACACTGTCAAAAACATCAGCAAAACTATATCTCTCTATGCTGCATTTTGCAAAAAATAAGAGCTACCTGTGGTTGCAAATAGCCAACTCTACTGTGTGGATACGACATTTTTTTTTTTTTAACAAACATCAGGCATAATGTAGGATCAGCCTCTGAAGTATTACACATAGAAATATATTAGAATTTAAGTTTATCAAATAAATGCTGAAAACTCTACTTGGAGGTTGCAGTCTCAAGTAATATTCATTCTTACATTAAGTAAATAGACCCTCGTGGCCTTTGCCAAGTAGAATTAAACAGGAAACAATGCTTTGTAATTCTATTCTTGATTAACAGTAGTTTTAGTGATAGGAAGTTGTAGGAGAAAGACCACAAATGTTTGGATTCAGAAAAATCGGGCTTGGGTTCCTGATGCTGTCTGAACTTAGATCTCCTAATATCACCAAGCTTCAGTTTGTTCAGGTGTAAAGAGGGAATAGTAACTTGCCCCTCTGACATATATATTCATACAAAGAAGCACTTAGAAGGGCTTTACAAATTTTTCCTGTCATTAATGAAAACACTGGGCTTTGAAAACATCTAGGTTTTAAGCCGGGCATGGAAAATGCATGCCTGTCATCCCAGCTACTTGGAAGGTTGAGGTGGGAAGACTGTTTGAGTCCAGGAGTCTGAGTCCAGTTTGAGCAACATAGTGATCAAAAAGAATCATAATAATTTAAAAAATTAAATAAATAAAACGTGTTGGGGAGAAAAATGGCTTCTGCAAGGTCATTTGGAAAGTCTGTGACTGAGCTGCAGAGTGTCACTTCTGGTGACAGGCTCTCTCTCTGGCTCTCTGGACTTCATCAACAGGAGAGTACCACCTGCCTCTCCCCAGGAGAGCACTCTTGGGCTTGAGTGAAATAAATGGTGCCCTTAATCAAATGTGATTGGAGGCTGATAACTGCAAAGGCAGCTAATTAAGTACGGTGTCCTGCTGCCCAGTGGTTGCTGAAGGCATAATACTGCCTGAAAAGTACATTAGATACATGTACATTAGATACACAAGTCTACCATGTTACCCTAGGCTGGCTTGTGAATTAGAGGGAGAAACCCACTCAGAAACTAGGAAATCAAATCTGAATAAAAATATATAAACCTGATTTATAGAAAAAAATACATATATAATATCAAAAATCAGTGGGTAATGATTTGCTTTAAAAAATGATTCATTAAAGAATTCTATTGGCTCACCTCCATTGATATGTCAATAATTAATGCACACAATGGTGTTCTAACTGCCGGCTCTTTTGGCAGAGTGATCATAGTGCTGTATAGATTGAGTGTTCTTTGTATGTAACAGTTGAGAATTTCCCTGATTAAGCTCTTTTAAAAATTGTGTTAATCAGCAGTTCTCTCCATTTAAGTCAAGACTTATAAGACTTAAAAGAACAAAAAGCGCAGCAAGTTGCCTCCGATGATACTGTGCACAGCCTACATTTGGAACAATCTCCAGATTGAATGTATTTTCAGTGGAAGCAAATAAATGCCAGGTGCCATGCCAAATAAAAAGTCATTGATCATCGTGAGGATCAGCTGAGGTCTATCAATTCTAAGATGAGTTTCTTTTTATTCAGCCTGTTGGCTTTACACCGCCAGCTTAATATACATGTTATATATTTTGTTTAGTGTTTGTGGTAAAATAGCTTTTGTCTCATTATATTTAGTTGAGAGAGTTGGTTCCAGTTCTGAGTAAGATGAAGAAAACAAGCTCCACGCTCTGCCTCCCACTGAGCTCACCTGTGGAGCGTGGACAGAATGCATGAAGCAGCTACTTCAGGACTGTGGAAAGTAAATACTACCAGGTGGATTGGGGAACCAGACCAAAATTTGAAATACTGCCCAACTAGCCATAAGTTTACCAGTTGTTTCCCTCTGTTACCCAACTCTGGACTACACACAGACCAAAACATAGAAGTAGGCTTCAGGACATGGACAAACAGAGCTGCCGGAGAAGCCCTCTAGTTCTAAGTAAGCAAGCATAATGTGGACAGCGTTTAGCATCTGTGCCATCAGAATCCCAGAAGAAAGGAGAAAAAGTGTGGAGCTAAAAAAATCCCAAGTTTGGTGAAAGACATAAATTACAGATCTAAGAAGCTGAGGAAATTCCAAACTGGATAAACTCAATTAAATTCACACCCAGATACATCATAATCAAATTGGTTAAAAGCTAAAGAAAAAAAAAATTGGAAGCAGCTAGAGAAAGACAATACATTACCTATAGGGGAGCTGTGATTTGAATGACTTCATTTTCTTACCAGAAACCTTAGAGGCAAGCAAAGTGGCATATTTTTTTAAGTGCCAAAAGAATAGAATTGTCAACCTCTATATCCAGTAAAAAATATTATCCAAGAATAGAGATAAAATAAAGACGTTCTTAAATTAAGAAAACTTAAGAAAATATTAATCCAGCAGACCTGATGTAAAAGTACTTCAGAAGGAAAGCAAATGATACCGGAGAAAACTTGGAATATCATAAAGGAAAAAGAAGAGTAAAAAATCAAAGTCCTGCCCAACTAGCAATACTAGTTGGTAAATATGGTAGGCTGTTTTTCTCCTCTTGAGTTTGTTAAAATGCAATCGACTATTTAATGTGAAAACATATGATATGTATGATAGCACATTCAATAGTTTAGATGTAATAATTAACATGACTAGCATAGGAGGGGAAAGGTTAATGGATCAATAAGATGATAAGGTTTCTATATTCCAACAAAAGTGATATAAAATTGATTCTAGGTGATGGTGAAGAGTTAAGTATATATCCTGTAATCCCTAGAGCACCCACTAAAAAGAACGATGAAAAACTACAGAGTAATATAGTCAAAATCATAGTAGATAAATTAAAATGGATACTAATAAATAATCTTATAACTGAAAAGAAGGCAGAAAAGGGGAGTCAAAGGAATGAAAAACAGAGGGAACAAACAGAAAGCAAATCATAAAATGATATACCTAAATTCAAACATATCAATAGTTACAGTAATGGTCTAAACATTCCAGTAAAAACAGCAAATGGATTTTGTTTTGAACTTACTCAAATATATGTCATTCATTTCAATTCTACTGAAATAGGTAAGTTAAGTAAAAGGATGGAAAAAGATATACCATGAAAATATTAACCAAAAGAAAGCTGGAGTGGCGGACAAAGTACAGTTATACCTTGCAGACACTGTGGGTTCCATTCTGGACCACCAGAATAAGGCATATATGACAACAAAGTGAATGTTTTGGTTTCTTGGTACATATAAAAGTTGTTTATACTGTAGTCTATTAAGGGCACAGTAGCATTACACCCAAAAAACAATGTACATACCTTAATTTTAAAACAGCTTGTTGCCAAAATTTGCTCAAAATCATCTGAGCCTTCAGCAAGTTGTTGTAATTTTTTGCTGGAAGAGGGTCTTGCTTTGATGCTGGTGGCTGCTGAATAATCAAGGTGGTGGCTGCTGAAAATTGGGGTGGCTGTGGAAGTTCTTAAAAATAAGACAGGCCGGGCGCGGTGGCTCACGCCTGTAATCCCAGCACTTGGGGAAGCCGAGGCGGGTGGATCACGAGGTCAGGAGACTGAGACCATCCTGGCTAACACGGTGAAATCCCGTCTGTACTAAAAATACAAAAAATTAGCCGGGCGTGGTGACGGCGCCTGTGGTCCCAGCTACTCGGGAGGCTGAGGCAGGAGAATGGCGGGAACCCGGGAGGCGGAGCTTGCAGTGAGCGGAGATCGCGCCACTGCACGTCAGCGTGGACGACAGAGCGAGACTCCGCCTCAAAAAAAAAAAAAAAAAAAGGCAACAATGAAGTCTGCTACATCAGTTGACTCCTCCTTTCATGAAAGATTTCTCGACAGCGTGCAAAGCTCTTTGGTAGCATTTGACCCAGGGTAGAACTTCTTTCAAAATTGGAGTCAATCCTTCTAAATCCTACTGCTGCTTTATCAACTAAGTGTACGTAATATTCTAAATCCTTTGCTGTCATTTCCACAGTGTTCACAGCATTTTCACCGGGAGTAGATTCCATCTCCCAAAACCACTTTTTTGCTAATCCATAAGAATTAACTCCTGATCTATTCAAGTTTTGTCATGAGACTGAAGCAATTCAGTCACATCTTCAGGCTATACCTGCAGTTACTTCCTCTACCAAAGTCTTGAACCCATCCAAGTCATCCGTGAGGGCTGGAATAAATTTCTTTCAAACTTCTATTAATGTTGATCATTTAACCTCCTGCCGTGAATCACAAATGTTCTTAGTGACATCTAGAATGGCGAATCTTTTCTAGGTTTTCGATGTACTTTGCCCAGGTCCATCACAGGAATAACTATGTGTGGCAGCTATAGCCTTATAAAATTTATTTCTTAAATAATAAGACGCAAAAGTCAAAATTACCCTGTGATCCATGGAGTACAGAATGGATGTTGTGTTAGCAGGCATGAACACAGCGTTAATCTCCTTGAACATCTCCATCAGCACTCTTGGGTGACCAGGTCCATTGTCAAAGAGCAGTAATATTTTGAAAAGTATCTTTTTTCCTGAGCAGTAGTTCTCAGTAGTAGGCTTCAAATATTCAGTAAATGATATTGTAAACAGACATGCCGCCATATGGGCTTTGTTGGGCATAGGCAGAGTAGATTTAGCACAGTTCCTAAGGATCCTTAAGTTTTCAGAATGTTCAGTAAGCTCTGGCTTCAACTTCAAGTCAGCAGCTGCATTAGTCTCTGACAAGACAGTCACCCTGTCCTTTGAAGCTTTGAAGCCAGACATTGACTTTTCTCTGTAGCTATGGAAGTCCTGGATGGTGCCTTCTTCCAACAGAACTCTGTTTCATCCACACTGAAAATATGTTGTTTAATGTAGCCACCATTATCAATGACCTGAGTTAGATCTTACGGAAAACTTGCCACAGCTTCTGCATCAGCATTTGCTGCTTCACATTGTATGTTTATTTGTGGAGATGGCTTCTTTCCTTAAACCTCATGAACCAACTCTTCTAGCATTTAACTTTCCTTCTGCAGTTTCCTTACCTCTCTCAGCCTTCACAAACTTGAAGAGAGTTAAAGCCTTGCTCTGGATTAGGCTTTGACTTAAGGGCATGTCGTGGCTGGTTTGATCTTCTATCCAGATCACTTTTGCTTTCTTATCACTCATGTGTTCACTGGAGCAGCACTTTTAATTTCCTTCGAGAACTTTCCCTTTGCTTGCACAACTTGGCTCCCTGGTGCAGGAGTCAGCTTTTGGCCTGTCTCAGCTTTCAACTTGCCTTCCTCACTAAGCTTAATCATTTCTAGCTTTTGATTTAAAGTGAGAAACATTTTACACTTCCTTTCATTTTAACACTTAGAGGCCATTGTAGAGTTATTAATTGGCCTAATTTCAATATTTTTGTGTTTCAGGGAAGAGGGAGGCCTGAGGGGAGAGAGAAAGTTTGGGAACAGCTGGTCAATGGAGCAGTCAGAACACACACAACATTTATCAATTAAGTTCACCATCTACACAGGTGCAATTTGTGGTGCCTGAAAATAATTCCAATAGTAGTATCATCAAAGATCACTGATCACAATCACCATCACAGTTATAATGAAAAAGACATAGTGAAAAAGAGATATAATGAAAAACTTTGAAATATTGTGAAAATTACCAAAATGTGACACAGAAACACAAAGTGAGCATATGCTGTTGGAAAAATTGTGCCAATAGACTTGCTCAATGAAGGGTTGCCACAGACCTTCAATTTATAAATAACATAATATATGTGAGACTCAATAAAGAAAATACAGTAAAACGAGGTATGCCTGTAGTTTCTTGAAACTCACCTGACAAGGGAAAATGAACTATCTGTTTATATTGACTTATATAGAAGGTAAAATGAAGTTATTTGCATTTTTTTCTTATTCTTTTTAAATTTTATTTATGAGGCATGTCAGTGGATTACAAATAATACCATGGAAGTTTAGATTCACTTTACTGTAATTCCAAATCATTTAAAAGCCTGACAGTCCCTGGCATTTCGTACATGTATAAACACCTCAATTCGGATTTGAGATCTTTTCTGTAGTGCATCAGATACCCATTGCAGCCTCGGTAGAAATATTAATTTAACGTACAGCTTACAGAATATGCCCTGTAGGTGACATGACATGAAAACAAAGACACAGAAATAGAAAATTAAGAATGTTGATCATTAAATTTTGTGATGAAAATGACTAAAATAATTCATTTTAAATTAGGGTTATTAAGAGAAATGTACAGTCCGATGAGGTATGGGAAAGCATTTGGGAAGGGAAAAGAATGTAATATTTAAATGAACACTCTTTAATCACTGGCAGGCTTCCCAACCATATTCATACATTTTAAAAAATTCATTAAACTCTTTGGAAGAAAGATCCTGGCTCTTTCCTTCTAGTCTAAATATTTATGAGAAGGGAGTGCTCCCATAGAACTATAGAACTCCACAATTTATTGTTTTCTGGGTACAGGAAGAAAGTAGTACATGAGAGAGAAGGGCTTATCCTGGAACGATTTATCCTAAGCCAGTAAAACCTGCTCTATTTTTCAGATTATGCCTGTAGGAAGACTAACCCTTATGTGTTTCAATTAGTCAATGGTCTGATTTAAAGATCTGTAAAACTTGTAGTTTCTTTTTTTTTTTTTTTTTCCTTTACTGCATCATTTGTTTCAAACAACACTTTTAAGCCTACATATGCACACAAGGAACAAAAACATATTTATCATATGTATTCCTGTCCTAAATCACATTCAAGCTTTAAATGCCTTGCAGTTATAAACACTATACCTTAATTATGCCTATTCAGTGAAAAGTAGAGATTTCACAGAATTTAAATTAGTTTAAATTAGAGTTTCTCAAACTTTAGTATGCACTAAAATCACCTAGGAGTGCTTTCTAAAAATAACACTTTTCCAGAATCTACTCTAGAAATTCAGATCCACTGGGTAGAAAATTAGGGTAGAAAATCTATATTATTATTAATTCTCCTTCACTAGGAGATTCTGTAACAAATGGCCCTAGACCACACTGGTCTAAATAGCCCATACCAGCTGGGCTCGGTGGCACATGCCTGTAATCCAAGCACTTTGGGATGCTGAGATGGGAGGATAGCTAGAGGCTAGAAGTTTTTAAGACCAACCTGGACAACATAGCAAGACTTCATCTCTATGAAAAATGAGAAAATTAGCCAGATGTGATGACACACTAATCTCAGCTACCCAGGAGGCTGAGACAGGAGAATTGCTTGAGCCCAGGAGTTCGAGGCTGTAATGAGCCATGCTCATGCCACTGCACTGCATCCTGGGCACAGAGCACAACCCTGTCTCTTAAAAATAATAATCGTTAGACAAATAAATAAATCTTACCAAAAAATGTTTCGTTGTCTACTCCTATTATCCTATGTAATTATCAATTAAGGGATTTAATCAAACCATCATTTCATAAACTATAACTTCTTCACACTTATATAGAGCTACATAAAGGGTTATTTTAAATTACCATGGTAAACATATTCAGAAGTATTACAAGTAAAATGCTATAAAATTCGTTTTTGTTTGATCAAAGTGATTGAATAGCTAACAGAGACCCATGGGTTCTCGGTAAGACCCCAAACAAATTTATAAAGCTTTGCCTCTGCCAAAAGCAAGTGATAAAATAGCGTAATGGAATAGATGTAAAATAGTGATAATAGTAGAATCTGCCCATAGGTTGCTACAAGGGTTAAATGAATTAATACTTATGAACCACCTAGAACATCAGCTGGTACTCAGTAATGTTTAGCTGCCTTCTACTCTTCTCTAATGTATGCTTCCATTACTCATACACGATGGGTAAACCAGGGAATGGTATTAGTATAACAGGGAAGTTGTATTGGTTGAAAACGAGTTTTCCTTGGCAATGGGAGCCAAAAAAAAAAAAAAAAAAAAGGAGAAATAGAATTACAACTTTCAGCAGAAAGGGACAAAACCCTTAACCTGAATGCTGCTCTAGGTGCCAAAGAAAAGTTTTTCCTTTGCCCTCTGAAGGTTCGTTGAAAATCATCTGACAAAAGTCACGTTAATAGGTGGCATACAAAATTATTAATGCGAATGGGAGAGAATCATAGGGTGATTGCCCCACCACACATTGGGGTACGAATGGCTATGTACCCTTATTTTCAGGGAAAGGGAGATGGGGAAGTGTGGATGATCTTAGGGGGATAGTAAATGGGTTTTAGGCAAATCAAATGGGCTTGAAGAACATACAATGGCCTGGGACAAAGTTTCTTGGGCTCACAGAACAGACAGTGGTTTGTGACAAAAGTCTGTCCAGGTGTATTGACCGACTTGAGTTAATGAAAAATCAGGGAGGGGATCATAGGTAATAGTTTTTTTTTCTTTGGCGAGTCTGGACTTTAGCCAGATGAGGAACTTCAGGTAGCAACTTCATCCTGTGCTTGGAGAGAGACAGGGAACTGAGAGACAGGAGTGGGAAGAAGATCAGAGTGACCTTGAGGCTTCTTGAGTATGTCAAAACTTGAGGCTTTGATCAAACATTGAGGCTCTTTGAGTATGTCAAAACACCATATTTTAGATGATCCATTTCTGAGCCTGAACATTGCACAATCTGGACTCCTCTGTGCTTGATTTTAAGAAAAATAAAAATGAGTCCTTGCACCCTGGCTCCCTAACTAGAAAAATGCACCTTCAGCCTTGCTCAGCTCTTGACTCCTGGCAAGTTGCACTTCCTCCTGTGCTCAGGAGCCACTTCCGCCTTCATTGTCTAGATGCTGGGAAGCTGGCATTTCCACTGGGTTGTTTTTGTGCCTTTTAAATGTCAATGAACTTCCTCCCTGAGCTGGGCAAGTTATTTCCTGACGTATCCACTATTGTTGCTGTAGGGCTGTGAGCAGAGTAGAATCTATTGCGACGTTAGTAAAGCTTTCTCTCTCGGGTCCCTGTCTTGCATGGGCTTCTTCCTTACACCTAAGACTCTGCATTCCCATGGTCATGCATTTTGCAGCAGTTGCAAAAGTAAGATATTTAAATTATCTCTTTCAAGACTATGATCTCTTTCTACTTCAGTTTCCTCTCCCTAGAGGCTTTAAAATGACTTCACCATTTGGGGGTTCCATTTGGGGGAAGTAGAATTGTGAGTAAATTTAGCCTGCGTTTAGTACATAGGTCATAATCACTTCCATGTATACTTAAATTATTGCTAGACATTCCAATATAGGAATAGCTCCCAAGCATGATCAACAGCCCACCACACCAACTTATTCAGTATTCTGATGCCTAGGGGCAAAGCAAGGTCAGATGCCAATATGAATGTGTGATCAAAGTGACTCCTATGACTAAGCAAAATGGAAGTGATTAGGTGGTGATGAAGAAACAAAGTTTCAAAATAGGAGTCAGAAGAGAATCTGTGGCACAATTCTTCCAAATACAGTATTACTACTTGTATTTGAAAAAAATCTAATAGAAGTTTTCTCAAATTCACTAACAATTCTAAATATTTACACATTACCACTCACATGCTGTGAGGCTAAAATAATTTTTTAAACCAAGAATAGCCAAAAACCAACTACAGTTCATCATGTTAGAGGAAATGCTGTGTTATCTTTCTCTTCTCTGTTTGGAAAAAGATAGCACAAAGTTGTAGTCCTATGAAAAGGAGCTCAAAAAATAAAGTTATTTTATTCTTCATTTATTTTGCTTCAGAAATCTCTGGTATTCAACCTGGACAGCCAGGTCCTTGTCTCACTGAAGAAAACACCCTATTTAAGTGCTGATTTAAATTAGTTTAAATTATCTGTTTAATCTCTCAATTATTGAGAAGTGGGTAATGTAAACTATCTTATTTAATTAAGAATAAGCATCTTATTAACCGGAAGGTAGAAACCATTACACAGTGCAACTGTCAGCCTGTGCTACCACTCATTAACCTTGCCACCTTGGAATTAAACTTTCAGGTTGCTTATTATTATCTTTCTATGAGAAAAGGAGATGAAGAAGCCTGAAGGATAGGGTGACGGGGATGCGGCTCCCACTGAATGGTTGGGGATGAACACAGAAGACGCCCTGAGGAGGTGACATCTGAGTAGAGAACAGAACAAAATGACTAAGTCAGCCACGTGAATATTTAGAACAATTCCATTCTACCAAGTGGGAGGCAAATCCAGAGACCTTAAACAGGCCATGATAAATGAGAAAATTGAACCTTAAAAATAAAATAGTTCAAATTAACACAAATATTTTGCATTTATAATAAAATACATTATATAATTTTAATTAAAAATTAATATGTTTGTCAAATTAGGAATTAAAAAGGGACTGGTATATCTAGTAGAGAAATTTCGTCATTTAATGTGTTCTGAAACATTTAACCTACTCTGAAATGATTTGGGTGTTCAGGTAAATTATCCTTTACATGTCATTTTATACTCAAATAATAATTTAAATTTATCTTCTTCTTTTTTGTTTTTGTTTTTGTTGAGATAGGGTCTCACTCTGTTGCCCAGGCTGGAGGGCAGTGGTGTCATCAGTTTTTTTGCCCAGGCTGGTCTGGAATTCCCAGTCTCCACCTCAACCTCCCAACGTGCTGGGATTACAGGCATGAGCCACCGCTCTTGGCCTTTCTTATTATTTACATATTTAAACCCATATATTCACAATTCAAAAATGTTATTTTTACTTACAAGATCATCCTTTGGACTTTATTTCAATAATATTTAATAATTTTAATACAATCGTCTTTCCTCTGACATTATCATTAATCAATGTCTCCTCAGTGTCACCAGGATGCATCAGTGTATACCCTTCAGAAGTACCATTAGAGATGGAGCCTGACTGTAGAGTTTATGAAATTTAGTTCTGTAAGTCAAAAGAGATTTATAAACATGGCATTCTTATAGTAGACATTTAGCTAATAAATCCTAAATAAGTTTTGATTTATAAATCCTTTTATTGCCTTTGGGATTCAGGTGACTGATTTATGAGTCAGTATGCTAAAATCTATAATTTGATCAGGCATAAATCTTATTCAACAACTTCTGTTTTAACATATGATTCATAAATCCTGGTCAGTGTCTGTGTTTGGTTTTCTAAGTGCTCTGCATTTAACAGCAAGTCTCATGAGTTCAGATTTTAGGATTTTGATGACTAAAAGTGATTATTCATACAGAATTCAAGTAAATAAAAACAGCAGCTGAACAGTTTTCTTGTATTCTGGTGCGTAGATTAGTAGAAGTGAGCTTTAAATTCATTAATGATCTCAAAATGTTTTAGGCTTAAGAACGGTAAAATATCAAAATTAAAATTCTTCTTGACTGTATCTGTCAGTTAGAAATGGTATGTTAGTGATAACGAGTTTTCTTCTAATATCCCATCTCCCTCATCTAATATTGATATAAATTTAATAGAGCACAGTGGCTTTCCAGGGTAAGCACTATAATCCCAGCCCTCCTTGCAGCTATGTGTGACCATTTATTTTATTTTAGTTATTTATTATTATTACTATTTTTTGAGATGGAGTCTCACTATGTAGCCCAGGCTGGAGCGCAGTGCCGCGATTTCGGTTCACTGCAAACTCCGCCTCCTGGGTTCAAGCGATTCTCCTGCCTCAGCCTCCTGAGTAGCTGGGATTACAGGCGTCCGCGACCACGCCCCCCTAATTTTTGTATTTTTTAGTAGAGACGGCGTTTTACCTTGGTCAGGCTGATCTCAAACTCCGGACCTCAGGTGATCCACCCGCCTCGGCCTCCCAAAATGCTGGCATTACAGGCGTGAGCCACCACGTCCAGCTATATGTGACCATTTAACTAACTTCAGCCAATGGTGTGTGAGCAGAGATGATTATGTGCAGCTTCAGTACATGCTTTGGCCGGGATGCCAAAGTAGAACAGGTCCCAGTGCAGAAGGAAAGGAGCACAGGCCCCTGACATGTGGGTGCCATCCTTTGAGCCCTGCTGCACTTAAACCTGGACAGATAGATGAAGGAATAAAACAAGCTGTAATTTTTTTTTTTTGAAAAAGATTATTTTACTGTATCTTTCTACATTGAATTGAATACCATAATTTTTTTAATTTTATTTTTATTTTAAGTTCTGGAGTACATGTGCAGGTTTGTTACATAGGTAAACATGTGCCATGGTGGTTTGCTGCACCTATCAACTCATCACTTAGGTATTAAGCCCAGCATGCATTAGCTATTTTTCCTACTGCTCTTCCTCCCCGCAACCCCCTACAACAGGCTCCAGTATGTGCTGTTCCCCTCCCTGCGTCCCTGTGTTCTCGTTGTTCAGCTCCCACTTATGAGAACGTGCAGTGTTTGGTTTTCTGTTCCTGTGTTAGTTTGCTGAGGAATTTTTAAAAACTTTAACTTGAATCTTTTTATAGCAGACAAACGTTCTTTAGCTTTTCAAAAACTTGTATTGAATATATCATTTTTTAGGCATTGGGCTAAACATTGTGAAAATAAAGGTAAATGAGATTCAGTCCTTGTCTTTCTTAAATGTATTCCTAAATAGTAATTTGTTTCTTAACACCCTACTACATGGAATTGTTGTAAATTTGTTTTCTAGTTGTTTGTTGCTATAGAGTATGAAAACACAGTTGGTGTTAGTGTATTGATCGTATATATAACAACATTGCTAAATTCACTTTGTACTTCTAGTAATTATTTTATACATTGATTAGGACTTTCTATGTAAAAAAAACTTATCTGCAAATAGAGTTTTACTTCCTTCTGATCTGTATGCCTTTTAATTCTTTTTTGTTTTTATTTCCCTGGAAATATTTAATAGAAGTTGTTGGAGTAGGTATCTTTGTCTTGTTCTGGAACATAGAGAAAAAAACAATTAAACATGATGATAATTGTAATGTTTTCCATTGATTCTTTTTATCAGATTGAGGAAATTTCTTTCTGTTCCTAATTCGCTGAGAGTTCTGTAATGAATGGAGGTTGAATTTCATCGAACACTTTTTGTATCTTTTGAAATGATCGCATGTTTAGCTGTCTTGTAAGGTGAAATATATTGATAAATTTTCAAAATTTAAACCATGCTTGCATTCCTGGGAAAATCTCAATCTTTCTCTCTCTCTCTCTCTCTCTCTCTCTCTCTCTCTCTCTCTCTCCCTCCCTCCCCCCCTCTCTCTCTCTCTCTCTCCCCCTGTTCCCCCCACCCCCGCCCCCGTGCCCCCACCTTCTGATGCTGCTTATGTTGCATGGTGTGGTATAATAGTATATATTCCTGGCCCTTAAGGGAGCCTTTGTATTCAGAGGGCATCTACTTGAATTTTTGTATTCAAAGTACCTTTCATGTAGACAACAAATAGTTCAGCTTTTTAAGCAATTCTGACAATCTCTGCCTTTTAAAATCCTTCATCTCCTACTAATGTGGTGGGATTTAGTCTTTTGGTTTACTGTTATCTTTTTTTTTGGCCCACTTGCTTTGTGTTTCCTTCATACTCCTCTCCTGCTACTTTTGAGTTAATTGAAATTGCTTTTAGAATTCCATTTTAATTTCTCTTGGATTGTTAGCTTACCTCTTTGTTTTATTATTTCAGTGGTGCTCTAAAGATTGCAACATGCACCCTTAATTTTTCTATTGAAAGTTAAGCACCCCTTCTCATAAAATGTAATAACTTTGCAATCCTATAGGTCTCTTGCCTCCTGTAATTTATTCTGTATTTTCATATTCATTACATAAGATGCTATGCATACTATTATTTTTATTTTAAACAATCATAAGTATTTGAAAGAAATTAAAATCTGAATTTTTATCTGATCTTATTTCCCTTTTGCTTGAAGAACTTCTGTTAGCTTTTGTTGTAGGGCAAGTCTACTTGAGAAGAGTTACCACTGTTTTTGTTCATCTGAAATGCCTTTATGTCATCTTTATTTCTGAAAGCTATTTTTGCTTCACATAGCATTTTAGGTTTCAGTGTATTGCTTTCACTTGGCGCTTTTAAAGATTTCATTACACTGTATTCCGGCCTCATTGTTTCTGCTGAGATGTCAGTGGTGATTTGTATTTTTGCTCTTATATATGTAATCTGTCTTTATCCTCTGGATGCTTTCAAGATTCTCTTTATCTTTTGTTTTTATCAATTGAATTGTGATATTTTCAAGGTGTCTTTTCTCTATATTACACAGGATATATGAGGGTTTTGAGTCTGCAAAATGGGGGAAAATTTTATACATTCTTTCTTCAGATGTTGGGTTTTACCTATTCCTGCCTCTTATCTCCTTCTAAAACTCCACAAAATTAGATTTTGATATAGTCCCACAGTCACTGAGATTCTAATTTTTTAAATATTCTTTCTCTCTGCTTTCTAGATTGTGTAGTTTTGATTGAGATACCTTCACGTCACTGACTCTTCTTTCATCCCTAACATCTTGTTAAGCCCATACAATTGATTTTATTTTGTTTCAGATATTTTATTCCTCATTTCTAGAATTTCCATTTGGTTCTTTTTTAAAGTTGCAATCTCTCTGTTGAGATTTTCTGTATATCCATTCATCACAAACATATTTTACCTTATACCCTTGAGCATAGTTATAGTAGCTATGTTAAAATCCTTGCCAGCCAATTCTAACATCTGGTTCATTTCAGGATCAGTTTATTTAATTGCCTTTCCTCTCGACTATGTATGGAATAATTTGGAATTACACCCTGGACATTTTTTTAAAAGAATACACTGTAGAGACTGGATTCTGTTATTTCTCTGAATGTTGATTTTTATTTGTCTGTTTTATTTGTAGTTAATTTTGAAGAACTCATATCCATTTTTTGTCACTCCTGCAGCGGGTAACTTCTAAAATCTTTGTTCGCTTCTTTTTAGCTTTAGATGGGCTGCTGGGAGTATGCCCCCTGCATGCATAGTGTAGAGGGCATCCTAAGATTTTCCGCAGAGTTTATATGCGAAATGTGATGCTCCACCCTGTATAGTTTCTCCTTTGCATGATTTCCTCTCTCACTTTTCATCTGTTTTCGTAGTTCTAAACTCTGTCCTCTGGTTTTTAAAAGCAGTACTCTGCAAGGGTTTCTGTTCAGGATTTAGCTAACTAGCTCATTCTGATTGGGGCATGCCGTTAGCCAAAAAGCCTTATCGATGGAACACTTACTCAGTTCCATTTCCTTCTTCCCAGTTTTGATTCATTTCCAGTTGATGGTGGCTTTGCGTTTCTCTCCAGTGATTTCAGGGAGTTTTTATACTTTCTGAAGAGTTTGCAGTTGTGATCTGTGGTAGGGTTATACTAATAAGAGCTATTCCACTTCTACCATTCTACCAAAAAAAAAAAATTACATACATCCTTTTGAGGAACTCACAGTCTAATGTCTTAAACAAAAATGCTAAAAGCATCTAGAGAGAGTCTGAGAAAAGTTCTTTTAAGAAATGGTTTCCTTAAAACACAAAAAAAGATGGTTTCCTTAAAGTGACATTGCACATCAACCTTGTTTCTCCTCTTACTTTTATATTAAATCAGAGAAAAGGAGATATGCTATTATGAGAGGGAAAAAGATGTAAACTCAAACATATTAAAATGCTACTTATGAATGTGTCAAAGCTTCTGATTAAATAACATAGGTTGAATGCAAATGTCTATCTGTACTTCCTCCTGAGTCTTCACAAAGCAATGACAGTAAAGGAACTTAACGGGAAAAAAAAACAAAACACCTCAAAAAGAAGATACCAGACAAAAGAAGCAACATTTTGAAATCTGGGAAATAGTTTAACCACTGGGAGCTGTTTTAGACGAGAGAACATAGAGATCTAAGTATGTTGAGGCAGAATGTCAAAAAGCTAATCATTTCAACACAAAGCTACAGAAATCCTCAGGGATTGGAGACAACTGCTGCTTTAAAGGCAGGTGTGCAAATGTGGGAATGAAAACTGGAGTATGGATTACATATCTTTAAAATAGGAGTTAGACTTCTCATATTCTCTCTCCAACCCTGATACATCAAGAGAAAACCTAGGGTCTATTTTTGGAGAGGTTTTATCAGACAGTCTTTGAATTTGGAAGACAGCAAATAAATACATTTGAGGTTGGAGTGTCAGTTACTGTGTTGAAATCAGAGGGATTATGGGAAAATCTTCCCACTGAAGAGAGATTTGTCCCCTGCTTGGCTCGTGAAAGGCTCATAGCCGCACTTACATACTTATGGTTGGAGATGGGTGAACTATTTCTAGAAAAATCCATTCACCCAGAAGTAAAGACCAACAGCAGAAATTTTTAACCAGCGGGTCTGTGAACTTGAACGAGAACAATAGTTCATTTTTATTTTAAACTAACCTCTGAAAGTTAGCATTTCTGTCATCTTTGAATATAGGCAACAAACCATCATAGTATAATCGGTACCTGTGACTTTGTGACCAATAAAAATCGCAATTGTTTTCTTATCACATTATTCAGCCTATACCTCCAAATTGCATTTTCACTCATCATTATTTCAAAATTATAGTAGTTATTAGATACAACTCTAAAGTTTATTAGATGGTGCATTCATAAAAAGCACATATTATTATATCACAAATTTACTGGTTTAATGGTTTGATAACCAGATTGTGATATAATTGGTTTCATGCATAAGACATAATTCTAAAACAGGATCCTAGACTTCACCAGGCTGCCATGACACCAAAAAGTTTAAGAACTTCTGAACTAGAGACACATGTATTTGGATATTTCCCCCGTTAAAAATATAATATCACAGTAGCAAACCTACAGTGAGATTCACAAATTAATAACCCACACTCATGCTTCCAAATGGGGTTTTTCTGAGTCTCACTTTTAAATATATATGACAGCCAAAGAAGACCTGGTATTTGATGAAAGCCTCTGTTATGGAAAATAGAGACAGAGCAAAACAAAATAGAATCAAATAAAGAAAAAAGAGTGGTAAAAACAAAGTGGTGGAGAAATAAGCCCATGAAAGAAACACCATCATTAATGTATTGACAGAAATAAAAGACTATATTGCCTTCATAAAACAAGACCAGTCCACTACATACAGAAGACCAAAGGATAAGGAGCTCTTGGAAATTAAATTAAGATAGATTCAATTAAAAATTCAACAGATAATTAGAAAATAATATTAAGGACCCATTCCCCTTTTCTTTCTTCCAGAAAGTAAATGAAAAACTCAAAGATTGGAAATGGAATTTTATCCACTATACCAACTCTTAGTAAATACCTTCCTATTTCCACTTCTGCAAACTATGACTCCACTACAGTGTCACCACCTACACACATTCACCTGTGCAGTGACAAGTTGTTGGAATTAAGAGAAGGTTAGAAACAAGTTGGTTGCGGTCAGAGCTCCAGTAATGTGCTCTTGCCATAGACTGCGATACCTGATGAAGATTCATTTCTGTGGTGATCACTACTCTTGCTCTCTGTCTTAGTCCATCCAGGCTGCTCTAATAAAACAACATAGACTGATTGCTTATAAATAATAGAAATGTCCTTCTTGCAGTTCCCTAAGCTGAGAAGTCCAAGATCAAGGCATGGGCAGATCTGCTATCTTGGGAGATTCCTTTTTCTTAAAGATGGTGGCTTCTCCTCACATGGCGGAAGAGGGATAAGGCAGTTTGTTGAGGCCTATTTTATAAGGGTGCTAATCCCATTCTAATCATCTCGCAACAGACCCCACCTCCTGATACCATCAAATGGGTGATTAGGGGTCAACATATGAATTTTAGGGGGACCCAGATATTCGGACTATAGCACTCACCAATTATTTCTAGCCTTCTACTTACAGCCTGATGTTAGGCTTGCTCCACCCTGCTGTAGTTGGAGGTTAAGCATTGCCCTTGACTTGCTTTGGCCAGTGATAGGTGCAAAACTTCTAGAGAGAAGTTCTCAGAGCTGGTTAATTATTTGGCGTGTGCTCTTCCCTGTAACAGTAAAGCCTCTGCCAGCCAGAATCACTGAGTACCAATAAAGAGTGAAAGCTGCCTTTCTGCCTAGCCAAAGTGAGCATAAAACTTGAGCAATAGATAAACCTTGATTGGCCCAAGCACTGAGAGCTTGAGACTGCTGGTATTGCAATAAAAGCAGAATCTCTACCGTCTACCTCCCTCCATCTGCCCTTTATGTATTCTAAGTTATGAGTTGTGAAGCAAAAGAACAGGAAAGATAAAGCAAACATGGATCCCTTAATGTCTGAGTTTTCACCTTATGCATGAGTTCACTGGAGTACAGTGGTTTAAGTCAAATCCATACCTGATTTCAGCACCACACAGTCTCTGAGTCCCTGCATATGCCATGCTTTCTATCTAAACCCTTTCCTATACCTACTCCTATGCTCCTCAGTTAATTAACCAAGGCTTATCAATCACAACTCTCCTCCAACATCATAACCTAGGAAAACTCTGAACCCACACACCAGATAAGATTCCCTACCTCATGCCGCTGCAGTTAATGCTTTTCCATCACAAAACATACCAGTATTTACAATTGCACATTCTTGGCCCTTTTATATGACTGGAATTTCCATGAGTGCAGGATCTCTGTCTGGGCCTGGCACACAGTAGGTGCTCAGTAGATGTTTATTGAATCAATGAACAAGCAAATTTAGCATCCAGAAAGCTGAGAATAAGTCTAAAGAGTATAGAAATTGATGTCGCTTGCTAGGGGAGAGTGCAGAAGATCAAGGAACAGATGAAAACAGACCCAGTTAAAGGACTGTGATGCAGTGGTGCTCGGGTAACATCAAGAGGCATAGATATTTCCAATCCGGTGTCTCAGGGCTCCTAGTGTTATAAAAATAGTGAATAAAAATCAAAGGGAAAAAGTTATCATTTTCTTTCTACCTAAGTATTGAATTTTAAAAGCAAAGCTCCAGGCCCTTTATAATCACATTAGAATGACTCTTGTTATGCTTTCCTGAAATGAAAACCTCTGAAGAATAGAGGAAATGCTGTTTAAAATGTACTCAGGTGATTTCTTAGACCTTCCAAAAAAAGTCTCAAGTTCCTGCCTTACCTGATTTTGAAATGTTATAATTTGACATCACCTCCTTTTGATACACCATTTCTTAAATCACACAGACTATAAACATACCCACTTATTAAAAGCATAATAAAGCATCTCATGGAAAAGCAGGGCTTAATGCCTGTGTAGCTTTCAACAGTAAGTTATGTCTACCCTCTTGATATGGTTTTGCTCTGTGTCCCCACCCAAATATCATGTCAAATTGTAATCCCCATGTGTCAGGGAAGGGGCCTGGTGGGAGATGATTGAATCATGGGGGTGGATGTTGCCCTTGCTGTTCTCATGATAGAGTTCTCATGAGATCTGGTTGTTTTGAAAGTGTGTAGCAACTCCCCTATCGCTCTCTCTCTCCTGCCACCATGTGAAGACATGCGAAGATATGTCCCTGGTGATCCATGTCTTTTTATTAGCATAATAATGGACTGGTTAAAAAAAATTACTCCTTGAAAACAAGGAGAATGCAAGCTTTTGCCTATTATAGCAAGTTTACACTTATGCATGCCTGCTGCATTAGCACATCTCAGCACAGTTATTCTCTCTTTGGCATCCTTAATTCCTGTAGGAGCTGTCTGATTGGCTGTAGTCAGTGTCTTTCTGGAACACTAACACTAAAACAGTGATGTTGCATCATCATTATAGACTTCTCCTAGTATCAGATTTTTATCAGTGATGACCTTGGCAAACTTGTCAATGAATTTCTCTGATAGACTGGATAAAGAAAACGTGGCACATATACACCATGGAATACTATGTGGCCATGAAAAAGGATGAGTTCATGTCCTTTGCAGGGACATGGATGAAGCTGGAAACAATCCTTCTCAGCAAACTAACACAAGAACAGAAAACCAAACACTGCATGTTCTCACTCATAAGTGGGAGTTGAACAATGAGAACACTTGGGCACAGGGAGGGGCACAGGGAGGGCGACAGGGAGGGGAACAGAGAGGGAACACACTAGGGCCTGTTGGGGGTTGGGGACTAGGGGAGGGATAGCATTAGGAGAAATACCTAATGTAGATGACAGGTTGATGGGTGCAGCAAACCACCATGGCACGTGTATACATATGTAACAAACCTGCACATTCTGCACGTGTATCCCAGAACTTAAAGTATAAAAAAAAATTAAATTTTAATTTTAAAATATCCAATAAACTCACATTTTAAGGCTAAATTTAAAACAAAATCCTAACAATTAAAAGAAAAACTATAACTGGAGGCAACATTTGCAGAAAATGCTACAGACGAAAGTGATTTTTATAGTTATTTATATTATACTTACAACATTCTCTTTAAGTTTAGGATTGCTTCAAAATTAAAAAGTATATATTTATGAATAAAAATAATTTTATTATGGGCAAAACAATAATTCAGGCTGCTGGAGCAGATTGAATTCTCTAAGTAGTTTCTCAACTCTGTTAGCTTTGAGAACATACAAATACAAGCAAAACTGGCTGATAAAACTAAGCTTCACAGTAATATTCCAAATCATATAGCTTAGGTTTGCCCTAGTCTCTGATAGAAGAATGGTTTATTTATTTACTGTAGTTGTAGAGTTGCTTACCAACACTTATGTATGTCAACACATGTCAGTATTTCTGTTGATATATGTTTTAACACATTTCCTCATTGTCACTAGAAAAGATGGGATGGGTAGCCATAACATAAAGTTTTCAAGAAAGGAGGTTTTGAAGATAAACTATTCAACATTAACAAAGGTCTAAGGGCTAACTCTGTAACCTCTCTGAATACACAGCTCTGCCCCTCAATCATTCCAGCAAACAGCTAAGTGCTTAATAAGATAAAATCCAATAGCATTGAACCACAGTGACCTGTGTCAAAAATAGCACTATGTACAGCTGATAATTTTTAATTAAATGAAACAGAGACTGATGATATCATTCTTGGCTGTTGCAAACCACGCTCCCCTATGTTTTCAGGATCTGCATTTATATGCACCATGCTACTGGTTCAGTTAGCCTTAAAATCTGCAAGAGGGCACCTATTCCCAAATCACGCTAATGAGTGCTGCTGGATCTGTACAAACCACACTTTGTACAGATTTAATCCATTTTAGGCAAAGCTAAGAGTTATCATTTGTAGCTGAAATTTATATAAAATTGTGGTTACCTGTTTTCTTCATGAATTACTTTACAAATGCATTGCATGGCATTTGTTGAATGAGTGAGTGCTTCTGATATATATTAATATGTGACTCTGTTTATAAAAGGTAATTTATAGCCAGTTTATCAGAAATGCAATTATTTCATAAAACTCTGTACATCATTCTAAAAAAGATACAAAAGAAACATATGTAAGATTATCTAATGTGATAAACATAGAATGGACTTTGAGCTAGATGTGCTTCTATTCAAATTGCCACCCCTAAATGTCACTTACTGAGTGACCTTAGGCAAGTTACTAACCTCCTCTGACCCTCACTTTCATTATATGTTAGGAAACAGTGATAATACACATCCACTGGATGGTTGTGACTAATAAGTACTATATATAAAGTATCAATGTACGTGCCATCACAAGGAAGAACTGAATAATTATTTTATTCTCACCTGGGGCCCTTTGTTTGCTTCTAATAATGGACTGTGTTTGCATGAAACATACTAAATCAACAGAATTTTGTAGTGTTCGCCCACCTGTTCCAGAGAAATCTTTGTTGAAAAGGCTTATAAGAGCTTTATTTGAAAGTTCCTCCATTTCTTACAAGTTTTCTTCTCTGATGGTCACATATAATCAGTAACTAAGCTCCCGTAACAGTAGGTCAAATTGATTTCTGATCAAGAAGTTGCTCCTCTTTAAATATATAAATGATGGTATCATCCAATAGATTGAACTGAGTCTTAGACTTTCCTTTTCCCTCATTTTAAGTGCTTACAAAGTTGCTATGTTAGTCCATTCTTTCATTTCTGTAAAGACTTGAGGCGGGATAATTTATGAAGAAAAGGAATTCATTTTGGCTCATGGTTCTACAGGCTGTACAGGAAGCATAGCACTGGCATCTGGTTCCGACGAGGGCCTCAGGAAGCTTCCACTCATGGCAAAAGGCAGATGAGGAGCAGGCACATCACATGGTGAGAGAAGGGGCAAAAGAGAGAAAACAAGTGGAAGTTGAATAATGAGAACACATGGGCACAGGGAGGGGAACAGGGAGGGAACACACCAGGGCCTGTTGGGGTGTTGGGGGATAGGGGAGGGATAGCATTAGGAGAAATACCTAATGTAAATGACAGGTTGATGGGTGCAGCAAACCACCATGGCGCGTATATACGTATGTAACAAACCTCCCACTTATGAGTGAGAACATTAAAGCCAGTCTCCTTTAAACAACCAGCTCTCGCTTGAACTACCAGAGCAAGAACTCCCTCCTTAGCATGAGAATGGTACCAAGCCATTCCTGAGGGACCTGCTCCATGATCCAAACACCTCTCACTAGGTCCACCTCCAACACTGGGGATCACATTTCAACATGAGATTTGGAGGGGACACATATCCAAATCATATCGGTTGCATTAACAAATTTCTGGAAAATAGTATTCAATAGGAATTTCTAAAAGAAATCAAAGCTTTAAAATGTAAACCATTTGAACTAAAAGAAGATATTCAGCTATTAACAAAAATGATGTTATTTTGGGAATACAATGAATAGTTGTATTTCTATTCTGTCAAAATCGTTTTTCTGTAGTGATGTTTGCTTCTTTTTGATTGACTGTGGACCAAGATTTCTACCAGGATGTCTCTGGATTTTTATTCATTTTAAGTGTTGCTGAATTTTTTTCCTTTACCCTTTATTTATAGAATTTCTATAGTTCATTTTTGAAATTTCTATATGACACTTTTATGAAACAGTTCATTCCTTTGTCTTTTTAAAAAAGGTAATGATGCTTTAGCCTTCATTATCTCTGATTTTGCACAATATTATATTTCTAGAAAATCAACAGGTGCACACACCCTCAGATCACTGGACTATTATTTGAACAAAATATCCTCCCAGGACCTATAAAAGATTCTGATACCTCAAACCTGAATTTAGCTTTGAATTTGGCAGCAGTACTCTTTATACAATAGCAGTGTTCTGGAGGAGCTGAGCTTTCTTTATATATGATTCATCTGGCCATATTCGGG
The DNA here is from genome assembly GCF_043159975.1 of Macaca nemestrina. Lineage (NCBI taxonomy): Eukaryota > Metazoa > Chordata > Mammalia > Primates > Cercopithecidae > Macaca > Macaca nemestrina. The sequence continues at coordinate 169,452,753 of NC_092128.1, read as the reverse complement.
CAAAATAAAAGAAATATACAAAAGCAGCAATGAAATGGAGTATATTCATGCCAACATAAGCCATTTTTACTTGATGATGAAAACACATCTATTCAATAATAATTGTCCACATAATGAAAGATTTCTACATTCAGGAAAAATATAAAAAGTTGCCTATTCTGCATTTTTTTTTTTTTTTGGTTGGCTTTCTAACTTTTGAGGTTTGTGCAACATTCACTAAGTAAAATTAAAAGTGATTTGACTTTATTTGGTTATGTAAGTTGGGTTATATTTTACATAATTAAAATATATCAATTTTACACAACTTCATGCCTTTAAAAAAAGAGGCCATAATACTTGAGAAATTATGCCTGGTTAATTCCAAACTCTAGTTTATTGATGAGACTACTTATTTTGGTAATACTTTGGTCTGGGGAGAAAGCAAGAGGGAAACTGGCAATGTTTCTGGCCTTTGCTGTAGCTCTGATTTGTTCCAAATGTCCAAATGCCTTTATATGTTTTTCTCATGCAGAATAGAGTTACGTGGGATAGCCCGGCATCCCCTAACTTCTGATCACTCATGTTGTGAACACACTTGCATATTGGGAAGAAAAAAAGGTTCAGAGCCTTTTCACCTTTGGGGTCAACTTTATTTTCAAATTCATTATAAGTGCTTAAAATAGCTTTTGCCTGCTCTGAGTTCCGTGTTGAGAATTAATAAGACCACAGAGTTTGGAGGACACATCATGTACTCCTAAGTGGGGTTCTCGAATTTCTAAATGCTTTCACCTTCCTTATTTCCTTTGACACCTAAAACCCTGAAGTAACAGCAGAAATTATTGTACAACTTTAAAGATTAAAAAAAGCTTTTCACCAAAAGTTAAAGAGGTAAAGAGGCTTACACAGCATTCACTAAGTCACTTAGCTAATACCTGGTTGACCTGAGATTGGAACTTGGATTTTCTGAATATTACAGCAGGATACCAAGGTGGAAGACAGACGTGTTCCTGGAATCCTTATTCAGCATAAGAATTCATTCATTATTTCATCTGAAACAGTTAATTATTTTAAATACCTTTGAAATTATCATATTTATAAAATAATTCAAATGGTTGTCATAATCTTAACATGGAAATAGCTTCTACTTTACAAGTAAGAGGTTTAAAATGGAACTTTTGTAAAATGGTTAATTTTTTTTAAGCTGTTTGCTTTTTTCTTTTTTTTTTTTTTTTTTTTTTTGAGACAGACTTTTGCTTGGTCGCCCAGGCTGGAGTGCAGTGGTGCCATCTCAGCTCACTGCAAGCTCTGCCTCCTGGGTTCAAGGATTCTCCTGCCTCAGCATCCTAGGTAGGTGGGATTATAGGCGCCTGCTGCCACTCCCAGCTAATTTTTTTATTTTTAGTAGAGATGGGGTTTCACCATGTTGGCCATGCTGGTTTCAAATTCCTGACCTCAGGTGATCCCCCCATCTCAGCTTCCCAAAGTTCTGGGATTATAGGCATGAGCCACCGTGCCCAGCCTTTTTGAAGTTCAGGGGTACATGTTTAGGTTGGTTACATAAGTAAACTTGTGTCATAGAGGTTTGTTGTACAGGTTATTTCTTCATCCATGTATTAAGCCTAGTACCCATTAGTTATTTTTCCTGATCTCTCCCTCATCACCCCCTCCACCCTCCAAAAGGCCCCAGTGTCCATTATTCCTATCTTTGTGTTCCATGTGTTCTCATCATTTAGCTTCCATTTGTACGTGAGAACATGCAGTATTTGGTTTATTGTTCCTTGCCAGTTTGCTAACGATAATGGCCTCTGACTCCATCCATGTCAGTAAATTAGGAGCTGCCTGTAACTAACTTTGAGCAAGCTAAAAACAAACAAACAAACAAAAACCTAATAATTCTTTAGTCAATGGGAACCATCCACAAAGCACAGTAAAATGATTGATATGTAGGCAATTATTACAGGGATTCCGGGGGTCAGATAACCCAGCATACCTTTATTTAATAAGTGGATCCTTTCAGAAAACAGATAAACTTCCATTTAACATCGTGCTATAAATTTACTTATTAAATATCCTGTACACACATAAGAATAACATCTTTTTAGTTATGAAGTTACAGGGATCAAAAATAAGATAAATATCTCCATGGACCAAAAATAGGACTAGAAATCTAAAGGTGTTAGTGCTGAAGCCTCTGGAGAAGGAAGACGGCAGGGGCAGCAGGGACTAAATTCCAAAGTCCTGAGCTCAAGGTAGGGGATCCTCATAGTTGGAGGCTGGAACCAGGCTCACTGCTTGGACCTTTGAGCTATTATAGGGCTGAGGTCAGCTCACCCATGTATTCGAGAGGATGAAATGACTGCAATAAAATAATACAATGGGCCGGGCGCGGTGGCTCAAGCCTGTAATCCCAGCACTTTGGGAGGCCGAGATGGGCGGATCACGAAGTCAGGAGATCGAGACCATCCTGGCTAACCCGGTGAAACCCCGTCTCTACTAAAAATACAAAAAAAAAAACTAGCCGGGCGTGGTGGCGGGCGCCTGTAGTCCCAGCTACTCGGGAGGCTGAGGCAGGAGAATGGCGTGAACCCGGGAGGCGGAGCTTGCAGTGAGCTGAGATCAGGCCACTGCACTCCAGCCTGGGCGACAGAGCCAGACTCCGTCTTAAAAAAAAAAAAAAAAAAATACAATGGAGTCATTGAAAATTAATTCAAAATAATATTCTTAATATTCTTAAAGACATAAAGGAAGAAACTCTCTGAACAAATTTGAAAGAGCAATGAAGAAAAATAGGCAGAAATGAAAAAAGTGTAGGATAAAAAGAGAAGAAAGAGGAGGAAAAAGAATTAGAAATACTGAAAGTAAAAAAAAAAAAAAAAAGTGGCACTGAAATTTTTTTAATTGCATAGAATTAGATCTGTAGAGAGATGTAATGAACTGGAAGATGAGGATTTCATGTAGGGCGTCAGAAAGGGGATGACGGACGCAATGTTTCGCGACTCCTATTCTAATAATCAATTTATTGCCTCTTAGCTCCAAATTCACCCTTCAATACATGCTCTGTGAGAACAGATGGATTCCTTTCAGTATTTCTCTTATAAAGTAAGCATGACATTGACATTTCTCAGTCAAGAGCACTGGAAAAAAGGCTGTAGAGGGGAATATTACAAACATCATCTTTACTTATAGTCATTTATTTTCTTAAAAAACAAAATATGTGGAGCAAAGTGACAAAATGCTCATGGCAGTTTATTCTTGATAATGGGTACATGTTTATTTGCTAAGTGATCTTTTATATGTTTACACAAAAATGTTAAATTAACAAAAAACTGTTTAAAAAATCAATGAGAGAGAGAAGGGCAGGACATTACTGAGTTGTTGGCGTCCAGGTTGATGACCGAGCATGTTCAGCTTCCAGGCATCTGAATCCAACAAAACTGCCTAAAGCAAGGCTAAGCCTTTATTTCTCTACCACAGGGTAATTTGTTTTTAAATGTCTTGCACAGTTTGTTGCTGAGGAAAGAAAATTAAGATTTCAGACGTACAGGCCAAATATATTTTCCTGCTTTCCACAACATCAACTTTGATTGGAGTGGCCAAAACCTTCAATGTAAGCAATTTAATCCAACAATGTTTGAAATTGTTGGATTAAATTCAAGACTAGCAAATTTGGATAGCCTAGGGGATTTAAGATGAGAGTAAGCACTTTTTAATGATATGGAATGCACTTAACGTCAGAGCAAACATACATTTTGAGAAATAAAATAGTTGAAGAATAAGAAATACTAATATCTAAATACATATACATACATGATTCAAGCTCTAATACCAAAATGCAAAACAACCCCCAGCATATGAAATGTTTAAACATAGCAAGTATAGGCTACCCCTAACCTACAAATGAAATACATACACATATGCATATATTTGTCTTAATGATAAAAATGGATCTTAGAACATATTTTTCTGATGGAAATTATGTAACCTCTGGTGGCCAGGATGCTAACTATCTCACAAAAGCTTGTTCATTGAGCCACAAATTTATCAAAACTGAATTTTTACTTTGTTCGTATGGGGAAATAGTCCTAGTTCCAGTTGGTGAAATTAGGCCAAATGCCCATCTACTCTAATCTTCCCTACTTTTGATCATTACTCCAGAAAGGAGTTTGTGGCTCAGAAAATGTATTGAAGGCAAGATGGTGTGATGAGTTTGAGTTTGGGCAGTTTACATTAGGTTGAGTGGTCATGAAGGCTTCTCTGACAAGGTGACGTTTGATCTAGAGCCTGAAAAGGTCCCAGAAATGAAGGAGAAGAGGATTTCAGGCCAGAGATTTAGGACAGGAAATAATTTGAGGTGGTCCAATAACAGGAAGAACACTGGTGTGGCTGGAGCATCATAACTGAGTGAATGAGTGGTAGAAAATGAGATAGTAGGCAGAAAGAAGTTGACACAGGTCAGATGACACAGAGTCTGGCAGACCACAATGCAGAGGTTGGATGTGACTCCTAAGCATAGCAAAAAGCCATGGGAGTTTTAAATAAGGGAGTGGAATGATCTGATCTGTATTTTATTTTAAAAGGTCACTTGCTGCCATGTGGTGAACAGATTGTGAGGGGTAAGAAAAGAAGCAGAGACACAACTGTGGAATTATCTCAGGGAGCAAGAGAAAGAGAAAGGGGGCTTTTCCTCAGATAATAGCACAGGCATAAAGACAAATGAGTAGATTCAGAATATGTTTTGGAGGTAGCATCAATAATAGTTGCTGATAGATTAGAAGGACAAAGTTAGACAAAGAAAAGCAGGATAACTTCTAGAAAAGAGGCCAGAACTATATTGTGTTATTAATTCAACAGATTTCTTTTTCTGGCAGCTTCCTATTATATTTTCAATCTGTCCTCATCTCGTTCACCACAGTTAAACTTCTAAAATAATTCAGATTATATCTTTCCTCTACCTTACCATTTTCAATATTTCCTTGTCACCTAACATGCACAACATCCTTTGCCTCCTGACAAAGTTTCGGCTTCCCTTCAGCCAAACCTTCCTCAAAGCCTGTGCTCCCGCCAAGCTGACCATTCACACTTTCATGCCTATTGTTTGTTGTGCTCAGAACACTCTTGATTTCTTCCTGTGTCTGGAAAAACTTATTCACCTTTCCAGTCTTAATAACCTCTGGCAGAATTCAATTATCCTGAGAACAAAACTGCCCTTGAATTAATTTCCCTCATTGGGCTTTTTCACTGTGTATGATCATTAGCTGTGTCTCCATCTCTCCTGATAGACTATAGATTTTCAAGGGCAGGAACCTGGTGTTTTATCTTATGGCATCATCATATCCTCCAGTGCAGAGTGAGTGCTCATAAATGTGGTGGAAATAAATTAAGGTTTATCCTGCTATGGAACATCATAACTGGTAAAATGAAATATTTTCTCGGGAAATTTAAGATGTGAAAGCAAAAAGTCCATTTTAATCAAAACAGAACTAAATTTTGCAAGCAATCAAACTGTCTGTAAGTTGGGAGAGCATTCTCCCTAAACATAAATAATCCTTAAAAATACCATCTTTGCATATTTCTGTGCCAGTATTTTTTTTAAATTTTAATAAAAATGTTGAGGAGAAGTGCCATTACAGATGCCTTTGAAGTTCTGATAAAAGCTACTGGATCATTTCACAGATTCACAACTTTGAGAATAATTTTAGGGACTTTCAAGTCCACTTAAACCCATTTATGGGGTAGATCAAGACTAGGTCAAGGTATCTTCTGCAAGGTTCTAAAAAATATATGGTAAATCTTCTCTATGGTGGGAATATTGTCCGTATTGCCAATTTTCATTAACCTCCTAGTGGAAGTGTCTGATACTGTGGTTGGTTGAAATGTGCCTAAAAATAAAGGTGAAATCTTTGTTCAAGAAGGCACAGAGTTTTGACAGAATACCACATGAACAATACAACATCAATGTAAAATTGTTGGTGACTTTTCGCTTCAGATAGAATTCATTTGTAAGGCAATGACAGAGTCAACTTTTCAATCCATACCACCACAGGTCCTCTCTTGAAGGACAAAACAGCTAACAAGGAGACAGTACGACTCCAAACCAAAGATTAAAAACATTGAAAATACTACCTTTGACTGCTAAAGAAGTGGACTGAATTTTCTTTATGAAACATCAGCAAATATTTTATCTGACTTTTCACATTTTCTTCTTTGATATATAATTGTCCTGCCTCTAGAGGCCCTGTCATGAGTAACCTATGTGTGGGTGGACTGGAATGTATGGTATGTATGCATGTCCCAAATGAAACAATATTTTGCTGACCATTCTCTTTGGAATGAGATATACTCAAGAGTTCAATAGACTAGCAGTGCATCATGAATTCTTTAAAAGAAAGACCTGGAAATATCATTCCTTAGTCAAGATCAGTACAAGATAAAGTAGGTCATTATTTGCTAATACTGATTGATGTTAATTTGAATGTTCCTTTTGGGTAAATTAGTTCTGATGTTTCTTATTGGAATTTGTTATTGAATTTGATGTCCATTCAGTGTACCACCTGTTTACAAAATGTAAGAACTAATAAAATACCTGAGCATATCTCTAGGTGAAAACTGATTGGCAGTGCTATTTAATTTAACCAGATGTCTTTAGTATACATATAGAGCAATATCAGTCTGGGCTAGTTAACATGATAGGTTAATTGATGAGGAAACCAAGGTTGCTGGTTTAATCTCTTAAAAACTGTTTCACCTGGATTACTTCAACTGCCTCTTAACTCATCTTCCTACTTTATTCTCTTTTAAAATTTTTTAATTTTATTTTATTTTAAGTTTCAAGATACACATGCAGGATGTGCAGGTTTGTACATGGGTAAACAGGTAAACGTGTGCCATGGTGGTTTGCTGAACCTATCAACCCATCACCTAGGTAGTAAGCCCTGCATGCATTAGCTATTTATCCTGATGCTCTCCCTCCCTCTGCACCCCCTGACAGGCCCCAGTGTGTGTTGTTCCCCTCCTTTTGTTCATTTGTTCTCATTGTTCAGTTCCCACTCACAAGCGAGAAAACACAGTGTTTGGCTTTCTGTTCCTGCATCAGTTTGCTGAGAATAATGGCTTCCAGCTCCATGCATGTCCCTGCAAAAGACATGATCTCCTATGTTTGTTGGCTGCAGAAAGCTCAACATCACTGGTCATCAGAGAAATACAAATCAAAAACACAAGGAGATACCATCTCATGCCAGTCAGAGCGGCAATTATTAAAAAATCAGGAAACAATAAATGCTGGCGAGGCTGTGGAGAAAGAGGAAGGCTTTTACACTGTTGGTGGGAATGTACATTAGTTCAAACATTGTGGAAGATAGTTTGGTGATTCCTCAAGGATCTAGAACCAGAAATACCATTTCACTCAGCAATCCTATTACTGGGTATATACCCAAAGGAACATGAATCATTCTACTATAAAGACACATGCACACATATGTTTATTGCAGCACTATTTACGATAGCAAAGACATGGAACCAACCCAAATGCTCATCAATGATAGGCTGGATAAAGAAAATGTGGTCCATATACACCATGGAATACTATGCAGCCATAAAAAGGAATGAGATCATGTCCTTGGCAGGGACATGGATGAAGCTGGAAGCCATCATCATCAGCAAACTAACACAGGAACAGAAAACCAAACAACACATGTTCTCATTTATAAGTGGGAGCTGAACATTAAAAACTCATGGACACAGAGAGGGGAACAGCACATACCAGGACCTGTTGGGGGGTGGGAGTTGAGGGGAGGGAACTTAGAGGATAGGTCAATAGGTGCAGCAAACCACCATGGTACACGGATATCCGTGTAACAAACCTACGCTTTCTGCATATATATATATACACACACACACACATCCTGGGTTTTTTTATAAGAAGAAATAAATTTTAAAAAGACATAATTTCATTCCTTTTTATGGCTTCATAGGATTCCATGGTGTATATGTACTGCATTTTCTTTTTCCAGTCCATCACTCATGGACATTTGGGTTGATTCCATGTCTTTGCTATTGTGAATAGTGCTGCAATGAACATACACGGGCATGTATCTTTATAATAGAATGATTTATATTACTTTGGGTATATACCTAGTAATGGGATTGCTGGGTGAAATGATCCTTCATTCTAGATCCTTGAGAAATCACCATACTCTTTTCCACAATGGTTGAACTAATTTACAGCCCCACCAACAGTGTAAAAGCATTCTTATTTCTCTGCAGCCCTCACCAGCATCTGTTTCTTGTTTTTAATATCCCTACTTTATTCTCAATTTAGATAGTCTGTTCTCAGCCCAGCAACTAGGGTTATTTCTTTCAAAAACATGAGGTAAGATTATGCCACTGCTCTGCTCAAAACTCTTCAGTATTTTCCCTTTTTTACACAGAGTAAGAGCCAAAGTCTTAAATGGCCTACAAGTTACTCCATGATCTGGCCCCTTAACCTCTGACCTCATGTCCTGCCATTTTTCCCATATGCACTTTCCTTCAGCCACATTGACTTCACTGCTTGAGTATGTCAGATTCCCTTCAGGTCCCTATCCTAGCCGTGCCATCTGTCTGGAATGCTGTTACCCAGATGTCTCCTTGGCCAACTCCTTCACCACTTTCAAGTCTTTGTTTCCCAATTCTTCTACATCCCTTCTCCTGATCCTGACTGGCTCATTCTTTTATACCTTGTACAATTTTATAGCTTCTGACAATATTTATACTTATTTATTATGTGCATTGCCTGTTCCCCTGCCCCTCCAGGATGTAATCTCTTCAAGGACAGTTATCTTACTTAATGATATATTCCAAACATCTAAAATAGTATTTGGCACATAGTAAGCTCTCAATAAATATTTGTTGAATCAAATGAATGAATGGATTGGCTATACAGCCTAAGATTTTCTTATTAATTCATTCTAGGCATACAAAAATGTATAAGACTTGGAACTATCTTCCAAAAAACCACCTATAACCTTAGGAACTGTATTAAATTGTTTGCAATGGATCACAAACAGGCCTGAGGGAAGGAGCAAGGATGGTTTTCCCAAAGCTATTCTACTTCAGGAAAAAAGTTGTAAGGATTCCAGTGATACTCCAAAAATGTAAATTACTGCCTAATTTCAGAAGTCAGAGTGATACCCTGATCCTGAGCCCCATCCCTTTCTTCAGGTAGTCAATTGTTAAAGAAATGGGATCTAAATTAATTGAAGCATTTGTTAAGTGTCAGAAGGCTGAGCTTTATTTAGGATGATATTGGTCAGGCAGCATCATAAATGATGGAGCTACCATCAATAAAAGTAGCATAATTTCTGCATTTCACAAATGAGGAGATTAAAGCAGCAGTGTCTTAGTCTGTCTGTTGCAGCTATAACAATACCACAGACTGGGTAATTTATAAAGAAAAGAGGTTCATTTGGCTCATGATTCTGGAAGCTGGGAAGTCCAAGAGCATGACGCCAACATCTGGCAAGGGTCATCCTGTGGCAGAAGGCAGGAGGCAGAAGTGAGCACACGAGACAGAGAGAGAAATCAGGTCAAACTCATCCTTTTATCAAGAGCTCACTGCTGCAATAACTAATCCACACCGGGATAATAGCTTTAATTCATTCATCAGAGCAGGACCTTCATGACCTCCTCATCTCTTACAGCTCCAACCTCCCAATACCATTATATTGCCAATTAAATTTCAACATGAGTTGTGGAACAAACGTTCAAACCGGAACACATAGGGCAAAGATGTTAGTGTCTTAGACAACCACGTCAGTGGTCTAAGTTTGGAAATTCAGGTGGTCACATACACATAGCTGCTGAATTCTACTTTCATAACCAAGACACTGTCTCTGCATTGCCTTCCCAAATCCTCAGGGAGTGATAGCAGCCAAGTTTGAAATCTGTCCTTTCTTAACAACCCAACCTCTTCAACATGAGACATGTTCCGTAAATCCGTGTGAGTGCTGAGACACAAAGGTTCATTGATATTGTGGGTGAAGACCTCAGGGTCAGGTGAGAGGAACACTGATAAGCCTTCAAGTCACAGGCAAGTGCTGAGGTCCCCCAAGAAATACCTGTATGTTCCTGTGTGGAAATCTTCCGGCATCTCTTATAGGTTTAATAAAGAATTGTCTGGGGCTGGGTGCGGTCTCACGCCTGTAATCCTAGCACTTTGGGGAGCGGAGGTGGGAGGATAGCCTGAACTCAGGAGTTCGAGACCAGCCTGGGCAACATGGTGAAACTCTGTCTCTACTAAAAATACAAAAATTAGCCAGGCATGGTGGTGTGTGCCTGTAATCCCAGCTACTCAGGAGGCTGAGGCAGGAAAATCGCTTGAATCCAGGAGATGGAGGTTGCAGCGAGCCGAGACCATGCCACTGCACTACAGCCTGGGCAACAAAGCAAGACTCTGTCTCCAAAAAAGAATCGTCTAGGCTCTCTTGAATTTTGGAATACTCCTCCCCATTCCAGGAAGTTTTAATGTACCCCATTCCCCATCTGAGTCCTCTTTTCGACAGAAGAAAAAGGAGGATTTTTTTTTTTTTTTTTACAAACTAAATATAGCTCAATAGATAAATAAGTTTTCTGCTACATTTTTCTTTCAGTTGCAAGCCACTTCTTGGAAATAATTAGATTTATCTGACAAGATACTTGAAAGATTAGAAGTAATACCATATTAAAACTGTCTAATAATATGAAGTAAACAATGGATTGTAGAAGGACGGGCTTGACTAATCCTACTATAGAGCTGCTCTATTTCTTTCACAGTAACTCACTTTATTGATAGGTACGTTATTTTTAACCTTGATTATAGTCAAATTTTAATTGGATAGATTATCCTAGTGAATTCTTAAATCCTGGCTAAACATTGCTTTTATTATTCCCTAGAATCCTTTCATTACTTGCTAGCTTATAGTTGAATTTTAATATTCAGTTAAGCAAAGGATTTTGAAGCAAATCAATTATCATACATTCCTTAAAATATATCAAACATTCTAGAGGCCAATATAAGTGAATCTTGAGTTTGACCATTATCATACATAATATGTGCAGATACTATTGCCTATTTAAACAGACAATTAAAAATTGATTATATTTTGGGAGATCTCTGTAAACTTATCAAAACTAGAGAACTTGTCATGTAACAGAATCGTTCAGCTTGATATTCTGCAATCAATATTTTTAAAGTGCAACTTTCAGAAGAATGTATTTCAGACTTTTAACTTTAATAGCAGTGGATTTGCTTGTAGTCACTGAAATCTCAAACTTTTTTCACAATTTAGCAGCCATTGGTCATCTATTAATAAATGCATTAATATTTATCAAATGACAAGTCTTTTTTAATGTGCTTTTAAAATGTGCTAAATACATTTTGCCCTACAGTTCAAGTTCGCTTTCAAAGGGCCCTTATAAACTATCAAACTGTCACAATGCAAATTACATAGTAAAAGAAATTATACAGTGATTTAAATAGAACTTCTTGGAAGGATGCATGGTCCTAGGATGCAATCAGTATTTTTCATTAAATACTGGCAATCAGATTATACAGCAAAAAGCCTACTCTGTACATATGATTGGCAGTGAAAAGTATTTTTAGACTCGGGTACTCACATTGGCTTTGCAAGTGGTATAAAGCAAAAAGCCAGAGTCCACCTTAAATATGGCAGCTTCTTACATTTCATACAACTGCTTCATTCTGTAGAATTTCAGGGACCAGAAAGAATTGCATTAACTGGAAAGAACCAAGTCAAAAAAGGTGGGGAGGGCTAGTGTGGAAACAAACTTCTGAGGGAAAAATTGACCATATGAAGGAGCCTAAGAAAGTGAAATTTCACTTATGCCTTTTTTTAGTACTTAAAACATATTTTAAGCATGTCTTTTGTGTGAATGACGCTATAAGCATTGTGGGAGAAAAAGGATAAGTGCAAACTCTTTTGGAGATTTATACTAGAGTTATTGGAGTTCTTAGTATTACTTCAGAGCAAGCATAGAATCATATAAATGCTCCACGGGTTGGGGAGAAAGGGATCAGTTGTGAATAAAGAGATCAGGGAGACCGACACGGGTGGATCACTTGAACTCAGGAGTTCAGGACCAGCCTGGGCAACATAACAAAACTCCATGTCTACAAAAAAATACAAAAAATTAGCCGGGCATGATGGTGTGTTCCTATAGTTTCCAGCTACCTGGGGAGCTGAGGCAGGAGGATCACTTGAACGCCAGTGGTTGAGGCTGCAGTGAGCCAAGATTGTGCAACTGCACTCCAGCCTGGGTGACAAAGTGAGACCCTCTCAAAAAAACAAAACCAAAACAAAACAAAACAAAGCAAAAAAAAAAAAAAAAAAAAAAAAAGGAAGGCAAAGAAAAGGAAAGGAAAAGAAAGAAAAGGAGATCAGGGTGGATTTTACTGAAGGAGTAGCATTTAATATGGAGGAGACAAGGTGTACAAGAGTTGATTGGAAAACAGTAAGTGATCTAAGAGGGCTGAACAAAAAAAAATAACCCTGGAAAGGAAGTTTGGACTAGTGTGTGGAAGGCACTGAAGGCCAGAGATCCAAAGCAATTCCCTAGGGCAACCAGTATGTTCTTAGATTACTTAACGTGCCTCTTGGCACATAGGACACAGAGTATGCAAGAGTTATTAGTTCACTGAACCAGTGATAAAAGAGAGAAAAGCTCTTTAACTTACAAGGAAAAACTAGAGAAAACATGGGGAAAAAAGATTAGTACTATCATGCATACCCCATTGAGTTGTGAAAAACATGTCCAGTTATAATTTTTCTATCTTCATTATTCATTTAATAAATATTTATTGAAGAAGTGTGATATAGTGGTGGGGAACATGTGGAGGAATTGGTTTGGGTTCACTTAGGCCTGCCTTCAGATCTCATGTCCATCAACTGCTTAGTCTAAGCCTCAATTTTCTCATCGGTTAAATGGGCATAATGCTGCTTCCTTGCAGAGTTACTGTGCACATTAAGTGAGATACTGTGAGTAAAAGCCTTATTACATGACCTGACACGTGGTTAGTGCTCAAATAAGTTAGTTCCCTCTCACTCTGGCCCTTTTTTATACACTCTGTCTCTTCCTCCAGTCTATTGTCTCCCTACACTAGGAAACTAGGGCCACTTTTGTGTTGCTCTAAAGGAATAGCTGAGGCTGAGTAATTTATAAAGAAAATAGGTTTATTCGACTCACGGTTCTGCAGGCGATAAAAGAAACATGACACCAGCATCTGTTTCTGATGAGGGCCTCTGGCTGCTTCCATTTACAGTGGAAGGCAGAAAGGAGCTGGTATGTACAGAGATCACATGGTGATAGAGAAAGCAAGCACAGGGAAGGTGCAAGGCTCTTTTTGACAACCAGGTCTTGGGAGAACTAACAGAGTAAAAACGAATTACTGTGAGTACCAAGGCATTCCTGAACCATCTTCCCCCACAACCAAAACACCTCCCATTAGGCTCCACCTCTGACACTGGGGATCAAATGTCAACATGAGATTTGGAGGGGGGTCAAACAAACCAAATGAGAGCGATCATTTTCTCTATTCTGCAGACCCTAGGATTACATCTAAACGTAAGCGAGAATAATTTCTGGAGCCCCCACCCAACGTCTGGGACTCAACTCAGGTCATCCTCTCTATAGTAGTTTCTCTCTTACCTTGGGCCTGGTGTTTTTCCTCTTTGGACTTTTGCCCAGTCACCCTTTTAGAGCCCTGGTCTTTCTAAGATCAAACCTCTGTCCTCTCCTTGCTAAACTCCACAACTCCCATTTTATCCCCTTTTCTTACTGGCTGCGCTGCCCTGGAACTTGGTCTGGTCAATAGGTTTTTGTTACTGATGAACTTCACTGATATTTAGGGTCTGACTAGTCTCCACAGTATTGCCTACTTCTGGATTGGGTCCTGGGCTTGTATCTTGCAAACCACTTGCTTTTTATGGAACTGAGCCACCTCTCCCCACAGCAGCTTTGTGGGAGCACTAACTTGGATCTTTTGCCACACCACTGGAATTTCCCCTGGACCCTGCAACTAAGGAAGTGACTGTGTGTGTATTGAGGGTTGGCATGGCTCCTGGTCCTAGTCTCAGCCTCCAGGGATCTGTGCCAGGCCTGCCCACGTCTGCAGCATTCTTAAAGGTACAAAGATGACCAAGCCCAGTTCTTAGACTTAAGGATCATAGAATATAGTAGGCAATATGAAATGAGTGCAAGACTAAGGGCCGTGCAAGGCAGAATATGGTAGGTGTGTCAGGGAAGTACAAAGCACCCTGTGAATTCACAGAAGCAAGATTTCAATCACATTGTTGAACTGCCATGGTGAAAGCAACATTGGAGCTAGGCTTTCAATGATAGATATCAACGGACAGATAAACGAAAAGACATGGCTAGGACAGGGAAGCAATATGAACAAAGACACAGAGGTAGCTAAATGATACCAAGGGAAGAATAAGTAGTAGGTGGGGGAGCTGGAGAGAATCTGTTCTGCATCCAGATTGTGAAAAATGTTAAATGCCTGGCTAGGAGAAAAGCACTTACTATGATGACTATTCCAGACCAGGACTATAGTATACAGCCACACAGGCTATGCACGGCCAACTCCAGGGGTCCCATTCATATGCATTAGGGGTTGGCAAACCTCTTCTGTTTTATCTAGCCTGAGAGTAAATATTTTAGGCTTTGCAGGCCACGTGGTCTATGTTGCAACTACTCAACTCTGCCTTTGGAGGGCCAAAAAAGTTATAGACAATGTGTAAACACATGAATTTGGATGTAGCCCAATAAAATTTTATTTATAGACACTGAAATTTGAATTTCACAAAATGTTACTCTTTTCACTTTTTAAGTCACTTAAGAATGTAAAAACAGAATGTTCTTAGCTAACAGGTCATACAGAAACAGGCGGCAGACCAGACCTGGCCCCCAGGATGTAGTGTGCTGACACCTGATAAAGACTCAGTGTGGGCTGGGCGCGGTGGCTCACGCCTGTAATCCCAGCACTTTGAGAGGCCAAGGCAGGTGGATCACTTGAGATCAGAAGTTCAAGATCAGCCAGGCCAACACAGTGAAACCCCATTTCTACTAAAAGTACCAAAAAATTAGCCAGGCATGGTGGCATGCACCTGTAATCCCAGCTACTTGGGAGGCTGAGGCAGGAGAATCACCTGGACCCTGGAGATGGAGGTTGCAGTGAGCCAAGATCGCACCATTGCACTCCAGCCTGAGTGACAGAGTAAGACTCTGTCTCAAAAAGAAAAAAGAAAAAGAAAAAAAAAGACTCAGTGTAAATGATACTAAGTTGTGAGACACATTGATGGTGTTTGTTAAAGACCAGCATGATGCAGTTTTGTCTGTATAAGAAATAGACAAGAGGGAAGAGAGATGTAAAAAGGGAATCCCATTCTGATGGTACTGCCGTAGTTCAAGTAGAGAGAGAGAGAGAGAGCGCGAGAGAGAGAGAGAGAGAGAGAGTGTGTGATATTGTTGACGTATTTCTGAACTGCCATGTAGAAAGTGACATTTGAGCTAGGCTTTCTATTTAAATACAGCTATTTTTCTATACTTTTTCCTCCAAATTGTCTACACAATGTACCATCAACCTGGCACCGTGACCCGCTTGCAGGATGTCTTTTATGAAAGTGAATGGCAGACGTGTCTTAAAAGAATAAAAGGAGAAAAGCAATCATTCTCAAGGTTATAATCTTTGAGGGGGAAAAGGGGAAGAAACTCAAACCCTTGAGTGGAGGCAGTAGTATAAATTGTCAGCAAAATAAAACAAAGAAGCCTTCACTTTGCAATAACTTGCTCCTCTTTTTATCACAAGATCATATGAAACATCTTAGAAAATTCATTGTGCTTTCTGTTACCCTCCATTTTAAAAGCCAGCAACTTGGGAATGTTTCAGAATATTGATTCAGTGAACTTCTGTTGTACAAAGCTTTATCTCATTGTTGATATGCTGTCTGCATTCCAGCATGTGACTATGGGTATCTATTTGCGTCTGGCCTTATTGGATCCATGTTCTTTTGTTCATCACAGTAGAGCTATGTGGGCCAATGACTAGGCAGGAAAATTCCATGACAAGATTCAATTAGGAAATTATCATCTGGATTTTTATGTGTTTGCTACTAGAGTACTAACTGGTTTATCATCTTTAATACTTTAGTCTTTGAATGTGTTATTTTTAAATGACTGTAAAGATGTTACTAATATTTAGCATGTGTGTACAATACAGACATGAGCAGCAAGAAACATCTTCCAATCATAATGGGTGAAGTTTCTACTGAGGCAAATATCTGCTTACTATATGAAATACTTATCTATCACAAATGGATACACACAAAGGGTAAACTTTCTCACAGATAATAAATGGCATGCCACAATAACGTCAGTTAGCAAGAAATTCCCCATACGGATAATGTGTTCATTTGGCAGGGAATTGAAACAGATAATTTGGATTCCTTTTACCCTAATGTTGTAAAAGTCTGCTGAGGAATTCTAGAAGACCCAAATCACTAGTAAAATCATAGAAAAATCCACATATTTGAGTATTTTGTATTAAATGTATTTAAAAGATTAGATTTTTTATGATACTTCTTTGAATAGATAACACTATAGGATATCATTATTAACGTTAATATTTTACCATCCGTAACAAACTTGAAGTGACTAACAAAATTATTATATATAAATTCAGTATCTTTTTGAAGTCTGACAACAGATGTACTCAGTACTCAAATATATAAAATCTAATGTTATCAAAAGATTTTAATATATCTTTAAATACATTCTAATGAGATTTTTCAAATAGCTGATATTTTGTCAGTATCATACCTTGTGCTAAGTACACATGAATCCCTGGAACAACAGACGACGTTGCACAATAGCCAATGTCCTCCAGCAACAGAACAGAAGATATCACACAAGCTACCAGTATTGGATTCATTCACTGTTGAATGAATTTTGCTTTCACTAATCTTAAGTGTTTGTTATATATCTGAATTTCTTTGGCATTTTCTTCATGCTCCATACATAGAAAATAAACCAATGCTGATACATAAACAGCTCCCTACTTCACTGGCTAAGTATCACAGCTGTTAAGCCAGCAGGTCTGGAAATGATACCATTCTCTATGGCTCTAACAATGAGATAACTTTATAAATATTGATGTAAAATAGGAATGTAATTCATTTTATCTTATCTGGGCAGGTTTTCTATGCTCCGTACTGCATTATTCATGTACTGGCATTTGAACGGTTGCCTACATTTGGAAATTCTGTTTACAAACTTTTACATTCGGGACTTACAAACCTTTCTGATATAAGCAGGATAAGTATTTTCCCCCATTTCACGAGTTTGAAAATAGAGTTCCAGAGCAGATACCTAAATTGAAGCCATGTGAATAGTGACTGGTTCAATGAGATCTTACATCCAGCCCTGCTGAATCCTATTCTGTGCTCCCTACATTGCATCACACTGCATCTTAAGAAGATCATTCCAGAGTTGGTTGCTGTGTCAAACTGAGGAGTGCTCACCAATAGCCAGGTCTCCTCTCCTTCCAGAGCACTTAGAAGAACATACTTCCCAGTCAGCCCTAAACCCTAGTTGGGTGGAATCATGGTACTAGCTCTGACCAGTAGGCTATGAGCAGGAATGAGCTGTGTCACTTCTGGAAGGAGTTGGATAAAAGCCTTCATGAGATCCTCAGTAGCAAACATGGAAGCCATAAGATTGAGATGGTGGGCCGGGCGCAGTGGCTCAAGCCTGTAATCCCAGCACTTTGGGAGGCCGAGACGGGTGGATCACAAGGTCAGGAGATCGAGACCATCCTGGCTAACACGGTGAAACCCCGTCTCTACTAAAAAATACAAAAAACTAGCCGGGCGAGGTGGCGGGCGCCTGTAGTCCCAGCTACTCGGGAGGCTGAGGCAGGAGAATGGCGTGAACCCGGGAGGCGGAGCTTGCAGTGAGCTGAGATCTGGCCACTGCACTCCAGTCCGGGCGACAGAGCGAGACTGTCTCAAAAAAAAAAAAAAAAAAAAGATTGAGATGGTGGAGCTATAGGATGCAAAATCCTGGATCACTGAGTCACTGCATAGAGGAGAGCTACCCTGGAGAGTCATCTGACTTAAGCAGGCTTTGATTGAGGAAGAAATAAACTTTTTCAGTAAAGCCACTGAGATCTGAGGGTCAGTTGTCACTGCAGCATAAGCTCAGCTTATTCTAATAAAACTCATCCACATCCTTTCTACAGCTACTATCAGTATTATACCATTATTATCTCCTAATATATCATTTCCAGTTAAGATGTTAAAGGAAATGCAAAAACTGATCTTTGGTGCTGTGGAGAAAATAAAATAGTAAAAAGGGATAGGAAGTTATTAAGGTTTAGGTGCCACAATTTTAAATCAGTGGTCAAGAAAGAACTCACATAAAATGTAACATTTGACCAATGACTTAACACCATATGGACATCTGCAAGAAATACATTCTAGGAAAAAGGGAATTGTCAAGCATTTGATGTTTTAGGAGCGGCCAAGAGGTCAGTATAGCTGAATACAGTGACTGAGAGGAAGGAGTGTAAAGAGCAATGAGGTTAGAGAGACAAGGAGAACAAGGCATATCATGGAGGTTATTGTAAGGACTTTGCCTTTTACTCTGAGTGAAATCAGAAGCCTTTGAGTGTGGTGCAGTGTAGCAATATGGTTTGATTTCTATTTTTAGAGGACCGTTTTCTAAAAGCAGATTTATGGCATTGAACAGCTATTTACAATGGAGGGTGTTGCAATATAATATGGATTCGATCATGTGTTATTCTGATACATGGGCTAATCCTCAGTAAACCAATGCTAGTGGTCTTAGTTCACAGTGCACATTATGTTGATGATAATCAGGCTTCTATCTAAGTTTCTTAATACCTTAAGCTGCAATCCTCTGATTTGAAACACTCGCCATAAAGTTATGAAATGGATCCCTGAAAGGATCTTTATTCTCCAGAATCTCCATAGTAAATCATCAAAAATAGTTGGATGTAATTTCATAGCATATGAAACCATCACTTGGAGTGTCCTAAGTGATGATAGAATGAATGTGTTGATCTTACAAACTATTTACTTTGTCATTTCCACTTCAGTACCCAAAAGACAGCTTTCACTCAGCATCTCCAAAAAGTGAAGTCATTCTTCATCCCTATCTACCTATTCCAGAACTTGTGCCCATTGTATTCCTTTACTCCATTCAGAAAGCTCCCATTACCACAATAGCTTAAGTCAGAAACCCCAGAGATTGGTAACCATTTCTAAAAGCTTTTTCTTTTACATACCCCCTCAAATTCAGCTTTCCCACAAGCCAACCCAACCTCAAATCTAGTCCTTATTCCCTTTCATGCGAATTGCTAGAACAAACCTCACAGGTCTCTCTGGCCTTCTGGTTGTGTCACTCCTCTTTCCGCAAGAATGTGCTAAACTCTTTGGGCTTAAAGACCCCTCATAATCAAGTTCCCGCCTGCATTTTTAGCAACAACCCTTGCCACTTATGTATTACAACATTTGCTGCAGCCACACAAAGCTGCTTGTTGTTTTCCAAGCATCCTAAGCGATTTCACATATCTGTGACTTTGCAAATGCCATGCCCTCTCATGGGATATTTTCTTGCCTTGTCTAACTGGCAACTTTCTCTTGCTTTCAGCCTCTGTTTATACATTGTCATTTATAGTCTCCCTTGACCTCACTTTCAAGATCCCTCATAGGTAACTTTATTTCAGTGGTGACTTTGAGCTTACATCTGTCATCTCCACAAGACAACTCTCTATATGTCACATCCCCAAAACAAAGGCACATACATAATAGGTGTTCATATGTGTTGAATGAATTAATAACTCTAAATACCATTCTGGCTCCAATGCCTGGTATTACCATAATTGGGAGGATTTCATGTCTGTATCTCAACACCCATCCTGTGATGCCCAGTGGGTAGAAAATGGCATTTATTATCATTTCCTTCATGAGGGAAAATGTAATTTCTTTCAGCAGTTTGTTGGGTAACTTGAAAATAAAACAGTATTTTAATATTGAGCTTGTTTTTACTTGAAGTGGCTGCCTCTTTTTCGGCATTTTATCACCCCAGATTGATTTATCTTTGTAATTCTTCTTTGGCTCACAGCTATTGCTATTAAATAATTGCCTTTCTTCTTAATGCTGACCTCACCAGATGCTATGAGTATAAAAGAGAAACCCATTGAGAAAAATCAGCCCCTGGTTTCTTGGTTCATCTGGAAATCTGAATTTTAAAATTTGTGTAAAGATAGATTGCATTAAAGAGAGCATATTCTAAAATTAATAATAGAATAATGAGAAATGTAAAGACATCTAATGTTTTAAAGGGATTACATTTCAGCAATGCAACATTGTTTAGTATTTATATTTGGCTCTTTTTTCCTTACTATAGTATAGCATATGTTCTGAGATGGGACATTGCTGTTTTTGCCTCATCAACTTGAAACCTCTCTGTAGTCAGCATAAGGCATGTTTTGTTGAATACTGCAATAATATGCTGTTGTAACTGGTGGCTGAGTCATCTGTTTTTACAGGATTGTTACTGTAAGGAGCTGAGACATATGTCTCATGTGTCAAAATTGAGTGTGAATTTTAAAGTCAAAAATAAAATGAACCCTTGAACATACTCAAGTGAAAATCACAGCAACCTGTGGGCTGAGGGCTTTCGTAGCTACTATTTGATTTTTTCGAAGTTGCGTTATTACACTGTTGGTATTTCCATGCAGTGTGGGAAAATACAAGCTCAAAGCTTATAAGTACTGCTATGAAAAGGATGATATTATGGATTTTTCTACTTTCTCTGTGATCAGCTTTTTAAACCAGGGATCCTGTGTTTCTGGTCCCTAAGGGCTTCATTTGCCTTTAGGGTTACCAGTGGTCAAGTGGCCAAATGAGGGGTCAGGGTCATTTTAGCAAGTGGGCACCCACCTCGATTGACCAGGGACCCCCATGAGAGGTCTGTGCATCTTTTGTACCTGTTTCTCTTTCCTACAGTGAAAGAATTCACAGCATGGGCACCTGGGTCAGGTATCCAGGGTAAGATTAACAGCACAGGAGATGTTGATGATGGTAACACATGGAGATCTTCTTCATACCAAAAACACTGAGTTCACTCTGCTGTTGCATCATGATTTGACACTGAGACTAGAACCAGAAAACCTTCTTCAGGGAAGTTGAGTTTGAGAGTGTAGCTGCCCCTAGAGTTCACCTTCAGGTCTCCTTAAAGCTCCTGTGTCTCCTTACTTAGCCTTGGCCCAGGATGCTTTAGAAAACACAATACAATGACAGTCAAAAATAATAGTATTTATGGGATTCATGGATCCAAAAGTGCAATGAAACTTCATTAACATAATAGTGAAGAGAAAACCCCCTACATGTCAGAATAACATCACAGTGCAGATAAAGTAAGCAGGGGCATGTCGATGAGAGCATGACTGTAGGCTAGAGGCATGATGACCTAGAATTAAAGTAAAATTAATGGGTGAGAATTAAAGTCTAGCTAGGGAAAAGAAAGAGGACATCAAATTTCTCAAAGGCCCCTTTTCTAGATTAAGAGGGAAACCCAAACCTTCCTATCATCAACAGAAGAGTGATTACCTTTGGGAAATGGGTGGTCAATTGACTGTAATGGGCACCAGGGGCCTATTGAGATGCTGGATGCATGCTATATGTTGGTGTGGTCATAGTTCCATGGGCATATACATAAAATCATAAAATTCATCATGTAGCATATTTAATATGTATATATTGTACTGCTGTGAATTATATCTCAATAAAGGATTAACAAAGCAGAAAAAGGGCAAAAGTGGGGCAGTACCTTGATTTTATGTATCTCCCAAGACTAAATAGTTCCTTAATGCCATGTTATCTCAATTTCTTCTCTCACACTTACGAAAAGCATTAAAAACCTTTTTTGTTTTTTTATATTAACCTAGTTTCTCCAAAATGTCCTCTTTCTCTGGTGTTATGTAAACAGTAACTTCCTTTCATTTTGTTAAACAGCAGCTCATGATTAGCTATGTGGCTCTGCCACTGCCCTCATAAACTCAGTCTCCAACTTTATGATTATATTGGCTTAATTTAACTTGATAATAATGATAAGGGTAATAGCTAATGTGCATTAAGCATTTAATGTTCCAGGCACTCTGGTTATATACACACATTTATTTAATTCTCTTAACAACCTTTAGGTACAATAAATAAGTATATTTTTCTTACACAAAAATATTGAAGCTTAGCAAGATTGAGCAGCCAATGCACAGCCACATTGTGAAATGTGGCAGAAATTTAGGTCTGTCTGTTATCAGAGCTCAATCTTAAGCTCTCTGGACTGCACCACCTTCCAGCAGCCTCCAAATTCTCTTGTAGAAGCACATCTTTCTTTGCAACTTGGGCTTTTATTGCTTTTTACTTTTTGCATGCTTGGGGATAACAAGTTTTGGAGGGAATGTTAATTCAAAATAATTTACTTTACTTTGGTGACCATGAGGCATCAAGTGTGATTAACAGCATCAAAACAATAAAATTGAGCAAAGAGGGGGCCTTGTTTTCTTTCAGATTTCATCTCTGAGTTATGTTTAAATTCATACAAATTTTCTAGTTCACAGAACTTTCTCCTTTCAGCATAAACATTTTAAAAGTATTTTAACCATCTTTCAAAAATGCAAAATATAGCCTGAATATGTTCCTAACTTCTTCAACAGAACACAGCTTCTACC
Source organism: Macaca nemestrina (assembly GCF_043159975.1). Taxonomy (NCBI): domain Eukaryota; kingdom Metazoa; phylum Chordata; class Mammalia; order Primates; family Cercopithecidae; genus Macaca; species Macaca nemestrina. The sequence goes on along the minus strand of NC_092128.1, from coordinate 169,429,985 downwards.
ATGTATTAATTTGTATTCGGGGACGTGAATGGAACTGGAGATCATTATGTTCAGTGAAATAAGCCAGGCACAGAAAGACAAACTTTGCATATTCTCACTTTTTGTGGGATCTAAAATCAAATCAATTGAACTCATGGACATAGAAAGTAGAAGGGTGGTTACCAGAGGCTGGGAAGGGTAGTCGGGGAATCAGATGAAGGTGAGGATGGTTAATGGGTACAAAACAATAGAAAGAATGAATAAGCCAATTTTCCCAGCACCATTTATTAAATAGGGAATCCTTTCCCCATTTCTTGTTTTTCTCAGGTTTGTCAAAGATCAGATGGCTGTAGATGGGTGGTATTATTTCTGAGGACTCTGTTCTGTTCCATTGGTCTATATCTCTGTTTTGTTACCAGTACCATGCTGTTTTGGTTACTGTAGCTTTGTAGTATAGTTTGAAGTCAGGTAGCGTGATGCCTCCAGCTTTGTTCTTTTGACTTAGGATTGTCTTGGCAATGCGGGCTCTTTTTTGGTTCCATATGAACTTTAAAGCAGTTTTTTCCAATTCTGTGAAGAAACTCATTGGTAGCTTGATGGAGATGGCATTGAATCTAAAAATTACCTTGGGCAGTATGGCCATTTTCATGATATTGATTCTTCCTATCCATGAGCATGGTATGTTCTTCCATTTGTTTGTGTCCTCTTTGATTTCACTGAGCAGTGGTTTGTAGTTCTCCTTGAAGAGGTCCTTTACATCCCTTGTAAGTTGGATTCCTAGGTATTTTATTCTCTTTGAAGCAATTGTGAATGGAAGTTCATTCCTGATTTGGCTCTCTGTTTGTCTGTTACTGGTGTATAAGAATGCTTGTGATTTTTGCACATTAATTTTGTATCCTGAGACTTTGCTGAAGTTTCTTATCAGCTTAAGGAGATTAATAAATGGTACTGGGAAAATTGGCTAGCCATAAGTAGAAAGCTGAAACTGGATCCTTTCCTTACTCCTTATATGAAAATTAATTCAAGATGGATTAGAGACTTAAATGTTAGACCTAATACCATAAAAACCCTAGAAGAAAACCTAGGTAATACCATTCAGGACATAGGCATGGGCAAGGACTTCATGTCTAAAACACCAAAAGCAACAGCAACAAAAGCCAAAATTGACAAATGGGATCTCATTAAACTAAAGAGCTTCTGCACAGCAAAAGAAACTACCATCAGAGTGAACAGGCAACCTACAGAATGGGAGAAAATTTTTGCACTCTACTCATCTGACAAAGGGCTAATATCCAGAACCTACAAAGAACTCAAACAAATTTACAAGAAAAAAACAAACAACCCCATCAAAAAGTGGGCAAAGGATATGAACAGACAGTTCTCAAAAGAAGACATTCATACAGCCAACAGACACATGAAACTATGCTCATCATCACTGGCCATCAGAGAAATGCAAATCAAAACCACAATGAGATACCATCTCACACCAGTTAGAATGGCAATCATTAAAAAGTCAGGAAACGACAGGTGCTGGAGAGGATGTGGAGAAATAGGAACACTTTTACACTGTTGGTGGGATTGTAAACTAGTTCAAACATTATGGAAAACAGTATGGCAATTCCTCAAGGATCTAGAACTAGAAGTACCATATGACCCAGCCATCCCATTACTGGGTATATACCCAAAGGATTATAAATCATGCTGCTATAAAGACACATGCACACCTATGTTTATTGCGGCACTATTCACAATAGCAAAGACTTGGAATCAACCCAAATGTCCATCAGTGACAGACTGGATTAAGAAAATGTGGCACATACACACCATGCAATACTATGCAGCCATAAAAAAGGATAAGTTTGTGTCCTTTGTAGGGACATGCATGTAGCTGGAAACCATCATTCTCAGCAAACTATCGCAAGAACAGAAAACCAAACACCACATGTTCTCACTCATAGGTGGGAACTGAACAATGAGATCACTTGGACTCGGGAAGGGGAACATCATACACTGGGGCCTATCATGGGAGCGGGGAGGGGCCAGCGATTGCATTGGGAGTTATACCTGATGTAAATGACGAGTTGATGGGTGCTGACGAGTTGATGGGTGCAGCACGCCAACATGGCACAAGTATACATATGTAACAAAACTGCACGGTATGCACATGTACCCTAGAACTTAAAGTATAATAATAAAAATAAATAAATAAAAATTTTAAAAAAATTTTTAAAAATTAAAAAAAAAAGAAAGAATGAATAAGTCCTACTATTTGATAGCACAATATGGTGACTATAGTCAATAATAACTTAATCATACATTTAAAAATAACTTAAAGAATGTACTTGCATTATTTGTAACTGAAAGGATAAATGCTTGAGGGGATGGATACTTCATTCTTCATGATGTACTTATTTCACATTGCATGCCTATATCAAAACACCTCATGTACTCCATGAATATATACAGCTACTATGTACCCACAAAAAATCTTTAACTACATTTTTTAAATAATAATAATTTCAGCCTGGCCGATATGGTGAAACCCCATCTCTACTAAAGATACAAAAAATTAGCCAGGCATGGTGGATGCGCCTGTAATCCCAGCTACTCAGGAGGCTGAGGCAGGAGAATCTCTTGAACCCGGGAGACAGAGGATGCAGTGAGCCGAGATTGTACCGCTGCACTCCAGCCTGGGTGACAGGGTGAGATTCTGTCTCAAAAATAAATAAATAAATAAATGTGACAGGGCAACCCTGTCTCAAAAACAAATAAATAAATAAAAAACAAAGAGTAAAATGAAATAATAATCATTTGTACTTGGTGCCTGTTACTGGTGACAAATTCTGCCATCATACTGTGAGATACTTGGACCTTGTTAAGATATGCTGGATTCTTGAACCCTCTCCAGAATGCTTCAAGTTGATATGGAATTCTTTTGGCTGCATCATGTCTCCTTTCATCCACTTTTCCAGTATCCTTATGCCATTCGTTGAATTTCTGCTTCAAAATTCCTTTGGGCTACAGAGAACGATAATATACAATAGAGTTCAAAATATAAATAAAGCCTTTTTGAATAGTTTTAAAAATCAGAATAAATAATTAATAGGAGGACCTGACAGCGTCTTCCATGAAGAAAATGCGGATTTTATTTTTTGTCCCATCTCTCTTCTGTATGGATTTGTACAATTCAAATTTTTCAAAGGTATTTTTCCCCTTTGCATCCTATACTTGAGCTATTATGATTATCTGAATACATAATATCCAGGTAAGTGTTTTATTGTGACTTAAAAATATTACTTGCTGAGGAGCAAATTGATGATTTCTGTCAGCTCTTCATTAGATGTCTTAAATCTTTAAGAGGCCACAGCAGTGGGATGTTCTTCAAAAGTGGTCTCCAGGCAACAGGGTTTCCAGGCAGATACTCTGTGGACACAAAAGTGAACAGAAATGAGATGGTAAATTTAGAATAGGGAAGAATTTCACATACATACAAATATTATAGTGCCTTGAAGAGAGGATTCCAAAGGAAAATTTTCACTCTACAAGTAATTTATTAAATATGTGATTTGTAGTTATTTATTCAAGATTTGTTTCATAATACTTTAATTTTTACCAAGAAAATACAATACTCAGTATTATCCTCTTTAAATTGAATTTTATTTAACTTTGATCATATGCCTCAAATTTCTATTTTCTTTTTTTTTCAGCAAGTCTTTTCATTTTTATTACTCAAAAAAGTTTCATTTTTTATTTAGCTTTCTGACTCTGTGCTTGTGCCTTCAACACTTTCACAACGATTTTCTGCTCCTCGATACAGAAAGCACACTTGATCCTGTCACAAACACATTTAGCACACATGGAACCACCATAGGCCCTGCTGACATGTTTCTTTGTTTTGGACAATCTCATAAGAACTTTAGGTCTTACAGCACGAACCCCTCGAAGTCTGCCTGGGCACACACCACATGCAGATTTTGGTGCTTTCCCAACCTTCTTGGTATAAAGGTCAACAATTCTATTACCAGGGGTTCGGGACAGCCTAGTTTTGCTAGAGGCTGTATTGTAGGAAAGCCTACGTCGGTATGTCAAACGCTGGACCATTCTGAGTGCCTGCAGACAACGTCCCCGGAAGAGCACTATTTTCTTTTTTTAAAGAATGAAACAGGTGACTAAAGAAGGCAGGATTTAAATATTTGCAAGTATGTCCCCCACTCAGGAACAGGTTCCAAATTATCTCACTAATGTCCTCCATAAATGAAGTCTCTCCAAGTTCTTTTAGTGGTGTTAAAATTATTCTACCAAAATTAGAATTATTGTCATAGAGACTGATTGTTTTGTGGACTACAGCACAGCCCTAAAATTGAGCCTCTTGTGAAAAAGAAATGATAAGATTAAGGTTCCATCTACTTGCATGAGTTCCATCTACTTGCATTTTCCTTGTCCCACCCAGCTCCAAAATCAAGCATACAACAGAGACTTCTGACTACAGCAAATACACTCAGACCACATCTATAGCGCAGAATGTAAACACTTTGGCAAAAATAAATTAGCTCATGTGAATAAGAAATAAAAAGAAAAAAAATTCATCGCAGAAATATTCATCTATGAGCGCAGACTACCACCTGTTTCACATATGGTATGAAAGATAAGAGATCTTTAAAAAAGTCTCTTCTCCAACATTAGCTCACTGGCATATTACAACATAGAGACCAACAACAGAAAACAGAAAATACATGCGGAGCTAAACATATTATAGAATGAGACTTATGGACACCTGCTTATATATGCAAAGAATCGGAGTCCTCTGGAAGAAACAGACACCGTCATATCTTGCCCTTGTGTGCGTCAAGACCAAAATAAATTGTAAAAGCCAAAATAATTTATTATTTACTTGCTGGAGAGTTCACAGCCTGAAAGAATTTGTGTACAGGAAGGAAACAATTACCTTAATTTTCTTTAAATTTATTTAACTTCATAAGTGACTTATTCTTCTCTTATTGCTTTGTAAATGTAACTAACCGAAGTAATTATTACTTTTCGTGTCAAATTTGCTATACATTTTTGCCCGCTCCCTGACTGTCCTCCTAAGCAAGCAACAAAAATATATCCATTTCATCTCCTTTGCAAGATCAAAAAAAAAAAAAAAAAGCAGTTCTCAATTCTATACATAGCAAATAAATTCTGCCCATGCTGCCTTTTGCATTGGGGAGCAGAATATCTTTGGTCTGTTTGGCTTGACTCAATTTCTGAACATCTTTGTCTTTAGTCCTTTGCTTTCCTATATAGACTGTTCTAAATTTCCAAGACATATTGCTTTATTTCATTAGACTTGAGGTGCATAAATCAGTGCTTTATTTTTAAAATTGAGGATGAAATATTTTAGGATGTAAAAATGATTTCGGTACTAATGTTCCTGGACAGATTTTTTTTTTTTTTTTTTTACTGCTTTTATTTTTCTACTCAGATATCATACATATTTCTTTCTACCCTAAGTCATTGAGGCACTAGGGCAAGCAAGCCAAGATCCTTTGGTGTATGTTTTTGTCCACTTTCATTAAGATATACTTATCCTTTGACACTTTTAATAATACTCATCACCTCTGTTTCTCTCATGGTGTGCTCTTCATCGTCAGTACACTTTGCAGGCTGTCTTTAATTCTTACAACGCTTCAGAGAGGTAGATAAGTGGGTATTACTGGTCAGGTTTTCATTCAGTCTAACTGTGGGAATCCTTCCATCAAGATAACATAAAACGAAATTGGGTCCTATTATCCTCACTGTACAGATGACGAAAATGAGACCAAAAGATTAAGTGGCAAACGAAGGGGGAAAAGAAAGTCCTTGTGAACGGAGTAGAAAAGTCTTTTCAATTCCAGGTTTCAATTCTGAGTCTTTTGTGTTTACCATGTTACAGACCTCTCTTGGCTAGGGAAAACAAATGGAATGTGAATGTGATGCTTTAGAAATTTCTGTATACAACCTTCTGTAAGAATTAGAAGTGATAACATTAACCAAATACACTGCACAACATGATTTGTCTGTCTTAAGTTTAGCACTAGAGAACTAGGGAAGCATCTATTCAGAACAGGCCTTCGCCATCTTACTGATTTTATTTTATTTGTTTATTTATTTATTTAGATGAGGTCTCGCTCTGTCGCCAAGCAGGAGTGCAGTGGCGTGATCTCGGCTCACTGCAACCTCCAAATCCCTGGTTCAAGTGATTCTCCTGCTTCAGCCTCCCAAGTAGCTAGGATTACAGGCATGTGCCACCATGCCCAGCTAATTTTTGTATTTTTAGCAGAGATGGGGTTTCACCATGTTGGCCAGGATGGTCTCGATCTCCTGACTTCATGATCTGCCCACCTTGGCCTCCCAAAGTGCTGGGATTACAGATGTAAGCCACTGTGCCCGCCCTTACTGATTTTATTCTAAGGAAATATGTCACTCACTATGATTTCTTAGATGAAATGTCCATCCTTTTCTTTGAAAATCTAAACGGTACATGGTACAACTATGATGCTTAACAGATATGCAAAACACAACTCTGTCCCACTACTGTTTTACAGGAAACTTTCTACTCTGCTGGCTGAAAGTTTGGCACATCTACGACTTTCCTGCTTACTCTTAGTCCTCAAGTCTTCTATGTCTCAAAACACTCTAATTCAGAAATTTTAAATGTCTAATCTAAGATGTCAGTAAACATCTTAGACTTCATGCAAGGCTTATTTCCATCTTCCAGCTGAAGTCAGCAGTCACTGGGTCACCTGCCCTTGGGGAGAGGGGTGTGGCCAATTGCTGTCTCTTCCCACTCATTTCCCACTCAGAAGTCCTCCCCACCCCCAGTGCAGGCCCACCAGTGTGGGAGCTGTGGTTGGGGAGAGAGAAAAAGAGAAAAGAGGAAAGTTCTTGTTCAGCTCCTGATAAGTACTGTCCTAAGTCACTGGGCCTCTCTGATAGCAGCCTCCAGTACTTAGACACAGCTTCTCCCCTGCTGCCCTGGAAGCCTTGCTGGCATCTGCTACAAGTGTCTGCTTTCCCTTCCTCCTTGCACCAATTCCTGGCCTTCCATCATCCACTCCACAAAGACTCAGACTCTCCTGTTGTAGCCCATTGCCCTTCCAGGGGGTACTTTCAGGACCTAGAAGAGCTCCAAGCTGATCCTCTATCCTATGTGGCCCACATCTGATGCATGGATAGTTTAATTTCTTGCCTGTTATGGACTCAATGTTTGTGCCACCATAAAATTCATATATTGCAGCCCTAATCCCCCAAATGATGGCATTAGGATGATGGGGACTTTAACAGAGAATAAGGTTCAGATGAGGTTAGGAGGGTGGATCCCCCACCATGATGGGATTAGGATCCTTATAAAAAGAGGAAGAACCACCAAAGCTTCTTCTCTGCCATGTGAAGACACGGCAAGATGGTGGCCAGAAAGTAAGTCCTCACCAAGAACCAAATTTGCCAGCACCTTGGTCTTGGACTTCCCAGCCTCCAGAACTATGAGAAACAAATTTCTATTGTTTGAACCACCTAGCCTGTGGTATTTGTCATAGCAGCCCAAGGTAACTAAGACATTGCCCTATTTTGGGTGGGGTATAAACTTCCCCACACAAGCCCTTTCCAGTTCTCTCCCCGCACTACCATAGATCCCTTCTCTGAAAAAAAAAAAAAAAAAAAAAAAAAAAGTGTTCTGTTCATTGCTCCTCCCTTTCCCTTCCCAGTTTTCCTTTCCACTGCTCAAAAATGTAATCCTCCTCCAGCTAGTCTGATCCACTCACTGATCTTCTGGCATTCCATGTGCATTCAGACCCAGCAGTCTTCCACAAACATAAACTCCTGCTTCACTGTCCAACCTCATTTCTAGCTTCTCACTCACAAATATTGTTAGGTCCTGCACTACTGGACTTGTGCAGTGACCCAAATGCACCAGGTTTTCTCCTTTCCTTCTGACTGTGTTTTGCTTTTGCCTTGCTGTATTAGTTACCTGTGGCTGCCATAACAAATTACCAAAAAATTTTAACTTAAAACAACAGAAATTTGTTCTCTTGACATTCTGGGGACCAGAAGTCTGAAAATAATGTGTCAGCACAGTCATACTTCCTCTGGAATCACTAGAGGAAAAACCTTCCTTACCTCTCCCAGTTTCTGGTGCTGTCAACATTCCTCAGCTCATGCTGAAATCTCTGCCTCTACAGTCACATGGCCTTCTCTTTTTCTGTCTGTCACATCTCGCCTGTGTATCTCTTACAAAAATACTCATCATTGTATTTAGTGCCAACCCAGGTAATCCAGTATGAACCCTACACGTCAAGATTCTCAATATAATTACACCTGCAAAGACTCTTTCCAAATATGGTTAACATTTACAGGTTCTGGGAATTAGGACACGGACATATCTTTTTGGGGACCATTCCTTTCCTCACATCAGTTGCCATAGCAGCCTCCCAATTGGTGTCCCTGTCTCCATTCTTGACGTTCATTATCTATTTTTCATTCTACGAATATCATTTTGAAACACACCTGATATAGTTTCACTGTGTCCCCACCCAAATCTCATCTTGAATTGTAGTTCCCATAATCCCCATGTGTTGTGGGTGGGACCCAGTGGGAGGTGATTAAATTTGGGGGGCAGTTACTCCCATGCTGTTCTCGTGATAATGAGTGAGTTGTCATAAGATCTGAGGGTTTTATAAGGGGATTTTCCCTCTTTGCTCAGCACTTCTGTCTCCTGCCGCCATGTGAAAAAGGACGTGTTTGCTGCCCCTTCCCCATGATTGTAAATTTCCTGAGGCCTCCCCAGTCATGCAGAAGTGTGAGTCAATTAAACCTTTTTGCTTTATAAATTACCCAGTCTTGGGTATGTCGGTATTGCAGCGTGAGAATAGACTAATACAACAGCTCTACTCTTGCCACTGTTATTCTTATGTTCCAGTTTTCATGTTAGCATGGCTCATAAGACCCTTCATAAGCTAGACTTAATTCTCCAAGCACATTCACACATTCTCCAAGCACATTAGTCAAACACCCTTCTACCGCCAAAGCTGAATACAGAACTTGCTGTCTTCAACTTTTCTCTCTTAAAACAGGCCTGTGCTATTTTGCCTTCCTACTAGTTTTTTCCTCTCCTTGAATACTCTTTCTCTTCTTCCTTGACTAACTGATCTTTCAAATATCATTTTAATTACTTCTTCCTTAACATCTTTACAATTTGGATTTGATTCTATAAGAAAGACAAGGTCATTTTTAAAAAGCAAATCTGCTAGCAAGAATGCTATGAGAAGCATGCCAACAAAGAAAAATGGCTATAGGGCCTTCAAATAAGATGTCATTTTTGTTATCTGTCTTTCTTCCTGGGAGAGGCCAAATATGACACCTTCTAGATCACTGTTGAATCCACAGCTCCTAGAAAAATACTGACTAGGTACTTCATCTGTAGTAAGTGAATATGTGAAGAGATGTGTTCCTTACTCTTTTGCAAGAACTTAGCAAATGTAAAAGGTAGAAATCTTGGAAAGCTGACACCAAATTTAGCTTCTTGAAATTTCAAACCAAATAAAAACATATGACACAAATGAAATATGTCACCTGAATAAGACACATAGTTCAAACTTTAATTCAATAGAGGGCATAAGATCAATATTTATACATATTGATCTTACAAGTCTGCTGAAGGGAAATGGTCACTTGTCTTTCAATGTAGAAAAGAATGTGCATTCTGTAAGCATTTTGCAACATAATAGAGGGGCTTTGATTCTAAATTGATTAGTCTCCCCAAAATTGTTAGTTTTACATTATTAGGATATCATTGTACGAGGCAGTGTGTATGACTCCTTCTAAGGTGGGTCATATGGATATGAGTTATACTTCACTGAGTCCATGGTACTTTAATAACTTGAATTTCAAATAGTAAAAGAGTAAATTATATTTCTTAGCCCCATGTGGTACTGGAACTTCCCTTAGGGAACAATATAAGAAGCAAACTATCTCCTAGACGCAGAAGGGAAAAATAAAAGTCAAGATTTATGGAATAGGGCTGAAGGCTCTATTGCCATTTTTCTTTGTAGGCATTCTTCTCATAGCACTCTTGCTAGCTGATTTGCTTTTTAAAAATGACCTTGTCTTTCTTGTGGAATCAAATCCAAATTCTTGTTAAAAGGCTTATTTTATGTTCTATGACATGAATGATACAAGATTGATGAAACAATCTTTGAAATCATGGACTGGTGAATTGATTGGCATAATCCAAAACTGTTTCTATAAAACAAGTTATGGATGTTGTTCCCTGGAATTTTTATGATCTGGATTTCCTGCTGAGGGTACATTAGTAGGAAAGGGTTCCTTTTCGAATTAAATCTGACCAAATATGAGGATGTTTTAAGGAACAAAGTTACTAGAAAGTTGACCTTGATTCCAAGTAAAGAAAATTTTTAAACTTTGGCACAAGTGCAACTTAGTGTGGCAAAGTTGTGTGTTGTTTGGTAACCTTTTTAAATTGTTAAAACTAAATAATAAGTTACTGTTCAATAAATATCTTTCATTACCAGCAGATATTTTCAAGTTTGTCATCCTACTAGATGTTAGTGTTCCAAAAACAAGGAAAATTTTTTAGTAAAAGTTATAAATGACTGAATGAAATTAATGTATACCTTTCCATTAAGATTCACCCACATCTGGTGGGAAACTGATCTTCCTTGCTGAATGCGGGTTAGATCAGCAATAGGATATTGCATAAATATTCTATAAATATTGGATAAATATCAATAAATATTCTATTTATCTGGGTCTACACAAATTTGGAAATTTCTAGCTTGCTAGACTATTCTCCCCATTGGGGATGCACTGACCTGTCTATTTTCATATAATCAAACATATCCTTCAATGGCTATATATAAACAGAAAAGACTGTTCAGCATCTTATTTCTATAACATTTTGTTAATGTTTACTAATTTTTTTATATTTACCAGAAAAAAAATGAATCTATGTTATTCATTTTGTACATCCATAATTTCTTCCCATATTTTAAATGCATTTAGTAGACTGAGAAGAAAATAATAGTAATATTCATTAACAGTATTTCTTTTATATAATCTCTGTTGATGGAAATACTTCAACTTAAGTCACTATCTCTTTTGTTCTTGAGACATTGATGCTAAAATATTCTTCTTTTCCAGTTCCACACATCTGAATCTACCTGATATTTCTTTCCCTTGGGCTCTGTCCTAGGCTTCCTAAACAAATTTCTATTGAGACAAAGCTCTTAAGCAGCTTCAGACTCCTTGGTGAAAATATTTGCCTCTAGTTACATCAACTCAGAGATTCCCAATCTAGCTATGTATTAGCACTACTAGGGTACCTTTAAAAATATAACAGTATCTTGATCTCATCTCCAGAGATTCTGATTTAATTGATTTGGCTTAAGGCCCAGACATCAGCATTTTTGTGATTTAACTGAAACCTAACTTGAAGCCAGAGTTGAGGATCACAGCCTTCACTCCAAGACAAAATGGGTTTGGCCCTCAAATTCTTTACCAAATCCGGTGCCCTGCCCTGCCCATTCAGCTAAATAACTGGGGAAGTCTAACAGCCACACCCAAGTCCTTGGAAGTTTCATCTGCCTTCTAATGTGGTATTTCCAGGGATTCACCACAGTAATGCTTCCATTTTGTTTCCTTAATTTAAACCCCTTTGATATCCCATTTTGATAACAAGATTCTGGAATCCACATCCTCTTCTTTTAATTGTGAAGTAGATTATGCTGCTGAAACAAATAAACCCTGAAATCTCCGTGGCTTAGCCCAATACTCTTCACTTCTTGATCACGTCAACAGTTCACCCATATGGCTCTCCCTCAAGTTAAGACTGTGTGACTCCGCCTCCTTCCATATTGTGTTTTGGCCCTCCCAGAATCCTTTGCTCCCAATCACGCAGACCTGCTCCAGGAGCACAGGGGTTGAAGTGGAAATAGGTCTTTGTGCAGTTGGCGTCTAACTGGATCACACAATGCCCAGTTACACAATGCTCCAATGCAGTTGGAGGTGACAGGAAGTAAACGTGACTTTACTGAAGTGACAGGAAGTAAACATCACTTCCTTTAAGTCTGTCGGGGAAAGTTAGTTACGTGGCCCTTCTGAGATGCATGGGAAGCTGGGAAATGGAGCCTCGCGCAGATAATTGGCAAGTCTTAACTGTTGCAAGCCTGCTGCTAGCACTCACTTGATTTAGATGGATCTGTGGACCCAAAGATTATTACCCCTTTAACTCCTGTTGCTGTTAAATCTACCTCTCTCCGCCCAATCTGCATTAATGTGATCAGAAGAATCTCTATCTGAAGTAATAGCCCAGACTGTAATTCTCCTTATTCTGCCTGTCAACATAGGCAATATAAGTTATGTGAATAACTGCAGGTTGCCTAGTTCTCCAAGTCTACACAGCTTATATTGACTAACTTTCTGCTCCTCTGGTAGAAAAACATTCATTTCTCAGGCTGTTCCTCATTCCTTCTGCCTGTCCTGGTACATGAAACAAAATTCAGTTTGTCTGACTTCTGGAACATAGAAAAGAAACAAAGTTGTGGTGTAAGAACCATCACTCCCATGGCTCAACCCTGGCGTAAATCTCCTCTCTGGTAAGTTCCCTGTAACACGTTACTCTTACAAGAGTAAGTAGCACCCTGGCCTATGGGAATTTCAAAGAATACAGTGAAACATTCAAACACATTATAAGAACTGCTTCTAAAAATACATCTGATTTTTAAACCTTTTTTTGTTCTCCTTTTAAAATTGACAAATAGTAATTACATATATTTATGAGGCACAATGTGGAGTCCCAGTTCGTGTATACATGCATAACATATTCTGAAACTGTTACCCTTTTAAGGGAAAAAAAAAAATCACGTAAGATATCTTCCATACCAACTACAGTGTCCTGGTGTAGCCCTCTTTTTCCAAGGTTTTTGAGACAAAGGTATATCTTTCCAAATTAGAAATAAGTAATTAAAATTTAGCTAGATAATATGAATGAGTACATGCAGTTATAATTACTTATATTATTTAATATTACCTTGATGATTATTACGTCTCCACAGACTTGAGATTGTTGCTTATCTTGGCAATACATAAGAATTCTTGGAAGAAGATATTCTGTTTCTCCCCCCTCAGAATTGTAGGTGATGTTGGGGGAGATAAGTCTGTGAATAAATATGGATTAATTACAGCTAGTCAAGAATTTTGTTCTTGTTGGACTGTAATTATCACACCAAAAATTAACTCACTTCTAATCTTTTTTCAATGTTCTCTAAGCTGAGATTTCCATTTCTGCTTTGCTTTTCTTTCTTGACCTGCAGCAACTGTATTATTAAAGTAGAATTTCTGCTAATTAGCTGTGGTACTAGGGAGCTGGAGGGAACCTTGAGCATTGTCTGATCCAATTAGATTCCAACTGCACAAAGACCTGGATGGAAAGATCAGACTGCAGGAAGTAATCTAAGAATAACTCAAAGATTGTTATTTTTAATTTATGTTTAACAGAAGTTTAAGAACATTAGTTTCAGAAAAGGACAATTAAGAGTCCATTGATAGGACAAGTAAAGCAAACTTCCTATCTGTGCATGCTCTTTATGCTAAAGGTTTGTGTAATGCAGTATTAAAGACTAGATATGCCTTTTACAAACATGTTCATCTTTGGAAAACAAAGGTGGTTAAAGTCAGACCAGTAAGCAACAACAGTAAGCAAAGTTTATCTCCTGCACTCCTTGTGATACCTTTCCAGGCCTGATCCATCCCTTCTTTCCTACAAGGTGTCGGAACCTTCCCTCTCCAGAGGTCACTCCTTTGGGAGCAGTAAGAGATCTAGTAGACCAAATTTACCTTAAAATGTCACACACATTCAGGGTATTATTCCACAATGGAATAAACTTCCTCCAGACTTAGTGACTTTTAAATACTAGGAGTGTCCAATAGCTTTGGGTGACTTGGGATAGGATAGAGTTATAATAGTCCTTTAAGAGTTTGAACTTGATAACTTTAAGACACAACTAACTTTACCTTCAATGGTTTTTCCTGAATTCTTTTCTCCCCACCTTCTTTCCTGTCCAACTGCCATTGCCAAGTTAAGTATTTTACCATCTTTTGTCCAGATATTTAAAACAGTGTTTTAATTAGAATGCCTGGATATAGTCTGGTACCCATCAAATCCACTCTCCATGTTACCCTTAAACTTATCCATGTTTAGACCATTTCACTTGTTTTCCCATGAACTCCAATAAAAAGTTCAGGTTCTTTACAGTATCATTAAAGACATTCCTTATCTAGAAGACCCCACCCAAACCTCTGCTTATTCTCCAGCCTTACCTCTCTTTTTTATTCCAGCAACTGTCAACTTTTCATGGTCCCTTAAGCACATCATGATATATTACATTCCTATGGCATTTCTGTGTTTTTTTGATCTGCACTGTGCTTCTGCTCTAATTTCGTCAACCCTTTAGGATTCAGAAAGGGTTAACTCCCAATCACATGCATATACACACAACCTCTCTCTCACACAACCAATCTCTACTCACACACACTGTCACACATGCTAACACATTTGATAGACGCTGTACTGTCTGCTGTCATAGAACCTAGTTTGCACTTCCCCATTTGCATTTAATCCTATGCATTGTAATTACATGCATATGCATGTGTCTTTCCCAGTCTTTGTCTTCCTTAAATTTCCAGCTAGAGATTTTTAAAATTGTTTCATGAGGCATAATTTATTATTCTCTTTGACCTTGAGATTAATTTTTTTTTTGAAATATGATCTGCCAGAACAGATGGCCACTAGAACTCCTCATAGCCTCACTCCTGCAAACTTGCCCAGGACTTTGTGGTACCACTTACATGTTTAGATGAAAATTAAATGGAACTGAGATTTGGGGGCATTTGTCTCTGTCATTCATTCTTTATAATTCTAGCTCACATCTGTAGACTCAAACTTGAACCTAGAATTCTAATAATGCCAACCATACAAAGCTGCAGTGTGTATGAATGTCTGTGTCATTGTTTGCCAATTCCCCTGCCTCTGCTACTAAATTGAGCACCTCTATTTCCTTCATGTCTTTCTCAGTGGTTACAAATAACAGGTCTAGGGACCAGTATCTAATTAAAGCTAGGCCAATTACAGTATCTCTGGCCTTGGCCACGTGAATTGATATAAAGGTAGGTCCCCAACTCTAGCTAGGCCAATCACGTTCCTTCTCTGGGATTGTATCTACTGGAATAAGATGAGATTGAGATCTAATGGATAGACATAAAACTCAGAAACTATTTGGAGCTGTGTATTAGCAGCATCTATAGTGAAAGAGAATGATATTGATGCTAGGATGAAAATAGGTTGCTTGTGAATTTTAATGAGCATGAAGCTAGACCCTAAAAGGAAGCCAAAGTATGACAGCACCAATCAATCACATCAGGCTGATAAAGGTGAGGTTGTGAGCAAGACATTTGAGGAGGTGTGACTGGGCAGGAACTGTTGGGTCTGGGCAGCCTCAGGCTTGTGAGAGTTGTATGCAGATAATGTCAGAACCAGGCAAATCACTGACAGCCCCAGAACAGGAGATCTCCCTGGCAGACAGCAATCAATCACAGGCTTATCTCAGCAGAGAATGGGAACTTGTGAGGACCCAGGCAAAGGATCACAGTGGCCTGGGTGGGCAGGCCAGCTTGTAGTGTGTAGACAAAAGCAATCAGTAGAGCCACAGGAGAAGACACTGGGTTAGGCACGTGGACTCATTGTCCGGGGTCTACTACGCCATCACAGTTTGATACCTTCTTCAGCAGTTACTTTGGAAAGGTTTACAATCTCCAGTATCAACCCGAGTTTTATTAGAACCTTATTAAATCTTTAAATATCCAACTGCCCCCAAAAAGTAGATGCTGTTCTGCCAGGTCATTGACTGCGTGAGCCTCCATATTTATTTGAAACTCTCCATCTTTGATCAATGGAAATGAAAGAGTATTAGCTCTGAATTTCCATAATCACATTCAATCTTTTAAGTCTTATATGCTCTCAGGACTTAAATCTCAACAAATGGACTTTCAATAGAAATCCTTGTAGTCACTATTAAAAAACTAGTTTGTAACTTTTTTTTTCCCACTCAAAGCATGACAAAAAGGTAAAGAAAGAAAAAGAAGAAAGTCCTGTCTAAAGTAATCATCATAAGCAAGTTAAGGTAATTAGCTTAGTGGGAAGTTTTGGCAAAGGTTACTTCAAAAGGGTGAACCATGCCAATGCATTGTAAATGAGAGTATTGTATCTAGAAGCAATTGAGGATTTTTCAGGTTTGGAATGAGAAAGGCAGGAAAGCCTGTGTGCAGTGGTTGTGTCTATTTGACTCTAGTCTGTAATTGCAAGTTTCATATTTTTCTTTTCAACACATTTTGGTAGACTGTATTGTGTGGCAGAATGCAATCACCCATAGGGAAGGCATTCTTACACTCTTGCCTTTCACTCACTGCCCCGTTGGATCAGTCATCAGGTCTTAGAGCTTAAATTTCACAGACATTCCAGAAATCATTTTCTCCTCTCTTTCTCTACTTCCCAAGTAGAATTTTTTCATCTTCACATGCCTAGTGCTTAGTAGAGTGTCTGGCACTCCACAGCATTTGTTGAGTGGATAAGAAAATGAGAGCAAGGCAGGCCATTGCAATCTACTCAGCTCTGTGGTGGAAATTAGGACTGCCAAGCTCCAGTTTTAACTGTAGCACAAAACTAGCTGGAAGAACTTTGGCAACTATTTTATTTTAGCTCCTCACATACTTGGTTTTGTTACCATCAAAACATGTGAGTTGTATTCAGTGTCCCTAAAGTACTCTCTGGATCAAAAACCTGTTACATGTAACCAAGAAAAAGCATTAAGAAAGTATTACTACTCTCTTTAGTGTATTATATTTATACTTTAAAAAGAAAACCAATTCTCTTTTGCTGAGTATGATCAAATAATTTCATTGTTGTCTTGTCATAGTCTTCTATGCCTGGAGATAGTTGACCTTCAAAATCTCTTTGTTTACTGTCTAGTGCATGGCTCTAAAATCCTTAAAGTATTATGTATCATTCAACTTTGTATCGTAGTATGCAGAATACTGCCAGCACATACTGATGCTCAATATATATTTCTTTTTTTCCTTTTTATTTTTTTGAGATAGAGTCTCATTCTGTCACCCAGGTTGGAGTGCAGTGAGGCGATCTTGGCTCACTGCAACCTCTGCCTCCCGGGTTCAAGCAATTCTTGTGCCTCATCCTATCAAGTAGATGAGACTACAGGTGTGTGTCACACACTGGCTGATTTTTGTATTTTTTGTGGAGGCAGGGTTTCACCACGTTGGCCAGGCTTGTGTTGAACTCCTGGCTTAAGGGATCAGCACTCGTCAGCCTCCCAAAGTGCTGGGATTACAGGTGTGAGCCACTGCCCCCAGCCGCTCAATATATATATAATGAGCGAAGTCGTGAATGTTGCTATCCAGTGGTAGTCATTTAGAATTGTAGGCAAAATGATTGAGGGATAAATCAAACATATAAGGTGCTTTGTTTTTCAAAAACGAGTTTGTTTCTCCCTCATGCAAAGGAAACCGGAGTTGGTATAGCATCCCCATGTTGTTATCAGGGATACAATTATACCTATTTCAGTACTACTGAGTCAGTACTGCTTTTCCAAATATTGCTGTTAAATAAACAGTTAAATGAATCACTTTCATGTACATATCATTAAAATGTTTTAGAAACTTCTGTAACTATGATTTACTGCATTTAGATTGTGACATGTGGTATGCTGTGTTGTGCAGTCTCAAAGCTGTACTGACAACTAACCAAATAATGACATTTGGTATCCACACAGTTAAATATATATCTTATATATATAATATATATGTATACAAACAATATGTGTATGCATGTGTATCAAACCTTATAGAAAACTGAAAAGTCGTGTTTGATTTTTTAATATGACCATTTTTGAATCATATGTATTTGACTCTCATTAAATCTATATTGGCACAAAAGCAGGTAGGAATTGGGCACTTGTTCAGAAAATTCGGTCAGTGCAAATAAGTGCAAACCAGGCAGTTCTTAAAGGGTACTTGTTGTTCATCCATCAAAGCATTTACCGTTGAACTCTAGGGATAAAGTGTTATTCTGTAGGTTGTGCTACAATCTACAACATATTCAAGGCCACTTTTTAGTCTCATTTTGTATACTACTTTGACATCAAAGTAATGTATAGATTTCTTGAAGATCTCTCACTGAGCCATAAAATTTAATTCTACATAAGATATGAAGAACAATCCCAATGAATGAAATTGAACGCAGTCTCTTTCTTTCCTGGTTCTGATATGCATTTTCAGAACTTTTCTACAGGATCCCAGTGTACCTGTATATTCCTTAAAACTGCCAGTTCCACATTAAATATTTGTTTTGGTTTAGATGGTATAGCAATTTTGGCAAAGGAGTATGGCAGTGTACCTGTATGCTCCTTAAAACTGTCATTTCCACATTAAATATTTGTTTTCGTTTAAACTGTATAGCAATTTTGGCAAAGGAGTTGTATTAGGTAAGATTCAGTTGGGTAGCATATCACACAGACACGTGTTCTCACTCAAACTAGAATAACAGAGACTTTAATAATTTTTTTAAACTAGTTTGTTTCTCACGCAAAGGAAATGGGAGTTGATATAGCATCTCCCTGTTGTTATTAGAGATACAAACTCCATCAAACTCATACCTCTTCCATCCCTAGGATATGGCTCTTGTCTTCATGGTCTACCTTGGAGACTAGAGCTCAGCCATTACACTCCTATTTCAGAAAGCCAAAAGGAAGGTAAGATAGAAAATGGGAGAAAAATCCCATTCCAGCCATCTTTTAAGGAGATTTTCTGAGAATTGACACAAAATATTTTATTACAACGTATTTTCCAAAACTTATCATGTAAAAAAAAAAAAAAAAAAAAAAACACCACTAGCTGTAAGGCTACCTGGAAGATGTAGTATTGGCCAGGCATAGTGGCTATGTCTGCAATCCCAGCACTTTGGGAGGCTGAGGCAGGCAGATTGCTTTACCTCAGGAGTTGGAGACCAGCTGGCAACATGGCGAAATCCTGTCTCTAGACAAATTACAAAATTAGCTGGCCATGATGACGTGTGCCCATAGTGCCAGCTACTGGGGAGGCTGAGGTGGGAGAATCACTTGAGCCCAGAGGTTGAGACTTCAGTGAGCCACTGCACTCCAGCCTGTGTGATGCGGTTAGACCTTGTCTGAAAGAAAGGAAGGAAGGCAGGAAGGGTGGAAGGGAGGGAGGGAGGGAGGGAGGGAAAGATGTAGTCTTTATTTTAGTCAACCCTCAGACTTCTTGTATCAAGGAAAATGTAGAAAATGAATATTGGAGTACACAATTGTCTCTGTCATGGGGCTTGAGTCAATAAATCATGTAAATTTATTCATTCAAAGAGATATTAGTTTCTAGTTTTATTATCATGAGGCTAACAGAAAGAAGTTATCTCTGAAGCTCCAAGAAAGAGGATATGTTGAGTGAAGTTATTAAGAATTTTACAGAATTTGTTTTTTTGCAAGTAATGTAGACTTACTGGAAAAATTACATGGATTGGTGTTCCTACTCTCCTAAGCATTTTACACTTGCAGTAGTAACAATATGTAATAACAATTTAACTATTCAAAATTATAGTCTTCTTATTGATACACATATACATAGATGTACATGTAACCAGATTCATAGAGATAAAAAAAGAAATAGAGATAGTTCTGAGATCTTATGATTAATATAAGTACTGTTAATACTGAAAATTATACTCCATTGAGTTTGTTTTTCTATTATTTTCTGTAATTATTTAAGCAACAGAGAAGAAAATGCATTATTTTTAAGTTAAGCAAGTCAAAGTGTTACTAAAATTGCCAATGATTTTATAATAAAATATTGTATTCAAGGGTATTATAATATTTTAATGAATTGACCAAAAGAATGAATTACTGAGGAAATAGGATGGTCTGATATACAATTTTGTCAAGATTTATTCTCATGTATGTAGTCGACTTTCAGCCCTATAGTTGGAATAGGATTTTTATCATTGCTTTAATTCATCTCATGTGTATCATCACAAATAAATAAGTCTACTAAATATTCCCTTCTTATAACAAAAGATAAAAATGTTTTAGCTTCACTTAAAATTTATTTTTTTATTTTAATAAGAAATAAACCCATTTTAGGTTTATTATTTTGAAGTTATGGTTACTTTCTCCAGAAATTTCTGATACATTTACCTTTGACTTATTTCAAAGGTAAAGGTATTTTATTTCAAACTCTTATTTCCCTATGAAAGTTTCTGTTAACAAAAATATTCTAGAATTTTCCCCACTTTTTATATAGGTATCAAATATAGATGTCAGATATCTGCATGGCCTTTTTAATGTTTCTATTTTATTGGGACTGCTGTTACTAAATTATTACATAGAATATTCATAAGCCCTTTGATTTACAGTTTTATAAAATGCATTTGTAAATTGGGTCATATCCAAGAAGAAGAGAAATATTACACTGGTGTACTTTTCATATCTGCTATTTTCTGTAAACATTATTTAATATTAATAGCAAAACCACATCAAGATAACTAGTAAGCTGCTGTATAGCCGTGCTAAGCCTAAAAGTGTTACTGTAACATGGCAACACTATCAGAATCTTGTTTTACTCATGAAAAACTACTTGTGGAATAAAATATATTATCTCTGAGCTTTGTTATAAAAGACAGTTTCATATGATTATTTCAGCCACCACAGATATGTTTAATATCTTGATTATAAAATCTCATTTTGCAAAAAAAGAAAAAAAATTAGCTAAATTAGAACCTAGAAACAGTCCCATGCAAGCCAACTGATTTTTGACAATGGTACAAAAGCAATGCAATGGGGGAATGAGGACTGCTTTTAACAAATAGTACTGAAGTAGTTGGCTCTCCACAGGCCAAATAATCTATTAATAATGAACCTCAACCTAAATCTAGTACCTCATACAGAAATTAAACAAAAATAGATCATAGGTTTAAATATCAAATGTAAAACAATCAGTCTTTTAGAAAGAAACGTAGGAGAAAGTCTTCAGGACCTAGGGCTTGGTGAAAAGTTCCTACATATGACCATAAAGCGCAATCCATAAAAGAAAAAAATGGTAAATTAGACTTCATTTAAAAACCTTTGCTCTGTGAATGACCCTGTTGAGAGGATGAAAAGATGTGCTCCAGACCAGTAAAAATATTTGCCAACTATGTATTTTATAAAGGACTCAAATAATTCTCGAAAACTCAACAGTAAAATAACCAAGCCATCCAATTAGAATATGGGTAAAAGACTTGGGTAGACATTTCACTGAAGAAGATGAATGGCAAATAAGCTTTCGAAAAGATGTTCAACCTTGCTAGCCATTACAGGAATGCAAATTAAGACCATGACGAACTACCACTACACGTAATGTTTTATCTATTAAAACAGCTAAAAAAAAAATGTACGAAACTACATACTGGCAAGGATGCAGAGAGGATCTCTCATACCTTGCTGGTAGGAATGTAAGATAGTACAGTCACTGTGGAAAATAACTTGGCAGTTTCTTTACGACTCAAACATACATTTATCGTACATCCCAGTAATTGCACTTCTGGGCATTTATTGCAGAGAAATGAATACTTATGTCCACACAAAAATCTGTACACGACTGTTTATAGCAACTTTATTTGTCAAACCAAAATGTCCTACAATAAATAATGGTTAAACAAACTGTGTTATAGCCATATCATGGACCACTACTCATCTAGGAATGAACTACTGATACATGGCAGAAACTGGAATGGATTCCAAAGGCATTATGCTGAGGGAAAAAAGACTATCTCCAAAACTCACATGCTGTATGATTCCATTTGTATAATCTTCTTGAAATGACTAAATTACAGAAATGGAGAACAGATTAGTGCTGCCTGGGGTTATTGATGGCAGAGAGAAGGCATGTTGGATATGACCGTAAAGCAAAGCAATAGCACAAGGGAAATATTTTGTGATGATGGAATAGTTTTGTACCTTGCTTGCTGTAGTGGTTATATGACTCTGTGCATGTGTTAAAATGACATAGAACTATACATACACTTTACAGTAATGTCAATTTCCTGCTTTTCATGTTGTGCCATTGTTACTTAAGATGTAACCATTTGGGGAGACTGGGTGAAGGGTACATGAGCTCTCTCTGTACTCTTTTTACACTTCTTGTGAAATTATAATTATTTTAAAATAAAAGTTTAAAAGGAGAGGAAAATGTGCAAACCTTGCAAGGCGTTGCTTTAAAAGAAATACATTCTCTGAAATTTTTTCAAGGTTTTATTGATGCCAGATTTTTCAAATTAATAGCTTCTCACTTTCCAACAGTTGACTGAGCCAATTATTTATATGCAGGAAGGTTACTATTTGTTTATTGTTTCTTTTTATTAATTACAAAGTAAATATTGCTGTAAATTTTATACTTGCCATATCTTAAATAACTAATTTATGATTGCTAATGGGTATCAAAGGATCAAGGGCACCAACATCATGATTTAATCAAAAAAACTAATTTAATACATTAGTTGCAACCTCATTACTGACCTCAAGAGCAGGCACTTTTGCAGGAGCTGCCAACAAGGAAACAAAATGTGACTAATTTTCTACTTTCTTCTATTTAAGAAAAGAATTAATGAATATAAATATGTCCCAATTTGATATCTTAACAGCTTCCATAATGCATAGTTTGGAAACTCTGTGCCTGAATAACTGGGCCATTGATTATTTCTGGAACATAAATTAAGTCCTCCAGTTTAATCTTATTTGGACCTGAAACTTACAATAAGGAAATTTCCAGATTACTTTTAGTTTTCTTACTTCAAATTATCTCCTTTCATAGATCTTTTTTCTTGAAAAGACTTATTTATTAAACTACTATACTCTGCTATTATTTAATTACTAATAGCAACACATCCAAATATGTCTCACATTCTGCCATCTTAATAACAAAGTAAAAATTCCTATAGAAGTATTTTAAAGAAGTTTATTGATACTCCTAATGGCATTGTATTTTTGTATGTGAGTGGGGAAAAGTGTTAGAGAGAAAAATATCCTCTGGAAAGTATAAATACAGCTTCACAATCCCTTATGTGCACTTTCACTTTTCAGAGTTTTCTGAGGATTTCAGAATTGCAGATGAAGGTCAGTTGGTGGCCAGACTTGGCCTGAACAAACCTGGGGCTTTTGTCTAGTCCCCATATAATCTAACAGCGTTAATATTCCCACCTTCACTGTAGGAATGTAAACGTTCTCAAGATGCTGTCCTAGCTGACCCTGGGTATATTTTACGATGTGTAGTGTACGTATTTTCTTTACAAAATCTGAACATTTCTGACTGTGAGACAGATCTGGCCCCAATGGTTTGGGGTAAGAAATTATGGCCAGTCCCAGAAAAGTATAGGATCGATGTTCAGGTACCACTGAGAATAAGGACCTATTTGTCCAACAGATAAGTCCAGGAGCACAAGACTCATGACAAGAAATTCGGGAGGAGAGTCAAATGAGCACCAAACTGACATTCACTTTATAAATGAGGAAACTGAGGCGCAGAAAGGTTGAGCAACATGCCCAAGGTTCCCCAGCTATAGTTGGTACCTAGGTGATCTGCCTTTAGAGATCATGCTTTTACACCACAAAGAATGGTTTGTGAAGACTTAAACCTGTAAGCCTCCACAGTGTAACCCAAAAGACAGCAGTCAAAGTGGAGCCAGAGACTGGGTCTCTGAGATGAAAGCATAAGGATTTCATAAAAGTTCATATCCTTACAAGTAAAACTCCAAGCTCTGGGATACCGGCAGTGAGGCTGATGCTCCCCAAGTATGAAATTGGAGAATCCTTTCATGGAGAAAAATGAATAGCCCCAAGGAAAAGATCTATGGGGACTGATCTCAGTTTGTCCTGTTCCTTGGAGCTCACCTGTCAAATTCTGGCTTGCACACTAAACTTCCAAGTAGCTACTTCAAGCATTTTTTTTTTAATAGGAGAGAATTCAAGGATCACCAGACATTTGAAGAAAACATCAAACGTGAATGAGATCAAATGAACAATCAATAAAAAAGAACCTAGACAGGATGAGGAAATACAAACAGTGGAGAAAGTATCAAAGAACATATCATTGTGCTTTCAAAGATTAAGACACTGAATGAATGGAAGAAACACAGGCAATGAAAACAGGGAGGGGAGTGCAATAGAGGATGAGATAAAGCACCCGAAAATTAAAAATAAGATAACTGTAATTTAAAGCTCAGTAGAACTTTGGAAGATAAAGTCAATTCTCCAGAAAGTAGTTTTTTAAAAAGGATTTTAAAAAACAGTTAGAGAATCAATCAAGAAAGTTCAGAAGCTTATTTCAGAATGGGTTTCCAGAAAGAAGAACACAGAAAATAGTGAAGAAAAAATTAACATTGTATGGAAGAGTTTCAAGAAGTGAAGGACATGAGCCTCTGAATATAAAGAATCAAAAGGACCTGGCAAAATATATATATTTTAAATCCAGGCACATTATGAAATTTTAGAATGCCAAGAGTAAAAAGAAAATGCTAAGAACTTCCAGAAAGACAGAAAAGGAAAAAACAGTATCACACAAAGAAAAGTAACTATAATGCCATGGGACTTCTTTATAGCCGCTCCAAATTCTAGAAGACAATGAGCAATGCCCTCATATTTCTAAGAAATAATGTCTTTCAGTTTAGAATTTCATACATAGATAAATTATCAGTCACGTGAGAGTGAAGCATTGAGTCATTTTCAGGCATTCGAAGACTTGAAAAATCTACTTTCCTTTGAGTCCATTTTTAAGAAGCCATTCAGGAATGTGCTTCAACAAACAATGCAGTTCACCAAGAATTAGCAAGAATTGGGTCCAGAAACTAAATGTGAGGACCACCAAACAGGGATCAAGGGGAACAGTTCCAGGCTCAGAACAACCAGTCAGTAGTCTTAGTTGTTGTAAGAAGGAAATCGTCATGGGAACAGAACAGAACTGATAAGCTATTTTACTGTGTTTCAATAAGGAAAAGCTACTGATAATGTGGGAACGATTTCTAGGAGTTTTTGCAAGGAGCGGATATCAATATGTATGTGGAAAAATTAAAATTCATGGAAATTGTTTAAAAATTATAAGTTGTAAAAGAAATGCAATAATAATTTGTAAAAGGTAACCAGGATTCATTGCTTGGCTCAACAGATAGCAAAGTTATGGTAATGTAAATACTGAAGACTGATTTAACCAGCGATAAAGCTTGTCTGAGAGATCTACATTCCCAAATACTGTAAGAAGTAAAAACAAAAAAATTAAAGAATGTAATAATAATATTGAGAAATAGGAGAAAGGGCATTAGAAAAAATAACTGAAAGGGTTGAAGTGGTTGCTTTTGGTGAATATGCAAATGAGAAAGTGAATATTTTTATTTTTCCATATTTACAAGATGATCACTATAGGTAATAAAAAACTTGATACATAGAAATACAGTTTTACCTCATGGCAATTATTCTGTTATTACTGGTAGCATCCTGTTAATACTTGCTTTTCCATTCAATACTAATTACTAGCATTCAACACTAGTAAGTATTGAAAATACTAATTAATTGAATTAGTATTCAATTAATACTAATTAATTGAATTAGTATTCAATTAATACTAATTCATTCCCAGAGGAAAATAAAGCATTCTACCATAAAGACACATGCATGTGAATGTTCATTGCAGCACTGTTCACAATAGCAAAGACGTGCAATCAACCTAAATGCCCATCAGCGACAAACTGGAAAAAGAAAATGTAGTACGTATGCACCATGGAATATTATGCAGCCATAAAAAAAGAACAAGATCATGTCTTTTGCAGGCACATGGATGGAGCTGGAAGCTAACACTAATTAATTGAATGAATATGAATTACTAGCAATAGTAATAGCATCACTATTAAGTTAACCATGTATCATAAACATTTCACTTCAATCCATGTGGATCTCTTGACCTTTTTAATCAATATGTAAGATTCATTTTCTGATGATTTTTTTTCTGTCAGTCCTCTTTTTACGGACATTAGGATGTTTCTTCTATTTTACTATTAGCCACAACACTGTGATGAACATCCTTGTTATAATATTTATGCTCATATGCTGTATTTCCTTAGGGAGCATTGCTAAAAATGATGCTTCTTGGTCAAAATTTATATTTTGATAGATTCCCCCATTGCTTTTCAAAATAATGGAAAAATGTAGATACCTACAAATTATATTCCCCACAAACAATCATAATGTTGACTCTTTTATGCTGTTCGGCTTTTTTTCTATTTATGGTTTTGTTGCATGAGCTAAAACTTTCTAGGGGAAAGAAACCATTAACATTAGTAGAAATTGAAGTTTTATTTACATTCTTCCTGAATTTAATGGGATACTTGTTTGTCATCATGTTCTCTGGGTAGTTTAAAAATATGAAGTTTGGTTTGGTTTTCTTTTATTAAGAAACAAATATTCTTGTTCTATGAAGAGTGTTAATCAGGAATGAGTGTTAAATTTCCCTTAATTTTCTGACATCTACCAAGTTGTTTTCATTAAACACATGCATGCTATGCCCAATAGATAAATTATTTACTGTTTAGATACACAGCAGATGGTTTTTAAAATTGTTACTTTGGAGAGCATATCTAATGAATTGTGCTTTGTATCAAACCATGAATTTTAAGAACCAGAATCTGAATGGTGAGTTGGTCAACTGTGCTAGAAGAGGATTTTTATAACTTTTTCATATCTATTGAAATACTGACTATTTGCTTTACCAATTCAGGGAACTTCTGGGTTAAAAAAATATATATATCCTTAAGAACATTTGTAAGGAAACACTTGTTCTATAATCATGGAGCGGTACTAGAAAGTCCAAAGAATGCTTACAAACCTTTCGAGTAAATGTACTTGTTTTTCTTTTTAGGGGCACTGCAATTGCGGGCATTGTTTTTGGAATAGTATTTATCATGGGGGTCATTGCTGGGATTGCCATATGCATCTGCATGTGCATGAAGAACCACAGGGCGACCCGCGTGGGCATCCTCAGGACAACTCACGTCAATACCGTCTCCTCCTATCCTGGTGAGCTAAACTGTTGACTCTTGAAGGTTCAGATTTGTTAGTTATCCTCTGCTCCTCACAGAGAGAAGGAAACATTCTAGATGGTCACTAAAACACCTCCAATTTCACAGAGTATTTCTAGGTACATAGAGATTGAAGTTCTAGCTGCATCGAGATTATTTAGATCCAAGTAATACCATCCATTTCTTTTTTGAAGATATTCATATTTTCAATGTTTGTTTCATTGACTACAGTTGCCAGTCAACCAAAATTAAGATAAATAGGCAATTCACACCCACTGTGTCTACCTGCTGTGAGTACTGACAAGTAATTATAAAGTATAATGTATGTCTCAATAAACTGGCATCTGATGCAATAGATACATATGTCTTGAGAAAAAGTATTGAAGAAAATTTTCATATATCTTCATTACGTCAAGAGAACAACTTTAAACATGATATTGAAATTCTCAACAGGCCAGGCACAGTGGCTCACACCTGTAATCCCAGCACTTTGGTAGGCCAAGGTGGCTGGATCACTTCAGGCAAGGGTTCATGACTAGCCTGGCCAACTTGGAGAAACTCAGTCTCTACTAAAACTACAAAAGAAAAAAAAAGTTCAACAAAGAGCACGGGTAATATATTAATAATTTGACAAATATTTACTGAGAATGTGCTAGAAGTTCCATATATAAAAATATATTGAGTACATGTGACTTCATAAACAAAATATTGCATTTTGCATTAAAGGATTTCAATAATGCTTTCTAAGTCAATCTGTGCATGTACAATTTGACATATAAAAGGCAGGCAAGTTCTAAATTTAACACACCCTGAGGAAGTTAATTTCCCATCCACACTCATGTCTTTTCTTTCTCTGTCTCTACAGGAAAAGAACAGAGTACCTTCTACATGTAACTGTGCTTTGTATTTGTATTAATTTCCTGTACTGTCCTTCCTCTGTCAACTTTTTTTTCCTCTATCATCTTCAACTTGAGGGAGCAAATTTCAGATCAATATGAGTATGATAATTCCTCTTGTTCCTCTTTTGTCAGTTCTTGTTCTATGATATTTCACACTGGAGTACCTGATGGCTCAGTCTTGTCATTTCTTTCATACTATATCGACACTTACCTCTTTGCTTGTATTGAATATTACAACCTCAGGGTAGTAAGTGCCATTTATATGCTAATGCCTCCCAAAGTTATGTATCTCCAGTCCAAACCAAGTCATTTTATCCCAGTGCCTATTGAACATCTCCATTTGAGTGTCTCATAAATATCCCAAATTTGACATGTCTAAACTTGGATTTCTGATCCAAGTTTTGGATTTCCCCCCAAATCCCTCTCCACTCACAGCCTTTACCATTTCACTTGATGGCATCTCTATCCTTCTAGTTGCTCAGACCAGAAATCATGCACTCTACCAGGAAAACTTCTTGGCTCTACCTTCAAAATATAGTATTCTGACGACTTCTCACAGTGAGAAGTAGATGTTGTTACTCCCCTAGTTGGAGAACTTCCTCAGCTCTCACTTCCTTTACTCTAATAACATCCTGGCTGCTCTCCCAGCATCCGCCCTTTGCCCCCTGGGGTCTATTCTCAACCCAGTAGCCGGAGTGAACCTTTTAAAGTAGATGTCAGATCGTATTACTCCTGTGCTCAAAATCTTCCAGTGGTTCCCCATTTCCTGCAGAGGAGGCACTAAAGCATGTGGTTCTTCATTTTATCTAACGTAAAAGGCAGATTCTTTACTGAAGCCTTCAAGGTACTGCATGAATTGGTTGCTCTTTTTATTTCCCAGGCCTCCTTTTTTTCTACTGTCTCCCTGGCTACTCTGCCTCCAGCCACATTTTTTCCCTTGCTGTTCCATGAACTCACAAGGCCACACTCCCACCATAGGGCTTTGCCTAGAATACTGATTCCCTCACTTCTTTGAAGTCTTTAATCAAAGGTCACCTCCTGAATGAAGTCTGCCCTGATCACCTTATTTAGGATTGTAATGCATCCCTCCTGACAGCATCCCAATTCTCTTTGTGCTGCTCTGCTTTTTATTCAGAGTGCTTTTAATCTTCTAAGATATTGTATAGTTTAGCTAATCATTATGTTGACTGTTTATCATTCATCTCCTCTTCCTAGAATATGAACTCCATGAGGCAGAGATCTTGGTCTATTTTGTTCAACACTCTATTCCAAGCATGTCAGACCAGGCCTGGCACATAATGGGCACTCAGCTGAATGAATGACGAACACAACTTATGAAAAGACCTGATTTAATCATATATCAATATCCTAGGGAAGTGACTTTAAGTTTCACCCTGGAATGTACTCACTACAAAAGCAACATGCAATTTCAAGTACTCCCAACTTGCAAGAATACTGATAGGGTTACTATAAAGATGTTGGAATATAAGGGAAAAAATAGATGGAATTATTTTTATTATTATTTATACCTGTCAGTTTTTTCCCTTGGTCTACCCATAACCCAAGAGAAAAACAAAAGAAAGTCAAGCAAAGACATCAATTGTAGAGAAGGTACAAAGAATTGCTTTGCAGATAACGTTCTAGATACTCATTAGCTTGATCAAAAAAGTTTAATTGAAAGTAATGTTTAAATATTTTTATAAAATGTTTAATATTTTATTTTACCTTTCTGTAAGTTCAAATTTTGAATAAAGTTAGAAGATACTAAATGTCACTATAGTAATGTAAGGTCACATGTTTTCTTGGGTTTGAAATTTCACTTCGCAGATGGAAACATGTTTTTTAAACTTTATAGTAGCATCATTTATACTTTCAGATCACAGGAATATGTTGCATTTTTATTAAATGCATTCTTCTCAGAACTGAATAATGGAAGAAACATAATGAACCTCATGCTGAAAACATTTTTACAGCCAAAAAGACTAGGTCTTCAAAACATAATGTGCATGATTACATCTCATCTCCTCAAAGTCGCTAATTAAGCTTCTGCTTAAAGGTTTAGGAAGCAACACATAATAGTATTGAATATTTTTCAAGTCTTTTATCTATGGAAACACAAAATGCTTTTACCCACACTAATTAATTAACCCTACGATAATTGAGATAACAACCCAACTTATTGTATAGTCCTACAGCCCACAGGTCAGATAAATGCAGAGAGCATAATTTAGCAAAGGTGAAAGTGTACAGTGGGGAGCCCTAAAGTGAACATTATTACTCTACACGAGGTGAAAACAGTGTCATTCAGCTGTCATCCCTGACCCTATGTTGGACAGTGACCTTCCAAAAGTTTTTCATTCTTGCCATATTGGGTAGAATGAACAGATGTCCTCTTTAATTGCAATTATTTTTTAAATTGTCCACATGAAGATAAGAATTTTCAAGTTTTCCATTTCAACTACTTTTCAGAACTTCAGTATAAACAAAGGAAAGTGATCATATTAACCCTTGTCTTACAGCAGGTTTGCGATCTACACATCTGAAAGAAAATGATACAGTAAAACTGTAACAAAAGGCTTGACAAAGATATAAAAGTCAAATGCTAACAAAAGGAAAGCAAGAGATTCAGTGCCATCAAGAAAATTGAGATTTGAGGTATATTATTGAGTCCTCTGAAGATGATAGATGATAGATATAGGTAGGTAGGTAGATGATTGATTGATTGATTGATAGACAGACAGACAGATAGATAGATAGACAGATAGGATAGGCAAACAATTGGAGAGGGGAATGGGGGCTCTTCCTAACAGAAGAATGTCAAAGAATAAATGTAGAAGGGAGTTATAGAATTGAAAAAAAATTATTTTAAAACCATCATAAAGAAAGAGTTAGTCAAAAATCATCAACAGATGCTAAATCTAGAAGAGAATGTGCTGAGAAGGATATTTGCAGGTCTTAAAGTGTCCACCAGATTTCTTGTCAGTTATCAGGTGAAAAATAGTAACTTTACAGTTACTAAAGGACAGATAAAGATCATGCACCTTTGAGTGTGTTACTCTGAGGACAACACAATTTCATGTATGTAGGTTCCACCTGGAAGATCACAGCCTAAATCTCAGCATGACAAAGTATCTGAGAAACCCAAGTTGAGGAACATTCAATAAAACAACTGGCCTATAGTCTTCCAAGTCTCTTGGAAATACTTCATTAAGAAATAAATATCCCATTTGCATCACTGATTTCACACATGACAGAAACCTTATTAGTATGTGCAATGACATGAGAAGAAGTTTGAGTACTCATCAAACCTTTTTAGAGATCACAAGTTCATGTTCATACTAAAGAAAATGTCTGTGTTTGTACTGAATATTGAAAACAACCTTCATCTGATGTGTAACTTCTTTACACATCAAAAATGCATACTGGAAAGATTCTCTATAATAATATTGTGACTATGAAAATGGCTTCACCTTGAAGACACTGGAATGAAACAAAATGGATACATTAATGTGGTCAAGTCTTTGCCCAGGCAAACGTTTTTAGTACAAATCAGAGAATTCAAACATGAACTGAGAAACCCTTCTTTGATGTCATATTAACTATGGCTACAGAATTAATGCTGCAGACAAAATGTATGAGTATATTATATGATGAAGTAGAACTAGCAAGTACAAAATTTTGCTATAAAATGGTTAGAGAAGACTGAGATGGACATTAAGTCAAGAGGGTTTTTTTGTTTTGTTTTGTTTTTTGTTTGTTTCTTATTGAGAAATCCAGATGGTAGTGACTTGCAAGTACACTGATGGTAAAGATAAAGGAGGAAACTCATGAATATAGAAGATAGAAGGGATTGTTGAAAATCAGCATCCTTAAGTCTGAGGAAGAAAGGCATTCATTACACAAGTAGAGGGGCTAGCGTTTGATGGGATCAGAGACAATTCATTATGCACAGGGCGATCAGAGACACTTTATTACGTACAGCATATGTAAGGCAGTAAGTACATAAACACAGTTTCAATGAGTTGTAGATTTGGTGGTCAAAGGATGTTCTCTTTTGCTCGTGCCAATTTTCTCAGTGAAATAAGAAGCAAGTCTTCTGCTGAGAGTGGAGAAAACTGAGGAGGTATTTGAGGTTAAGAAGAAAAAAAAAGCCTGAAATGGGAATCTCAGAAAATGAAGAGTATAAGATGCCCAAAGAAATGTATAGCTTCCAAGCAAGGGCAAAGGCCACAACACTTATGAAAATGGTCATTTACTCAAAGTGAAATCATTCAGCATGATTGTGCATTTTTCTCTAGTCACATTAAGCTCCTAGCTATTGATCCAGGATAACCAAAGTGTTGGGTTTAATAAGGGTTGGGGTTCTTCCAGGCAATGGAGAAAGAGATAAGAACATTGACAATAGGTGCAAAAGAGTAATTTTAGTGATGGCCCATAAATCAGTGCTGAATAACAAAGGACACCATGACAGGAAAGAGGTGACATCAGTTTCAATTCCTTTAAAATTGCCATTAGTAAATTGGAAATGCAGGTGAGGTCCAAGATGCGGTGGAATGAGTATTCTAGAAAGATACTAAAGGGTGGTGGTCAGATTTATTAATTAACATTTACGAAATAGCACTGTTATTGCCAACAACAAGGGTGAAGAGATTTTGAAGGAAAAATAGTCAAGGGACTTGAGAGGCAGGGCTAGGTGGATGTTGAAATCACAAGAATGATAAGAGAAGTTGTGGAGGAAAGAGAGACCATGGACCAGATGTTAAGTCTTCTGTGAATGAAGGTTTGGGGTAGGGCAGACCACAGACACTGATAACAAGAAGTAGTATAAGATTGCCCCAGCTACTACTGAGGCTAAGGCAGGAAGATCTCAAGTTTGATCCTGGCTTGGGCAAAATAGCAAGGCACCTACTGCATCCAAAAAAAAAAAAAAAAAAAGGCATGGTATATGCTTCTCTTTTCATGGCATATGTACTACAAAAAAACACATGGCAGACTGGGCATGGTGGATCACGCCTGTAATCCCAGCACTTTGGGAGGCCGAGCTGGGTGGATCGTGAGATCAGGAGTTCGAGACCAGCCTGACCAACATGGTGAAACCCCGTCTCTACTAAAAACACAAAAATTAGCCAGGCATGGTGGCAGGTGCCTGTAGTCCCAGCTACTTGGGAGGCTGAGGCAGGAAAATCACTTGAACCAGGGAGGCAGAGGTTGCAGTGAGCCAAGATCATGCCATTGCACTCCAGCCTGGGCAACAGAGCGAGACTCCATCAAAAACAAACAAACAAACAAACAAACAAAAAACATGGCTTATATGCTACAAAATGTTTTAAAGAGTAAGAATAAATAATAGTTTGAAAAGTGGCTATGAAGATTATGAACAGCCTGAGCACCTCCTGGCCCT
The DNA here is from genome assembly GCF_043159975.1 of Macaca nemestrina. Lineage (NCBI taxonomy): Eukaryota > Metazoa > Chordata > Mammalia > Primates > Cercopithecidae > Macaca > Macaca nemestrina. The sequence continues at coordinate 169,396,498 of NC_092128.1, read as the reverse complement.
ATAGGTGGTAGGATGTGGGAGAAAAAGAATAGCTCTGCTTTTGTAGTGCTGCTGAGGCAGCCATCGTCTCCTGGAAAATCAAATTTTAATTAGAGTAAAAAGGTGATGTGAATCTTCCTTTCCACTTCCTGAGTTAACCGTCTCATGCATCTTCTTTCATCTCAAAACTCAAAAATCCCCTCAGCCTTCTCACTCTCAGCAGATGATTTCTCAGCAGATCTAATTTCTCAAGAAAACAGACAGGGTCAGAAGAGAACTCTCATTCTGAAAGCCGGAGTTGCATAGTGGAGACAGTGAAAGAGGGTGAGGTGACAGATTGTGCTCCACTGAGCACAGTGAAGCGGGTGGGGAACGTCTGGAAAAGTAATAAATCAACGTGCAAAGCCTTCCAGAATTAAAGGTCTGCAATAAGGAAACCTGTCTTTCTCATGATGACACAGGGATGTGAGGCTCGATGGAATTTGTCTTGATGCTATCTGAGTGGAAGGGGAACAATAGGTTATACTGTATCTTTGCATACTAGGCCATTGTAGAGGATAAATGGGCAGTATTGAGTTTATGTGGCTGGGGATGGGGGTAATGAAGGTCTTGCCAGGAGCTGTGTGGGCCTTTATTTAAACCCTCTGTTCTGGGTGGGGTTAGGAAAGTGTTGAGTAGTGGGCTTTGGAGGAAAGTAGATGAGAAGGTTTACAATAAGAAATTGTCTTTAAATATAAGGCATGAGATTCATCAGTTCTACCAGGTATTAAAACTATTTAAAATCATTAATAATTAAACTGAGGTGTGCCTGGTATAAAAAGATATACCTTGGTCATTGGAACAGAATAGGTAGTTTAGAATTATATATTCTCTAAAGGAGACATAGCCAAAGGATGTAAAATGTGAGGATTATTTAATAAGCCACATTTAGATAATTTGGCTTAACCAAAATTTAAATCTTAGAAAACATAAACTTTGATGCAAAAATATGCCAAATAAAATAACAGATGTAGAGAAGCATTAAATATATAAATTTAAATAGGTAAACTCAGAAACAGGATAGTTATGTATCAACTATCTGAAAAAGAAGACTCATTTTTAAACTTGGAAACAACGCAGAAGAGATGTTTTAAATGAATAACCATATGTTTCGTTATGCCTAGGTTTCAAACTTCAGAATGTCAGTAAGGTCAAAATTATAGACTAAACCATTTTGACGAAGGGTTTTTATTAAAAGACATATAATTTTGTGTACTTTTTAATATCTTACTTATATCTTCACTGAAATTAAGATCATCATTTAGAAACTATCACCAGTCCAGAACAACAGCACAAAATTCATTCAATATGAGTAATAAACAGTGGACAAGATGTAAAACAGTGTCAGACCTAGCTATTAGCAAAGAAATTATCAAGTAAAATAAAGACCTAAATTTTTCACTAAATTTACTAAAATATTAAATGATAATGTACTTGTATACCCTTACAAGTTGAAACAATTCTTTTTGAAAGTAGTTTTATAATGTGTTCTAAGCAATAAAATGTATGTGTTATTTAAGCCAGCTAATTAATTTCTGGAATTTTATTCTTAAAAAAAATCAAAATAATTAAAAAGTCTATGTGTAAGGAGATATTCATCACTACATTAATTATAATAAAAAATTAACCTCAAAATAGTGAATGGTGGATGGAATAACTTCTAAGGCAGCCATTAATAAAGCTTATGAAGAATATGCAGCAGAATGAAAAGACACGTTATAATACAAAGTATATATAATATATAATACATATTATATATAATATATAATAAAAAGTATAGACCATGTTCTGTGACTGCAAGGATGCAACTACACACAAATGACTAAGAGACAGTATACAAAGATATTATTTGTTAAATTGGGGTGACAAAAATATGGATGATTTTCTTCTGCTTCCAAATTTTCTGAAATAATCGTGAAGCGTTTGGGTAACACCATGCATCTTCCCATCACATTAGCTTTAGAAATATTGGACTGAGTGGATAGAAAACATTATATTTCTTCTCCGAATTTCATGGCATTGCTAAATGTTTTAAATACTGTAGACAGCTGTATCAGACATTGAGGATAAATGGCCTATTTACCCTACTTAAATAGGAGATTAGAATATTGGTTATGAAAGGATTTCAAAAGCACCATATCTCCAGCTGCATCCATATAACTTGTAAGTATGATTTGAACTGTAAAAAAAGAACAAAACCTCTTAGGATTAATCAGGAATTCTAAAATTGATACTTTGAAAAGTTTACTTCCAGTGAAACTTTATTATGTGCAAGAACGAATGATAATACAGCCAACAGTTATACAAACATTATTTCAAACGTCTTCCAGTGGCTATTAGAAAAGATGTGCCATGTTTATTTCTTGGTGGGTAGTCCTCAAAATACCACTTTTTAATATTATATCAGAACTTTATCGAAGTTCAAAGATTATATGAATGAAAGACCACTGTCCTATCTTAGATTTTCATGTTCAACGTGCAGCTGCATAAACCATAGGGATTCTTGCTGAAATGTCCTCCAGCAGTTTTTATGCAGATGGCAGAATATAAACGCTTTGTTAGAGATGCATAAACACATGCCATGGCTTCATGACAGAGAATGATGTAGAGTCAATCTGCAGAATCAGTTGGTGTGTGCTCCTCAAGTGGGAGGCAGGGAAAAGCTTTGGCAGAAAAGCAGCATAGAACCACATGCTTATATGAAACAGTTCAAAGGGTTTCCTGCTGCAACTTCCTATTTTCCATGGAGGCTGCAGTGTTTCATTCTTGGCTTGGATGAAGTTTATTATAAATCTCTTTGTCTCAGTGCTCCTAGATATAATGAAGTTGAGGAGTGGGTATAATGCAGAGGGAATGTGTATTTAGACTCCACAGGACTTACTCCATTTTGTTGCAGGAAGCAGAGTTTGGAGTAGCCCAGCCTCCAAGGGTCTGAGGGCGCATTGAGGAAACTGTATGTATGCATCCTTGCTGATTTATTTACAGAGCTATGTTCTCGGCCGAACACCCTCAGCCTGCCCAGCCCACTAGAGACTTGCAAGACTTTTGCTCCACAAAGGAGTGCTTAGGGGACATCCCACTCAGTTCTGTGGTTCCATCTTCCTCTTCTCTTCAGTGGCTCAATTCTGCTTCCTCACATCCTCCAAGTACAGGGCAATCAGTAAGTGGTTCAAATCATCAAGCTCTTGGTAAAGATAGGCAAGCTAAAAAGATCCAGAAGAAAATTGTATTAGTCCATTCTCACGCTGCTATAAAGACATACCTGAGTCTGGGTAATTTATGGAGAAAAGAGGTTTAACTGACTCGCAGTACCACTGGCTGTACAGGAAGCATGGCTGGCGAGTCCTCAGGAAATTTGTAATCATGGCGGAAGGTGAAGGGGAAGCAAGCACATCTTCACATGGCCAGGAGAAGAGAGAAAGAAGGGGGAAGTGCTACACACTTTGAAACAACTGGATCTTGTAAAAACTCACTCACTATCCTGAGAACAGCAAGGGGGAAATCCACCCCCCTGATGCAATCACCGCCCACCAAGTCCTTCCCCCAACACTGGGAATTACAATTTGACATGACATTTGGGTGGGGACACAGAGCCAAACCACATCAAAAACATAGTTTTTGTCAGCATATCGGTGGAAGCACTATGTATGTCTATGTCTGTTTATCAGAACACTGTCAAATTCTTATTGGAAAGAGTACAAATTAAGGTTCATGCAAAAGCAATTGCAGTTTTTGCAATTACTTTGATGGCAAAAACTGCAATTACTTTCGCATCAACCTAAGAGAAGACATTTAGAAAAGTTTGTTGAAATGTTGTCTGTTCTTTTCTGCCATTCTAGTATTAAAAGCTTGCCCACTTATTTGCATTATTATGACACTGGTCTTGTGATTTGGGTTACATTCACAGTAGGCAATTAAGGCATGTCCGTTTCCAAGCAGAATCAGGATCCTGAGGATGATTCAGCTACTGGCAATTCATCAGATTGGTTGCTGAGGGAGTTGCTCAGATGTTGCAAAATGATTCAGTTCTTGGAAGCACGGATAAATTTCAGCTCCAGGAGTACTTCTCTATCAACACTAGAGAAAGGAACTGAGACCACTACAAAATAAGACATTTATGCATAGTCATAAAGTGTATTAAAAGGTAGAACAGAGGATACTAGAGGCTGAGAACGGTAGGAAAAAGGGATGGATAGGGAGAAATTTGTTAAGGGATATAATATTACAGCTAGAGAGGAAGAATAAGTTCCAGCGTTCTATACCACTGGATGACTATAGGCAATAATAATATAGTTTCAAATGGGTAGAAGGAAGATGCTAAATGTTCCCAGCATAAAGAAATGATAAATATTTGAGATGATGGGTATACCAGTTACCCTGATCTGATTATCATACATTATACATATCAAAACATCACTATATACCCCATGAATATGTACAATTATTATTTGTCGATTCAAAAAATAAAATAATTTAAAATTTAAAAACTTTTTAAAAACACTGATGTATGGTACAGTAAAAAGTTAATTTAAGAAAAATTTTCAAATAAGATGCAGAAAATTATTCATCTTTATTTCCTAACCTATTTGTTCTCCTTTTTTGTATTCTTCTTCATATTTCTGTAATGGTTCCACCCCTCCTCCAATTATAGGAGTCCTGTACTGGGTACCCAATACCTCAACCCCTTCTTTCACTTTCTACCCTCTTTCTCCACACACCCAGTCATCACCTAAAGACTTGGCTGCTCAAGGACTGTTAGGATGCTTTTCCCCTCACTGTCATGAGTCCCTTATCATCCCTCACATATGCCATTACATTGTTGCAGCTTTTCTTTGATCTACCTCTGCCTCTGTCAACTGCTGAGTGGTCTTCCCAAAGCATATTCACTACCATGATCAAAGAATCTCTGATAACTACATGTTATACATTCTACATTGCATTCAGAGCCCACCATGGTGATACAACTAGACCATTCTCCCTTTCATGGACGTTTTGCTTGAGCTGAAGGGCTCTCCTGCTTCAGTGCTTTTGATCAACCTGAATTGTCCCTCAGCTTCTCTTTCTGCCCCTTCAGCATCATATTTTCAAGAAACTTTCTCTAAACAACCAATTCTTAACACTTTGACCCATGATACCACATTTTAGAGCACCTACCCTTTCATACATATGTGGTCTCGACCTAATAAAACTAAGATTTTTGCAGTCACAATTTATATCCCTTCCCAAAGTGTCTAGCCCAGTGGCTGCAACACAGTAGAAATGCAAATATTTGCTAACTCCCTGATGTTCTCTTCCCCTTCTTTTTCAGCAGCACCACCTCCCTACGGTTACGACCATGAGATGGAATACTGTGCAGACTTGCCTCCTCCATACTCCGCCACCCCACAGGGCTCAGCACAGCGTTCTCCACCCCCTCCTTATCCTGGAAACCCAAGGAAATAATCTATCTCCCAGAACAGAACATGTGCCAATGGGTGATCTTGCCTGGAATAAAATGCCTCTACTCAGAAACAGGCAGGAAAGAATTGCTCCAAGGAATACTTTTTGGGGTCAGATAATATGTCAGGTGGAATATCCCTGCTAGGAGATAAAGGGTTTCTACCCTGCTCAAAGCTGACCTCATCTGGAGTATTAATGTTTGGTTCTATGGAACCATATTTTAAGAGATCCGCTGATCCACCTAAGCACATTCAGAGAAGAGTAATGTAATTGACAAAATATCTGATAATCATGTTGTTTAAGGCCAAGGTGAAGGCAGTTTCAGTATTGATCCTGGAAAAAAGAAGATCTAAGTAGGATGGGAGAATGATTTGGCCTACACAAGGAAGCAACTTTATTCTACATAGCTCTAAAAGTCAGAACTAGAATTGTTCATTCTTTCATTCATCAATAAATGTATTTTAAATGCCTAAGAGCTTACTATGTGCCTAGCACTATTTGAGGTCCTGGTGGAAGTTACAGGATGGGTGCTCTGGTTTTAGTACAAGAAAGAGCAACGACTAGATTGCTTTGTGAAGCTCTTGGTAGAGACATGCTCCAGAAGGGATAACAAAATCAAATAGTAGATGGGTTCATTGGGCCTCAGAAGTTCTGCTTGTGTTTTAGGTGGGTGTGAAGTGAATTTCTATGTGTTCAATAGTGAATACAACAGAAAGAGTTGGATCTTATTTATTTAATTACAGAGTTAAAACAAGACCAAAAAGACTCAACAACCACTTGAAGCCAAGAACTCTTCAATGCCAGCTACTACCACCTAAACATCATCTGACTGTATAGTAGATCAGAATAAAGGTTATTCCAACTGTGGTGAGAAAAAAAAATTGTATCACGTTCCACAGGTAGCAGACACATCACTTCTGAGTAAAAGATGAGAAATCAAATATTCCCACAGGATTTCAGGTCATGGAGCAAAAATCTCAGAACTTGACCATGAAGATACACAATAGGCTTGCAAAAAGAAGGAAGAGTGGGAAATGAAGTTCAGATTCCCTTCTGTGGAAATCTTTGAAACTATTATTTTTTTCTTTTTGTAAAATTTTGATAATCTATTCTCTTAAAAAAGTTAATAACAAAATTAAGATACTGACATCAAACTGTTGCCTTTTGCCAAAATGCAAATTTTATGAAGTGCCTACCTTTATATGTATAATAAATAATTCTAATGTGCTGTATTTTGCTGTGAGTGATCTTAACATTTTATATTTTTATATGAGTTGTTTCAGGTATTTATAAAAATTGTATATTGAACATTGGAAATAGATGATTAGATTTTTGTGTCATTTTATGATTAAATCTAAAATGTTTAATCCAATATCATCATCAAAATTCAGTGAAATCCCAAAAAGTGCCAAGAATTTTGCTGAATGAAAGAATCAAATGAAGCATTTTAAGGTTTAAGTTATAGTACCTATACTTGCAGATAAGAAGCTTACTACATCATTATTATAAGTAGTATATATTACTTTCAAATACCTATATTAGAAAGATATTGATCTGACTGAAATATAATCTACCTGCCAGTAAGGTCCAAAGGCTGAATTTGTTTTGAATGACTTCCTTGATTTTTAAGCACTGATTATTTTCTTATACATGAGGATGCGAAGCATTCAGGAGTTTCAGCCTGTTCTAGCGAGGGGCTCCCCGACTTACATAAAGTTTTCAGCACAATTTTAATAGTACCCATGCTTTAATTTATTTTTCTTCTGCATGTGGTCAGACCCAATTACACTGCAGCTATGACTCTCAAAGTGCCAGGGTCCCTGTGATGATTCTGAGAATGCTGAATACAAATATACCATATATTCTTTAAGAAAAATGGAAAGGAAAGACCAGCAGATAAGAGTTTTATCATCTTCACCATCAATAAACATTTATTGCATACCTCCTACGTTCTGCAGATTTTCCCCAAATAGAAGCCAGTTCAGTCCACACCATCTCTCTTCTTTGAGTTGTTTATGGCCTCCCATAAGGCATTTAACAAACCCATAAGCCTACAATAGATGAGTATTTTTACTATTTGTATTAAGTGGCATAATAGCATAAATGCGCACATTACAAGTATAGACTGTTGGAGTTCACTGGTTGTTTTCATAGATGATGATGCTTGGGGAAAAATAGTATAGGATGTGAAAGCTTTGAATTATGGTTATTTAAAAACTAACATTTGCTGTGGCCAAAGTGTTTACAATAAGCAATAAAATGAAAGAACCTATTATAACGCAGAGTATATTTTCATTGTCTTGTGTCCATTTTTTTAACCCTCTATTCCTGCCGACTTTGCCTTATTCTTCTGTACAGGAAACACAGGGCTGGAGCCAGACCGACTTTATGTTGAATCCTGTCTCCTGCCTGTGTGATCTGAAGCAGGCTACTTCATCTCTGAGATTCAACTTTCTGCTCTGGAAAATGTCAATAATATTATCAATCTCTTCGCATTCTGCAAAAACTGGATGAATACATACAAAATTCTAAGTATAGTGCCAGGCACATAGAAAGTGTCCAATAAATATCAGCCCAAAATAAATTAACAAAACAACAATACAATGAGAACAACCTCTAGAACTGTATTATCCAACACAACGGTCACCAGCTACATACAGTCATTTAAGTTTAATTTAATTGAAATGAAATTAAATGAAAAATTTACTTCATCTATCTCACTAACCCCATTGCAAATGCTGCATAGCCTCATGTGGCTAGGGGCTACCTACATTATTGGGTAGTGCTGCTCTAGAGAAATCTATGCAAAAACACAGTGAAATTGTAGGAAGTCATTGAAAAAGAGACCACTCCAATCACCTCCTCCAGGAGAAACTATGGACTTTGTCAGCTAATTGTGATGTCTTTCACTTATGTGTGTGGAGAGTCCACTCCCATGGAAGCAAGACCGTAACTTGCGTGAGAACCACGAGCAGCGAGAGGCTTATCTGGCCCTCTCCAGAGCCATGGGCAGGAAAGCTGTTGCAAGAGCTGAAGGGCTGATGATAGGAGAGAGACCTTAGACCTGACGTTAGAGCTGATGAAACAGAGCCGCAGCCTGTTCTCAGAGTCCAGTCAATTCTGCAGCTGCCTACCCAGCTTCAGAAGGCAAATTGCCACTACAGGAACATCTGGGGCTACCTACATCTTCCTAAGGCGTAGGCTACCCTTCTGTTTTTTCATAATCTTGTTCCCACAACCAAATGAAGGCAGCACTCATCATACATCCAGTCTACTTCCAACTTGTCCTTCTTTAACCAAACTCATTTTGTCAATTTTTGGTTGTAGGTGAGGAAGGGACTGGGACACATAAGACTATGTATGAAGCTCATCAAATAGTGGAGCTGTGGGTACTATTGTTTTAATTTTTCACTTAATTAAATGACCTAACACCAGAATGCCAAAGTCATATGGTCACCTTGTTAATCACCATAGAGGCATCTAAAGACTACCATATTCTCAATCAAAACCTATCTGCAATGCATAGTTTTTATTCTCTGATTTGGGGCCCAAGCTGCATGGGATATGGCTGAACTTGTACAAGGGCAAAACTCTTCGGGTGCAACTGTACTGTGTAGTATGGTTAGTTTAAACAGTGTCAGGACCTCCAGAAAAGGAAAGTGACATGATTAACTATAAAACGACCCACAGGTGATTCTGATTTCCAGCCTACTTAACCCCACTCAGGCCTCTAACACCCCTCTAATACAGAGGAGAGAACCAAGGCTTCAGAGTAAGGGAGACTTTGGTTCCTCACTCATCTCTGTCATCTTCTAACTACATGTTCAGAGCCAAATAACAACATTTCCATAACCTCAGTTTCATCCAAACTGTATGAATAACACCATCCTTGCCAGGTGGTTGCAATGATTATAAACAGTATATGTGGAACATCTGTCACAAAGATCCTACCTGGGTTGGTGACTCTGACAGATGCAACTGAATAGACAAATTCTCTTTTTTTTATGCCCCACTCCTAAGCCTTACCACTTCTATAAACAGGTGCATTCATCATCCATTGCTGTGTGACAAATTAACCCAAAACTTAGTGGCTTGAAACATGTATTATCTCAGTTTCTATGGATCAGGAATCTGAGGGTGGCTTATCTGGGTCTTCTGACTCAGGGACTGTCACAGGCTGCCGTCATCTCAATATACAACTAAGAAAGTATCTGCTTCCAAGCTCACTCCCACGCATGGTCACTGACAGGATTCAGTCCCTCCAAGCTTTGAGCTGGGACTTCATTTTCTCACTAGCTATTGGCCAGAAACCACCCTCAATTCCTTGGCATATGGGCCTCTCCATAGGACAACTTTAAATATGTCAACTTGCTCCCCTAGAGCAAGCAATCAAACAAGAACCATGGAGTGGAAGAGAGTGCTAGGAAGACAGAAGCCACAGAATTTTGAAATCTAATATTGGAAGTGATATCCCATCACTTTTGCCATAATCCATTCTTTAGAACCAGGACACTAAGTTCATCTCACATAAAAGAGAAGGGAATTACACAAGGACATGGAAACCAAAAGGCAGAGAGCTTTGAGGGCCATCTTAGTAGTGGGTGTACCATAGCAAAGATATTTTATCTTATTCTCCTTAAATTGATTATTTAGAGTTTAGGCAACATAGAAAATAATACCTTCCTTCTAATGAGAATGCACCAACTCAACAGCTGAAAGAATCCAAGGCCATGCTTGACTGTGATCAAATTGCTTTCATTGGACCGACAAGAGCAGAATGGAGCTGGCAACATTCAAGGGCTGCATTAACTAGATAAGTGCTACATTCCTAAGAAATATTGAAAAGATACACACAAGGCTTGTGTTTCTCATGAACTTCATTTATGAGCTAGACTAAGGCCCATCGTATTAGGCAGGGAGTGAAGTACAGCACATACCACATACCTTTATGGACGAGTCTTAAAATAGTGCCAGTTCTAACCTTTGTTTCAACTCCATTCCAAGATATTTAGTCTTCATCAAGAAAATAATTCCAAGACAAGTTCCCAGATGAGTGTTCAGTGGATCAAGTTGCTACCTAACCTAATCCTGAATGCCTTCCCTAAAAATAACATCCAATCCAAGGAAATATTTGGAACTGTGGGAACATGTGTTAGAATATTTGCCTTCTCTGGATGCATGAAGGAGAAATTGGTTTTTTAAAAATTTAGACTTTGATTTCTATTTCTGCTCTGCTCCCCTTTTACTTTTCTTTTCTTTTTTTTCTTTCTTTTTTTTTTTTTTTAATGGAGTTTTGCTCTTGTTGGTCAGGCTGGAGTGCAATGCCATGATCTCAGCTCACTGCAACCTCCACCTCCTGGGTTCAAGCAATTCTCCTGCCCCAGGCTCCCGAGTAGCTGAGATTACAGGCGCGAGCCACCACACCCAGCTAATTTTTGTATTTTTAGTAGAGCCAGCGTTTCACCATCTTGGCCAGACTGGTCTCAAACTCCTGACCCTCAGGTGATCCAACTGCCTCGGCCTCCCAAAGTGCTGGGATTACAGGCATGAGTCACCGTGCCCAGCCTCTGTTCTCCTTTTTCTAACCCAGTCATGAATAGCTTTTGAGTGTGTATCACCTGTCATTTATTTTTTAATTGTTGTTTGTTTTTTCTTTAGAGACAGGGTTTCATTCTGTCGCCCAGGCTAGAGTGCAGAGGAATGACATTGGCTCACTGCAGCCTCAACTCCTGGGCTCAAATGATCCTCCCACCTCAGTCTCCCCAGTAACTGGGAATACTGGTGCGTGCCATGAAACCTGGCGAATTTATTTTTTTGTAAAGACAGGGTCTTGCTATGTTGCTCAGACTAATCTCGAACTTCTGGCCTCAAGCAATCCTCCTGCCTCGGCCTCCCAAAGTGCTGAAATTACAGGTGTAAGCCGCCACACCTGGTCCGTACCTGCAATTTCTGAGCGTGAGGAAGAAGCAAGGGAATCATTTTCTGAATCTCGTTTGGTCATGGCTGATAAATGAATAAGATACCTTGCATTGTTTCCATACCCTGCAAGATGAATAATTTTTTCTGACTAAAATCTGAAGAGATCCAAGAGATCTGATTCCCCATTTTTGTACCTTATCAGTTAATGTCTTGATTATCACACATTTTGCATATCATCTTCCCTACTGACCTGAAAGGAACTTGAAAGCCATCCAAAGGGATAAAACATTCAGAGTTCAACTCCTGCTTTACCTGTGAAATGAATTTGGAGACCACCCTCTGTGTCCCTTGCCACCACCTGAAGGCACAGTGCTAATTCCCTTACCTCCTAGCCTGAGGATAGATAAACCCTCACTTATGCTGCGGAAACCCTCCTCATCTTTCCAGATCTAGGTAAAGAGCTGATATCTGGAGAAGAGGACTCTGGTAAATTTTTCAATCAGAATTAATCATTTCCCACCTCCAGCCATTTTGGTACCTAATCCAATATCCCTCTTGTAGCCTTGTAATAGATGTGTGTAAATGTCTGTCTCCTCCATTAGATTCTAAGCTCTTTGAGAGCCAAGACTGTCCCTTGGGTATTTGTAGTCCTCGGGGAGTACCTACATGATATTTGGGACATGGTAAAAATGATTGAATATATTAAGTAAGCAACTAATATTTGACATGAAGGAATATTAAAATAACTTTAAGAATGAGAGGAAGTGAGTTTATAGAGAGTAACATATTCTAACTGTAGTCCATAATCTAAGGTATGAGTCAGACAACTGAACAAAGGCTGTAGTTTCATAGTTTTTAATGGATGATACATGTCAGTACAGATATAGTTAGATCGTGCCTTTAAGTGCAGTATTAACACATGCCCCTTCATGAGAGGAATGTGCTCATCTTGAATGACTCACTTAGTGGGAACAGGACAACATGTCAGTTTGGGAGAGGCACTTTCATAATTCTCAAAATTAAGCTTCTCATTTTTACATAAAAAGAATACCAACCAAATATCAGAAAATAATTGCTTCACGGATTGTATTTCCATAGAATAGATTCTAATGCAATTTAGACTTCAGAAGCAATGTCCAAAGGATACACTAAAGGTATTTTACTAAAATAAGATGCCATAGTTTTCACATTACCATTTCTCCAGGGTATGCTGAAAAACTACTGAATATTCTGAAAAGAAACAAAAACACTAAAATTGGCTGAAAATGGGTTATAAAATTGCATCCAGCTTTTGTGCTATTATTATTTAATATGTATGAAGAGAAATAGTGCATTTATCCATGTTCTGAAAAGCAGTAATACCACTGTAAAAACGTTGATTCTCAATGAAATAGTCCCTAGAAATGTGTTACCTTAAATAATAACAACAGTAAGTGTGTGTGTGTGTGTGTGCGCGCGCGCGTGTGCACCAAGCACCGTTCTAAGCAATTTACATTTAATTTACATTTAACCCTCTCAAACCCATGGCATAGGTATTCTTATTATCCCCATTTTGCAGCTTTGGATACTGTAAATATGTCAATTCATAATCTTTAGGCAAATTCTAGTGATAGGCATTGTGCTTTTATTATATTAAAACAATTCTGAAAAACAGGACATTTTTATGCGAACATAATTCTAACTTTTTCTTCCTCTAGGATGAACCTTGCCTAAGAGACTTCTTATTCTCTCATGCAAAGAAAATCTTGGTAGAACCGCTCCCTGTGCTCAGTCCTTCAAATACTGAGAGTGAGCAGTTAAGCTCAGCCTGGGCTCCTGCCTTCCGTGTTACATGCAGAATACAATGATTTCAATGACTAACCCTTTTCTCCTAGTACAGCATAAGCAGCCATAAAGTAGTACTTACCTGAAACTATTGATTTTGCCAAACTCAAATGAATTAATAGAATAATTCTATCAAATAATTTAGATGAACTCATTATTTAATTTTTATGTGAATTGACCATCATATTGGCACAAGTTCTTTACAATATGTCAGCAGAAATAAAAATGAGGACCAGACATCACTTCACTATATAATGATTTTTTGAGCAAATATCTGGCATGACATAAGATATCTAAAAGTGTTGGATGAACAAAATGTCGAATAGAAACAAAAGGTAAGAAGATCATTGACATTAAACCTTTTTTGTACTGTGTACATATCCCCTTTCCCTTTACAAATCCACTCCCCACACCCTCCCCTCTATCTCTGCCCAGGAGTCTACACTGCTTGGACTGCATCAAGGACTTCCCTTGACACTTGTGCTCCTGGTTGAATTTGGCCAATGGGGAGGCCATTCAGGAGAGCAGAAGGAAAAAGGAGAGTGAGGATGGAATACTTATTTGAAGTACTTATTTGGATGGTGCCTCTCAAACACAACTCCAATTCCCATGACATGCCTTCTCCAAACAGCTATATTTCTTAGTTTCTCTTTGCCCTTTTAGACCCAGGGCTGCCAAGTTTCCCTATTGCTGCTAGTCATGGAGTACTGCACTACTGCTTATAGTTTCACTTCACTCTATCCACGTGAACTCTCTTCAAATTACTCAGTATGGGTGGCCATCTACTTCTTCCCAAGGCCCTGGTTGAGACACTTTCATTCTTTTAAAAATATGTGGATATTTAAAAATATCCAACCGGAAGCACAAGTGTCAAGGGAAGTCCTTGATGCAGTCCAAGCAGTGTAGAATCCTGGGCAGAAATAGAGGGGAGGGTGTGGAGAGTGGATCTGTAAAGGGAAAAGGGATATGTACACAGTACAAAATAGGTTTAATGTCAATGGTCAACTTATCTTTTGTTTCTATTCGACATTTTGTTCATCCAACACTTTCAGATATCTTTAAAAATATTTTAAAATATCCGATATTAAAATATCTTTTAATATCAACCAATATATTAAAATAGACCAGCATCTCTTCTCAACTGTTCTGTGTTTGCATTATGTGTTTATTTGAGAAAGCAAGCAGGAGACCTGGGTTCTAGTCTCAACTCTACCACTAACCAACTTTCAGATGATGAAAACTTCTGCAAGGCCACTGTGTTCTTAAGAACAAAATGGCTAGGTGCAGCAGCTCCGACCTGTAATCCCAACATTTTGGGAAGCTGAGCCAAGAGGGTTGCTTGAGGCCACGAGTTCAAGACTAGTCTGGGCAACATAGTGGGATGCCATCTCCACACACACACGAAGTTTGTAACTAGTCAGGTATGATGGTGAGCAACTATAGCCCTAGCTACTCTGGAGACTGAGGCAGGAGGATTATTTAAGCTCAGGAGTTGGAGGTTGCCGTGAGTTATGATTGCACCCAGACTCTGTCTTTAAAAAAAAAAAAAAAAAGACATTTAAGCAGCCAACAAACATATGAAAAAAAGCTCGTTATCACTGGTCACTGGAGAAATGCAAATCAAAACCACAATGAGATAGCATCTCACATCAGTTAGAATGGCGATCATTAAAAGTCAGGAAACAGCAGATGCTCCTACTATTGGTGGGAGTATAAATTAGTTCAACCATTGTGGAAGACAGTGTGGCAATTCCTTAAGGATCTACAACCAGAAATACCATTTGACCCAGCAAGCCCATTACTGGGTATATACCCAAAGGATAAATCATTCTACAACAAAGACACATGCACGCATATGTTTATTGCAGCACTATTCACAATAGCAAAGACTTGGAACCAACCCAAATGCCCATCAATGATAGACTGGATGGAAAAAATGTGGCACACCATGGAATACTATGCAGTCATAAAAAAAGGATGAGTTCATGTCCTTTGCAGGGACATGGATGAAGCTGGAAACCATCATTCTCAGCAAATGAACACAGGAACAGAAAACCAAGCACTGCATGTTCTCACTTATAGTGGGAGTTGCACAATGAGAACACATGGACATAGGAAGGGGAATATCACACACTGGGGCCTGTCGAGGGGTGGGGGGGTTAGGGGAGGGATAGCGTTAGGAGAAACACTAATGTAGATGATGGGTTGATGGGTGCAGCAAACCACCATGGCACATGTATACCTATGTAATAAACTTGCATGTTCTGCACATGTATCCCAGAACTTAAAGTATAATAAAAAATTAAAATTAAAAAAAGAATAAAATGTCCATGGCAGCAAGGATGAACAAACCAATAAAAAGGAATCATATAGACTCTTAGAGACACCATAGGACATTTTTATGTAACACTTATTAAGTGAGAAAACAGACACAGAAGAGATGAGAGACTTGTTCAAAGTTACTGCTGATGGGACAGCTTTTTGGTAGCAATCCTTGGATATAGAGGATATAGACTCCAGTTACTTGACACTTCTTTCCACTCTCCTACATATTATTTTTTTTAATTTAACAAAAACATAGCACTTAATGTGTATCAAGCACTGTTTTAAGTTCTTCACAAATGTTACCGCATATAATTATAATGTTATCTGCATTTAACAGGTGAAAAAACTGATTTTTAGAGAGGTTAAGTACCTTCTCCAAGGTCACACATCTAACCATGGCATGCAAAGTTGAGCAGGGAGACCACAGCATCCTTGCTGTTATCCATTGCGCTGTGCCACTTCTCTACACAACTGTTGGTTCAGGTTATTGTTGACATGCTCTTTCCAAACTCAGGGCCTTTGCACATTCTGATTCCTATCTGGAACATAGCTGACTGTTTCTCATTCCTCAGGTCTTACTTTTTTTTATTTTTCTTTTTAGAGACACAGTCTCACTCTGTTGCCTAAGCTGGAGGACAGTGATGCAATAGTGACTCACTGCAGCTTCCAACTCTTCAGCTCAAGCAATCCTTTTGCATCAGCCTCTGGAGTAGCTAGGACAATAGGTGCTCAACACCATGGCTAGCTAATTTTTTACTTATTTTTTGTAGAGCTGGGATCTCGCAATGTTTCCCAGGCTGGTCTCCAACTCCAGGCCCCAAGCGATACCCCTGCCCAGGCCTTCCAAAGTGCTAGGATTACAGACAAGAGCCGCTATGTAGGCCAGATCACATGTTAAATACCAAACCATGAAATAAGCCTTCTCTGACAACCTGATCTGAGCAGGTCTCCAACAATATCTTGTTCATTTTTCTGCATCAACATTCCCTATATGCTGCCTTCATGGCACTTATCCCAAGATGTAGTTAAACAAATGTGTGTTTACTTCTTTCTGCTCTGTGCCCTTCCTCCACTAGACTGTAAACTCCCTGAGAACAGGGCTAAGTCTGCTCAATGCACGACTCTATACCTAGCACCCAGAGTAGGCACTGAGTAAGAAGTATATGTTGAATCAATTATCAAATGTGTTTTATAGAGCTATAATGTACGGTGTAGAATGTAGTTGCACAAATACTCTAATAAGGGCAAAGTTGCATATAAGTCCAAAGTTCTCAAATTCGAAGTGATTATAAGAACCAGCTCTCCTCCTCCCCTTCTACCCCTTTTCTATGCTGGCTTTTTAAATGGGTATGATTCACCATGAGTAATGGTATCATCGCTGTCACCCCCGGCCAAGGGGTTTTTGAAACAGTGCAGTAGGACCCCAGGTGATGCACCATCTAGGGAGATGCTACTGGTATTTAGTGCACCACAATAGACAATTGCATTAAAAAAGAATTTTCCTGCCCTAAATTTTTCTCAAGATTTCACTTCCTCAGTTACCTCACTATCAACCCCAAAGGAAAAAAAAACCTATAATTACAGAGGGGTCATTACTTCTAAAATATTTTGATTATTTAATGATGCTAACATGCTATTAGCAATGAATCGCTTAGTTGACTGTGCTGATCTGAGGAGCAGGTGGGTTTAAGAAACATTCTACTTCCCTTCTCTTCTTCAAACTTTATAGACTGGTGTTTCAATAGCAAGAATATCTCAAGTTGTGCTTTGGCCTCTCTTGCCGCAGTTCTGTTTTGACAGTTCTGTTTCACCCAAGTAATGGCCTTGTGTCCATGACTCCCAGGGATGGATGCAAATATCCATTGTTCAAGTCAAGATATATTTTTACCTGACAGCAACCTGCATTCTGTTCAGAGAAAAGATGCATTTTATTGTTGGTAAAGAGGTTGAGCTGTAACTTGTGGATGCACAAGTTGTTGGAGTATGAATAATTGATACTAGACATAAGTCCTTTTTATGGCCTCCATTCGTTATGGGGAAAATCCAATCAGGCAGCACTGTTTTCATGTCACCAGGTTTGAAGTGTGTCTTTGGAAATTAAAACATTGGCTTTTTACGTGTGCTGAGCATGGATTTAAGTGAGTTAGACCCTGTACCTGTAAGATAGCATTAACATTAAAATATTAAAGGCAAGATTTCTACTTAAGAAGAATGAAACAGAAAATTACTAAAATGGGTCCATTGATATCATGACCTCAAAGCCCAAGTTTAAAAATAAAATAAGATTGGTAGGTTTCGTAGGAAGAAGATGATAACCTCTTCCCACAAGTTATCAAAAAGTAAGCTTGGTATGTTTGTGAACACCCTTTTTAGAATCGCTTTCATTCATGCCGGCATTTATTCAATCAACAGATTTTTATTGGGAACTTACTGTGTCAGACACTAAATGCTGGGGGTATAGCAATGAAGAAAATTGGCATGATCCTTTAACTCATAGAGAATACAGTAAATCTCTATGTATGGTACATGAAAAAAGGTCACTACAAAGTTAATTCATCAAATTCAATTGTAGGAAGTGCTGTGAAGACACATTAGCACAGGATGCAACCTTAGAGGTCATTAAGCGTGACCCTGTGATCTCAAAGGTGAGAATACTGAAATTGTGGGAAGTGAAAAGTCTTAGCTGAATGTAGACAGAGAATACAGCAGACACATTGGTCACACTGGTCAACATAGATGAAGTAGATGGAATCGTCTCTAGACATCAAGTTGACGAGACGATCAAAAGGCAAAATTCATTTGTACATTTGTTTTGGCTAAAGTCAGGCTCATAGATAATGTCATCTAAAGAGTTGTCCTTAAGAACATGTATCTTCAAAGTCTGACAATCTGAGAGGCTTTCATTTCCTGTTTTAATGTAACCAATAATGATTGTTTTCATTTCATTTTGTTTATTAAACCTATTAGTTATACATCTATCCTTTACTCACTTGTCTATTGGTTAGTTGGTTGGATGTAGCAAGGCTCAACTATTTCACAGTGGTAAAAGTCCTTTATAAAGACACAGATCATCAATTCAGTAAACAAGGAGATGAGTTGTGCTATATAGGCCTAACTTTGTTAATATTCCTTCATTCATTCAACAAATACTGACTGAGCACGTTACTATGTGTCAGCCGTGGTCCTAGAAGCTGGAGATTTTTCAGGAAACAAATAACTCCCTGGAGTTTCATTATAATGGAGGAGAAGAAAACATAAACAAATAAATAGTGCATCGACTGTGAAAAAGCTCTGAGAGAAAAGAGCAAGCTCAAAGGAAAGACAGTAACAGGATTGGGAAACCAAAAGCCTGGGTTTTTGATAGGATGATCGAGGAACTATTGATACAGTGCCATTTAAGCAGAGAACTTAAAGAAGCAAGGAAATGAGACTTGCCAGTATCTAGGACAAAGGTATACCTGGAAGAGGAAACAGCAAAAGCTAACCCTCTGAGGTAGGGTAACACTCAGCCCATTTGAGGAAGAGCAAGGAGGCCATTGTGGCTGAAGCATCATGAGTGAAAGGAAGAGAAGATGAAGATAAGGTCACATAAGTGTCAGAACACAGGTCATGTAAAGCCTTGTAAGCCATGGTAAGGATTTTGGATTTTATTCTGAATGAATTGGGAAGTCAGTGGAAGATACTGAGGCAAAGAGTGATGTATACATATAGATATATAGTACATACTTATAGATGCTCATCAACTTCTAATACTAGCTACATCCAGATAAACCCACTGTAAGTTGAAAATATTGTTAAGTTGAAATGTAGGGCTTAAAAGCTAGATGATGGGTTGATGGGCGCAGAAGACCACCATGGCACATGTATACCTGCGTAACAAACCTGCACATTCTGCACATGCATCCCAGAACTTAAAGCAAAATAAAAATTTAAAAAAAAGAAAATGCATTTAATACACCTAACCTACCGAACCTCATACCTTAGCCTAGCTTACCTTAAACATATATATATGTATATGTGTGTGTGTATATATATATACAGAGAGTTACTATAATGTGTGTTTGTTTCAAATGACAAAATTGTGTAAGATATATCTCTTTGCTGCAATATATAATACTTGTATTAATATATTGCTCTTAAGATTGCAGAATGCTCTGATTTCTATAACTGCATTTTTATCTTCCTGTTACAGATGCTTGATGGTGGCACATGAGAGAGAGAGGTGCAAAACGAAGATATAGGATTAAGGCACATTTGCAAATACACAGCTTGATACCATTTCAAATTTGGTCATGGTTATCTTTCCCATCACAACATACATTAACGTCCCAGCAGAGTGCTTCTTCTAGCACATCTCTAGTAGATACGTACAAATGATAAACAAAAAAGAAAATCTTGGAAATCAGGTCATTGCCATGGATCTTGAAGGAGTTGGAGGTGTAGCTGAGTTGTTGAGTAGCAGCTGGGGATGGCTGCTAGAGAGGTGGTACTGGAATAAAATTAGGAGTAATTCAAAGTAGAGTGTTATGGTTCCCTGGAGATATTTTTTTACTTCAAAATGTCTCCTTGTGCCTAGAGAATGCTGGCAAAACTCTAAGCAGCCCTTCTCAGCCTATCCACCAGAAGTACACCCAGAAATAAAACTTCCCAGCACAAGATTAGGTCTCGAAAATTTATTTTCATTTTTAAAAATCCTTGGGTCTTCTCTTTGGACTTTCTACTAGCCTGTTTGCCATTTCCTGGACTGGAGAATTGGGTTCTTTGTATGGTTCTGTCTACGGTTCTGGATGCTTATGACCCATATGATACTACACAAAGATTCACTGCTGATTTCATTCACTTTATGGAGAGTGGATAGGGACAAGAAGCGTTGTGTCAGATAACATAAAAGCGAGGGCTGATAAGGCTGTGGCTTTTACAGCTGTTCTTATAGAATATTTTATTAGTTTTCTTCCAGAACTGAGATGTCCCATAGCACATGAGGCCTTCCACCTCCTAATGTATTGCAATTTGTGGGATATTTAATATCTTTTGGAATTAACGTTGAGCAAAGCTAAAGGAAAAATGGTAAATATTATTTTCCTGTGTGAAGCAGGCTTACTGTACACAGCTTACCATTTTATCTGAGTCCAGTGAAACAGAACACACTCATACAGAACAAGTCACATGAAGCAGATTTCTTACTTACAGACAGGCAGCAAAGGAGAGCAAAAGCCTAGGATTCATCACAAACCAGTTCCCCAAGTCTCAGGAAAGCTGCTTGGGACAAATGGAATCTTGACCATGCTGTGTGACTCTCCACTTGCTCGGCAGCTGAGGGGCCCTGAATGGCAGGCTGCCCTGAGTTTATACGCTAAGGTCAGGTGAATCACTGGGCTAAAGCTTTGGAAGACATGCTGCTTCTAGTGGAGGACTGGAATAGAACCAAGGCCATTTCAGCCAGTCCCTCCCTATCTCAGGATTTTATAGTCCCAGCACATTCTACAGTTACTATTGAGAATGACTTTAATGCAAGTCTGTTAGAGTGTCAAAAAAAAAATTTTAATAGAAGAAAAGGAACTACCAGTGAGGAAGTGCGGAGAACTGGGTCAGTCCAAGGCCACCCGTACAACTGTCATGCATGTGGTTCTTCCCCTTTAAAATGAATTTAAGGAGTGTGTATGCTTCCAAAGTTGGAAATGTTTAGTCTATCACCATGAATATTCAATTATCTCTACATTTCCCATGACCAATAATTAGCTGTGTGTCTGATGCTTATTTAAGCATTCATAATAGGAGATGGATGTGGATATGGTATCAAAATATAGAGAATCCATTTTATATTTATGAATGTAAAATCATTGCTCGTTCCCAAATTAGTCAATTACAAAATTAAACTTACAAATCAATCAAATGTCCATGTCAGTTACTAGATTTTAATCTCTTATACTCATATAACAATCAATGAGAGCCTCAAATCTAAAAATAGCAAGATTTTCATTATAAGATTAGTGTTTTCCTTGAGTCAATAGTTCATGACATTTTTTAGCTTTCTCTAAAAGCTACTCCTATAAGATGAGCCAAAGTAAAAGAAGATAAACGTGGACATTTTACAGAAAGCTGCTATCTTTATAATCAAGCTTCTTTTTCTGAAATAACAATGTTGCTTTCTAACTCTGAGCCAAAATAGAATGAATTAGGGGTTCAATGATTATATTCTAAGGACATAATGCTATTTTGATCCTGCCTTAAAATTTCCTGTTTTATATTGCAGACTGACATAAAAAAATACACAAGATCTTCAATACATACAGAATGAAAATTAATTGAACCCAATGCTGAAATTACTAAACCATCCTATTTCCTAAGATACAGCCAATGGAAAACAAAATATTCTAATTTCCCTGAAAAAGGGCAAGGGAAGGAGAATGGAGCTTATAAAGTTCTAACATGCTTGAGAAGGATGTGGACTACTGCTTCCAAATATATATTTGGAACAGCTAAACAAACTGACATGGTTAATAAGTTTTCTCTTAAGCTCTCTGCACGTGATTCAGTCTCAACTACCGATCCCTAAACAATTTTTGTTTGTCTAAAAATGGTGGAATTTTTTTAAAAAGATATAGCTCAAACAAAATTTTGAGGTTTTGGTTTATCCGTGACAACTCCTTTTTTCCCCAACCCTACGGTGCATAACCGCTTTCAATACCAATGACAATGAAAGATGGTCTTGATTATTTTCCCTCTTCTGTGACATAAATTCTTCCAGGGATTGGTCTAGAAGGGATATGAGATGTTAGTGTGTGTGTGTGTGTGTGTGTGTGTGCAGTGGCCACATGTGGACTTTGAAGTTAGTCAGAATTGGATTTGAATCTCAGCCCAACCACTTACAAGACCTTGTTGAAATTACATAATTTCTCTGAACCCTAATTTCCTCACTTGCAAATTGTAAGCCACTTAGTATGATCTGGTCCTTTGATTGTGCTTCCAAGAGCTATCTGTGATGGCTGACTCTACGTGTCAATTCGACAAGACTATGGTGCCCAGTTGTTTGTCAAACACTAGCCTTGATGTTGCTGTGAAGGTATTTGTGGATGTGATTAACATTTACGATCAGTTGATTTTAAATAAAGATTATGCTCCCTAGTGTTGGTGGGCCTCATCCAATCAGTTGAAGGTCTCAAGAAGAAAGACTGAGGATTCCTGAGGAAGAAGCAGTTCTGCCTCAAGGCTCCAACATAGCAACTCTGCCTGAGTTTTCAGACTACTGGCCTGCCTTACAGAATAGGGACTTTCCAACCCCGAAGTTCACATAAGCTAATTCCTTAAAAAATGAATCTCTCTTTGTATGTACACACACACACACACACACACACACACACACACACATATATACCCTATTGGATATATTTTCTGAAGAACTCTAATACACTCATACTGTTGTTATGATGATGAAAGGAAAAGTTCTGTGTGGTGCTAGATACTAAGTATGCAGTAAAAGTTGGTGTCTTACTCCTTTACCACCTCCTCCCAAAATCTTACAGGCAGTTCACTCATAAGGCTATCTCTAAAAGAAAATTGACCTTATTCTTTGATCTCAGGAGAGTCAGGGAAGGGAGCAGAAGGGGAGAGAATCACAAGGGATAGATGCTCCCAAAGGAAATAGTTGATCTGTCTTTTGCTACAATTTACTCAGAAAAAGCTTCCTTGGACAGAAAAACATTAAAGTCTAGTGTGTCATTTAGCCTAGGCTGGATCTCAGTCCACCAGAGGAGAAGGCCAGATGCCGGCTGGAGTCACTATATTCTAAATGAAAGCTGTCAGCCTAGTTTTTGGACGCCATCTCACATCAAACTCAGGACCAAACTGTGCTTCACTTGGCTCTGGCATCTAAAAAGTACGTGGAGAAAAAGGATTCAAAAATAACTCCATCAGGAGAAACATGGCAAAGCGAGGCTAAGGTTCTTCTTTGTTGCTGAATGTGATAAAAATAATGCAATACATTAAACACCATCCCCATTCTTTATTTAAATTTCTAAGGGAGAAACTTATACCAAAGTCAGTTCAGTTACAGTGCTGATGCTGTTCTCTTAAGACAAATTGATACTGTCTTACTTCTCAATAACTGGACAAATAATTCACTCTCTTATCTCTATCCAGACTCTCCGACAACTTTCTATAATGGGTTAAACCAATTTCTACTGGAAAAACATTTAATTTTATGATCATTGCTTCAGAAAACACAATCACAAACTTCTACAATCAAACTAAATCAATTCCAGACCTCAAAACTTTTGGCAGCCTTCTTAATAGATTGAAAACCTATTTTAAAATATATGTGTCTAGTGAAGAAATGAGGATCAGGTGCACTCAGGCCATAGAAGAATGTAAATTGGACAGCTCTTCCTGGAGGGCAGTCTGGTAACATACACCAAATTGCAAGATGTGCATAATATTTTAACTCCATGCTTCCACTTGGAGGAAATCGTCTACAAGAAATAATGGTACAAATATGCAAAGATGTGTGCATTTGAATTGTAATGGCTATGTCAAATATGACACAAGACAAAAATCAACAAAATCATGCATCAATAAGGATCAACTCATAATGATCATGCATTCAGCGAAACACGATACAGCTGCCACAAGTGAATCACACAAAACTACTTTATGTCCACATTATATTATATTAAGTAGAAAAAAAGAGAATTTATAGTGTGCTCCCATTTTGCATTTAATAGCAATTCTGTCTGCATAAAAATTCCAGAATACTTTTATCCCTGGGTTGTTAGATGAAAGGGTACTATTATGTCTGTTTTGAAATTTTTATTACTTTCTGAACAAACAGTCCATTAAATTTTATAACCAGAAATCAATAGTTATGTAAAATACTTATCAATTTACTCTAGGTAAATAAATATAAAATATTTATTTTCACATATTTTAAGGGGAAATTTTGATTGAGGGAGTTTCAGAAAATTGGTAATTCCTAAAGAGAGGCATAAGCAGAGGAGAGAATTCTTTTCAGATTGAAACAAAACAGAATTCTATGAAATCCAGGGAATCCACAAGAAAATATTTAAATACCCATAACCCCACAAATAAGGATTTAGGCTGAGATCTATGGTACTATGCAGTACGCTCCTCAGTACCTCTAAATCGGTGGAGGAGCATGAGCAGCCTGCCAATGAACGACTGAAGTATCAGGAGGACCAACTCCAAGCACTGTCTGCCTGTGATTGACTCTATTATGTGCAATTTGACAAAGCTTTTGTTATCATCTCCGCTGGAGCTATTTTTACATTGTAAGTTTGTGTACCAATTTCTCTCTGGGTATTTTTCCATTGATTCTCACAACAAACCCTTCTAAAAAGGAAACTCAAGCCAGATATGTTTCAACATGTGTTCAGTGGTAAGGAATGCTCAGTCATTTTAGAAGAGGGATGATGTGTGGAACAGGGAAACACCTCTCATTTGTCTACTAAGACAGCAAACTAGAAGGGAGTTATCTGACTTTCTGCTCAAGGACTCCACTGTGAATAGAGAAGCACAATAAATACAGCTTCTTCTAGCTTGTCTGAAAAGGTGATAGTAAAATGAAATTAATATAAATAATAAAATTAATAGAAATAAGATGATAAAAGGTAATAGAAAATTTAACAGACCATGGAGGCCCCTTGCCACGTTAATCCTCGAGGTTCTACATAGTTGGGAGGTGGAAAATGGTCCCTGGGGAGGAGCCAGGGTAGAGTGGGAGAATAATCTGGAAGACTGAGTATAGCACCTAACTGGTAAATGGTATGAAATTATTTTCATATTTTAACAGTGGTACAGCCCCTCATTCCCAGGGTACATCATTGTTTTTTGCAGCTGATACTGAGACTAGAAGGCATGCCTTAAGTCAATGTTTCTCAATGCATATTCCTTTAAGCTAGTGATTCTAAAATGTGTGTGTTTTGCTTTCCAAAGGATATTTGGCGATGTCCAGAGGGCACTTTTTTGGTTGTCTCAACTTGGGGAGAAAATATCAGCATCTAGTCGGTAGACAGGAGAATCCTGCTAAAGACCCTACAGCTCCCACAATAAAAAATAATCTGGCCCAAAATGTCAATAGGGTCAAGTTGAGAAACACTCCTTAAGCATTATATATAAAAGTTACAATAAATTCTTCTAATTATTTTTCTTGACAGAATTTATTGATATTTCAATGACCAGAATAAATATTCTAATCCAACAGGACACAACACAAAAATAACTTGGACACTGCTAATATCTATGCTTGCTATAATGTGAACTATATTTTTTTTTTGCTCTTGATAAAACACAGGAAACCTCAGGCTAACATCCTCAGATTAGTTCAGACATGCCATTGAAGAATTATGTTCTATTTGCAGTCAAAAATGCCATGCATGGATTCTTTTAGAAAGCCTTCCTGTTCACAAAACATAGTAGTACGTTATTTCCTGCAGAGATCTCAGAAGATTAGACTACTAACACGAACGTGTGAGATGAGTAAATTTTGTCACATGTAAAATTCCTGAGATAAGATGCTTAAAATTCCTGAGACAAGATGCTTTAGAAACCTTGACCTAAAGGCCATTGGTTCTTTGAATCCACTTCACCGATCTGAAAATGTGTGTGTGTGTGTGTGTGTGTGTGTTTACCAACAATTACTGATGTGACATTGCTGAAACATGAGTTTGCAAATGTGCAGTGTGGCACCAATAGAGAGAAGCTTCCGTCTATACTAAAAAGAGGA
Organism: Macaca nemestrina; assembly: GCF_043159975.1. Taxonomy (NCBI): domain Eukaryota; kingdom Metazoa; phylum Chordata; class Mammalia; order Primates; family Cercopithecidae; genus Macaca; species Macaca nemestrina. Next base: position 169,370,235 of record NC_092128.1, on the reverse strand, counting down.
AGGCTCAAATGCTTCTTGAGAGGAAATGTTTTACAGTCCTAGACTTTAGCATTCTAGCATTTAGTATTCATTAGAAATAGCTATTGGAAACTAGGTATTTTTTCAGGGTTTATTTTAAGTAATAGTGAATTTTAAAAAGAAAAATGGTGTCTGCCTGAGCGGACACCTGAGTAAAAGGTCCAAAGACATATTTTTTTTCCTAAGGATTATGTCAAAAGACCCATCCTATATATTTTTTTTTTTTTTTTTTTTTTTTGAGACGGAGTCTCGCTCTGTCGCCCAGGCTGGAGTGCAGTGGCGCGATCTCGGCTCACTGCAAGCTCCGCCTCCCGGGTTCACGCCATTCTCCTGCCTCAGCCTCCCGAGTAGCTGGGACTACAGGCGCCCACAACCGCGCCCGGCTAATTTTTTGTATTTTTAGTAGAGACGGGGTTTCACCGTGGTCTTGATCTCCTGACCTTGTGATCCGCCCGCCTCGGCCTCCCAAAGTGCTGGGATTACAGGCGTGAGCCACCGCGCCCGGCGACCCATCCTATTTTTATTAATTGTCATTAATTTGTCAGTGGTACAATCTGAAGTTGGAGAGTACTTTGTAAAGAGCTTATCCAAGGCTAGCTCTATTGTGGATCAACCCATCATTCTTCGTGCTTAGGAGAAAGACCTTTGCACAATTTGATTTTGTCCAAGTTATTCACAGAACCAACAACGCATGTCCAGATACTTCAAAAATTGACACTTCTCAAAATAATGAGTAAAAAAAAAAAAAAAAATGGCCATTTTAAATTATGTTTGCTCCTGGAATTTTTTAGCCATTTCCACAGTTGTAGAATTCCAGATGTAAGACCCATGGTTAATTTTCATGACAAGGCATCAGCAGAAGGCAAGTTTACAAAAAGAAATTGAAGTCATACTTTTTTTGATATATCAGGATCTAAGTAAAAAAATAAAGTATAAACCAGCAATTTTCAACATGACCAAAATTTGAAAATTGTCTACCACACTTTTCTCCAATAAAAGCTCATTAATTTGCACAACAGTGTGAATGTGTTTAATGCTACTGAATTCGTACACTGAAAAACGATTAAAATGGTACATTTTTTGTTATGCATATTTTACCACAATAAAAAAAAATCCTACTAGCAACTACTAAGAAAATCAGTCCATGGAGTAAAAAATTTCAAAACGAGTCTCTTTCTAGAAACATAGAAATGTATTAAAATTTGAATCTGTGCTAGAATTTCAGCATCAGTAACAGTTTCCTGCCCCCTCTTTAACGTTCATGGTGCTGTGCATACTCATACCAAAATGGTCCGTGTTTTGAATGTCTCTTATGCCTTTTCTCATGTTCTTTTGGCTAAAAGTTTTTTACTGCGACTGTCACTCAACAACAACCTCATTATCTCAGATGTAGCCTCACAGCACCTTTCCTCAGATGCACCATTCAGCTGTCAATCCTGCTCTAAGGCCTCCCCACTGCTACTGCCTGGTAGACCTGTGGAAACTGTTCAGCCATTCTGATACATGTGCAGCACTGGAGGCATGAAGAAGTTAATACCACATGGGAAAACAGGAAACTCTAAGACACATTCTACAAAGCTTATCAGAGGGGCCCCTTCAGATCACACAAGGTTGAAATCAAGATGTTGACCAAGCTTGACTCTTATTTGGAGGCTTTGAAGGAGAAGCCGTTTACTCCAGTGGTTGAAGGAATCCAGTTCTATGGCAGCCACAGGGTGAAATTCTCATTTCCTTGCTGGCTGTCAGCCAGTGATCACTCTCAACAATTTGAGATTGCTCTCTGGTCCCTGCATGTGGGCCCTTCCATCTTCAAAGACAGCACACTGAATCCTTCTTACACTTCACATCCCTCTTAATTTCCTTCTGCCACCAGCCAGAGTATATTTATCTATATAGATATGTAGATATTTATCTATATAGATATGTAGATTTCTATATCTATATAGATACAGCTATATATCTATATAGATATGTATATAGATAAGTAGCATAGACTAAGGCTGGAAGGACACCCAAGGAACAAGTGGCACTGTGCTTCCCAGAAAATGAGCCTCAGTGGCTGGAAGATAAGGTTGAAGAGAGAATTTTTCATGAATACTCTTTTATGAGTTTTAAATTTTAAACCATGTGAATATATTGACTATTTGAAAATTAAATAAAGTTAAAATTAAAAAGAAATGCAATTATCTGTCATTGATGTTATAACATCTTATTGATATGAGAAGAGCTAAATATTGAAGCTGATTCCAGTCATACAATTTGATTTTTAAAAAACAGATGTAGCAGGGTTGTCGTTTTGAGAAATTATCTAAGCAATTTAAGCTTGTCATAGATTATCTGCCCATAAAAGATGCCTTTTATACAGGAAATAGTAATTCAGAAAGCAATCATCGTGTTATCTGGTTACATTTTAGACAGTGTAAGTCAAAAATGTAGGAATATAAAACTGTTGGTTAGAAGTTATTTCTGGTGCCCTCAAATTGATTATAGCTCAAAAGTGGTGGAAAAGTGTGCGCCATACATCAGACTATGAAACTAACAGACAAAGGCATTTTGCTCTTCTGTGAAATGTTATACAGAAAGCTTGGTCTTGAAGAACATTCCAGGAAGATTTCTGTGGTTACTTCAGAGGAAGAATTCCTTGATTTTGGTAGGCCTCTTTTCAAAATAGCCCTATGTGCTTCCAGTGCCATATTGAATTTTGGCTACAAAACTCACAATTAGTCAGCTATTAGCAAGATTTGTATTGCCTGGAAGTATTTTTTACTTTGAGCTTCTCTCTTTTTCCCTTTTGTGGAATTTCAGCAATTTACAGATAGCAAATTTATAACAGCAGTTGTTACGATCCCTTATAAGCAAAGAGATAGCTGAAGAGCATATGTCAGTCTCTAAGATGAACGAATAGGAAAATTTGAAGAACTGGGCCACTAAAACTTGCTAGATTTTTCATTCTTCCACGTGTATATTCCATGAACAGGAATGAAAGTCAGTCCTGCTGAGCTGTTATTGAAAGAATGACACAAAACTTTCAGAAGTCTCCATTCAGTCCAGACTGGAAATTCCAATAATTGATTTTTTTTTTCTAGGAGACATAAAGCTGAAATATGATGACTTCCTAACATTTTCTTAAAGTCCTAGTTTTCTGTCAAGTCCTTTGTTCAACACGGTATTGCCTATTTAAAGAATTGGATCTACCCCCATTGTATGAGTTTTTATGCTGTGTAACAAATGATCACAAATTGAACAGCTTAGCACTATAATCCACTTATTAGCTCACAGAACTGTAGATAGGAAGCCCAGGGGGGCTCAGTTAGGTTCTCTGCTTCAGATCTCACAAGGTTGAAATCCTGATGTTGACCATGCTTGACTCTTATTTGGAGGCTCTGAAGGAAAACCCACTTGTTCTGGTGGTTGAAGGAATCCAGTTCTACTGGCAGCCACAGGGTGGAGGTCTTATTTCCTTGCTGGCTGTCAGCCAGTTATCACTCTCAGCTCTTAGAGGTTGCTCTCTAGTCCCTGCACATGGCCCCCTCCATCTTCAAAGACAATACGTTGAATCCCTCTTGCACTTCACATCCTTCTTACATTTCCTTTAGCAACTGGCCAGAGAAATCTCTGGTTTTCAATGACCCATGATTAGATTAGGCCTACCCTGATAATCTCCATTTTTCCACACAAAGCACCACAATCATGGGAGTGATGCCAGTGGCAAAGGTCATCAGGACCATTTTAAATTCGGCCCACCATGCCTGCTAATGTCCTCTCCTGCATTCACCATAGAGTGAGCACACAAATTGTGATGTAAGCAAACACGGTCTTTAGGACTTTCCATTTATGTCTAATTACCAAATTCACAACAATAATTCTGTCTATCAACAGGTCTGAATCAAATCAACTCTTTGTCAGTTCTATGGGATACCAATGCCATATTCTGTTCATTCATAGGAGTTATAGTTTTAGGTACAACAGTCAATAGTAAACAAGGGTCGATTCCCGTTCCCCTCACCCACATATATATGCCTAGGAGTTATAGTTTTAGGTACGACAGTCAATAGTAAACAAGGGTCAATTCCCGTTCCCCTCACCCACATATATATGCCACATTGGGGGTTTGGTTTTGTTTTGTTTGGGGATTGCATGTTCATTTAATCACAGTCTAAAATTTTTCCTGAAAGCATGATGATAAAAATGTACCAGGATTATGAATACTACAATATTCTAGAATTCTACAGGGCATAACATGATGTATTCTGGTAAGCTCTCTGTGAGTCAGGATAGTTGAGCTATCTGTGGTAAAAGACAAAACACACCTCTGCCAAGACTAGCTCAGCAATCAGAATGATTAACTCCGAGTGCAGAGCTTGGACTTGACTAAGAACTGGAAACTCACTAACTTAAGGGGCAAGTCTCTTCTCAGTCTCCAGCCTCATGTTTAATTGGAGAACTCTGTTAATTCGAGATGCAGAACAACTTGAAGGGAAAAATGTGGAAACTGTATCCTCACATTAATTCTATTCTAAATACAATGGCTTCCTTTTCTGATGGTCTCTGCTATATTTTAAGCAAGCATGAGATATGAAAGTCCATTTTATAGGAAGATTAATCAATGAAATTTCAAATAACCAGTTCACTTAGTGAATTTAATTTTCTACTCACATAATCTAGACTTATAATGAAAACTTACAAGAATATTTTTGTGCATAAAACATGGCTATAATATTTTATATTACAGAATTTTATTGCTTTTTCTGCAGCATCCTTCTAAAAGTAGTATTAACTACATTTTTTTCATTTTACACATGGGAAAACTGAGACTAGAAGGTGGATTTGATATGCCTGAGTCACATGGTGTGACAGTACAAGAAAATATATAAAGATTTTCAACTTCCATTGTGACCACAAAAAGAAGGTGGTTTACTTGCACAAGACCAAACTACAGGATACGCTTTTTTTTTTTTAACTTTCTATGTTTTACTGATCAGATAGGAATTTAGTCTTGATAAAATTACAAAATCTAATATGAGTTGGATTAAACTGAAGAAAACGACAAAACTAGGTGTTTTTAAGCTTAACAGAAAAGCAAAGAACCACCACGCAATGCACCTACCCTAAAAATTGCACTGTTGGTTCCTCTCACAAGTGTTAGCCCACAATATTTCACAGGATATATCATCACATGCTAGAAGAAAGCATAATTAAGATTGCCTGCTGGCATTACCCTATGTTATATAATCAGTTTATTCAGAAGCCCCACTTTGTCTTCCGAAGGTTGATTCAGGAGCTTCTTAATCTGACAAGGTATGTTTTATTATGTTTTCATTCATAATGAATATTGGAGTAGTTAATGTAGGAGCTGATTCTTTATTGAAAACAATATATTATAGAGAAAAACTCTTACTCCATCTGAAAAAGCAATCTCCCAGTTCCCAATTTATTAACCATCTCAGTTTGAGTTTTTCATGAAGCTAATTTTTAATTGTGTTCAACAAGTATGTGAAAGGTCTTTTATACTAGGAAAAAAAAAAACAACAATGACTATTTTAGGCTAAGTGCTTATTAAGTAGCAAAAGCAATGAGCTTCACTTAGTTTGCATTTAATAAACCTTATATTTATTGAAGCTTGAAACTCTTGGTTATTAACACTTACATAACGTTGATTTGGTGCTTATATAAGAGCATGATCCAGGTGACATTATCCAAATTAAAGAAGAGAAAATTCCTCATAGGGATTACCTACTGCTTATAAAGGGACATTTTAGCACTACCTGAAGATCTGCTATACTAAAGTAAGCTTCAGGGGTGGTTAACAAAAATATTCCCTGGAACCCTAGAAATAAACCATTGAATTTTGAAACATTAATTTACCTTCCTATGACTTGATTCTAGTAGGTGAGAATATACTTTTAGTCCCAGATATGTAGTTTCTGGGCCCTGGTAACAACTCTCACCCTTCTTCACCATTCCAAAAATCCATAGCTCTCCTGGGAACAATAGGAGTTTTTTCCAAAAGATAGTATTTATTCAATTCCGAAATCATCAAGGCCTTCTGTGGGGCAAAGAAATCAGTCCATTCACAAAATCATTGCTGATAACATTTAATTATGTAAGCTGCCATTTGGTAATTGTGTAAGTTCAAGAGCCAAAATATGAATTTATATTTTCAATTCGTAGTCCGGATCAAGATTATTCTCAAACCAATCTTGAAGGGGCCAGATGACATACCAAGAAGCTATTTCAGGGATGATCTTCTAGCATTAATTTGAAAGAGTGAAGAATCTGGCTTTTTTGTTTGTTTATTTTCTAATACGTTCCAGAAGCCCCTTCAAAGCATGAATACATCTTATTCATGGACTTGTTCGAAACACCTTCCTTCTATTTGTGACTCTCAGCGGCAGACAATCCCCAAGGAGCTACTCTGGGTGTGCCAGACATCATGGACCTGACAATACACAGAATGAGAAATGACAAGCTAACCCTCCACTTGAAATCGATCTGTTCCTTTAAACTTTGAGGCTTAAAGACTTATTTGTCATTTTTACTCGCTCTGTAGATATGGAATTCTCTTGCAACAGTTTTTGGGGTTGAAGTTTGGTCACTGTGCAGTATTTTACTTCTTTTCCTACTTCAGGGATGCATGGTCTGAGTATGATTTATAGCCCAGCCAGTAACCAAAATGACGACATGTAGGAAAGAGGAAATTCACTGACTCCAGAGCTGAGCATCCATCTCAAAGATTTACAGTAAAAATGACAAAGAGATACCCAATAGCCAAGAAGTACTGCTAGACTCCTTGAATTCATGGTGTTCTTTATTTCAACCCATCTCAGAAACGGGGTGGAAACAAACATTTTCTGATATTCCCCTCACACTACAGTAATGGTGGTAATGGCAGTGATGCTGAGAGAGGAGAAAGAAAAAAAAAACAATCAGGCAGGCAGTTAGGGTGGGTCCTTGGTTGAATTCTTTAAAACAAAATAACAGCCTTCAGGCACAGATAAGGGAACTTGCACAGGGGGCCTTGCCTAAGACAGGCCCACAGCTGCACACATAAGAAAAGCTACCCAGGTGACTTGCCCAGACACGGCCGCAATGGAAAATACTGTCTCTTGACACATGTGCAGTAAGGGAAACAAAGCAATATGGAGTAACCTAAGCTAAGGGTCCACATATGCACTAGGAGGATGGGGTGGAGCTACCAGAAATTTGCACCTTATGCAAATAAGATGCTCAGCCCTCATTGGTTTCTTAATAAAAGCCTTCATATTCAACTGTAAAAACAGCAACCCTCTTCCAGGTCCACTCTCCACAGCAAAGAGTTTTCTTTTTACACTTATTAAACTTTTGGAAGGGCACAGTGGCTTATGCCTGGAATCCCAGCACTTTTGGAGGCCAAGATGGGCAGATCACGAGGTCAGGAGATCAAGACCATCCTGGTTAACATGGGGAAACCCCGTCTCTACCAAAAATAAAAAAAATAAAAATAAATTAGCCCGGCATGGTGGCATGCACCTGTAGTCCCAGCTACTTGGAAGGCTGAGGCAGGAGAATTGGTTGAAATCGAGAGGCAGAGGTTGCAGTGAGCTGAGATCACGCCACTGCACTCCAGCCTGGGTGACAGAGTGAGACTCTGTCTCAAAAACTAAAAATAAAAAACATTCACCTCAACCTCACCCTTTGTGTCCGTGCTCCTTAATTCTCTTGGTTTTGAGCCAAAGAACTCCACGTGATGCCTCACAATGAGAGACTGCTACATTGGCAAGATTGTGACAATGTTATTAGTAGTAATAGTAACAATTGTTGTAGAAGCATTACAATTTGCTATCCTTACAGTTCTGTAGTAGATTTTATCCTCACAGTTCTGTAGTAGATTTTACTATAACCTTTGAAGAAGACTTACTGACTCTAACCGAGAAAATAACTAATAATATATAAATAGAAACAATTTTACACTGTTGGTGGGAGTCAGACTCCCACCAACTAGTTCAACCATTGTGGAAGACACTGTGGCGATTCGTCAAGGATCTAGAACTAGAAATACCATTTGACCCAGCCATTCCATTACTGGGTATATACCCAAAGGATTATAAATCATGCTGCCATAAAGACACATCCACACGTATGTTTATTGTGGCACTACTCACAACAGCAAAGACTTGGAACCAACCCAAATGTCTATCAATGATAGACTGAATTAAGAAAATGTAGCACATATACACCACAGAATACTATGCAGCCATAAAAAAGGATGAGTTCATGTCCTTTTTAGGGACATGGATGAAGCCGGAAACCATCATTCTGAGCAAACTATCGCAAGGTCAGAAAACCAAATACCTCATGTTCTCATTCATAGGTGGGAATTGAACAATGAGAACGCTTGGACACAGGACAGGGAATATCACACACCAGGGCCTGTTGTGGGGTACGGGGAGTGGGGAGGGATAGCATTAAGAGAAACACCTAATGTAAATGACCAGTTAATGGGTGCAGCACACCAACATGGCACATGTATACATATGTAACAATCTGCATGGTGTGCACATGTACCCTAGAACTTAAAGTAAAATTTAAAAAAAAAATGAAGAAGAAGAAGAAGAACTAGCCTAAGTGTGGTAAGAGGAATGAGGAAGAATCTTCAGGTAATACACAAAAAAATTCCATGAGGGAAAGCAAAGAATTTGAAGCCAGAAAATGTATGCCCGTAATCAGCTAATCCAACTTGAGTATTTATTGAATCTCCCTGACTCTCAACCTTATCATTCACACAATGAGGGATTAAATAATATCCAACTTTCTTCTCAATTCAGAAATTTTAAGTTTCTATAATTCAATATGTATCTGTCCAGTAGGAAGTGAATATTCATTTCCCACCAAGATTACTACCAACTCTGCATTTCACATTTTTAACAACATAAACAATATTTGTTTGTTTTTCTTATTTAACTTTAAGCAACACTTGCCCAGCCATTTGACCAAGACTATCAAATACCTTTCCTCACAGGCTGACCATCATATTATGGTTTGCCCAGGACTGTCCCAGTTTTATAAGTCTAAGTCTGTTGTCCCAGGAACCCCCTCAGTCCACTCAAACCAAGGCAGCTGGTCATGCTTCTCACCACAATATTATACCAGTCACTCCCTTCATACCTCCCTTCTCCTGCAGGTTCCCTCAATGAAAAAATTCAGGTCCACCCAGTTACTGATTCAATTTCAACCAAGATAGACCTTCTACAAGGAACCGTAACAGCTGCCTTGTAATGGGCCTGGAAAGCTTTGGCCAGTTGCTTGCTCACTGAGAATTTATTCCTATACTGAGCCTGAAATCGTGCTATAACCCTGTGACCTCTTAACAATGGCCTTGACAACTTGGCAAACATTTCCCCTATTCTCAGATAGCGGTTGTAACCTGTGTTTGTATTCCTAAATGAGGGTCAAAATTCTCTTTGAACCAGTTAAACTTCCCACCTGATAGTGAGTTCTACTACTCTCTCAACTTCTATGAAATATCCCTCAGACTGGGCTCTCTTTCCCTGTTACAAACCCTCCACCCACTCCTGATGAGGAATCTAGACCAGCCTAGATCAAGCTGAGATGGCCATATACCTCCGAGCACCATAATTTGTGCTAACAGCCACCTTTGCCACCATCCCTGGTTCCTCTGAATCTTGGCTTCCCAATTCTCCCGCTAGCTTGTTATTGGAGGTTCCAGCATGAGGTATGAGGTTCCAGCCCAAACTATGGCCATGCTCACTAACATGGGATATTACCCTGTCATCCTAAACATGGCATGTCTCATCTTCGATTCCCTTATCTTTGATTTATTGCTGAAACCTGTTGTGGAACAAGTGGTGCAAATGCAGTAGCTCGGGTTCTCTCCCCACATTGGTACCAGCTGTGCCGCAGTGTGGCTAGAGAAAGGATTAAGTCAGAAAGAGAATGAGATTGCTAACACTTCTGACTCTCTTCAAATACTTAATGACCAAACTAGAAATTCATGCAACTTTTTAAACATACATGGATTATATAATTTTAACACGAAAAAAGCATTCACAGAATAAACCAGGATCTTCAGCCTCACATGATGTCTTCAGAGGCAATGGGGTAAGAATTGGATCTCCTGACAGCTGTCAGTCAATAGATAAACCAAGAATATTGTTTGAATTGAATTCACACTTTCTATTGGAGCTCTGCAATCCTTAGTGCCAAGCACCAGGAATAATAAACACAAGCCCTCTGAGGATGTAAGACCCTCCCTTCCTGGCAGAAGGTGAAAAGTAGCCGTGCTGCGGCCTTTAGGAAAGTAAGATCCTCATTCTAAGCCAAGACACGGACCTCACAAAAGGCATAGTCAAATGTGGGGAGGAGAGGAAAAGTCCAGTAGCAAGTATTGTCCAGGGACTGTTTCCCCAACAGCAGTATCAGAGGATAGGATTCAAGTGTTTCAAAAACTGGGCAACTGTCAAATTAAAAAGAGAGTCAAGACCCGTATTCACCACATGCTGGATAGGGAACGGCACGCAGGTTGGGAAGTTTGAAGTAGAACAGAGGACAGGAAGACAGGCAAATTAAGTAGTGGCAACAAAGAGGAGAGCAGTCATGGGGCAAAAAGCCAAGAGCTGCTGGAGTTAGAAATTGCTGAAGAGGCAGGATTGGCACCTACTGTGGAACAGAACAGCAGAGCAGAAGGGAGAGACAAAGGGAACTATCCATGTCAGGGTGGCAGTCTGCTGAGTCAGGGCAAAAACTGAGCTCTCTCTGGACAAGACAAGGTTATACTGGGATCTAAAGAGGTGTCATGAAGGTGATGCACCAGTGCTAAGGCAGGAAACCACGGAAAGGGAAACTAGTGGGTTTGCTTCTCCATTATGACCTCATTCTTAAAACTTCTGACAAAAGGCTCACATTGCTAAGTTCTTGTTCCAGCATTTCACTGCCAAGTGCCAGAAAAATCGGGTATGTGAAATTACCCCAGAGACCAACCAGACATTTAAGTAGTAAACTCATACACGTCCAAGACTTGTCCAATAAGGAACAATGGAGGAACCTACTAAAAATTTCTGCAGGGTCTGAGGGTTATGGAATTTGGTCAAACTCACTTTCAATAATAGTGCTCACTGCTGCCATTAAATTCCAGATGTGTAAGATGGAGTACAGGAGAGGCAACTGGCCTAGGAAAGGCCAGTGACAGTCCTTCTATAAATCCTCCAATGATCCCCACCACCTCACCCTCCCTGAAACACACACACACACACACACACACACACACGCACACACACACACATTGGAAGAAGATTGAACAAAGAATTAAGAAACCAAAAGTCAAGATCCAGATAAGCCACTCATAAATTATAAAATCTTAGACACTATGTAAATGTTCAGACTTAATTTTTTTATATGCAAAAATGAGGGTAATAATGTTGCCTTTCAGTCTTATCACAAAAATAAAAAAAGTAAAATGTGAGGAGTATAAAGTGCTAGAAATGTACACTACCATTATGACTACATAAGGATAATAGGAGAAAGCTTTTTTATTTCATTTCATTTTTTCCTTATTTCTCTACCTAAACCTACAGAAATATGTTACTTCCAGATTGAACATCTTTCAATCCTAGTAAAATATGACAAAGTACAGAGAAGCCAAAAAAAATTTGGAACATCAAGCTCATCAGAAATGCTGCTTATTGGCTGGGTGCGGTGGCTCATGCCTGTAATCCCAGCATTTGTGAGGCCAAGGTGAGTGGATCACTAGGTCAGGAGTTCGAGACCAGCCTGGCCAACATGGTGAAACCCCATCTCTACTAAAAACACAAAAATTAGCCAGGCATGGTTGAGCATGCCTGTTATCCCAGCTACTTAGGAGGCTGGGGCAGAAGAATTGCTTGAACTCAGGAGGAGGAGGTTGCAGTGAGCTGAGACATCCATAGTACTCCAACCTAGGCAGCGGAACGAGACTCCATCTTACAATAAATAAATAAATAAATAATAATAATTTAAAAAGAAAGAAAAAAATGCTGCTTATTAACAGCAACTGTTGGATACTGTCTGCATACTAATCATTAGCATAAGATTAGCATAACTGGCTCAATGCACTAACACATTACAACAGCCTTTTCCCTTTGTTTCTCTTTGTATCCCTCTCACATTGTACATTTTACTTTGTCCTTCCTCCAAAATTATGATATTTACCTGATTTTCCACTGGTAGGTCTACTTGTCCTTGTGTATAGAATTTAAACTCACTTGATTCTACGTTGAAACATTATAAATATACCTTATTTTAAAGGTCTGCATAATACAGTTACAGTGTCTATTATTTGTGGAATCTCCTTCTAACGGAGACAAATCCTGAAGTCACTGTTCTGGCCTCATGGCTTTCTTTACACTTAAGAAAAGGAAAGGGGGCCGGGCGCGGTGGCTCAAGCCTGTAATCCCAGCACTTTGGGAGGCCGAGACGGGCGGATCACGAGGTCAGGAGATCGAGACCATCCTGGCTAACACGGTGAAACCCCGTCTCTACTAAAAAATACAAAAATCTAGCCGGGCGAGGTGGCGGCGCCTGTAGTCCCAGCTGCTCGGGAGGCTGAGGCAGGAGAATGGCATAAACCCGGGAGGCGGAGCTTGCAGTGAGCTGAGATCCGGCCACTGCAGTCCAGCCTGGGCAACAGAGCAAGACTCCGTCTCAAAAAAAAAAAAAAAGAAAAAAAGAAAAGGAAAGGGGACCAAGGAAAGTGAGATGGAGAAGAACTGGGAATACTAGCAAGATTATAATTTGAAATTCTAAATTGTCTTGGAATCCTCTCTCCCCCATCCCCTACATCCAACTGCTCACTAAACTTATCTTTAGATATATTTTCATTCTGGCCTCTCTCTCTCTTTTATTCTCAATTTCCTTTTCTAAATAAAACTACTGAAAACTCTTACAATACTATTTTAACTGGTTCTTTCTTTTGGTCCTTCATTCATCCAGTCCAGCTTCCAGCTCCAATCAGCTGTCTCTGTTTAAAGCCCTCTAATTGTTCTCTGTTGTTTACAGACTGACGCCGCATCTCCAGGCACTGACCCTCGATCACACATCCAGGAGACAGGTGACAACATCTTAGCACTTTTCACCATGCATCCTCCTCTTGAATCAGAGCGGACTATTAGTAACTTTCACTAGGTGAGATTTTCTTAAATGGAAGCCCATTAAAAAAAAAACATTGGCCGGACGCGGTGGCTCATGCCTGTAATCCCAGCACTTCGGGAGGCCGAGGCAGGCAGATCACTTGAGTTCAGGAGTTTGAGACCAGCCTGGCCAACATGGTGGAACTCTGTCTCTACTAAAAATACAAAAACTAGTTGGACATGGTGGGACATGCCTGTGATCCCAGCTAATCGTGAGGCTGAGGCAGAAGAACCGCTTGAACCTGGGAGGCGGAGGTGAGCCAAGACTGTACCACTGTACTTCAGCCTGGGTGACAGAGCAAGGCTCCATCTCAAAAAAAAGTTAGAATGATCCTATCTTTTGCATCTTACAGATTAGCTTTCCATGTAAAAGGTCTTTCTGCTCTAGACAATAAAACCATTGGTCTTGTAGAACTTAGAATTGGGGAAAAAATTACCAAATCTAAATTATAGCACACTGCTATGGTTGCTGATTTCCTTTACTCTTTCAGCAAATATTTCAGTGATCCCACGACGTGTTCTTACAGTGCTTGGTACATAAGACCAAGTGAATAGTCACTGTCAACTGGGACTGTTATGAATTCTTTTTTTTTTTTTTTTTTGAGACGGAGTCTAGCTCTGCCGCCCAGGCTGGGGTGCAGTGGCCGGATCTCAGCTCACTGCAAGCTCCGCCTCCCAGGTTTACACCATTCTCCTGCCTCAGCCTCCCGAGTAGCTGGGACTACAGGCGCCCGCCACCTCACCCGGCTACTTTTTTTTTTTTGTATTTTTTAGTAGAGACGGGGTTTCACCGTGTTAGCCAGGATGGTCTCGATCTCCTGACCTCGTGATCCGCCCATCTCGGCCTCCCAAAGTGCTGGGATTACAGGCTTGAGCCACCGCGCCCGGCCTGTTATGAATTCTTTATAGAAGAAACGTTAATCCATGTAAGGCCCTCTAGACAACAGGGCAAAGAACATCCCAAATGATTTGAAAGAGCACAGAAGAAATCACAAGTGTACATATACATGGGGGATAAGTTTTAGAATTACATAATTATAATGAGCATAGTATGTTAGAGAACATAAAATTAATGATTTAATTAATGCCAAGGTCTGGTGCCACCTGTTAAAAAAAATTATAGCAACTTTTGGGTACAAGAGTCATTATCTGCACGGAAGTGGGAGGAAAGCTAAGGATGAACTCCACATTGTATAATAAATATCTCATGTGTCACTTTCTGCACCTAGGCATGAGGGGTTTTGGTAAAGTACAGAATGAGAGAAGACAAAACAAAGGAAGGAGCTTCCCAGAACTGGAGCATATGTCAACATTTTCAAATATTTAGATCTCATTAAATAGGCAAAATGATACCTTCAAAAGGCCTCTTTGATGTGTTGACATTAATTTGTTGTGATTTACTGACTTGCTGGGTCAAACCATTTCTTTTAGGATTGGAGTTCAGTTTCAGGTATAATTTATCTGGATAGCATACTAATTATTAATTCTCATGTTAGTTTTAGAATAACTGAATAAAATAGTGTTTCAAAATAGTTGGGGAACATCATAGACAATCCGGAAGTAGACCCACCCACTTAGGATCAATTGAGCTGCAACAACTTGGGGAAAGTAGAGAACACTATTTTGACAGTAAAAATGAATGAACTATCGACACACTCAACAACATGGATAAATTTCAAAAACTAGTGTGCTGAATGAAGGAAACCAGACACAAAAGAGAACACACTGCAAGATCCTATCCATATAAAATTTTACAACAGTCAGAACTAGTCTATAGTGATAGAAATCGGATCAGTAACTACCTGGGGTAGGGGGTGGAGATTGGCTTTCTGGGTGATGGAAATATTTTACATCTTATTTAGAGAGCGGTGGTTACATGGTATATCCATTTCCTAGTGCTGCCATAGCAAAGTACCACAAACCGAGTGGCTTAAACAGCAGGAATGTATTGTGTCGTAGTTCTGGAGGCCAAAAGCCTGAGACTGAGGTGTTGGCAGAGCCATGCTCCCTCTGACGGTACTAAAGAAGAATGTGATCTGGGCCTTTCTGCTAGCTTCCAGAAGTTGCTTGGCTTATGGAAGCATAACTCCAGTCTCCACATGGTGTTCTCCCTGAGTGCAAGTCTCCATCTCCAAATTTGCCCTGTTTAGAAAGACATCAGCCATATGGGATCAGGGCCCACCCTAATGGCCTCATTTTAATTTGATTATCGCTGTAAAGACCCTATCTCCAAGTGAGGTTACATTCTGAGGTACTGGGGGCTAGGAATTCAATATATCATTTTTTTGGAGAGGACACAATTCAACGCATAACATATGGTTACACATTTGTCACAACTCATAGAACTGTACACTTAAAATGTGTGCATTATATTTTGTATAAATTATACTTCAATAAAGTTGATTTCAAAGAAGTTGAATACTTATAAAAATTTTATCATGCAAATATATATTATTATCAAATAGAACTTAAAATGCGCTCTCTCTACAATAGCATGCTATAAGAATAAAACCTGTTTTGTCCTACAGTCTTCTTAACTATATTAAGTCCAGCATATTAAATTCAGCCAAAAGACATCATTTCTTCCATTCATTTTCATTTATGAAATTAACCAACTCTTGTTGAATGCTACTTATATCTTACATAAATTGAGTTATTTCCTGATAAGAACTGACTTTTTTTTTTTTAATGCAAGGATAGGAGTACAGTTAAGTAATATAATGAGGTAATGAAAAGAGAAGTCAAGTCTAGGATTCTACATGATTTTAAATCACTTTACTTTGATTTTATCAGTGGAGTGCAATGTTGAAGAGGAACTTCCACCCTCGGATGAACGGAGGAGACCTCTATAAATCCAGAGACTTGCACAGCAAAAGGCATCTAACAGACCAACTATTGATACCCTCTTGTTGGAGACATACAGAGGTCAGGTGCTTGTCTCGAGGTCACATGGCTAAGATGTCAAAATGGGGACTGAAAACCACATCTTCTGACAACTTGACCTATGCCCTTTCCAAGCCCCTTCTCTGTCCACACTCCTGTACGCTCTGTGAAACGCAGAGAGGGGGAAGAGCTTAACATAATCACCACAGAAAAGGAGGATAGAGTTTCATGTCCAAAAATGTCAAACCCGAATGTCTTGGTGGATGAAAATATGAGAATGAAAAAATGCAATACTCTAAAATTGAATAAATTGTATTGCTTATATTTGGAGCAATCTTTATTGTGGATATGTAGTTTTTCAGAAAATTCCTGTCATGTGGTAGTGTGTGAAAGTTTGAAAAATGCAGATGATTTTTGTCTTAAATGGTTCTCAAATTACATTTTAGTATATTTGTAAGAGTTTATGTCTTTGGTTAATTAAAGTGCACTCGTTTTTATTCTTTCAATTATAAAAAGTTTCTTGCCTTTAAACAGAGTGAAGCCATAGAGATAGAATGTTATGGCTCTGTAATAACCAAACAATGCAAAGTGAAATACATTTTATTTGCCTCATTAAATAGGACTTCTGACACTATGGCATAGTCCTTGCAAAAAAAGAAATTGTCTGAAGATATAGTAATTTGTGATGTGATCTCAGTGTATATCATATATATATACACACACACACATATATATATGCATACTTGTATTCATTCTTTTATTTAATTCATTTATTAAATAAAATGTGTTGAGCATTTATTACAAGTCTGACCCACCACCATAAGATTGAAAACATGAAAATACGAGAGTATTCAAATTTTCCTTTCCATTCCTTATCAGAAATATTCATTTAGTCTGTAACAATTCTTAGAACAAAATAACAACTTCAGGCCAGCTGCCAAATACCACTATCAAAACTCTTTCTGGAAACAGATGCAACTTTGACTAACCTCACTGACAATAACTTAATTTTTCCTGGGTTCTAGGTGGTCTAGGTGTCCCAGACACAGTAGAGAAATAAAATAAAGACCCTGATACCAGGAAGCTTACATTCCATTGGGAGAAACAAAAATAAACAGATAAACAGAAAATATAATGCCAGCCAGGAAAGAAGAACGAGAAAGCATGGTAGAGAGGTAGCAAGTAATGAAGGATGGGGATTTGCCATCTAAATAAGATGGTCCAGGAAGTCCTAAGTAGACGACATGTGCGCAGAGACCTGAACAGAATTATGAAGCAAGTCTGTGTATGTGTTGGGAGAAAGCATTACAACCAAAGGGCACAGCAAGGGCAAAGACCCAGGTAAAAACATATTCAGTATGTTCAAGGAACAGAGAGACCAGTGTGGCTGGGGTGCATGGAAAAGGGGGAACATTATAGAAAACAAGATGGAAATGTAAGTCCTGTCTTTGATTTTACAGTTAATGGAATAGAAAGTCTTCTGTAGTGTTCTAAGATAAAAAGAGACATAATCTGATTGACGTATCTAAAAGGTCACTTTGTTTTCTGTATGTAAATTAGATCTAGGGGAACAAGAGTAGAAGTCATAAGGCTTTTGGTGACAATCAAGGCGATGGTTTTGACAAGGGTGATAATGATGAAGCACTGCTTAAAAGTAGTTGGAGTTTGGGTGTATTTCACAAGCAGAGCCAAAGGATTTATGAATGTGTCTTGGGTATAAAGGAAAAATACCATCAAGGTTGAGCCTGAGCACTCTGATAAGTGGTGGTTTCATTTATTAAAATAGGGAAAATTGAAAAGAAGAAGAAACCAGTGCTTAGTTTAGAAACATGATAAGTTTGAGATGCCCACTAGGCATCTAAATGGAGATGTCAAATAGTTAAATATGTGAGTCTAGAGTTCAGGGACAGCTTGAGACTACAAATAAAATTTGAGAAACACCATCGTAATAATTTGTAGAGCCACAGGACTGGAAGAGAGCACTCAAAGAATGAGTGTGGATTAGAAGACAGGAGGACCAAAGACTGAGGCCTGGGTCTTTAGCAACATTTTATGGATCTGAAAGAGGAGAAGCAGCAGCAAAACAGTCCAATAACAAATGGCAGTGGAGAAGCAGGAAAACCTGGGGAATGTGGGGTACAAGAATGCAACAGGAGAAAATATTTCAACATGGTAAAAGTTATCAACTGACTCAAATGTAGTGACAGGACAAGATGAAGACAAAACACTGCTCATATGGAGATTGAGATAGAAACTAAAAATGGACAACGCAGGGCACTAGTAATCTCCATGTAGAGTATAGCTTGGGACAATACCCACATAGAGTAGGCGCAACAGAAAGTAGCAGATTGTGGTAATGTAGGTAGTAAGTATAAAATCATTTTTCCAGCAGTTTGGCTGTGAAGAACAGAGTTATGTGGCAGTAGCTGGAAAATAAAGATGTTTATATATTCTATATTTTCTAGTCACAACTACAAAATTAGTTCTGCCCTATAACCAATGTAATGTGCATAGGTGGGGCTTTTCAAATGTACAGGCCTTTTCTTAAATTATAAATTTTAATTTTAATAATGGCCATAAAATTTGACCTCAGGACGTACTTTTGATACTATCTGGAAATGTTCAGCAGGAAAAAATACTGAGAAATGTGAAGCAAAATTTAGTTTCATTGAAGCTACTAAGCATCTTAGAGTTCTTCTTCCTCTCCCAGAGGACATAACCAATTACTGCACACACCAGAAACACTCAATAAATACTAGTTGGATTCAATTTTATGCTACCAAATCCAGAGAAATTAAGGCTTATAGAAATAAACAAAATAACACTTAAATAAAACATCTGAGGTTACCTACAGATCAAGGTTCTGCCAAGAAATCTCAATGGTCATGTTCACAAAGTGTAGTACAATCTGGACAAGAAACACCTTTAAAAGACATTCTGTAAAAGCCAGAAAAATGAAACTGAATTAACTAATTAAGAGATAGGTAGACAATGATAATTCCCCTACGTTTGTATTTCATCTTCTTTATGTTTTGTAACCAGAAATAAAGAGCAAGCCTTCTCCAAGATACCGTATCCATTCTCCATGTAATTGAGTTTCTCTTCTCTGAGACTGGCAACTCTTACAAGATTATTTCTTCTAATTAAAATAATTTACACTATGCACTCCAGATTAGACATCCCTTCTCCATATATCCAAGATTCTATCTTCAGGAGACTTGAGAGAATCTCCTATCTTCAGGGAAAGATCACCCTTTCCTAGCTGCTACATCTCACTCAGATGTACTGAGGGGGTGTCCCAAGCCCCCTCCTCACTACCTCTCAACATCCAGACTCAACATCACTCTTTTGTGAGGCCACCAGGATTCATCGAATTATGGTTCTTCCCACTACTTAAATCAGTCGTCCTAAGAAATTCCAACTCCCAGGTGACCAGTTATCTACTCTAATCCCTACGACTCTTTATCCCTGTGTCTGTCCCAATCCCTGGGTCATCCTCCACTCCTGAAATTTATATTGTGCCTTCTGGAATTCAGGTCAGACATCTCCAGCACGCCCAACCACCTAAACATGTCCTTAGGGTCTTTATTGGCCTTCTTCCTCTAAGTGAAACCTGGGTCTCCCTAGGGGTGTGATACCCCTGAAACCCTCTCAAGCAGTAGTTGTTTTTTCCCACAATCCCCAGACCCTGGATGGGAGACTCGGAAGTTCCCTCCTTGCTTCTCATTGCCACTTCCGGACCATTCTTCTTCCATCTTTCCTGAAAACTCCAGCTTTGAAGCCCTGTTTCTCAAAAACCTTAGCATCCAGCTTACTGCCACTCTCCACAAACTACTTCTAATCTTGACTCTTAGTAATGTCAATACCCATATAAATGATTTTTTCAAAGTCCCTGGACTCTCAGCTCATTAAACTCCTCTTGTCCATAATCTTGATCTCAACCTTTCTTCAACCACAAACTCCCATGGTCATAAACTGGACCTTGCCATGATAAATTAAAGCAACTTCTCCTAAATTTTAGTTTCAAGGATTCAATTATCTAAAATACAGCAATCTTTTGGCTTTAATAAAATTTCATTCTATTAACCTTAGCCCATTTACTGTCCCTCACTGTTCTAAATTCTTCTTCTTTTTTGTCCTCATCAAAACTTAAATTCCATTTCAATCATTATAAATCCTTCCTGGTAAACACTCTAAATCCCTTGCTTGTCTCACTTCATAGCATTTGAACCCTGGTCAAATTCATCTCTCCATTGTCACTACTCCTCCATCTCTGCAGCTAAATACTGCTAGAGGAAAATGCACAAAAATTCTGGTTGTTCTTACTGTCAATTCATGACTTCCAACTTCCAGTGGGCCCAAAACTTATGTTACATTTTCTTAGTCCACTCACATTCTCATTTACTAAATGATTATAAGATGCCTCTCCACTCTTCTCAAATCTTCAAACTTCCTACCCTCTCTCTCTCCCAATTAACTACCTTTAAAAAAAAAAAGAAAGAAAGAAAAAACTTTACTGAGAATATTTAAACAATCAGAAGGAAACTTTCTCAAGTTCCCACCACCACTACATTGACTCACCAGCATGGTCCCATACACTATTATTTTCCTCCTATTACCGTATTTCCGTGATCCATAAAGTGTGGTCTCCAGGCCAGCAGCAGCAGTATCACTTGGGATGTTGGAAATGCAAATTCTCAGATCCACCCAGACCTATTGAATCAAAAACTCTGGAGGTGAGGCCCAGCACTTTGTGTATTATTAGTTTCTTTTTGAGACAGGGTCTTACTTTGTCACCTAGGTTGGAGTGTGGTAGTGTGATCTCAGCTCACTGCAACCTCTGCCTCCTGGGCTCAAGTGATTCTCCTACCTTGACATCTCGAATAGCTGTGAGTACAGGCATGCACCACCACACTTGGCTAATTTTTGCACTTTTTGTAGAGACAAGATTCCACCATATTGCCCAGGCTGGTCTAGAACTCCTGAGCTGAAACGATCCACCAGCCTTGGCCTCCCAAAGTGATAGGATTACAGGTGTGAGCCACCACACCCACTTTGCGTTTTAATAAGTCCTCCGAGTGAGTCTGATGCATATTAAAGAAGTTTTAAACCTCTCTAGATGATTTCAATATGCAAGTTTAAAGTCCACTGCTATGAATGAATGAACCTACTTCTATCTAAGGCCAGCCCCTTGATTTGAACACTAGGATCCATCTCCCTTTGGCCTCCTCAAAGACATTACTGCAGCAATTCTTTTTTCTCTCTTTTGAATCCTCAATCTTTTTTCTCTACTAGATCATTTCCAGTTTCCTAAAACATGTTCTAGCTCTTGTTAAAAAAGAAAATAGAAAATCCCTTGACTCTACTTCTCTCTCCAGTTACTGCCCTATTTCTCTGCTCACTTTTCTAGCAAAATGCTCTTAAAAGAAATCTACACTATTTCCAATATGTATCTTTCCATTACCATTCTCATTAAACCTGCTTTAATCAGGTTTGCCCCTATTAGTCTATGAAGTTTGGATGTGTCAAGGATACTGATGACCTCACGCTGCCAAATCCAATGGATAAGTCTCAGTCCTTATTGTACTTGGCCTATCAGCAGCAGCTGTCACTGTTGATCACTCTCTTCTCCTAGAAATACTTTTGCCACGTAATTTCCAGGAAGCCACCTTCTCTTCTCTTTAATGTTTCCTCCCTCCTACATTGGCAGCTCCTTCTGAGTGTTCTTTCTTGATTCCTCCTTAGAGGTGGAGTCTCCAGGCTTTAGTCCTTGACCCTCTTCTATTTTCTTTCCACACTCTCTCCCTCAGGGGTCTCATCTCATCTAAAGATTGTCAATGATAAATATCATCTATACACTGACATGTACAAAATTTGTATCTCCCAGGAAGACGTTGTTGTGATTGCCTCTGATTTGCTCTTGAGGTCTTTCTCTTTCTGGAGAGTGACTATAAATTCTAGCCCTGCCCTCAGAGGGCTCCAGGGAAGGGGATCGTGGATGTTTACAATGTACCTTTCACATATACTTCCTTTTTTTTTTTTTTGAGACGGAGTCTCAGTTGCCCAGGCTGGAGTGCAGTGGTGCGAACTCGGCTCACTGCAACCTCCACCTCCCAGTTTCAAGCCATTCTCCTGCCTCAGCCTCCTGAGTAGCTGGAACTACAGGCGCCCGCCACCGCACCCAGCTAATTTTTGTATTTTTAGTAGAGATGGGGTTTTGCCATGTTGGCCAGGCTGGTGTCAAACTCCTGACCTCAGGTGATCCGCCCACCTTGGCCTCCCAAAGTGCTAGGATTACAGGCTTGAGCCACCACACCCGTGATACTTCTTTACCCCAGTGGATGACCTAATGCCTGAGTGTCTGACTTGCTACCAGGTGTCTCTTTCACAGGAAACCTGTTTATACTGCAAGATGCCCTTGTGACTTTTGTCTGATCTGTATCCAGTTTATTCCTACCAACATCGCTGCTCTCTAAGAGTCCCCTGACTAGGAAAGAAGTTAGGTTCAAGTGTGTTGGTTAGGTGAGACACAGAGGACGCAACACAACAAAACTCATGAAATACAGAAACAGTTTATTAATTACAGATCCCAGAATGAAGAGGGCAGCATGCCTCTCAGGGCCAGTGGGAAGGGGGGTAGTCATCCAGGACACACACACTCAACCAGTGAGTGGGAGGCAAGAGAGAGAGAGAAAAGGACCTTTGAGCCAATGCCTTTACCAAAGTCCAGGGCATTCCCCAAGCAGGTTTACCAAGGGGAATTCTAATTGATGGGTTTGAGCAAGAAGGCATGAGTTCCTTGGAGGTACACTGTGACTGAGAGGTGATCACTGTGGCATACGTACTGTCCATGCTGGGCTTGGGGGTTAAGCCAAGAATGGCTTGTATCACCAGAGAAAGGTTAGGCCATAGGGGGTTTTGAAAGAGTGTATGTTTGAGAAGACAGAGGAAAAAGAGATCCACCAAGTTTCATAAATAAGAAAATAGTGTGGTGAGTCAAGGAGGTTATATCTAGCTGTCCCATAGGCAGATGGTTACCAGGAGGTGATTGTGTTGATCACATTGAGGGACTAGGAGAAGGCAGAGAACTGTAAACTGTGTCACAGGTGATAAAGCCCTGTTGTTGGTATGTGAAGGTCCAACTTACATTCAAAATTGATGCTTAGGTATGATAAAATTATAAGAATTCACTATAGTCTCTCTCTTAAAGTCAAGACTCATAAAGCCAACTGCCTATTCCTCACATCCCAAGCGACATCTCAAGCACAACATGTCCAAAACCAATGCTTGAGCTTTCCTCAATAACTGCACTCCTTCCACAGCGTTCCCAAATCAATCCATGGCAACTTCATGCTTCCAATTTGGAGTCATCCTCAATTCCCTGACTCCTCTCTTTCCCTCACACATCTCCTGCCAATTCAATTTATCAGCAAATCTGATTGGCTCTACTTTTAAAATGTATTCAGAAACCTCCCCTTTCTTACAACCTCCACTGCATCCACCTGTTCAAATCACTCTCTCTTGCCCAGATTAGGCAAAAGCATCCTCCCTGGTGTCATGATTCCACCTGTGCCCCATGTCAGTCTGTTCTTAACTTAGCAGCCAGAGAGATACTTTTAAGTGATGTTCGCTCAGGTCATTGCCTCACACAGAACTCTTCCACAGCTCTTTGTCTGACTCACAGTGATAGCTAACGACTTCTCAGTGCCTGACAATGCCCATGAAACTCTAGTCTGCTATTTGTCCGAACTCATCTCCTCATATTCTGCTCCTCAATCCCTCCTCTACAATCACACTGATATCCTTGCTACTCCTCTTCACATCAGCCACGATCTCGCCTTAGAGCTGTGCCGGACACTATTTGTTTGCCCCTCCAGGCACACACACTCTCCACCCTTCTCAAGCCTGCTGTGTGCCCTGGAAGGATAAACTCTATGACCTATCTCAATTCTCCCCCTGGCCCTCTGCTTCCAGGTCAATTTCACCCAATGGGGAGCTCAGATGAAGATGTAAGGAAGGGACAAGAGTGGGGTCAGGGGGTCTTTACTCCAGTGCTTCTTTCCTGCGGTGTTTATGCAGATGTCACATCCTCAGCCTAAAGTCATAGCTCCCGGCGGGCAGACTCTCCACACAGCTGTCTCTTACTCTAAGTTCTAATAACTACTTTCCTGCCACTCAGGCAGGCTTAGTGATGATGATAGCACCCCACTGTCTCCGTCTCCTAAATACCATACTGCCCCTTGTCACTTCCCTATAGCCTGCTCACAGGTTTATCATTGACACTTTTAAAAATGCTCTTCACAATATCCAGTTTGATTGTGTCATCGATCTCCTGCTCCGAGTGATGCAGGCCCTTTGCATTTGCTGTTCCTCTGCCTGCAGCAATCATTTCCAAGATACTCACACCGCATGCTCCTGCCTCTTTCAAGTCTTTGTTCAAATGTCCCCTTCACATCAAGGTCTTCCCTCTTCTACTGACTTCAAATTTCCTTTCTCCTCTCTCCCTTTGCCCTATACATCTTTCCTACAGTGATTTTTATCCATGACACCTAATCGCACTCTAAATATCAATTGATTCAAATTCACTTGTTCATTTTATTTATTGCTTATCTACCACCAGCACACTCAGCACTAGAAGCTAAACTCCCCAAGGCCAATTTTGGTTCTATTCACTGCTCTAATCCTGAGCCTTTAGAATATTGCCTAATTGCAGGTGGTCAGCATGCAAAACAAAAACAAAATGAGAACAAACAAGCAAAAACAAAAAAGCCTCCTAAATCCCCACAAGGTTAGGAGAGCTTGAAGATTCTGCATGTTTTGCTAAATGAATCCGTGATTGGTTCAGCCTTGTCCAGACCCAGTTGATTCGTTACCTAGAGATTTTGCTGAGTCTCACCACTGGTGACTCAAGATTCATACTTGCACAGGTTAAACCTAGAAAAGACAGATTTGCCCTTCAAATTCTACTTTTAAAGTACACATTATAGTTCAAAAATCATTTTAGCTGCTTAATTAGACATACGGCAGAGTCTCAGAAGTATACAGCAGCAACAGCTCTTCAGTTTGATACATGTGATTACTGAGTGTTTTCTATCTCCTAGCAGTTTATTGATCCTCTATTTTGTGGGTTTGTAGTAGAAAATAATTTTTCTACTCAAGTAATTTTGCATGGATGAATTCCCAACATCTCAGCGCAGTTATTCCAGACTGATGTAGGAAACCCAGCAGTCCTGCATTTCTCTCAGCCTCTGGGTCTGTAAAATTCTCTGTATAATTTTCTTGCTCCCTCAGTTCATCTTTCCATCAGTAAAATTAGGAAATTTTTATTCTTTTCTGGATGAAGCTCTCTTGACACCAGCCTGCCCAGGATCCAAACACAAAACCCATAAATAATTTAAAGTTTGAAAAGCCATCACTCTGATGATTGTACTTGCATCTTGTTCTTAGAAGCTCCCTTTCATGTGAGGATCTGACAATTTTTTTACTGGCATTATTGGAGGATGGCAGTCAACTCTCTTCCTTTTTCCACTGTGACCTGCTTTGGAAGTCTCTACCGCTGATTTAAGCCTGCTATGAGAACTCCATTCTTCCAACAGATGATAAAATAATGCTTTCCAAGGTTTATGCATTGTGACTAATATTGTTGGAAGGATCCATTTGAATGTCTTTTACACTCTGATAGAGATACAGGATAAAATTAACATTGGCAATATCTGAAATTGATGTCCATTGCCTATGTATATTTCAAAATGACAAATATCAACTGATGCTACAGAAGAATCATTTTCTGTCAATTGTACAGGAGGATTAATAATGCCTTGATTTATTGGGATGGAATGTGTTTACTTGGAAGGGGTCTGCACATAACTTTCTGAAATAGACATTTTTAGTAAGTAACTAACTGTTCAATAGTTAAGATTGTTGGTTGCTATATATTATAATAATAACTTGTATTTCATTTGTGGTTAAAAAGCCGCTCATTCATTATTGGAAATGTGGAATACATAGAAACACAAACTAAAGGAAAATAAAACTCAGCCCATTGCCATGTGTCAGACACAGAAGTGTGTTAGATAGACCCCTTCAAGGAAGAATGTAATGCCCAGCTTTGAGGAATGTCACCGTCAGACGGCCTCCACCTGTTCTCTCCTTCAGCAACTGCCTCAGTTTTCAAGCTGAGGTCCTGCTCATCTCAGAACAGCCCCCAGCCAATAACCAGGCAAGGCCAAAGTCAAGGAAGTGATGCAAAGGCCTAGCCATGTCCATCCACTGTGGCCCGCTCTAACAGGCAACCTTTGTTCCTGAGCTCCCACTGGCCTAGTAGAGACTGTCAAGCCTGCATCACAGTCTGATAATTCCTCTTTCTTCCCCTTTCCTTTCATAGGTATAACTCCCCAATAATCCTTCTTTTTTAAATTGAGATAAAAATACACAATATAAAATTTACCATCTTAATCATTTTTAAATGTACAGTTCGGTAGCATTGTCTATTCATTGTTATGCAACAAATCTCCAGAACTTTTTCATTTCACAAAACTGAAACCCTATATCCATTAAACAATTCTCCATTTCCCATCCTGCCAGCCTCTGTTAACCACTATTCTACTTCCTGTCTCTATGAATTTGACTACTCTAGGTACATCATGTAAGTGGAATCAAACAGCATTTGTCTTTTTGTGACTAACCTATTTCAGTTAGCATAACCTCTTCAAGGTTCATTCATGTTGTAGCATGTATTCAAATTTCCTTTCTTTTTAAGGTTGAATAATATTCCACTGTGTGTCTACACCATATTTTAAAAATCTGTTCATCTGTCCATGGGCACTTTTGTTGCTTTCACCTTTTGGTTATTATAAAGAATGCCTGCTATAAAATTGGGTGTGCAAATCTCTTCAAGACCCTGATTTTAGTTCTTCTGAATATACTCAGAAATTAAATTGTTGGATCATATAGTAATTTTTGATTGCTTGAGAAATTGCCATACTGTTTATCATAGTGGCTGCACCATTTTACATTCTCACCAACAGTGCACGAGGGTTTTGATTTCTCTACATCCTTGTCAACACTTGTTATTTTCTTTTTGTTTCATAGTAGTCATCTTAATGGGGGTAAGGTGATATTTATAATTTTGGTTTTTATTTCTCTAGTGATTAGTGATGTAGAGTATCTTTTCATATGCTTTTTGGCCATTGGCATAACTTCTTTGGAAAAATGTCTATTCAATTTATTTGCCTATTTATTAATTAAGGGTTTTGTCATTGTTGTTAAATTGTAGGAATTCAGAATATTTTAATATTTTCAATATTATCTCTCATCAGATATATGATGATATGGTTTGGCTGTGTTCCCACTCAAATCTCATCTTGAGTTTTGGTTCTCATAATCCCCACATGTCATGGGAGGGACCCAGTAGGAGGTCATTGAATCATGGAGGTGGTTACGTCCATACTGTTCTCATGGTAGTGAGTGGATTCTCATGAGATCTGATAGTTTTATAAGGGGCTTTTTCTCTTTTTCTTGGCACTTCTACTTGTTTCTGCTGTGTGAAGAAGTATGTGTTTACTTCCCCTTCCACCATGATTGTAAGTTTTCTGAGGCTTCCTCAGCCCTGTGGAACTGTGAGACAATTAAACCTCTTTCCTTTATAAATTATCCAGTCTCGATTATGTCTTCAGAGAAGAAATTAATACAATAGATTGGTGCTGGTAGAATGGGGTGCTGCTGTAAAGATACCCGAAAATGTGGAAGTGACTTGGGAACTGGGTAATAGGCAGAGGTTGAAACGGTTTGGAGGGCTCAGGAGAGGATAGGAAAATGTGGTAAAGCTTGGAACTTCCTAGAGGCTTGTTGAATGACTTTGACCAAAATGCTGATAGTAAAATGGAAAATGTCCAGGCTGAGGTAGTCTCAGATCACACGAGAAACTTGTCAGGAACTGCAGTAAAGGTCACTCTTGCTATGCAAAGAGACCGGAGGCATTTTTCCCCCTGCCCTAGAGATCTGTGGAAATTTGAACTTGAGAAAGATGATTTACTGTATCTGGAGTAAGAAACTTCTAAGTGTCAAAGTGTTCAAGAGAAAGCAGAACATAAAAGTTTGAAAACTTTGCAGGCTGATGATGCAGTAGAAAAGAAAAACCCATTTTCTAAGGAGAAATTCAAGCTGGCTGCAGAAATTTGCATGAGTAATGAGGAGCCAAATGCTAACCACCAAGACAATGGGGAACATGTCTGCAGGGCATGTCAGAGAGCTTTGCAGCAGCCCCTCTTACCACAGACCAGAGGTCTAGGAGGGAAATATGGTCTCCTGGGCCAGGGCCAGGGCCCGCCCCTCTGCTGTGTGTACCCTCCAGACTTGGTGCCCTGCATCCCAGCTGCTCCAGTCATGGCTAAAAGGGGCCAAGGTACAGCTCAGACTGGCTTCAAAGGGTGCAAGCCTCAAGACTTGGCAGCTTTGTGGTGTTGAGCCTGTGGGTGCACAGAAGTCGAGGTTTGGGACCCTCCACCTAGATTTCAGAGGATATATGAAAAGGCCTGGATGTCCATGCAGAAGTTTGCTGCAGAGGTGGAACCCTTATGGAGAACCTCAGCTAGGGCAATGTGGAAGGGAAATGTGGGGTTGGAGCCCCCACACGGAGTCACCACTAGGGCACTCCCTCGTGGAGCAGTGAGAAAAGGGCCATCATTCTCCAGACCCCAGAATGGTAGATCCACCAACAGCTTGCACTGTGTACCTGGAAAAGCCACAGACACTCAAAGCTAGCCCATGAAAGCAGCTAGGAGGGGGCCATAACCTGCAAAGCCACAGGAACGTATCTGCTCAAGGCCCTAGAAACCCACCTCTTGTATCAGGATGCCCTGGATGTGAGACATGGCGTCAAAGGAGATCATTTTTAAACTTTAAGGTTTAATGACTGCCCATTGGATTTTGGACTTGCATGAGGCCCTGTAGCTCCTTCATTCTGGCCAATTTCTCCCATTTGGAACAGATGTATTTACCCAATGCCTGTACCTTCACTGTATCTAGGAAGTAACTAACTTGCTTTTAATTTTACAGGCCCACAGGCAGAAGGGACTTGCCTTATCTCAGATGAAACTTTGGACTTGGACTTTGCAGTTAATGCTGGCATGAGCTAAGACTTTGGGAGACCATTGAAAAAGCATGATTGTGTTTTGAAACCTGAGGATATGAGATTTGGGAGAGGCCAGGTTGGAATGATATGGTTTGGCTATGTCCCCACTCATCTCATCTTGAATTGTAGTTCTCATAATCCCCATGTGTTGTGGGAGGGACCTGGTAGGAGGTCACTGAATATGGCAGTGGTTACCTCCATGCTGTTCTCATGATAGTGAGTGGATTCTCATGAGAGCTGATCATTTTATAAGGGGCTTTTTCCCTTTTGCTTGGCAATACTACTTGCTGCTGCTATGTGAAGAAGTATGTGCTTCCCCTTCCACAATGATTGTAAGTTTTCTGAGGCCTCCCCAGCTCTGAAGAACTGTGAGTCAATTAAACCTCTTTCCTTTATAAATTACCCAGTCTCGGGTATGTCTTTATTAGCAGTGTGAGAACAGACTAATACATATGATTTGCAAATACTTTTCCCATTCCATATGCTGCCTTTTTACTCTGTGGATTGTATACTTTCACGCACAAAAGTTTTTGATTTTGATGTAGTCCAATTTATTTATATTTGTTTTGTTGTCCGTGCTTTCTAACCAGGAAATTGGGGTCAAAACCAGTGTCAAGTTTTTCCTTTATTTTTTTTCTAATAAGAGTTTTACAGTTTTATGTCTTTCATTTAGGTCTTTGATCCATTGAGTTAATTTTTGTATATAATGTAAGATAAACATTTAACTTCATTTTTTTGCATGAGGATACTCAATTTGCCCAACACCATTTGTTGAATCCCCAATAATCCTATCACACTCCTAAATTTATCACACTGTCACTGCCCAGAAAACCCAACCAGCACATCTCTGAACTAGAGGTAGCTACTACTAAGATTTTGTATTTACCTATTTCATTCACACACACACATACACAGACACACACACACACACACACACTGCTGTATATGCTGCTTTTTAACATAACAATTAATTGTATATGTGTTTCTGTTTCAATAGCTATTTTCAGCACTATCAAGTTTTAAAATTCTGCAGTGAGGCTGGGCATGGTGGCTCACACCTGTAGTCCCAGCACTTTGGGAGGTTTAGGTGAGTGGATTTCTAGACCAGCCTGGGCAACACGGCAAAATCCTGTCTCTAGAAAAAAAATACAGAAATTAGCCAGGCATGGTGGTACACACCTGTGATCCCAGCCAGGCATGGTGGTGCATGCCTGTGGTCAAAGCTACTTGATGGCTTGAGCCCAGGAGGCGGAGGTTGCAGTGATCTGAGATTGTGCCACTGCACTCCAGCCTAAGCAGCAGAGCCAGACCCTATCTCAAAAGACAAAATAAAACAAAAAACTCTGTATTGACTCATAATGCGGAAGTATCGATATTCACTTAACCAATGCTTTTTAATGGCCATATTTTAGATTCTTATGAAGGTGGTTTCTTAGGTGAATAATTTAATTTGATGTCCTCCAGGGGGATGATTGCTGGAGGATTCTATCTGGCTATCTTGCTCTGCTTCCTCCTTAATGGTCATATATTAAAATATTATTTTATTTTAAAAATTCTATTTCTTGATTGACTTACAAAAAAATTCTATGCTTGAATTATAGGAAAAAAATGTAATAGACTGATTATTCTTTCAATTGTTCTTGTTTTCATCTTCTACTTGCTTATGTAAAATATGCAAAAATAAATATTTTAAGCTTCCATGCCCTACATAAAATAGAATTTGCTAGATGAGACCTAAGAACACACTTAATTCAAGTCTGGTTAGGGGTGAAGCATTTTGTAATTCCCTGAGGCACAAGATTCCCTAGAATGGCAGAGCTATTTGTTGCTACTGTTATTGCATTTGACCTCAACAATGACCAATACTAAGAAGCTCATTCTCATCAAGCTCCAAGCTCTTGTTGTTCTGGAACTCCTAACCCCAGAAACCTACTGATTTCACCGGCTCACAAAACTCTGAAAGATTTCTGACTCCAGGTTAAGAACAACTACAGGTAGAGCAAAGCACAGAAGCCAGGACAACAAGTTTCCCCTTGGCCTGTTACTGGTTCTGTTATTTTAGTTACAGCACTGGAGCATCCTGAGGCTTGTTTTCCCTCATCTCTAAATTTGCAAGAATAATTCCATTCTGCTTAACATTGTTATGAGCTTCGAACAAGAAAATATGGGAAAATAACTTATGAACAGAAGGAAGAATACAAATTTCAGTTGTTATTTTTAATAAGTAGTGAAATGATGCAAGTGGGCAAATAACCAGTGACATCATTGTCCCAGGCTTCTGGGGAAAACAGGAGAACAGTCAAACTTCAATTTTAATGTGTAAAAAACAACTCACCACAGCTATTCACATATTTGTTAAGTTTAGCTAAGTAAGGCCCCAAAATACTATTCACTGATTGACTGGCTACAGGCTTCTGCCCTGTCAGTAGCAACTCTTTAACTATCATTGAGTATTCACAGCAGCCAATGTTAAGAGATTCTAGAGTTCTTACACATACACTGATGACCAACTGGTCTAAGTTATGCTTAACCATAATAAGCATAGATTCCAGGCAGTGTTGGCATAATCCCCTGGCAGAATAAGCCAATACCATTGGTTCCAGGCCATTTGATACTACCTCTGAGTGAAGTCACTGCCACTCAGATGTGAAGAAATTGCAGACTGCCTTGCTTATTGTTGAGAAAAGCTAAAGCCTACATACAAGTCCCAAAGGGCAGAACAAACCTGGGATTCTACATCTTCCAGCATCCTCAGCCCCCGAAGTATAATGAAACAACTCTATCTGAAGTTTCCTGACCATCTTACCTTCATTGTCTTCACTTGCTCCTCCTCCTTCCTCCACTGCAATCAAATGTGTCTGAAATGAGTAAGCTGCAACTTATTTAAAGCTTCAGTTATGAACACAAAGAGAATATTCACCGTGGTCTCTCTGTATGATTATAAATGCCTGTGTCCCTGCTCTAGTTAAGAAAGGGAGACTCTGTTTTGTGATTCCTGTACTGAAATACCCAAAATATTATATTGTTTAGTCTTTCAATCAAGTGTAACTAAAGTCAGTATAAAGGATCTAGCCTGTTTGCAAAGGAAGGATCAAGGCTACGGAAACAGAAAGTCAACTTGGCATTGCTGATAACTCTGGATACAGCACAGTATCCAATGAGCATCTTAACCGGCTCAAAATCTTCTGGCAGCATTGCCATGGGGACTGTAAATACTAATGTGCTGAAAGAAAAAAGCGACTTCAGTGAAGAAAAAAAATTTGTTGGTGGGGAATTAAGATCAAAGCTTCTATTCTCCAAGCTCCAGTGCTTTAGTGGGTAGACAGAAAGGGAGATAAAGAGGGAATAAATGAAAATGAAAGAAAACCTGTTTTGCATGTAAAGATGTAGCAGTTTTTGTCCAGGTTGCAAGCCTAAATAAGACGAAAAAGATATAGATGGCATCCCTCCTCCCTCACCTCACACACCCATTTGAAACAAGTCAATAATCAATCTCTGAGGTCTCTCAACATAACTGTTACCCAAGAATAATCTTTCCATCCTTTCCTTAGAGTCCATCCTCTCTCACATCGTCTCCACAGTCCCCTCCCAATAATCCTCTCACGACCCCAGTCCTGCTCCGGTGACCTTGCCATGCCTTCATACACCTTGGCTATACCAATCCTTTACTTTCTATCCACTCCTTCATCTGCCGGATAGATCCAGCTTCCTTAACACCAAGTACATTTCTTTTGATAAGCTGAACAATGACCCTGATATCATGAAATAAAGAGAACATATTTCTGTTTTTATCTTGTTTGTCCTCATCGTGGTATTTTCCATTGTTGGACACGTCCTTGATTCAGAATCCTTCCTCCTTAGCTTCTAGGATATCAGTCTCTCCTACCTTTATTCCTACTTCTCCTTCTGTTCCCTTTCAGACTCCTTTTCTAGGTTTCCTTCCTGTCAATGTTTAGGTTTCCTAGGCTCTATCTTAAGCCCTTGGCTCTACTCAGTCCACTAACCATCCCTAAGCCAGCTTATCTGTGTATGTGTAGATGGTTGTCCTGTAACTCATGATCCCCTACCGGGCTTCAACCCTGTCCTGCTCATGTCCTACAGGACCCTCAGACTCAATGCATCTGAGCCCCTTCCAAGCCTGATCCTCCTATATCTCTGTGAATGGCCCTGCTTGTCACTCAGTGGCCATGGCCATACACCTCACAGCCACTCTAAAGACTGCCCTCTCACTTGCCCTTTCTCACCCAGTAGTCACCATCCCATAAATTGTACCTCCTTTATTTGTATCAAAGTCATCTTTTCCTTCCTTCTTCACTGCCATTATTAGTACTCATCATTTTCCTCCAGGTTTAGTGAAATAGCATACTAATTCATCTCCCTGAATGTACTGCGCTGCTCTCCCCTTTCAATCTCTATTCTAGTCACAAGTAGAATAGTGATTAAGAATTTTGAGATTTTAAACTAGGGGTCTGTGAATTCGGAGCACATGCTGGCCATATTTTTTATGGGAAAGTTCTCTAAACTTCAATTTCCTTAATTCTAGAATGAACCGAATAATATTTTTCTTAGAAGTTTGTTAGAAGTATTAAATGAGATGTTATATAAGTAACTCTTAAAACATTGCCATTTGTTTTTAAAATAAATAAATCTTCAATAAATAAAGAAACCCTTCCTCTATTAACATTATCTTACTACCACACAATCATATTAATTATTTTACTTTGTTGATTATAATCCTAAAATTACTTTTCAGAGCACCCAAAATATGTTCAGATTCCTCACTGTAGCTTCCATGAACTTCATAATCTGGCTTCTGCCTACCTTTGGTTTCATCTACTTAACCACCTTCACATGCCTTCTCTTCACCAGACACATGAGACAATTGTGGTTTGCTAAACAACCTGTTGTATCCTCAGCATATCCACATTGCATGCATGTCAGGCATCTGAAGAGGTGAAGACACAGATGAGGTTCTTGTACCTACAGAGTTTATGGCACTAGATTGTAGGGCAAGGGGATACAGTGAAGCCAAAAAACACTTATAAAACAATCTGAAAAAGCTTTGATGTAGCACCATGCAGATGGGGGTACACCGGAGGTATTATTCCCATCCACGTGGAAGAGCCTCCAAATGAGACTGTGGGGAAAGTGAACATTATCTAGGAGCTTTTGAGATTTGATCTGAGTTTTAAAGAATGAATAGGAATCTTCTAAATAGAAGAAAGACATTCTAAATAGAGGTGAAAGCAATGCGGATATGCTGAGGATACAACAGGGCATTTAGGAAACCGTAGTTTTCCCACCAGTCTGGTGAAGAGGTGGCACGTGAGGGCGGTTAAGTAGGTGAAACCAAAGGTAGCCAGAAGCCAAATTATGAAGATCATTGAAGCTGCAATGAGGAGTCTAAACTTATTTTGGG
Source organism: Macaca nemestrina (assembly GCF_043159975.1). Lineage (NCBI taxonomy): Eukaryota > Metazoa > Chordata > Mammalia > Primates > Cercopithecidae > Macaca > Macaca nemestrina. Next base: position 169,335,623 of record NC_092128.1, on the reverse strand, counting down.
TGCTCTGAAAAGTAATTTTAGGATTATAATCAATGAAGTAAAATAACTGTACTAGTCCATTCTCATGCTGCTGTAAAGAACTGCCTGAGACTGGATAATTTATAAAGAAAAGAGGTTTAATTGACTCACAGTTCCACAGGACTGGGGAGGCCTCAGGAAACTTACAATCAAGGTGGAAGGGGAAGCAAATATGTTTTTCCTCACATGGGGACAGCAAGGAAAAGTGCCAAGCAAAAGGGGAAAAGTCCATTATAAAACCATCAGATCTCATGAGAACTCACTATCACAAGAACAGCATGGAAGTAATCACCCCCATGAGTTAATTACCTCCCACCAGGTCCCTCCCATGACATGTAGGGATTATGGGAACTACAGTTCAAGATGAGATTTGTGTGGGAACACAGCCAAATCATATCAATAACTAATCAGATATGTACTGTAATAAAGGAACATTAATAGAGGAAGAGTTTCTTTATTGACTGAGGATTTATTTTTAAAATAAATATTTAAAAATATTTTAAAACAGGCAATGTTTTAAGAAGTATTTATATATCATCTCATTTACTTCTTCTAATAAACCTCTGAGAAAGGTATTTTTAGGTTCATTCTAGAGTTAAGGAAACTGAATTTTAAAGAACTTTCCGATAAAAAAAATATGGCCAGTATGTGGTCAGAATTCACAGACTTCTAGTTCAAAACCTTGAAATTCTTAATTTCAGTACAAGTATGACAAAGGAAAGGAAAAAAAGAAGGAATGAAGTGAGAAGGTAAGAATAAATGAAAGAAGAAAAAACAAAGCTGTTACTTACTATGGTAAAGTTCCAGGATCTTTTTTCTTCAGCTTCTAAGAACTCACAGATTCCCATTTTCCTCCATCAAGAGCTGCTGTAACCTCCCATAGAGAGAGTTCCTGCCATCATTTCCCTGCACGCAGTCTCCCAGGCAGCTCTGCTTCTGCGCTTTCTATTCAATGGAACCCCTGCCTCCAGCTCTGTTTAATCCACCTTCATCTGCAGCTCGTCACCCTTACAAATAACCCTTTATTAGTTCGAGAAAGATTTATTCCTTTGAGTTCTTATGGTGCCCTTACAATGAGGAGAACAAAAAGACAACATGTGAAAGGAACTAGAAGGAGGAATTTGTGCTTGTATTATTCCTCCGTAGTAACTCAGAGATTGATTGAACAAATATAGTTTGAGCACCTGCTCCTTGCCCGACAGAGCCTTATGATCAAGAAATACAATCGTTGACAAACAAGGAAGCTGGGTTGGCAATAAACTCACAAATTAGTGGATTCTTTCATTTATCTTGTGTGTGTGTGTGTGTGTGTGTGTGTGTGTGTGTGTGTGTGCGCCTACTGCATGCTAGGCACTTTTCTAGGTGCTGGGAAGATAACAGGGGCCAAAACAGAAAAAGTTCCTGCTCTCAAGGAGGTGATACTTTAGTAAAGAAAGCAGACAATAAACACCTGGGTTGCTCTAAGGGTAAAAGCATGGAAAGGAGCGAGTATGGCCACTGGGAGATTAATTATCTGCTTGAGACTCTTCAATCAAGAGGTGATTGGACATTTCTTGGAGTGGGGTGGTAATGGTGGTGAAAATTATTGAGTTCTGTAGAGCCAGCTGGATCTGCTAACAGATTAGGCATGAGATATTAAAAAGAAAAATGGCTGACTTTTTAAATTTTTTTTCTATATTTGTTTAAGGCATGAAGTATCACTTGGTTACACAGGTGTCTGGAACTCCTGGCCTCCAGTGACCCTCCCACCTCAGCTTCCTGAGTAGCTGGAATTACAGGCACGAGCCACCATGCCCCACAAAAATGGGCCAGTTCTGACACCAATGATTTTGCGTGTATACCTAGAGAAAAGGAGTTAGTTGCTTTTGTTTGAGTTGAGAAAGTCAGTAGAAAAAGTGGGCTTTTTTTCAATGAAATAAGAAGCAAGATCAAAATCTGAAAGTAGAGAATGGAGAGGAAATGCTAGAGGTTGAGAGAAGAAAATTAAATGTATGGAAGAGCATTTCATTAGTTATTTTCTTTGTGGTCTGAAGGTGAGAGAAAGATGAGAGATACTATTTGATTTTAGATTTTGGATGTTCAAGATACCTAGAAATAATGACAGCAAACATTTATATACTAATTCCCACAAGTCAGGCCCCATTCTAAGTGACTTGTATATATTATTTTATTTAATCCACACAACAACTCTTTGAGGTAGGGTCTATTGTTAACTCCATTTTTGTTGTTGTTGTTGTTTGTTTGTTTGAGATGGAGTCTCGCTCTGTTGCCCAGGCTGCAGTGCAGTGGCGCGATTCCAGCTTACTACCAGCTCGGCTTCCTGGGTTCCCGCCATTCTCCTGCCTCAGCCTCCCAAGTAGCTGGGACTACAGGCACCCACCACCACTCCTGGCTAATTTTTTGTGTTTCTAGGGAAGACAGGGTTTCACAGTGTTAGCCAGGATGGTCTCAATCTCCTAACTTCGTGATCTGCCCACCTTGGCCTCCCAAAGTGCTGGGATTACAGGCGTGAGCCACCGCGCCCGGCCCTGTTACCTCCATTTTACAGATGAGAAATACGAAGCACATAGACGGCAAGTAATCTGTACTGATCACGTAAGTTGGCTGATGAAGACATGACTTGAACTCAGGCATCATGATTGCAGGGTCTGTTCTCTTTCCTACCCCCCTGTTCTATACGTAAGTATGCAGATGAATGAGCACGGACTTAACAACTGTGCAGAAAAGGCCAAAGATATCACCAGGGGAACATCAGCATTTAAATGATATTTAAAGCCAAACAGCTAGATGAAATTATGTAGAGAGTGAATATAGGCGGAGGAGAGATTCCTGTGTTAAGCTCCCCAGTGTTTAGAGGCAGTAACATGGGGAAGATTCAGCAAACGAGCTAAGAAGGATGGCGGTGGAGGGAGGACACGAAGAGAACCAAGAGGATGTGGTGTCTCAGAGTTCATGTGTGAAAGTGTCTCCCCTAAAACCTCAACCTTCCAGAGAAGTCTAAGGGTGAGGACTTCACACAAGATGAGCAAGAACCAATTTCTTCTGGGGCGATGTTGAACCTGGAAATGAAAGCCAATCTTTCTTGGAAGACCTGGCTTGCAGAAATGTCAATCTTCGTTTCAAGCCATGGGAGAATGAGAAGCAAGACTTTAGGGAAAGAGAATAAAATAGATGTGAGAAATAACAGAGTGAGAAAGTCTTCAGGGTGTCACTAGGCCTAAATGCAGGCATCCATGATTCCCAGACCTTGGATTGCAAGAGACTCCTTAATATCTTCCCATGCCCACTTTTGCTTCACATAGTTTGAATGTGGCTTCCATTACATACAGATACAAGATTTCAAATCCAACCTCTACAATGACTGGCCTTGTGAATAAGCAGAAGAGGCACTAACAATATGATGTGTAGGATTCTGGGAAGAGCACCTTCTTGAACAGACATCTTCCCTGGTCCGCCAGCTGTGGTTTATGAAATTCCACAATGAGGATGAAATGGAATCACCATTTACAGAGTACTTTCCAGATGTCTAACCCTAAGCTAGGTACTTTTAAAATATTATCTAATTTAGATAATCAACCCTTTGGACTAGAGAAAAAGCTGCTTCTTCGAGAGTCCTTGGAAGAAATGCCTCTTCTATATAAGTAGGTTCAAAATATTGTATATGTCTTTGCCCCACTGTAATACTGGAGCAATATTAATTATAAGTAGGCTGGGCATGGTGGTTTATGCCTGTAATCCCAGTGCTTTGGGGGAGCCAAAGCAGGAGGATCACTCAAAACCAGGAGTTCGAGATGAGCTTGGGCAGCAAAGCAAGACCCCATCTCTACCAAAAAAAATCATACAAATACAATATTTAGAAATGTCAAAAATATAATTGAATGAGAAGAAATCAGTGAGACAAGGAAATGTGAATTATCAAACTGGAGACTGAAACATTGGAAACAAGATTAGGGACAGAGGACAGAGGGCTAGGAGTAAAGTGAAAGCCACAAAGAAGACAATAGCAGGCAGAAGTAAATCAGGTGTAAAAAGAAAAGGCAAGAAAGCTGTAGGCAGCTGTTGAAAGAAACATGAGCAGACTAATAGAAACCGTCTGGAAAAGAGAAAGACTTGCTCATGGAAATGCCTATTAAGAGAATTAATTATTGCTCAATATGTCAGACAGGCATTCTCAACTGGATTATAAGGTTTGAAGAGATTACACAGAAAGGAACAAATGTCCTTAGTTATCACGAGTTCAAAAAAGAGGATCTGCCTGGATTCAGATTAGAAGCAAGAGCAGAAGAAGAATGTGACATGAAAAATAAATGTCTGTGAAAGCCAGTTCTCTATTCCATGGAAAGCTTTCTATTTCTAGCTGGTATAAATAACAGGATGTTATACTTGTAATTGAGCTACCAAAACACAGAGATATCTAATGCATATAATGTGTGTTTGTGTGTGTGTGTATATATATATTTATATATTATATATAATTATATATTATATAATTATATATATTATATATATTTTTATATATTACTTTATATATTATTTTATATATTATTTATTATATATTATATATAATATAATATAATATATAATCGTATATTATAATATATATAATTATATGTAATATAATATATAAATTATAATATTAATATAATTATAGGTAATATTATATATAATACATAACATATATTACATATAATAATGTTATATATAATTTATATTATAATATTAATATAATATATAGTATTATATAATATATAATATATTTTATTCTATATAATACTATATATTATATATAATTATATAATATAATATATAATATGTAATTATATTGTATTTATATATTATAATTATATATATAATTATATATGTATCTGATTTGGTAACTAAATTATGTACATTACACATGTAATATGTTCTACCAAGCATATTGTTAAGAAAGGATTATGGGAAGGATTTAAGGTCAAGGTGACAAGGTTGCCATTTGGTGTGAAGAAATTCTTAGCAGAGTTCATTGCAGTGGGAAGAATCAATGTACAACCTTTACAATAATACCACTTTTAGAAACAGGAAACCTATCCAATACTTTGAGTGTTTGTTCTACAATTTTTCCTTTCCCAGCATTCAGGGTCCTATCTGCTTACTATCTGTGATATCTGCTAACAACCTATGGAATGTTCATTCAATTTTTTGAAGCTCAAATCTGCCCTCCCACTTGTACTTTCCCATCTCAGTCTCATTAGAGTTCTCCCTCAAGCAATTCTCTAATCAGCGTGTGTGTATAGAAAGACTATTTCTGAATGAAAGAGATTGTAATGCTTTTAAAAATGGTAGGTTCAAATGCCACTTGAACGCTTTAAAATGTTGACCCTTATCACAGACACAAAAAGAATGCTAAACTTGGAAGGAATCTGGGCATCATCTGGTACGCAATGTTCATTTTGTTCACAAATAAACTAAGACCCAGATAGACCAGAGACTGGACCAAGGCCACACTGAACAGATCACACAACTGGAAAGAGATCAGAGGTGTTCCACTCCCAGCTCCAACTTCCTTTAAAATATACCTTCTTGGACTTTTTAAAAACTTATATAAACTCCTGACAGCATTTGAATCTAGACACGAATAGCTAAAATAAAGGGGACTACTAAAAAGGCAGCGAATTAAGTCAAGAATCTCAACCACACATACCATTTTTTCTCACAGAAACTATTAGCAATTCAATGAAAGTTGGAAGGGGAGGGAAAATTGTAAATAGAAAAGAATACTCTATAATTAAAGTTTTTTGTTCTAGTTATCTATGTACCACATGGATGATTACCATAAAGTTATCAAAACATTCCATTCATTATACGTTCACCAAAAATAACTCTGGAAAAAAAATAGAATCCTGGAGGGATTGGTTACAGGCAGAGGGTAATCACTTGAGGGTGTCCTGGTCCTTTTTCAGTGTAAGCATTGGCAGCAGAATACAAACACGTCTTCATCCAAAACCAATAAACAAAAAACCCATAAGGCTGGTTGGACAGGTAGGGCAGAATGGTGAATGTTCTATATTAAATTCAAAAACTGTTTTAAACCGAAAAGGAGGTTTCTTACAATATGAAAATGGAAGCACTGATTACATAGTGAAACGAAATAGAATTTTTTTTTTCTTTTTTTCTGAGACAAGATCTCACTCTGTCACCTAGGCTTAGAGTGCAGTGGCACCATCTCGGCTCACTGCAACCTCCACCTCCTGCGTTTCAGTGAATCTCCTGCCTCAGCCTCCTGAATAGCTGGGACTACAGGTGCCCACAACCACACCCAGCTAATTTTTGTTTTTGTTTTTGTTTTTGAGAAGAAGTCTTGCTCTTGTCCCCCAGGCTGGAGTGCAGTGGCGCAATCTCAGCTCACAGCAACCTCCGTCTCCTGCGTTTCAGGGATTCTCCTGCCTCAGCCTCCTGAGTAGCTGGGATTACAGGCATCCGCCACCAAGCTCAGCTAATTTTTATACTTTTAGTAGAGACGGGTTTTTGCTATGTTGACCAGGGTGGTCTCAAACTCCTGACCTCAAGTGGTCTGCCTGACTCGGCCTCCCAAAGTGCTGGGATTACAGGCATGAGCAACCACGCCTGGTCAAAATAGGTCTCACTCAAATCTCCCAAGGTTCAGGAAGGTGCTTGCCCTGTCCGGATCTAGCACCTCCTTCCTGTAGATGATGCAGTACTAGGGAAAAAGAAGACATCCACTGATTGCTGTGAGGTCCAGAAATTCAGGTGAGGTCTCTTTCATGGCAGGGAAGAGAATGTGTAAAGACAAGTTACTCCGTGTAGGAAGAAGGGTAAGATATGAAGCCTGCAGGCCTGTGGGAGAACGGAGAATCCAGCAAAAACCCAGCTAAGTCAGGTACCAACAGATACTGAGGACTGGGCCATTCCCAGACACAAATCAGATGAGCAGGCCAGTGGTAATTAGCATCCCTGCCCAGGGATCTGAGAAACCAGCAAGGCTCAGATAAGCAGCTTGATTCTGTCTTAAAGAACTTTGATGAGACAACCTAAGGCCTTCACTTAACCTGGACTGCCAGTGAATATGAGTCATTTGTTTCAACCCTAAGCCATTTTAATACAGTGACAGATGAAACTAAAGAAAATGTGCTGCCTGCCCAGAGAAGCAGAAACAATAGGCCTGCTCGCTTTTCAGGGTATTAACCTTGAGGGGAGAAAACTGGCTTTGAGGACAGAGGAAGGAAGCAACAGCCTCCCAGGCATTAAAAAGATTAAGGGAAATAGTACTGGACTGGAGCAGAGAGGAAATTATTTGCCTGTCTCAGAGAGGACATTTCTGTTGTTATTGCCCCTATAAACTATCTTCACCCTCAGCCCTAAACCGGGCAGGGCTGATAGGATTTGTTGAGGTCATATATCAAGTTAGTCTTGCTGAGAAAACTCCAGGGGGAGGCCTGGGGCCAAGGAGTGCCCTGAAATTTATCTAAGTGACAGGATACTCAAAGCAGCAAATGGAGCGCTTGCTTGCCCCTATGGACATCACAGCCAAAACTATGCTAATTAGAGGAAGGTCTCTACCTTAGTTCCAGGGAAGAATAAAGGATCCCCAGGGTTAACCAATGACCACCTAGAATCCTTATAAACCAGGTTTGAACTTAGGTGAAAATGAAAGAAAAGGTCTTGTCATGAATATAATCAGAAGTTCAGAGATTTCCAGCAATGTCAGGAGAAAACATGAGAGCTGTAAGGTTGCACACCTGCCCTATTCATCGTATTGCAAAGATCAAGATTATACAAGTATTACAAAAGCAAGGAAGCTGTCTACTTAGCTATAAGGGGAGAAGATGTGGAAAGACATTCAGCCGCTGGGCAAATGCTGAGGATGTCTGAGGGTCCTTCAGGAGCCCCTCTCCAGCCTGTGCAGCCACCCATTTATCACCCTAAGGGCGCAGAGACATGAATAATGCCGAGCAAAGTCACAGACACACTCACCCACTCTCTGTGTAACACAGTCGGCTTTAACACATCACAGCCAAACACATTCTACTTGCTTAAACAATAGCTCTTTGGGGTTCATAGCATGCTCATCGTCTTCACATGAACCAAAAACAGCCCTTTGTCCTCCCCACTGCCCACCAATTATTTCAGTCTCCAGTTGTGTTTCCCAGGAAACAGACTTTCTAAAGCAGAATGTGGCATCCAGACACTCTACTGAGAAGAGCCCTTGCGTTCAACACCTAAGGGAGGGAGAAAAAGGGAGCAGGATTTAGCAGGAAAATGCTGAGTCATGATGCTGACTCAACGACAGCTTCAACCAACTCCAGGGCCAGCTCCAAAGTCCTGCCCCTTCAGGGTCGTCCTGAGTTGGGCCAGGATGGCCAAGATTTTATACCTTCACTGAGCAGTCCCTGGATCTGGACCACTCCAGAAATGAGTGCACCTTTGGGCAAGGCGGCTCACTGTAGCTCAGGCAGTCCCTGAGGAGCTGATGGCTGAAGGCTGATGCCAATAGCACTCCCAACAGCCGGGCAACAGTTCTTTCCTTAAAGCGGGATACGGACCACACAGCACAGCGTCTGCCAAATGTTCTACATGCATTTTCTAAATATTCACTAAACTTCAGAAAAACATAGGTGGAATTGAAGTTTGAACCTCCCAACCTTTTTCAATGCAGAAACCATAACACGAAAAGAAACATTTCTAAGTGTGAAAAATGCTTTGATACCTAGCACCCTGAAGAATTAAAGTAACAACAGCCTCTAGTATTGCAATGCTGGAACAAAGATAGAAAAGTTCCTCTGTTTTAAAACAGCCTCTCCTCTCTGTCTCCTTGTGAGAAAGGTTTATGAGTTTCAATCGGTCAGTGACTCCTTGTTGAGGGCCTGCTGTGTGCTCAGCATTCCACTAGATTCAGCTAGGCAGGATGCCAGAGAAATACATCACGCGGTCTCTAACTGAGGATGGTACGGTCTAGATGGGAAGGAGAATAAAACACCCAAGAGGATAGGAGAGCATCTTTTTGCTCAATTGCATGCTCCTGGGAGCTTTAGGTATCATGCTCTAGCAAAAAGAGCACAGGAAACTCAGCTCAGACCCTGACTTCTTAATTACTGTATGAAGCTGGTCACTTTATTGATGTGAGGTTGTTCGAGACATTTATGTCTCTGAGATCAGTTTCCTCATCTTTAAAATGGATCCACTCTGCCTAGCTTCCAGATATGAAAATGAAACGAGGCAGGGGTTGTAAACATACGTTGTACATCTTAAGAAACAATGAACATGCTTGCTGCTCTCTTCATACCCAACTCTCAGTGTGTCAGAGAAGAGACAGAAAAGCTGATGAGAGTTGGAGAAGTCAGAGATTTAAGGGTAGGGGTCTTTCGGCAAGGCCTTGAGGTCTTGAGCCTTTCAGCAAGGCCTGCAAGCTGGCAACGTTCTGCCTACCCAACATGCTCATAGTCCCTGTGGCCTGTCCTGCACAATGTTAAATTTGTGTTTACTTTGAATTCCTTCAGGAGGGGCGCATCATGCCTAATGTCTGTCTGCACAGCCCAGTGAGCAGAGAGCAGCAGGAACGGAGCTTGGGGTGAAAGACTTTATATTCTTGAATCTGCTGCAGCCCAGGAGAAACACACAGCAGAGGAACTACAGGTTGTCTCAAGGAAGTCACGAGGAGCTTCCTATAAGGATATGCATCTGTATAGGAGGGTTTAAGAAAGCTGGAAACAAGCCTGGATTGGAGGCCGTCAAAAGGCGAGGTTTCTTTTTGTGATGGATTAGCTTACTAATTTTTATCTAGGAGGCAGGCAGGAAGGTGAAATTGAGGTTTGAGGTGTCACGGGCAAAGGAGCAGACAGAAGGAGGGATCTTAAGCCTTTTTCCTGTTAGCAGTGTGGCCTTATCTCTGTCTTGTCCCAAGCCTGGTCACCGTGTAGCCCTGTCTCAACAGGGTGTCTACTCTGTGAGCATGTTTATGATCCATTGGGAAGATCACGGACCATTTGGATGTCTGATGTCTCAGCAAATGCATACATCTGCAAACTTCCTGGCTGCATTAGCTGTCTGAGTTTGCTAGCCTACCTTCATTGAGGTGGGATAATTTGTGAGTTAAGAGGTATAGGTTGAGAGAGGCCTAATTCTGACAGGGAAAGATGATACAGAGTGGAGTCTTAATGGATGAGTAAGAATGTAGCAAGCATTCTCTACAACAGAGATCATCAAAGTACGGCACCAGACAAGCATCATCTGCATCACCTGTGGACTCCTTAGAAATGCAGATTCTCCGTCTTCATCCCTCACCTACTAAGTCAGAAACCCTGGGGATAATGCCCAGCCATCTGTGGTTTACAAGACTTCCCAGTGATGCTGATCAGGCTAGAGTGAGAACCGCAGCCTTGAAGTAGGTGAGAAGGCTCACAAGTGCAGCTATGAGCAGCTCAGTGCAGCTAATAAATACTAGTGTGATTAGGAAAGGCTTTAAGGGAGAAAAGGGTGTTGAATTAGGCCTTTCAAGAGGTGGAAAAGTAGGTAGGTGTGAGGAGGAGGAGGAGGAGAGGCCGCCATAGATACAAAAACAGCATGAGCAGATGCTCTTGCCTCTGACTTAATTCTTAGCTTGGGACTTGAAGTCCAAAGATTGCAGTGCACTGAGGTTAGAATGACAAAAATATATAAGATAAGACCAAGGGTGCATTATTCTGGATTTTCAACTAAAATGAAGACTTAATGAGGAACTTTCCCAACATTAGTCTGAAGTAGTGAAAAATGCTTCAAGCAGTCCATCCGGAAGTTAGAAGTTATCAGTCAGATAATTATAGTAATTGAAAGAGATATTTTAGAGCCAAATTAAAGAGGATGTAAAAGTTACATTAATTGTCTAGAAGGCAGCCTTTGTATTGAATATGATAACACAACCTCAGCTATAAGCTTTTAGTGAAATTAAATCTCATCACGCCTAGCCAAACTTGTGACTTTCCCATATGAAGGAGTGGAACCCAACTTCCGGAAAAAACTGCTGCAACACCCACTTGCCAAGGTCTTACAAGAGGGGGACGTGACATGGAGGCTAAAAGGAACAAAACCATGATCCTAGTGAAGAAAAGACAATCTCCTTGATTTTGGACTTAATGAAATTACATGTTAACCAATTGAATCATTTCAAATCCAAGATGAGGATGTTTCAACTAGTCTTTTCATTTATCCTGGGTTGGTTTGGTTTTGTTTTTCAGAATTGATTGAGTTGCTTTTACCTTTCCTTGCCACAGGAATGCACCTGACCAATTATTCATCTTGTCTACTCCTTTGACGTGGATGAGTTTGTGTTCTGTAAACATCTTCCCAGATTGTTTTCTGGACCTTGGAATTCTGTTGAGAGTGCATGACTGATTTGCATGCTTCTGTATCCTCCCTGGCTCCATACCTCATGCAGATGTTGCCATTTATGCTTTAGCTTTTTCAGCTCCCTTTATAGCATGAAGTAGTTTCTTCATGTTCCTCTAATTGCACCCTGAGAAATTATCTATCCACATACTCACTGGCAAAAAGCAATAGCAGATGGCTTTAAAATGGAAATAGGAGTTCTTCTGGAACCTTAAAGGGAAAGATGGTGTGCAGGGAGTGGATTAATGTGCATTTCACAGTTTTAGTTCCCATTAAGAAAACTTGACTCCATCAAATCAGATACTGACTTGACAAAACTATTCATTCTGTGATGGTTGACTTGCCCTTCTTCAACAGTGACATAAGTGTCTGACTTCAGGGAAATAGAGCATTTTCTTTCCTCGCTGATGAGAAAACTATTCAAATGCATGGCCATAATATTTATTTAATTAGATTTCTGAAATCTTTCTATGGAGAAGTAAATGCAAGCCCTCCCTCTTTCCTCTTTAGACCTATAATAAAAGAAAGCTGACTTGCAGTAGTAAAATATTTTAATGTGATTTCAGTCTTCCAAAAACTGAAATTTGGAAAACACAAATTTAAGAGAAGCCTCCTATAAACTATACTGTTATTTTAATCAGCTCTTCTATTCACTTTTCTTTTTTTATTTGCCAGCTTTCCTTTTAATTGTATCATAATAACTGTCTAGACTCTGTTCTCAACTGTGATGGATTGTAGGAGACTTTGTATAAATGATGCTAGAAAAAAATAAATTAACGGTACTGTCCATTACAGTACTGTGCATTAAAGCTAGGATCAGAAAAAGCACTGACCACTTACATACCAGCTAAGATGACCTACTGTCCATTTTCTTAAAGGTTAGCGCTTGTTTGAAGACTTATATCTACCTTCCTATCAAAATGCAAGTATATAACTAAAGTGCTTCTGCACAGCCAAGGAAACTATCGTCAGAGTCAACAGACAACCTACAGAATGGGAGAAAACTTTTAATCTATCCATCTGACAAAAGCCTAATATCCACAGTCTACACGGAACTTAAACAAATTTCCAAGAAAAAAAAACCATTAAAAATTGGGCAAAGGACAGGAACAGACACTTCTCAAAAGAAGACATTCATACAGCCAACAAACATATGAGAAAAAGCTCAATATTACTGATCATTAGAAAAGTGTAAATCAAAATCACAATGAGATACCATCTCATGCCAGTCAGAATGACAATTATTGAAATGTCAAAAAAAAAAAAAAAAGATGCTGCTGATGTTGCAGAGAAAAAGAAATGCCTTTACATTGTTGATGGCAATATAAATGAGTTCAACCATTGTGGAAGACAGTGTAACAATTCCTCAAAGACCTAGAGGAAGAGATACCATTTGACCCAGCAATCCCATTCCAAGGTACATACCCAAAGGAATATAAGTCATTCTATTATAAAGATACATGCACTCATATGTTCACTGCAGCACTATTCACAATAGCAAAAACATGAAATCAACCCAAATGCCCATCACTGACAGGTTGGTTAAAGAAAATATGGTACATATACACCATGGAATACTATGCAGCCATAAAAAAGAATGAGATCATGCCCTTTGCAGGGACATGGATGGAGTTGGAAGCCATTACCCTCAGCAAACTAACACAGGAACAAAAACCAAACACTGCATATTCTCCCTTATAAGTGTGAGCTGAACGATGAAAACGCATGGATACATAGAGGGAAACAACACACACTGGGGCCTGTGAGGGGGAACAAGGGAAGGTAGAACATCAGGAAGAATAGCTAATGGTGGCTGGGCTTAATACCTAGGTCATGGGTTGATCTGTGCAGCAAACCACCATAGCATACATTCATCTATGTAACAAATCTGCACATCCCGCACATGTACTCTAGAACTTAAAATAAAGGTTGAAGAAAAAATGCAATTATAAAAAGTAATGACTTACAACAATAAGTATGTTTCTGTGTTCCTATTTAACATATTGTTTTATACTAGATGCAAAAGCTTCATGATAATCTTCATTTAGTGTTAAGTTACAGCTATGATTATAATTGTATCTGGGACTGGTCTTATGAGTTTTGAACCTTGGCAGTTTCTGGAATCACAGAAGTTCTGACTTCTTCTGTGATTCCAGGAACTGCCAAGATTCAAAGTCACAGTTATTTAGGATTTACTTAAAGCAACAACAACAATAACAATGAAAACATATTATATCAGAAGCAACTCTTCTGGGCTGATATTTAGTCAGTAGGTACTGGTATAGTCATAATGAAATACTTTCCAGCAGGTTAATCAGCTTATGCCCTGAGCCTCCCCAAACCCAGTGCCCTTCCACTCTACCTGGGCTGTCTCAGTACCTCCTCCAGTGACTCTATCTCTTAATGACTTGGCAATGAAAGAACGGTTAATACTTGGCTCATTAAGGAAGCTCTAACCATAGAATGGTCTGACTGGCTACTACTGATTGATTAGTATATATGTCATAAACATTTTAACGTCCTTCTGATTACATCTTATCAGTTACCATCTCAGTTAACATCTTAGTAGCAATATATTGGTTCCTTCTCCCATTGCTATAAAGAACTACCCGAGACTGGGTAATTTATGAACAAAAGAGGTTTAACTGGCTCATAGTTCTGCATTTTACACAGAAAACATGGCTGAGAAGTCCTTAAGAAACTTTCAATCATGGTGGAAGGTGAAGAGGAAGGAGTTACATCTTACATGGCTGGAGCAGGAGGAAGTGGGGTCGGGGAGGTGCTACACACTTTTAAACAACCAGATCTCATGAGAACTCACTCACTATCACGAGAACAGCAAGGGGGAAGTCCACCCCCATGATCCAATCACCTCTCACCAGACCCCTCCTCCAACACTGGGGATTACAATTCAGCATGAGATTTGGGCAGGGACACAAATCCAAACCATATCAATCAGTACCCTTGTGATAGTAAAGCCAGGTAGGACTGGGTCTCAGAACAACCTCTGGATGAGTGGAAAGGGATAAAAAGGAGGAAGAGTAAGCCATGAGGAGGGGGAAAAATATGATGGATGGTAGGGGGCTATTAATTGGAGGCTTCAGAAGACTGTTGTAATGGAAGACCTCTACTTCACAATTTCCTTTCAGGTCAACCTTATGAATGCCAATTACCTAATTGCTGTATTGGATTTTTCTCTGAGACAAGCTGATTTACTGTGTTCTGCAATATGGTCAGACATATTCAGCCTCTGAAGTTAAAAGCTGGTGATATTCAAGGGTGAGAAGGGTTCTGCCTACAAACATACATATATCTAGTAGATGCTTTGCCCCACCCAGATCTCCTTTGGTGTGCATCTGGGCACCCATCTCCAAGCTGTCCTAAGTGTGGGTTTTCGGTGGCTCATGGATGCACCGTCTTCTGGATAATTGGCCTTGGCCACGGAGAGCCCCTTTTCCTGGACATAGCTGAGACCTAAGCTTCCATCATCATTGGAATAGCTGCAGCTAAGGACTGATGATGCGGCCAGCCTCTTTGCAGGTTAATTTTGTGCACCACTCACACTCCAGAGTTACCAACGGCATCAGGCTGAAGTCACAGGTCAGCTATAACCACACCTTTGCTTAGTTTCTTCTCCTGTGTCATCCTGCTTGTGTCATGTCCTTAGAGATGTATTTAAAAATCTATGCATCAGGCTGCACTTTTAGGGAACCCAATGCATTTTTTCAAAACACAGAAATTGAAAACACTTTTCTTTCTAAATATACATGGCAAAAAAATTGTATTAATATAGTTTGGATATATGTCCCCTCTAAATCTCATGCTGAATTGTAATCCCCAATGTTGGAGGTGGGGCCTAGTGGGAGGTGACTGGATCATGGAGGCAGATTTCTCATGAATGGCTTAGCACTATCTCCTTGATGCTGTCCTCGCCATAGTGAATAAGTTCTCACGAGATCTGGTCATTTAAAAGCCTGTGGCACCTCCCTCCACCACACTCTTTCTTGCTCCTGCTTTTGCTATGTGTTGTGCAAGCTCCCATTTTGCCTCCCATCATGAGTAAAAGCTCCCTGAGGTCTCTCAAGAAGCCAAGCAGATGCCGGCATCATGCCTCCTGTACAACCTGCAGAACCCTAAGACAATTAAACTTCCTTTCTTTATAAATTACCCAGACTCAGCTATTTTAAAGAGATTGCAAGCAAACCTCTACTCCACAATTCCCTTTTAGGTCAATTGTATCAATGCCAATTACCTAATTCTAGGATTTTCTCTGAGACAAGACGATTTACTGTGTTCTGCAATGCGATCAGACATCTGAAGTTAAAACCTGGGATATCCATGTGTGGGATATTCATAAGTACTGTTCTAGCAATGCAAGAGCAGCCTAATACACATATGGACAATATTCAGACCTCTTACCAAACAAATTCGAGAGATATCACTACTGTGTAGCTTTGATTTTCTACAAATTATGCTAACTAGGAATCTAAAACAAATTGAATGCTGTGGCTCCATTGGCGCAATCGGTTAGCAGGCGGTACTTACAAAATGAATTGAAGCTCTGCATTTCTTTTCTGTCACAATACCTTTTGTGAGGGAGGAGGCATGGAATTTCATGGTTGAAATTTATTCTTTCCATTATGCTTTCCCTACCTCTGAAAGAGGTATTATCCTGCACAAATAAAGATTGGAAGGAAACTGTCAATACTTTGAAGACCACCAATTAACCACCTCAGCTAATAAACAGAGAAGGCACCTGGGTATTTGGGGTTTGCCCCCACCCCCACCAGATTCACTTTCCAACCTTCACTACCCTCCTTTGAAATCCAAGATTTTAACTTCTAGGGCCTGCACCAACAAGCTTCCTTGCCCTCCAGCTTTCAGTTTGGCCAATGGAAGACACTGGCCAGGGAATTAAAAGTTTAGTGCAGAATGACGTAAGCACTTTTATTCCAACAGCAACCTTCCTGGCAAGTCATCACAAGCCAGCTCTGGCCTCCTATCCAAGGACACTCTTCTTACTGGGTGGCCCTCTTCATGCAGCCACTCTACGTTCCAGTCACTAACTGCTTCCTCCCCCTGCCCCTCAGCACTCCAGCTTTTTCTGACTCCAAAGCACTGCACTCTTCTTTGATATAATACTGCACTTAACCCCACCCACATGATTCTAAACAATTCCTTTGTTGAACTCTCTTCTCTGATCCTTTTTGAGCATTTTGTTTTCTGCTTGATCACTGGGGAAAACAATACAACATCTTAAGTTGGCTAACATCAGAATTGAAAACATTTCTTACTCAAAAAAAATGCAATCTGGTAAAATATATTTAAGTAATTCTCATGGTATTGGATTACTTAGTGATATGGTTTGGCTCTGAATCCCCACCCAAATCTCACCTCACACTGTAATCTCCACGTGGTGCAGGAGGGACTTAGTGGGAGGTGATTGGATCATGGGGGCAGTGTCCCCATGCTGTTCTCATAATAGTAGGGGAGTTCTCAGGAGATCTGATGGTTTTAAAGTGTGGTGCTTTCCCTTCCTTCTCTCTCCTGCCACCTTGTGAAGATGTGCCTTGCTTCCCCTTCACCTTCCTCCATATTGGCAAGCTTCCTGAAGCCTCCTCAGCCATGTGGAACTGTGAGTCAATTAAATTTCTTTTGTTTAAAAATTACCCAGTCTCAGGTAGTATCTTCATAGCAGTGTGAGAATGGACTAATATACTTAGTAACTCCTATACACATTGCCCATTGATTCTTCGGTTATATTGTCATTCAATCATTGCTTTATTTATTCCACCAGTTATTGATCACCTAAGATTGATGCTCTGTGAGCTACAGTAACCATATGAGGCACATGACTATAGTGTCATGCACTACATCATACATTTCTTCCTATGGACAGTTTCTAGCTTACCTTTGAACAATAACTGTAGACAAATGAAGATGCTAAAGAATGGAAGGAAAGCATTCTGGCCTCTGACAGGGACTGAAGTGAGAAAACCCATGAATTATAAGGAAGTGAAAAGTGACTTAAAAGACTAGGTTTCTTACAATAAGCAACTGAAGTCCCACTCTGGAGAGGGCTCAGTGAAGAGGGTGATCAGTCCTTTGTACAGAAATGTCTATACCCTAGAAGATGCCTGGTAGCTAAGTAGACATTCTTGGAGCTGTGCTAAAAATTGGAGTGAAAGAGTCCCAAAAGCTTTGAAAACAATTTTCCAGGCTGCCCTAGCTCAGGGGCATGTCATTCAACAGTGAGTAGTCAATTTAGTGAAAGTCAGTCACACACAGTTTGATAGTCTCAAGACTAAAAAAACCAACTGCGTGACTGAATTTTTTATTTTTCACGGTAGTCATTATTGAAGGAATCTGAATTTTTCATATGATTGTTTTTAGAATAACACTGATGTTGAAACTTTGCATTATTCTTTCTGCTGCAGACATCTCGAAACAGAAAAATAAACACTGCAGAGTAGAAAAGTCTTCAGGGCAAAAGACTGGCTTAGGGCACCTCCTAAAAAAAAAATCTATAAGCAGCCAGGTGCAGTGGCTCATACCTGTAATCCCAGGAGGGATTGGGAGGCCAAGACAGGTGGATCATGAGGTCAAGAGATTGAGACCATCCTGGCCAACAGGGTGAAACTCCGTCTCTATGAAAAATACAAAAATTAACTGGCTGTGATGGTACACACCTATAATCCCAGCTATTCAGGAGGCTGAGGCAGGAGAATCGCTTGAACCCAGGAGGCGGAGCTTGCACTGAGCCGAGATCACGCCATTGCAACTCCAACCTGGGTGACAGAGTGAGACTCCGTCTCAAAAAAAAAAAAAAAAAATATATATATATATATATATATGTTCTCTTACTATATTGCTATATTTCTGAATCATAACTAAATGCTTTTTCAAAAAAAGTATTCTTTAAATGAAGAGTTGAAAAAATGTGAATATAATCAAGAAAAGCTATTGAGTTTAAGATAAACAGAGAGGGTGGCCTTCATCCTTAATCCCCACCATCTGATCCAGTTCCTGGTAGTTTCATAACTTTGTTGAATGACTTTTTTAAAAAAGCGGGAGCTATTTCTAGATGACAATAATCCCATCTAAGAGACTGAAGAGACATTTGACAAAGCTATGCAGCAGCATAGCAAATACTTAGGAAATGGTAGGTCCACATAATGTAAATTTATTTGCAGTCACATTAGGTGGATCTGTAAGTTTATTTTGAAATATAAAGACTTGATTATATTTTTGTGAAATACAGTCTAATTTCTATCATATGCTCATCTTCATCATACCTGCTATTTGCATTTTGACATCATGAGGGGAACAGGAAGCAGTATCTGCCCTAGGCACAAATTCATCTCCAGGTGAAGTGAGAGGGATGACCATTTCTTTGGTTCACTTGGTTACACTTGGGGAATAGGGATTTGGGAGAATTTGGGAACCACAGAGCCATTGTTTCTAAGGACTCTTCCCTGGTGCTGCCAGATTTCACAGTTTGAGGTTCACAACACAAGACACTTGGGATCTTCCCTCTCCTTCCCGTTCTGACATTCCAGTATGGGGCACTGTTTGTTGGCTGGTCTCTGTTAACTACAAGGGTTCGTCCATAGGATAAGAAATTTGGGAGTGAAGTAGATTCCCTGTCCCAGGCTTCAGAGTGCCTTGGGAGCTGGATAATGCCATTTAGCACCATATTCCAAAGCCAAGGTCAGTGCTTGGTAGATGGAAGACATGTAAACACTGGTAAGCACATGTAAACACTGGCTGCAAACATCTGTGGAGTGTATCAGTGCATTTTGAGATTTAGCAGAGGAACATCCACTGCACCTTTCCAAGCGGAAAGGTTTCAAAACCATAAGCAACTTCATTCGGCAAGGTAGGAAACAGATGTATTTTGTGCACAATTTGACATGAGGTAACTTTTTGGAAGGTATACGTGATAAGCATAATATACTCAACTTCCTAGAAAAATCAATGGCTTCCATGTATATTCAAACCAGGAGGTTTGGTTCTTTATGTATAATCGTTAATGGTCAACTATGGCCAAGATCAATTTAGTCTATACACTTTGGTATGGAAAGACTATTATGTCTTTATTTCTTTAAATCAACTTAGTTCAACTTTATGACTCACTCTATTGGAATTCCTACTCATGCTTGGCCCCATCCTCTAAATCCCACCACCATGCATGCACACACGTAGGGCGCATACACCCACATGTATAGACACATGCTCCCAGATAAGGCACTGAGAAGGCAAAGAAAAGGATAAAACAGCAGAAAGATCCTTCTAAGATCCTTTAATTTTTTGCTCTGCTACTGAATACATCTATTATGGTCTCTTTATGTGTAGTGACACAGCCTCTGGGTCTCACTTAGGGATGGGGATTTGGGTAAGGCTGGGAACCACAGAAGTATTCCTTTCTAAGGTCTGGTCACTGTCTCTGGAACTGCCAGACTGCAGGGCTTGAGGTCCTTTCTCCCTTTCCCATTCTGACTCAACTCTTTCCCTGCGTTCAGAACCACTCCCCTTCTCACCAACTTTGGAACTCCGTTTCTTCTAAAAGGCTGAGATTTTTATATAAAGCCAAAAAAAGCTTTGGATTTAAGATTGCTTATGTTTTCTGCCAGACTAACATCCATGTGGCAAGGAATTTCAAAGCGTGAATTCTGCCTTGAAATAGAGCAAGGAAAAAACAGGTAGAAGAGATAAAATTTATTTCCTTAGATTGTCTGCCACAGTACAAAATCAAAGTGTTTTTGGTGAAATGCAAGAGGGGTGTAAGCGGATATCTGTAAATACCAAAATAGGCAAAAAAAACACAGGTTCATAAAAGATGAATTTTAAAATACTGTTTTAGGAATTGTTTATTAATCATTATGATTTTGAAACAATCACTTTAATTCTACATTTTTACTCATCCCACCTGAAGTTCTAGTAGACTGCACAGTGGCGGGATGACAGTGTGATTTGTGAGGGTGTATCTGTGTATGTTTTCCTCTGAACTCTTACCTCACAGTATCATTTCTCTCTCAGGAGCTTGGTTTCTTTGAGAAATAAATTTAGAACTCAGGTGGGATGTCTGTGAAATAGAGGCACAAAAATCCTAGAAAACAGTTTTTTCTGATATTGAAATCTACCTCTGATAGGCATGATTTACCATCAGGTTACTTTGAGACTAACCCAACCTCTTCATACACATTTTTCATATATGGCATAGTTTGTTAAATATTTTGTTTTAAATACAAAAAAAAATGTGTTTGTGAAAAATTATGAATTGTTTCCAACTGACATGTTGTTCTAAAGCAATTTTTAAAACTTTTATGTAGAATTATTTATTCTTTTACAAGTTGACTGAGTATTCTGCTTAAAAAAGAAAAAATATTTATAAGTATATGGATAGATGCATTTTTCATGAGGAAAGAGAAATTAATATTCAAGATTTGTAGGCATATCACTGAGCTATGCTACGTGAGTTTCTGTGGAGTATATTCTCCTAAAATTTTGACCACCTACTATTTCTTGGGAAATGAGGCCCATGTTATGTTGTCACTAAATAGTCAATTAGATGCCTGCTTTCAGGGACAATTACACATTTGGTATGTTTGCACATGTCTACCAAATGTTTTCAAAATGCTTTGAAACCCAAACACATTCTAGAAGAATTGGCACTATTCTTAAACCCGTCAAGGGTCCTAAAGTTCCAGTAACAATCACAGCTTCCACAGCTGGGCTCAACATCTGTTCTGAATATAATATGGTTTGGCTCTGTGTCCCCACCCAAATCTCACCTTGAATTATTAATCCCATAATTCCCATGTGCCAAGGGCGGGACCAGGTGGAGGTAATTGGATCACGGGAGCAGTTTCCCCCATGCTGTTCTTGTGATAATGCTGAGTTTCATGAGATCTGATGGTTTTATAAGTGTCTGGCATTTCCCTTGCTTGTACCACCTCCATTTTGCTGCCCTGTGCAGAAGATGCCTGCTTCTCACTTTTCTTCTGCCATGATTGTAAGTTTCCTGAGACCTCCCCAGCCATATGGAACTGTGAGTCAATCAAACCTCTTTCCTTTATAAATTACCATCTCAGGTATTTCTTTATAGCAGTGTGAAAATGAACTAATACAAAATATGTATTTACTGGTAAACAAGAAGAATTCAGAGGCTGATCTGAAAGGATCAAATCAACTGGACCTATGTTAAATGTGGCCTGTATTTAAACCCTTTGCTGAATCTTTATACTTTTTCCTTGAAGCTACTGTCTTCCATTAATGAGGAAAGATGTAGGAGAATTCTTATTTTATACTTGTTTCACTTGGTTGACAGATGTAGGCTGATAATGAGTAAGGAGCCTTTAACAAGTGAGAAGGGTCCCAGATATGGGCTCTTTCCTTGGCTCTATAAACTTTATTAAATATTTCTATTATAAGACATGACTTATAAGAAATGTTGATTATCTTCAGGGCTTGTATTTAGCTGGTGTGACTCTGTATTAACATATTGAAATTATTTGGTACCCTTAAAATTATCCCAAATCCCCTCCCACACCACTGCTGGGTCCTCCTGACCTCCCCATTATCTAGCAAATTACCTCTAGGTCTCTTCTGATTGGTTTGGTGTCCATTTCATCTAGTTATTAACTGTTTTTCACATTGTCTCAGTTCTCTTAATTATCTTGCTTTTCTGTGCTTGAAGATAAGCCAGATTGATGGTAGGGTTTACAGAATACTTTTTATAAGTAAGTCATTTTCCATTATGAAAAGAACCTTTTATTTCAAGTACTTGTTCCTTTGGAGACCCTACTAATGTAGTCAACAAAGCAAGAAAGAACTAGAAATTATAACACATCATGTACCCAGTGCTTCTCCGCCCCTAGCTTCTCATGACAATCCCTTCATTACCCTCTCTACTCTCTTGTGCCATGCGTGAGTCCTCTTGCCATCCCACCCCACCATACACCTGACGCCCAAATTGGTGTTCCTCACTCAGCTTGCCTTACTTGGGACATGCCATGTTTACACTTTCACAGATTCCTCCCATTCTTTTTATATACCCCATCCATGACCCAAACTACTTGAAGGAGAACTCCACTGGGTTCTCATCCTTAGGACCCTGCTTTTGGCATTCAAAGGAATCAATTAGCTCCACATTTCACTGCTGTAGGGATCATTGATATTACTGTGAGAATGCAAGATTTTCTCTGATTACTTGATGACAATAAAAGATCTGATATTCTGCATTCCCATGTAGCATTTTAATTGAAGTCTGAAAATGTGGCTAAAATCTCTTATTTTTTGAGACAGGGCCTTGCCTCACCCAAGCTGGGGTGCAGTGGCCCTTTGAGGCTTACTACAGCCTCAGACTTCTGGGATCAAGTGATCCTCAGCCTCCCAATGTTCTTTGTAGACAGCTTGACGGAGTCTCATGGCACAAGAAGATTAAAACAGTGTCTCCAATTTTAATAAATTTTTGCAATCCAAAACAAAACAAAAAAAAAAGAGAATGCAGGATTTGTATCTAGTAAGCTGTGTTTTAACTGTGACATTTTGGAGGCAGAATTCTCACCTGTCCTTTGTTAGCCAATCCAAATGACACTCTCAATTGTGAGTGCTACAGGCCTGGATAGTGATGTTGACTGAAGAGGCTGACTGAACCTGGCAGGACCTCTACTGCTCATGCTTACATCCCATCTGTGTGAAAGTCCTTTCCAGGAGAATAAGCATTTTCCAAAATTGTACAGATATCTCCCAAATGAAGCAGAGCTGTTTAGACCATTATTTAGTGAGTTTAAGAGACTGTTCACAGTGCCTGCCTGCATGGAGCAAATAATAAATCAGTCTGATTTTAATTTTTCGGGATGACTGGATTGGATCCCAAGTCATCACGTTGTTATGGTGTCTTTGATTTGCTTTGGCTCTAGAGTTACTACTAAGGAATAATCTCTAATCCAGTTGCACTCACCCTTCTCTCAAGTCATCTTGTGTTCAGTAAGAATATACATTACTCATTGGTATATGGTTTTAAAAGGTTTCAAACACAATGAATATATGACTTTACTTCTTGTAGCACAATCCATTAGCCACACCTGACTGCCTGATACTTCAGACCACAAATATTTAAAATCTGCTCACTTCTTGCTCATTTTAATTCATCAAAGAATCTATGCTTAAAAATAGAATGTATTTCAGCTTTTGAGTTTTCTGTGAAAGAGCCCTCATATTCTGCCTTGGTCTATATTTTAGAAGGAGACTTTTGCCTTACACTGTCCCCGTTTTGATATTTAAGAAAAAATATTGGAACATACAGGTTTGCTAAAAATGACCCAAATTACTTGAAGGAGAAACAGTAGCCAAGAGTGTGGGGGTGGCAATGGCAAAGATGTTGCTGGTTTTCAGAAATATCAAGACCATCTGCTATGTCAACAACATTTCTGCCACAGTCAAAACCAGCTGGTGAGAGGAAAGTCTCTCGGGGTGTGAGGTTCTAACAGGAGTGAAGATGGCCCTCTCTAAAGGGGAAGTGTGTTTTATTTTTTTATTTTATTTTATTTTTTTTATTATTATTATACTTTAAGTTGTAGGGTACATGTGCATAACGTGCAGGTTTGTTACATATGTATACTTGTGCCATGTTGCTGTGCTGCACCCATCAACTCGTCATTTACATCAGGTATAACTCCCAATGCAATCCCTCCCCCCTCCCCCCTCCCCATGATAGGCCCCGGTGTGTGATGTTCCCCTTCCTGAGTCCGAGTGATCTCATTGTTCATTTCCCACCTATGAGTGAGAACATGCGGTGTTTGGTTTTCTGTTCTTGTGATAGTTTGCTAAGAATGATGGATTCCAGCTGCATCCAAGTCCCTACAAAGGACTCAAACTCATCCTTTTTTATGGCTGCATAGTATTCCATGGTATATATGTGCCACATTTTCTTAAGGATCTAGAACTAGATGTACCATATGACCCAGCCATCCCATTACTGGGTATATACCCAAAGGATTATAAATTATGCTGCTATAAAGACACATGCACACGTATGTTTATTGCAGCACTATTCACAATAGCAAAGACTTGGAATCAACCCAAATGTCCATCAGTGACAGATTGGATTAAGAAAATGTGGGAAGTGTGTTTTAGAAGAGGCCTGACAGCTGGGGAGAGAGCCCGTGGGGAGTTGCAGGCCACAACAAGGTCCGGGTTTGCAAACAAAGCATAGATCAGACTGCTGATGAGGGTGTGATCATCAGAGGCAGCCATCAAGACTTAATTCTACTTGTCCTGGACATGTCTCAAGAATGCATTAGTCACACATAAGGCATTTATAGATGTGAGACACCACATTACTCACTGGAGCTTCATGTTCACACCTTGACTGGAGATGTTATGGGACATCATTAGATTCTGTTATCTCCTTTTCTTCCTGTAGCTATCCTGGAAGAGCATGATGAGGTGGGTTGGGGTGGGAGGCTGTCTTAAGAATATTCTGGGCAGTGGTGCAGCACACGAACTACTTAGTCAGAGGACACACCAGCGGAGGTGGAGAATGGAGAGTGCTCTCCCAGGAAAACATTTTTCTAGGCTATGTTTACTCAGAAAGCAAGTCATTCTTGCCACTATTCATTTCCTCCTGCAAAGCTCATGATTCTAGTTAATCAAATGGCTTCATAAAGAATGCCATTATTATTTCAAGACAGGCAGAATTGTAATCTGATAGAAAGTACAACAAAGACCTGCATTATGTCAGGCATATCATTAAAATCAATTGTACTTTGTTTTCAACCTTACAGAATATTGGGGTCAGTAAAACCTTGTCATTTATAAGTCTAATCTTTTGTATTTAGATGTTACATTTGGTCTCTTTCAAACCACTATAATAATTAGGAATACTATAAAAGTAATGTAAGTAACTTGTGGAATCTTTATGTGTGTGTGTGCTTCTATAAATGTTCCTTCTGGTTTGGAAGCTATTGGCCACTACTCTTCTATGTTACTATGTTAATTGTTTTTCAAGAAAATAAGCAAGTGATAATCTCCATTTTAGTACATCTTAGATAGTGTCTTAGAAACCCAAATGATTTTTTCTGTGTAAAAACAGAATGGCCCACCTTCCCAATTTGACTTTATTTATATAGGTAATTCTCAGAATCACCATAGATCTTGTTCCCAAGACGATTCTCTTGAATAACTCATAAGATTGCCTTCATTGCACTGTTGTCTAAATGTGAACCTTGCAGAGATTCTTTTTCATGACCGTTCATAAATATTCTATTTCCTTTTTAGCCAGACTTGTCTCTAACCAAACATTTATAGTCAACATTTGTGAGATGGCTATCAAGACCTAATTCTGCCTCCCCATACTAAAGATATTTATGTACTTACAAAAACAGCTACTTGGATTCTTTAATGACAGCTTTAAATCTTTCTCCTAAAACAGTGATTCTGCTATTTTCAAGTCTGGCCGGGAGCAGCGTGCTAACTACGCAACACGTGACTTTAGCCTGCGGGTACACTGCTACTGAGACGTCATGGTCTGGTGGATAGAGTGGGACAATAATTTACTCTCTCATTCTACCCTGAGGTCTCAGGTGACCTTGAGCGAGTCATTTGGCCTTGTTTTTGCATTTCAAGTGTCTTTCCACAACAATGGAAAAATCTTTGCATCTGTTCTCTTTGCAGGGATGCTTCTAATATTGCTTTCTTTCTTCCTGTCATACACATTCTTTTTATTATTGTTTTTCTGTTTAATATTCCCTATGATGTGAGCATCCAGCATTCCTGGCTGACTGTGTAATTATTGCAGAGAGTCACAGGAAATTTTTTTTCAAGCAGGAAGTTGAGTTAGAAAGATTAGGCAACTGTAAAGGCCCCATGATTCCCTTTGTTTCTCATTCTTTGTTGAAAGTTTGTCTACCATGGGCCAGACACGGTGGCTCACGCCTGTAACCCCAGCACTTTGGGAGGCCGAGGTGGGTGGATCATGAGGTCAGGAGTTGGAGACCATCCTGGCTAACACAGTGAAACCCCGTTTCTACTGAAAATACAAAAAATTAGCCAGGCATGGTGGCGGGTGCCTGTAGTCCCAGCTACTTGGGAGGCTGAGGCAGGAGCATGGCTTGAACCCAGGAGGCAGAGGTTGCAGTAAGCTGAGATGGCGCCACTGCACTCCAGCCTGAGTGACAGAGCAAGACTCTGTCTCAAAAAAAAAAAAAAAAGAAAGAAAGAAAGTTTGTCTACCACTATCTCCATTTTCTAAAATTGCCTTCTTTCTTTCACATCTGCCCCATGCCTCCTCCTTATTCCTTTTTCATATATTTCACATTTGTTTTTAATATTCCAAGCTTCCTAAACAAAAGAAAGGGCTACATATTACTAAATGCTGGTATTTTGGAGACGATTTATTTATTCAGCCAACATGTAGTCAATAAAAAGGCTAAAGGGCTGTCATGCAGAAACAAAACAAAGTTAGAAGAGAGGTTTAAAGAGACAAATTTTGACTCAATATAAGTGTTTCAGGCCAGGCACAGTGGCTCATGCCTGTAATCCCAGAACTTTGGGAGGGCAAGTTGGGCACATCACCTGAAGTGTTCAAGTTCAAGACCAACCTGACCAACATGTTCAAACCTCATCTCTACTAAAAATACAAAAATTAACCATGTGTGGTGGTGCAGGCCTATAATCCCAGCTACTCAGGAGGCTGAGGCAGGAGAATCACTTGAATCCGGGAGGCGGAGGTTGCAGTGAGCCCAGATTGCACCATTGCACTCCAGCCTGGGTGACAAGAGTGAAACTCTGTCTCAAAAAATAAAATAAGGGTTTCTTCTCACATAATCTCACCTGGATGTGAGTCCTGTAGGATGGAGAGCATTGCACAGCCAGCAGAAGGTGGTGATGTGCTGAAAAGAAGAGGAATTCTGGTCACCACAACAAGCTTCATGCAACTACCAGAGTTTCACAGACTGGGCCAGCAGAATCACTGGCTTGTTCAGTAAGGTTGTTAGAACAAGTTTAATGGAAGTAAGAGTTGGTAACAGTGGGCCCCATTCAGTTATTGGGAAGGAAGCTTGACAAGATAGAACCAAAGTGGCAGGCTGCAGTGTGAGCTCAGCTTTTAGGCTTTCAGAACTTTATCCCATCCTCTGCAGTGGCTACAGAACCACCATCACCACAGCAGGTAAATTCCTAGGCAGAAAGGGATGGGTCCCCAGGGAAACTCAACCTTCAAGCCAAGGACAATCTAAAACCTGAAAACCAAAGTGTAAATCCACAAACCAGACTGAGAGCATTCCGTTTGGCATGCTCTCTCCAAATTGGTCCTTTTCCTTCACCTATTTTACGTATGCATACCCTTCCCCAATAGGTCCTCTACACTATTGTGCTTATTTCTGAATGGTGCTTTTTCAAACATACCCATAGACCAACCAGCACGCACTTCCCCATTTCAAGCCCATAAATATCCCTAGACTTAGCCTCATGGCTGGCAACCCACCTTCAGGTCCTCTCTCACCATCAAGAGCATTTTTGTTGCTCAATAAATTTTATTCTGCCTTACTCACTTTCTGGTGTCTGTGTACCTCATTCTTCTCAGTCGTGGTACAAGAACTCGGAACTTGTTGAACTACAGGAGTAAAAGAGCTGTAACATTAGTTTTAGAAAGAAACTGGGATTTTGGGCAGTGTAACCATGCAGGGCTGGGTACAGTAGTTCAGGCAAGTAATCCCAACATTTTGGGAAGCCAAAGTGGGCAGATCACTTGAACCCAGGGAATTGAAACTAGCCCTGGGCAACATGGTGAAACCCCATCTCTACAAAAACTACAAAAAATTAACTGGGTTTGATGGTGCATGTCTATAATCCTAGCTACTCAGGAGACTGAAGTGGCAGAATTACCTGAACCCAAGAAGTCAAGGCTGCAGTGAGCTGTGATCACACCACTGCACCGCAGCCTGGATGACAGTGAAACTTTGTCAAAAAACAAAACAAACAACAACAATAACAACAACAACAACAAAAAAGCACACTACTGAGAAGTAGCAGGGGAAAGGCAGCCCTGGCCCCCAGAAGCTGGTCTAGCACACACAGTTACGTCAAGTTATTCTCCTGTTAAACATAAACAGTCTCACAGAATACCAACATCAAACGAGATTACTCTGAGACCATGATAAACCGAGGTAAAACAAGTCCACTTCATAATTTTATCCAAGGAAAGATAAAACCAAGGTCACTACACTACCCACAAAATACCAGATATCTCCTCTTTTGGCCAAAATGTGTGACTGCTACTTTATAATTAATCTACCATCTCTATAAATAAGATTCATTAAGATACCCAATTATAGAATTGCCCCCACTTTCTGACAGCGTTCAATCTAGAGTGAACACCTTCTTTGTGGACCCTCTCTGACATCACTCAACCAAAGTCCTAATCCTGTAAGAGGGTCTTTCTAACACCCTGTCTGAGACACCCCATAGTTTCCTATGGTATATGTTCTCCTTCTGCAATAAATTATAAACTCAATTTATTTGATTACAGGTGTGTTCCTGGTGGTATTTGTCTGGAGGGTATTGACAGTACAAAGTTAGATTCAAAATAGAAATTCAGTTCCAAGAAATCGGCATACATTTAGACAATGAGCACTTATTAAAGCTGCAAAGTTAAGAGTTACTCAAACAGCCAAGACTTGCCCCGGGGTTGTGAAATTAGTTCTCACCATGATTTAATTCCAAACCACACCAGAAAATAAAGAGTTGATGTCACAATTCTGTCTGCAAGTGAGATTTGGGGGGTTACAAAATATACTGGGCCTGCAGTGCAGAGTTAGGAAAAGAAGCTGCAAAGAGGGAGGGAAGCTGTAATTAGTAAGCTGAGCTGTTTTAATAATGCTCTGTACATTCTGGACTCCTAGAGACCAGAATCTTCATGATCAGAATTGTCCAATCTGTCAATCACTTGGAGACACATTAAAGAAAACCAAATGATAACAATGCAGTTGCTAGGATCTAGGAAAATCTTAAGAAAATCTACCTTTGAGTCATTTTATACTATATCCCTTTATTTAGTTAATTTAGTTTACATGCTTTCTCGCTCTGTCTCTTGCTCTCTGTCTCACACATACACATATGTTATCAATATATCCTTTTTTTCTACTTTCAAGCCTCTAATACATACTCTCAAGGCTAGGTGTTCTAACTTGGTTTATTCTCTGCTTAAAGCAGTGAGTCTCGACTTGGCTGCACATTAAAATGGATGGAGAGTGTTAAAATAAATAAATAAATAAAACCTCAGTGCCCAGGCCACACTCCAGTCCAATTAAATTGGAATATCTGGAATAACATCCTGGTATTGGTTTTTGTTTTTGTTTTTTTTTCCTTATTCTTCATTCCAATAGGCAGCCAAGATCGAGACCCACTGGCTTAGAGTTACTCCTTCCCCAAACAAGGGTCTCATTATGTAACTGGTGAGTCCCTTTCAAATAACAGGCCATACCCTCCAGCTACATTCCTCTAACAACACTATTCTTAACCAGCCTGCAGATTATAACCACCTGGGGGGTCATAATCTGAGAGTTCTTGGGTGAACTCAGTCAGCTGTTTTGATCCTAAAGAGTAATAGAAGCTTGAGAACCACCACTCTTCCACCAGGTATAAAGGGGTAATAATATTTAAAATAATTAAGAACAGGTTGGTACCAACCAATCAGAATTGTGCTGGGATTAGGGTAGCATACTAGATGTCAAATCTTAATTACTGGACCAAAATGAAGCACAGGGAATCCTAAAGAAGTGTATTAGTCCACTCTCAAGCTGCTAGTAAAGACATACCTGAGACTCCGTAATTTATAAAGGAAAGAGGTTTAACTGACTCGCAGTTCCACAGAGCTGGGGAGGCCTCAGAAAACTTACAATCATGGCAGAAGGGGAAGCAAACACATCCTTCTTCACATGGTGACAGCAAGAAGTGCCAAGGAAAGGAGGTAAAGCTCCTTATAACACCATCAGATCTCATGAGAACTCACTGTCATGAGAACAGGATGAAGGAAGCCACCCCCATAATTTAATTATTTCTACCTGGGACCTCCTACAACATGTGGGGATTATGGGAACTACAATTCAAAATGAGATTTGTGTGGGGACACAGCCAAATCCTATCATTCCACCCCTGGCCCCTCCTAAATCTCATGTCCTCACATTCCAAAATACAACCATGCCTTCTCAACAGTACCCTAAAGTCCTAACTCCTTGCAGCATTAACCCAAAAGTCCAAGCCAAAAGTCTCATCTGAGACAAGGCAAGCCCCTTCCACCTGGGAGCCTGTAAAATCAAAAATAAGTGAGTCACTTCCTAGGTACAGGCATTGGGTAAATATACCTGTTCCAAATGGGAGAAATTGGCTAAAACCAAGGGACTACAGACCCCTTTCAAGTCCAAAATCCAATAGGGCAGTCAATAAATCTTAAAGTTTCAAAATGATCTTGTTTGAATCCATGTCTCACATCCGGGTCATGCAGATGCAAGAGGTGGGCTCCCATGGCCTTGGGCAGTGCCACTCCTGTGGCTTTGCAGGGTACAACCCCCATCCTGGCTGCATTCATGGGCTGGCTTTGAGTGCCCACAGCTTTTCCACATGCATGGTGCAAGTGGTCAGTGAATCTACCATTCTGGGGTCTGGAGGACAATGGCCTCTTCTCATATTTCCACTAGGAAGTGGTCCAGTGGGGACTCTGTGTGGAGGTTCCAACCCCACATTTCCCTTCTGCATTGCCCTGGCAGATTCTCCATGAGGGCTTTGCCCCTGTAGCAGACTTCTGCCTGCACATCTGGGCATTTCCATACAACCTCTGAAATCTAGGTCGAGGTTCCCAAACCTCAGTTCTTGACGTCTATGCGCCCACAGGCTCAACACCACATGTAAGTCATCAAGCCTTGGGGCTTGCACCCTCTGAAGCCACGGTCTGAGCTGTACGTTGGCACTTTTTAGCCACGGCTGGAGGTGAAGCAGCTGTGATGCCAGGCACCATGTCCCAAGGCTGCATAGAACTGGGGGGTCCTGGGTCCAGCCCAGGAAACCATTTTTCCCTCCTAGGCCTCCAGTCTCTGATGGAGAGGCTTCCCCAAAGGTCTCTGACATGCCCTGGAGACATTTTCCCCATTGCCTTGGTGGTTAGCATTTGGCTCCTTATAACTTATGCAAATTTCTGTAGCCAGCTTGACTTTATCCCCAGAAAATGGGTTTTTCTTTTCTACTGCATCATTAGGCTGCAAATTTTCCAAACTTTTATGCTCTATCACCTCTTGAATGCTTTACTGCTTATAAATTTCTTCCACCAGATACCCTAAATTCTCTCTCTCAAGTTCAAAGTTCCACAGATCTCTGGTGGCAAAATGCCACCAGTCCCTTTGCTAAAGCATAATAAGAGTCACCTTTGCTCTAGTTTCGAACTATTTCCTCATCTCCATCTGAGACGAACTCAGCCTGGATTTTATTGTTCATATCACTATCAGCATTTTGGTCAAAGCCATTCAACAAATCTCTAGGAAGTCCTAAACTTTCCCAAATCTTCCTCTCTTCTGAGCCCTCTAAATCTCTAGGAGGTTCCAAACTTTCCCAAATTTTCTTGTCTTCTTCTGAGCCCTCCAAATGGTTCCAGCCTCTGCTTGATAGCCAGTTTCAAACTCGCTTCCACATTTTTGGGTATCTTTACAGCAGCTCTGCCCCCCTACTCTCTGCAGTACCAATTTACTGTATTAGTCCATTCTCATGCTGCTAATAAATATATACGGGAGACTGGGTAATTTATAAAGGAAAGCGGTTTGACTCACAGTTTCACAGGACTAGGGAGGCCTCAGGAAACTTACAATCTGGCAGAAGGGGAAGCAAACACATTCTTCTTCACATGACAGCAGCAAGGAGACGTGTCAAGCAAAAGGAAGAAAAGTCACTTATAAAACCATCGGAACTCACTATCACGAGAACAAGATGGGGAAAACTGCCCCTACAATTTAATTATCTCCACCTGGTCCCTCCCACGACACGTGGGGATTACGGGAACTGCAATTCAAGATGAGATTGGATGGGGACACAGTAAAACCATATCAGGAAGGGATCAGAGAAGCCAGGGCAACAAAGGGTCATTTAGAGGATCTGGAACAGTGACTATCAACCAGTAAAGAGGTACTTTAATAATTTTAACATTTAATACAGGCTTTCCTGTGAGTACCACCTGAATGTCAGCCTTGTGCAAACCTACTGCTAGGATAGCACCTATCCTCCTTGTAGTGTAACTGTATATTGCTATTTGAGGACCTGTTATGTGCTTAACGAATGCCTGATAAATGGATAAGTGAATGAATTTTGCCTAATGCAGATGCCCCTTTTATTTTTTCTTACAATTTGTCAAAAGATTTTCTCTTTTATAACATAGTTAACTTCTTAGTGTCTTGATAATTGCAAAGACTGTAAAGAGTTTCATTGTTACATTTTTTTCAATATTGCATATCCTGTAAGTCTACCATGTGGTTAGGTGTTATAAGGAATAACAGAAAGTATAAGACGAGATTTCTGAGTTCCAGGTATTTGGAAATACCTGTGCCTCCAAGTTAAACCTTGGTGCTATTTCATTTCATGGTGCTACCAAGACCTATGGAATCAGCACCCAGGGGAAGCATCTACGATGGCGGCATCTCAGATCCCATGGTTGGCCACTGAAGAAGTATGTTTGGGGACATGAAGACTTTCCTGTTACTCTATTCCTTATAAATAACTTCCTATTCATAGGCACAAGAGATAACATTTCCTGTCAATATCGAGTCACATGTTGCTTGATATATGTTATTATAAAAGACTCCTCTTAGTCTAATTACCTAACATTATACTGGAAGTCAAGGTCAAAATAGGCAACTGTCATAACTCCAATATGTCAGTAGTTCACTTAATTTTTATGTCTCCCTCTTGAAGAAGGCTAAACAAACCACCAACAGGAATGAAGCAGAAAGAACTGCGTTTTATTCCACAGACAGGACCCATAGTGAGTGATGAGCATCTACTTCAGTATTTTACAATTCTTAAAGTGGTTTATTAATTATAAAAATTTTCCAATTTGAAAGAATCTAGGCAAATAAATTTTATTCACATTTTTAAATGTATGACTAATATATTTTATTTGGTTTAAATATTTGATATGCATACAATGATTCAATACGATACATGCATTGTAATCAGTCTTGAGAATTAATAATTTTTACACTTATTATAGTGAAATATCCACCCAAAGGTGCTCTCATATGCATATAGTGTCAGAAATAAAAGAAACACGGTTGCCCCTTGGCTAAGACCCTAACTTTCAGGACTACCTTCCTGGACTTTTTTCAAATGATGCATCCACAAAACAAATGAATATCTTGACTTTGGACACATGATACTATCTGTATCTCACTACTTTGACTCCAGTCTGGCTATGGGATTTTCCTTCTCTTTATCTTGGAATGTTTCTTTGCTATAGTAGCATTAATAATTTTTATAATTAGTTAATATTTAATATCAACTCATGAAGATAAACACTGACCTACTCCATCAATGACTGAAATAAATTATCCAGCTTTCTACGAAACAAAAGTCCATTTTCATGTTGGTGATGGGAAACAGATGGAATGAGCGACCATAATTTAATTTAATAACAGCATGCAGCTCTTATTATTCAGGGACTTAATTTGATTATTGGTATTCTTATGATAAATGTCTGCGTAACACTGAATTTTACGCCAGTTATTTAAATACCTGCACAAAGCTTAACATTCCATTAAGGTCAATCTTCTGAAAATAAGCTGTAAGTTTATATTCTTTTAATGTATTCTATCTTTGACATCTCTCTGTATTTGATTTTTATGAACACCTGTTTCTATAGGAGACGGCTGGGTGAATTTGTGACTGGAATTACTCATAAGCAGGAAAACATGCTGGGAACTCTTTTGAAGAGATGAAGCCTCGATGAAGGGCCTATATCATACCAAAGTAAGTGAAGTTGAGAGATACTTATAGGAGAGCTGGCTCCATGAAGATGAAAAAAACATCAAATCCAAAGTATGGAGAATAAATTCAAGCCCAGTCCTACCCGGTCACATCGTTAACAAGGTCCAAATTAATCAGGATGGAATGAGGAACTGGGAGTCGTCTAAACACCAGCTGTCAACTAGTCGTGAAAGACAAGGTCGTTCTCCAAATTTTCAATTGGAGGCAAGGCAAAAAAGGCCAAAAGCAAATACAGGTGTACCTTGTTTTGTTGCATTTCGCTTTATTGCATTTTTTGCAAATTGAAGGTTTGTGGCAACCCTGCATTGAACAAGTCTATTAGCATTATTTTTCTCACTGTGTGTCTCTGTCTCACATTTTGGAATTCTCACAATATTTCAAACTCATTCATTATTAGTGTCTCTTTTATGGTGATCTACACTCAGTGATCTTTGAGTTGTCATTGTAATTGTTTGGGAGCACCACAAATGACACCCATATGAAACAGTGAACTTAATTGGTAAATGTTGTGTGTGTTCTGACTCCTTCACCAACCAGTCATTCCTCAATCTCTCACCCTCTCCTCACACCTCCCTCTTCTCTGACACATAGCAATACTGAAATGAGGCCAGTTAATAACCCTACAATGGCCTCTACGTGTTCAAGTGAAAGAGTCACATGTCTCTCTCTTAACATCAAAAGCTAGACGTGATTAAGCTTAGTAAGAAAGTCATGTGGAAAACAGAGACAGGCTAAAATCTCGGGCCTCTTGCATCAAACAGCCACATTGTGAATGCAAAGGAAAAGCTCTTGAAGGAAATTAAAAGTGCTACTCTGGTGAACACATGAATGATTTTTTAAAAAGTGAAGCAGCCTATCATTGATATGTAGAAAGTCTGAGTGGTATGGATAGAAACTCAAACCACCACAACAGTCCCATAAATCAAAGCCTAATCCGGCTCAAAGCTCTCAGCATCAAGATGCAACCCTCTTTAAGAAAAAAAAAAAAAAAAAATTCCAACTCGCTGAAGGCCCAGATAATTGTTAGCATTGTTTACCAATAAAGAATTTTTAAATTGAGGTATGCTTGTTTTTCTTTCTTTCTTTCTTTTTTTTTTTTTTTTTAAGATGGAGTCTCACTCTGTCACCCAGGCTGGAGTGCAGTGGTAGAATCTTGGCTTACTGCAACCTCCACGTCCAGGTTCAAATAATTCTCCTGCTTCCGCCTTCCAAGTAGCTGGGGTAAATTACAGGTGCACACCATCATGCTCAGCTAATTTTTTTTTCATTTTTAGTAGAAATAGGGATTTGCCTTGTTGGCGAGGCTAGTCTCAAACTCCTGACCTTAGGTGATCCACCCACCTCGGCCTCCCAAAGTGCTGGGATTACAGGCTTGAGCCACCATGCCCAGCTGGGTATGCATATTTTTTAGTAATAATGCTATTGCACACTTAATACACAATAGCATAGTGTAAACACAACTTTTATTTGCAATGGGAGACCAAAAAATTTGTATGACTTGCTTCATTGCAACACCCGCTTTATTGCGGTGGGCTGGAAATGAATTTGCAGTATCTCCGAGTTAGGCTTGTATGGAAAAACCAGGGGCATGAATTAGAATGAAGTGGCAATGGTAGGCTCCCCAACCCACCATGGAAATATCAGAGTTAGCACTGCAGCCCACATCCTACCTAAACCCCCGGTGGGTCACATAGGAAGGGCAATTACTGATAGGGTTACAACGGGAGGTTGTTGTCAAGCACATCAGTGTCCATTTGCTTCTGGGCACTGGAACATCAAGAATGGCAATCTGAAGAATATTCCAGATCCTCTGGGCTACTGACTGGGAGACAACAAAAAGATATTTATGATAAGTTAGTTAGAAAGCGGAATGGATGCCATAGATGAAACAAATAATACAAAGTCTCAGGACTTACTGATTTTTGTGTATTATGAGTAAATCAGGTCAGTTTTAGAGTATGCTTCAATCTAGCAAGACCAAGTGTTCAAATGCAAATTGGCTTTCAATAAAAGTAAAACGGGCTCAAAATAAATCAGATTAAAAAACATTTTTTCACTAAAAAATTGGGTGATAAAACCAAAGGCCATGCCAGTGCTGCTCACTGCTTTCCAATGAATGAACCATCGATTTATTCATCTGATAAATATTTGTTGAGCAAATAACATGTGATAAGCACTGTTCTAGGCACTGATGAACCAGACACAAGAGCTATCCTAATAGGGTGAGGGTCATAGAACATGAGCAAGAAAAATGCAAAATAATTCCAGAGAATGACTGTCACAGGGAGGTAATAAAGTGGGTTCCCGTGACAGAGAATGACTGTGGAGGGGAAGTGGAGTACTTCTTTCAGCAAAGTAGTCAGGAAAGGTCTTTTGGAGAAGGGGTAGTGTTTCACTGAGACCTGAGTGGTGAAAAGAGGGTAACAGGGGAACAGAGACCAAGCAGAGGAGCAAGCTGGATCAGCTATTAGGGATCAAGTACTGCATGTGCTTGATGAACTGGTTTTAGGCCCAAGATATTTCAGTCTTTATGATTTAATTTGCCCTACAGCCTTCATGCTCACCTAAAAGACAGAGATAATCACCTGGAGAAAAAGAGAGCCACTGAGGAGGACTATATGGTGTCTGTTATCCAGCCTGGGTGCAGAGACCACTCCTGCAAGAAATGAATGGAGCTGCGACAGGCCAAAGGTGGAGGAAGGCACTTTTTTCACAAGGGGCAGGCACCTGAAACCAAGGTCCAGGGGACAAAGCACATTTCCAAGTAGAGGAGGGGCCTACCCCCATTTCTTTAAGAAGCCCAGTGTGAGTCAGGCTCATTGTGCACAAAAGAAGGAAACAACACTACTTTGACACCTGGAAAGCTTCAGAAAGTGCAGATATCAGCATATTTATAGAGGACTGCACCATTGAGATGGTGCAAAGTGTAACTCTCAGGGGCCCTGGGAAGGAAGAGACTCCGTGAATGAGCCAGGGTGGAGGAGCAGGAGAAGACTTTTCACAAGCACATATAAGACACCCCATCTCCTAGGTATATTTTGTGTCTACATGCAACAACGATGAGTCAGAAAAGTGTGAGGTGTGTCACCATATCCCCAGCCTCAAAATCCCCTACAATGTCACCCTCTTCTCCCAATCTTCCCTTCACCTTTTCGTTCCCCCGAGGATATGGTTTTTCTCTGCTTTCCTCTTTAGCGATGGCTATTTTCCCTCCTAGGTCTGGAGGTGGAGTAGGTGTCCTCGTTGCTCTTTATTGCCCCTTTCAGAGAATTCTCCCTCCCTCTTCCCTATACCCTCCCCAACCTTAAGGCTCACATCATTGCTGTTATAAACTGAATCATGACCCCCCTCAAATTCATATGTTGAAGTCCTAACTCCCAGTACCACAGAATGTGACTGTGTTTGGCTATGGGATATTTAAAGAGGTGGTTAAGATTAAATGAGATGCCCCGTCTCTACTAAAAATACAAAAAACTAGCCGGGCGAGGTGGTGGGCGCCTGTAGTCCCAGCTACTCGGGAGGCTGAGGCAGGAGAATGGCGTAAACCCGGGAGGGGGAGCTTGCAGTGAGCCGAGATCCGGCCACTGCACTCCAGCCTGGGCGACAAAGCGAGACTCCGTCTCAAAAAAAAAAAAAAAAAAAAAAAAGATTAAATGAGATGATTAGAGTGGGCCTTACTCCAATATTACTCATATCCTATAAGAGTAGGCGATTAGGACACAAACATACATGGAAGAAAGACCCTGGGAAGACGAGGGGAGAAGACAGCCATCTACAAGTGAAGGAGAAAGGTCCCAGAAGGAACCAACCTTGCCAACACCCAGATCTTGGACTTCTAGACTCCAGAACTGTGAGGAAATAAATGTCTGTTGTTTAAACCACCTGGCCTACGGTACTTGCTAAGGCAGCCCCAGCAAACGAATACAATCAGACAGCCATCCTTCCTTGTTGCTGTTATCTGCAGCCCTCCTTGAAGATCTTATTTTTTGATTGAGTCCTGTTGCTGTCTCCTACACAGCCTCTGTCGTAATCCTTGGTGACTTGATTTCTATGTGTATAAGCTTTCCAACACCTTGGCCTCTCAGTTCCTGGTTCCTCATTCTGGCCCAGCCATCCACTCCCACGGCCATAGCGCCAAGCAAACTCCCCAACTGAAGTCCATGAGGTGTCGAGCCTTTGACCCCTCACAGATGCTGAGCAGGATGGGAGCACCTAAAGTCCCCAGTCAATCACTCCTGGCCTCAGGCAGTCTCCTGCAACTCCTAGACATATATGCTATATAAATATTTTCATTTTCTATACGCACCACAACAGAAAAAAAATACTAGAAGACACTGCTCTAGGTCTTGTGATTACCAATAACAGCACTCCACTCACAGCCTCACTTCAATAATCACTTTTCTTCCAATCACCATCTCCCATCATTACCAACTCCCTTCTCTAGTTATTTACATCCAGGAATGTTTGACTCCCTTGAGACCTACATGCCATTGAACCTTCCAAAATGAATATTTGTTGGATCAATGAATGAATGGATGAATTTTCTTATCATATTCCTACCTCGCCCTTTAACTTTTCTTTTTCCCAAGCTTATAGGATTAGGACAGGGCTGTTTGTGTCCTGAGGAAAAGGTGACTTTCCTGGTACACAAAAACCAAAGAAATTAATCTTTAATTTAAAATCACAGTTTGCGGGACATAGCATGAGAGCTAGAAAGCCCTTATGGCAGCCATTCATGCCACCTTTTCTCATACTCCTCGTCATGGATGTTGAGAAACACAGAGACTGTGTTTTGGGGATTCTGTATTTTTCTTAGCTATTATTCATCACAGCTAGCAACAAAGACAAGTATTCATGCAGTTGTCTTCAAGGACAATGTGAAGCAACAGTTGATATTCTGCAAAGGATTGTCCACATCTTATTTATGGATTAGATGTGATAGCATATTTTGCCCCTGCCCTCCAAAAATCCACTAAATGTAGACAGTGAAAAATTCAATAGTCCACAGAAAATGTTACAATCTGCTTAGATGTCCTAATATTACTTACCTACTATCTTCAAAAATATATAACTCCCTCTCTTCTAAAGCTTTATATATGTATCTTCAAACTCTCCTGCCCAACTAATCCTACTGAGCCATGAAATTGTAGCTTTTGGCAAGACCATCAGACATCACGATGACTGTACCTTCCCTGCCAAGATCAATAGTCTCTATCTTTCACTTGCCTTTGTCTAGGTTTCTACCCATATGGCTAGCTAAAACACTGTCTCTTTAGTTACCCTCATCTTACCTCCACCTATTCCAAAATTACAGAGACTTCTCTGTTCTTTTTCTCATTGTTGTATTCTCATAACTATCTCACTTTGAATTCTCTCGAGTCTAGACAATTAATATGTGCCTTGTGGAGGGCATGTGTTCCAAAAAAAATTTTTAAGCATCATTGTATAACATTGTTCAGCCTCGTGGGATTTTTTTGAAAGAATTTAATGTGTATTCATGTCTCAGAGCTATATCTATATATAGCTAAAACTACATATGGCTTTACGGCTGTTACTCTTAATGACTATCACTTTGTTCATACTTTACAACACTTATTATTGCATATTATGGTCAACGATTTAGGTGTCTGTTTCCTCAGCTAAACAATGAGTTCTTCAATGGCAAGCAGCAGGTCTTATTTACATTTATATTCCCAAAATCTTGCCAAGGGCCAAGGGCCTAGCACAAGTTCAGTAACGATTTGTTGAGTGAAAAAAAAAAAGGTGTCATAAAGTTATCTAACTGTGTCTGCATGTTTATGCAGGGAAAAAAAACTGGCCATTGAGTTCTACCTTCAATGATGTAACTAAATCAGTAGGGGAAAATTCTATTTTAGGAATTTCTTAAAACAACTACCCAAAATGTTCCATTGCAGAAGTAGAGAAGCAGTCACACATAGATACAGTCACTCTTAAAGCTGCTTTGGAACCTCAGATTTGACGTCATTAGTAAAACTGACAGCATCATCACCAAGAATAGAACAAGAGATCCGAAGTTGACAAAAGAAGCATGTGTGATCTACCACCATCTACCACCAAAGATCAGGTTTGATCTTTGACAAACCTGATACACACAGGCAATGGGGAAAAGATTCCCTATTTAATAAATGGTGTTGGGAAAACTGGCTAGCCATATGTAGAAAACTGAAACTGGACCCCTTCCTTACACCTTATACAAAAATCAACTCAAGATGGATCAAAGACTTAAACCTAAGACCTAGGACCATAAAAATCCTAGAAGAAAACCTGGGCAATATCATTCAGGACATAGGCATGGGCAAAGACTTCATGACTAGAACACCAAAAGCAATGGCAACAAAAGCCAAAATTGACAAATGGGATCTAGTTAAACTAAGGAGCTTCCGCACAGCAAAAGAAACTATCATCAGAGTGAACAGGCAACTTACAGAATGGGAGAAAATTTTTTCAATCTATCCATCTGACAAAGGGCTCATATCCAGAATCTACAAAGAACTTAAACAAATTTACAAGAAAAAAGCAAACAACCCCATCAAAAAATGGGCAAAGGATATGAACAGACACTTCTCAAAAGAAGACATTTACGCAGCCAACAGACATATGAAAAAAAGCTCATCATCACTGGTCATTAGAGAAATGCAAATCAAAACCACAATGAGATACCATCTCATGCCTATTAGAATGGCGATCATTAAAAAGTCAGGAAACAACAGATGCTGGAGAGCTTGTGGAAAAACATGAACACTTTTACACTGTAGGTGGGAATGTAAATTAGTCCAACCATTATGGAAGACAGTGTGGCAATTCTTGAAGAAGAATCCTTAAAGAAGGATCTAGAACTAGAAATACCATTTGACCCAGCAATCCCATTACTGGGTATATACCCAAAGGATTATAAATCATTCTACAATAAAGACACATGCACACATATGTTTATTGCAGCACTATTCACAGTAGCAAACACTTGGAACCAACCCAAATGTTCATCAATGATAGACTGGATTAAGAAAATGTGGCACATATACACCATGGAATACTATGCAGCCATAAAAAAGGATGAGTTCATATCCTTTGCAGGGACATGAATGAAGCTGGAAACCATCATTCTCAGCAAACTATCACAAGATCAGAAAACGAAACACCACATGTTCTCACTCATAACTAGGAGTTGAACAATGAGAACACATGGACACAGGAAGGGGACTATCACACACCAGGGCCTGCGGGGGCTGGGAGGCTAGGGGAGGGATAGCATTAGGAGAAATACCTAATGTAGGTGACAGGTTGATAGGTGCAGCAAAGCACCATGGCACGTGTATACCTATGTAACAAAACTGCACGTTCTGCACATGTACCCCAGAACTTAAAGTATAATAAAAAAAAAGAAAAAATACTGGAATATGAGGTGAACTGCATAAATACACAATTAATGCATAAATAATTAAAAATTAAAAAGAAGCATACATGATTCAAATATTATCACTATTCTTGGGGTCAAAACTTTCTCTTCTAGTTTAATATAGATTCTCCTAATTCCAAGTCTAGCTTTTATGCCAGTCACAAAAATTATACCCAAATATCCCAAGTCACTTTGGGAAGAAAAACAATTGATTCTATCCGTCAAATAACATTCTATGTTAAAAGCCAACTGAATCTAATCAATTTCTTAAAAACCAGTTATCAATTATGATAAATTATTTAGATGTATTCAGCCATAATAATTTTATTTTGTGTAGGTTATCTGGGAAGAGTTTGATTCAGCCCCCCAAAGTCATAACTGATTCTTTCCTGTGGACTATTGTTTATTCACCAGCCACTGTCTGAGAGAATTGAGGACTCACAAGAAAATATATAGATTTCATAGTTACTTATAGAAAAGATATTTACTAAAGACATAATCTCTTACATGTAAAAAAGCAATAATAATTGAATGAGGTTGGTTCTCTTCAATTTTTATAGTCTGAGCATGCCTGTTAACCTATATGGAGCATTTATTAGTTGTTAACAAACACTGAGACATCCTGACGCTAAAGTACAAAAATCTGCTATGATGTTGCTCCAAATATCATATTATGAGTAAAGAATGTTTAGGTCATTTTCTTTGAGCAAGAAACATGCACACTCTGTGATATGGTTTGGCTGTGTCCCCAACCAGATATCATCTTGAATTGTAGCTCCAATAATTCCCACAAGTTGTGGGAGGCACCCAGTGAGAGATAACTGAATCATGGGTGCGGTTTCCCCCATAGAGTTCTCGTGAATAAGTCTCACAAGATCTGATGGTTTTATAAGGGGTTTCCCTGTTCACTTGGCTCTCATTCTCTCTTGTCTGCCATGGAAGACGTGCCTTTCACCATGATTGTGAGGCCTTCTCAGTCACATGGAACTGTGAGTCCATTAAACATCTTTTTCTTTATAAATTATCCAGTGTCAGGTATGTCTTTATCAGCAGCATGAAAACAGACTAATATACTCTTGAATGAGGTCTACATGAAAAAGCAAATCTTTATAGTGCTCCAAACCAGGGAAGAGGTCAGCTGTAAGAATGGAATTTGAAAGAAGAAATTAAGTAAAATATATTGATATTTTAAAATTATGTCCTTTCATAATATATTGTTCAGACAGTTTTTTTCATTGTTTCTGAAATGCAATTTAAATGTAAATATATTAGAGTTTGAAATGAATAGAGCTTAATTTCATTAAAAAATCACTTATTCAATTGACATATAGTGATTTAAAGTAATCTTTTAATAGACATGCTTTTAAAATGTAACTGAAAAAAGATATTTAACATTTTGTCTTTAAATAAGATAAACTATTTACATGATCTGAAGAGATGATCCAGTTAAACATATTCTCCTATAAAGCCCAGCTAGATTTCTTAGTATACCACACTCTAAGTCCATATACATATACTTAACACAAAAATAAGCATGACTAATAACAAAAAACTTACT
This sequence comes from Macaca nemestrina, assembly GCF_043159975.1. Lineage (NCBI taxonomy): Eukaryota > Metazoa > Chordata > Mammalia > Primates > Cercopithecidae > Macaca > Macaca nemestrina. The sequence continues at coordinate 169,292,244 of NC_092128.1, read as the reverse complement.
TTATCCACAGGCAACCCAGTGTAAAATTATCTGAATAAATGATATGAATAATCATTTATTCATAGGCCAGAGAGACCCTATATAAAAGCAAATTTTTCAGGCAGAGGTCACGAGGATTTGGAATACACATTCTAAAAGAGGAAATTCTATTCTCCTCCAGACTTAACAGGGTTGTAAGTCAGGTCACATGCTGGCTTTCCCTGTCCTCAAAGAAGCACTTGTATCTATATGCTTTTGGGGTCAATGTGTAAGACTTCTATCTTGAATATACTTCTTTTTTTATAGCCTATGTATTAGTCAGCATTCTCCAGAAAAACAAAACCAATAAGACATATAGATTTATAAGAGATTTATGATGGGAACTAACTCACATAGTTAGGGAGGCTGAGAGGTCCCATGATCTGCTGTCCACAAGCTGGATAACCAAGAAAGGCCAGTCCGAAGGCCTAAGTGCCAGGGGAGTTGATGTAACTCGCAGTTGAAGGCCTCAGTTTGGCTGGGACCTCAATAGATTGGATGATGTCTGCCCACATTGGGGAGGTCAGCTCTTCTTTATTAAGTCTACTAATTTAAATGCTAGTATCTTTCAGGAGCACCCTTATAGACACAATCAGAAATAATGTTTTACCAGGTATTAGGGTATCCCTTAACTCAGTTGAGTTGACGCAAAAAATTAACCGTCACAGTCTACTTAGAGAAACTTCAGCTGCAGGGAGTGCCAACTCCAGACTTGTTTTTTCTTCCCCACACACCTTGCTAGAACGAATCACTGAAGCAGTGAAAAATTAGCAAGAAAGTTTTCTCTTTTGATGTTTTGGCTTCTTATATGATTATGGCTGGTTCCATTCTCTTTGAACTGGTATCCTTGCTTCTCTATTTCCTAGGAGGTGAATATGTTCCATGCATTCACTTTTGTGAGAGTTCATCTCTCCCTTAGAACATTTTTCTCTCCTGGTAATTCCTGGAGGCTGGAGACTTCACAAGAGGTAGATTTTCTTAGTAGACTAATCACAGCCTGGAAAGGAGTATGCTAATGTTTTCACCATGCTTCGTCTGCCCCACACACTAATTTCAGCAAGAAATTCACCTCCGAAATGGAGCTGGAAGTAGGGTGGGGGAAATAAGTATTTTTTCCCTTCAATCTTTAATGTCCTCACTAATAGAACCCTCCAAATGGAAAGTATAGGAAAACGTTAAAATCTATGCTTATGCATAGCAAATAAATAACCCTGATTTGAAGTAATGCTGGCATTCACACTCTGGAATTTTTAGTAACAATTAATAGTATTATATTTTGCATTTATATAGTACATTATTCCAATCCATTTCCTTTTTTGATTCTCACAACAATCTACTAGGGAGACTAAGTCAAATATTTTTATTTCTATTTAGAAATCATAAGAGTAAGCCGGGCGTGGTGGCTCATGCCTATAATCTCAGCACTTTGGGAGGCTGAGGCAGGCGGATCACGAGGTCAGGAGTTTGAGACCAGCCTGGCCAACATGGTGAAACTCTGTCTCTATTAAAGATACAAAAAATTAGCCAGGCGTGGTGGTGCATGCCTGTAATCCCAGCTACTTGGGAGGCTGAGGCAGGAGAATTGCTTGAACCCATGAGGCAGAGTTTGCAGTGAGCTGAGATCATGCCATTGCACTCCAGCCTGGGCGACAGAGTGAAACTTTGTCTCAAAAAAAAAATCGTAAGTTTAAACAACTTCTCAAGTTCATAATAGAATAAAACTAGAAACTGGAGCCTTGATCTTTGAAATGTTGATTGTATACCACCAAGATTCACTACTATTTGGACAAATAGTCAACAAATATCAAGTTATTGTCTCCAGAGAAAACAATAGGCAATGCTGTAGCTGTGAACACAAAGTATTTTGAAAATATGTTTGTATATTTATTCATATTTATTCTGTGAAACCTTTAACTAAGTCTTGGAGATTCATCTTTCCTACATGACAGAAAATCAACCATGAAGCCATACAGATGGCAAGCATACTCTTTTAGAGGATTATATAAGGCTTTAGGAAAATATCATACATAATTATAGACATCTTTTTAAATACATAACATATTCAAGAGAAAAATTCAGAGGAATTTATTACATTAAGTTCTAGTTGTAGTCTAACAGTAGAATTTAAAGCGGAAGGAGGTAAGGAAGAAAGGGGGGAGGGACAGGAAGGAGTATGGGAGGATATCCAACCCACTGGGCTTTTTCCAACATCCTAAACTTAAAGAGAGTGCACTTTAAATTCAACAAAGTCTGGAGTGAATGTAATTAAAGAGTATATCAGTTAAATGTATTCATTCAGCTACAAGTAACAGAAAACTCAATATATAGTTGCTTAAAGAATTTATTTTTATAACATAGAATAATCAAGAAGGAGATAGTCTGGGCTGGTGTATTTCTTTAATAAAATTATCAAAGAACCAGGGCCCTTCTATTTGCCAGCTCTGCCGTCTTTAGTGTGGGATTATCGTCCTTGGAGTCACGAAGAGGCTCCTTGTCCTACCTAGCATTATTTGTACATTTTAAGCAGGAAGAAAGAGAGGAAAAAGCAAGCAAATAGCTGCTTTTTGCAGTACTTTCACCTATAATTCATTAATCTACACTCTGCCACATGGCCACTTCCATCTATAAGGGAAGCTGATGACTCAAGTACTTCTCTTAGAGGCTTCTATAGTACAGAAAGGCACGGAGGAGGGTGCTTTTGAATGAATCTACCCATCATATCTCCTACATAATGTTGTACTGCAAGGTATGTCTTAATAGGGAGCGCTTTAAAACTAATCCTGAAAAATAAGTCTAGAATACAGTAAGAGAAAGAAAATCAAGAAGGAGAGAAGAACACAGTGAAAATTCTGTGAGGTGCATTTTGTTTTTCTCTTTGACAATGTGAAATGTAAGTTAAAGTGGACCTATGTAATATTCAAACTTGGGAAAACTAACAAACCCATCTGAGGGCATATTAGGTGTTTGATAAATATTTGTTGAGTAACTGAATGGATGAATTGTAGACCTACTGCTTCTTTTGCGACAGTCAATTGTGCCTTTAAACTAAGGCTGTGTTATGTAAAGAGGTGTTCAGGTTTGAAAACGAATTCACTTCAGCGCACTAGAGTGAAAGGTAAAAGCTTGAGATTATGCTTCCAATCCTGATCACTAGAATTAAATCTCAAACCTACTCTTATTCAGATTAGTTTTAGCATTTGAAAGCTCAAGAGAAACACATTATTTGCTTGTTTTACTCTTTGATAAAATATTTCTAGAAAATACCTGACCACAAAACCTCCATCACTGTTAACTTTACTTTTTATCTTTTTTAAAATAAATGAAACTATAATTTCACAAAGTCTCAAGTAGAAAAGGAAGATTGAGCTTTTGCAGTGAACTGGTCAAAATTGTTGTTTTGTGGGAGAGACCTCACCCAGCTAATCTCACTTGAGCTGGAAAAAATGAAGGTAGACAATATCATGTACTAGAAGATTGGCTCTTTTTCACAGGAAAGGAAAATTATAGGTTTTGGCTCAAGTAATAACCTGAACACAATGGAAGATTTTCTTTCTAAAAAAATGAAGAAGAATTGTGAGTACATAATATAATTTAGTTCTCAAGATGAAAAAAAGCAACAACAGTGACTACACAGTATTTTTCATTTCAGGAAACTATTATCCTAGAAGATAGATTTTTTTTTTTTTTTTTTTTTTTTTTGACATGGAATCTCACTCTGACACCCAGGCTGGAGTGTAATGGCATGATCTTGGCTCCTGCAACCTCTGCTTCCTGGGCTCAGGCAATTCTCCTGCCTCAGCCTCCCAAGTAGCTGGATTACAGGCGCCACTCCCAGCTAGTTTTTTGTTTGTTTGTTTGTTTGTTTTAGTAGAGACGGGGTTTCGCCATGTTGACCAGCCTGGTCTTGAACTCCTGAACTCAGGTGATTCGCCCACCTCAGCCTCCCAAAGTGCTGAGATTACAGGTGTGAGACACTGCACCCAGCCTAGAAGATAGATTTTCAATGCTGAACAGAAACATGTAATGATTTGATTCAATGAAATCTGCACCTGTTGGATCCCCACTTTGTGGCTACGAATAGGCCCAGGGGAAACAGACATGAAATTGCATAGCGTCTGCCTTCCCATTATTCTTAATTTTGTGAAAAAGGCAGATGTAAACAGCAACCACACAAATAAACTCCCGAACACTACAAGTGCTTCCACAGAGACACCAAAAAGATAAATGCAAACAAATCTGCCTAGAGTAATGGGAGAAGATCTCAGAAAAGTTGTTAGACCCCAGTAATCTGGCTTCCTGGCTTTCAAGCCTTTGTGGAGTCCCCTCCCACAATGAGTCAGGGCTTGCCTGGATGACTAGTAGAATACTGAGGAAATGACAGTGTGTGGAATCCAAGACTAGGCCATAAAATATATTTCCACTTCTACTTGCTCTCCCCTTGATCTAAGAAAAGCCAGCCTCCATGTTGTAAGAATACTCAACAGCCCTAAGAAGTAACCTACTCATTGAGAAACTGAGACCTCCTGACAACAGCCAACCAGCTTGCCAGCCATGTGAGAGGGCAACCCTCAAGGCAGAACCTAAAGCGGAACCTCAAAGTCAGCACCAAACCTTCAAATTAACTACAACTTAACTGCAACTGCCTGAGAGACCCTCAGCCAGAACCACCAAGCCAAGCCAATTTCGAATTCCTGGACCATTGCATGAGATAAATGTTTACTGTTGTTTTACATCACTAATTTTGGGGCTAACTTGTTATGCAGCAATAGATAACTAATGCAGGTCTTAATGGATCAACTGAAATGAGCTAGACAAAGGAGTACTAGAAGTCATTCTAAGAAGAAGAAACAGAAGATGCAAAGGGACAGAGATGTGAAACAGTCTATTAAGAAATGATGAGAGACTCATACAGTGGTATGGGGTATGTGGAGTGGCAGCAAAGAAGATGAGGGTAGGAAAGATAAAGCATGAAAGCCAAGATAAGGAGCTCAAGTCTTATCACTATAGGCAATTGGGAGGCAATTGAAACTCCTAAGAAGTAGCAATAATCAGTCTCATTATTATAATCACCTATGCAAGGCTAACTATGTACCAGACATTGTTTCAAGCATTTTTTATAAATTCATTAAACCCTCACCCCTCCTACCCCATGAAATAGGCACTTCTATTATCCCCATTTTACAGATGAAGAAGCTGAAATACAGGTAAAGAGGCATGGAAGTTGAGGACTGTTTGCAAGGGAATGATTAACAAGATGGATCAGAAAAACAATGGAATTGGAGACAGACTGGAGGTACTGATGAGTACTCAGGGAAGTGTCATCAATCCGTGGGAGGTCACAGTGGGCTGAGTTAGAAGTACTTGAGCAGGTGAGTTAAAATGTAGAAAGCTGTAATCTTAGAAGGGAGTCCAGAGGCAAGAAAGATGTTGTCACTGCTAAGAAGAGGGTAAATGATAATGGAGTTAGCTTCAGGGGCAGGTGATTGGTTAATCCAAGATTAGTTCAAGACACAATAAAAAGAAAAAATAAAACATCTTATATTGGTTGTGTATCCCTTATCTGAAATGCTTGGGATCTGAAGTCTTTTGGATTTCAGATTTTTCTCAGATTTTCAAATATTTGCATATACAGTCATGTGTCACATAGCATTTTGGTTAGGAACAGAATGTGTTTATACAACAGTGGTCCCAGAACACTATATTACATTTTTACTGTACCTTTTCTATTTTTGTCATGTTTAGACACAAAATTGCTTAACATTGTGCTATAATAGTCCACAGTATTCAGTACCGTAACAAGCTACACAGGTTTGTGGCCTAGGAACAATAGGCTGTACCAGGTAGCCTAGGTGTGTAGCAGGCTAAGCCATCTAGGTTCATGTAAGTACACTCTGTGATGTTTACACAGCTACAAGAATTACCCAACAATACACTTCTCAGAATGTATAACCATCATGAAGTGACATGTGACTGTACATAATGAGGTATCTTTGGGATGGGACCCAAGTATAAAGATGAAATTCATTTTGCTTTTCATATATACCTTATGCACATAGCCTGAAGGTAATTATATACACTATTTTTAATACTTTTGTGCACAGAAGAAAGTTTTGTCTGCGACACAAACACATAGCCTGAAGGTAAGTTTATACACTATTTTTAATAATTTTGTGCACGGAAGAATGCTTTGTCTGCAACCCATTGCCTGAATTCAGGTACAAAATTTTCCACTGTGGCGTCATGTCAGGGCTAAAACAGTTTTGGATTGGGATCATTTCAGATTTCAGATTTCTGAATTAGGGATGCTAAATTCGTAAGTGGGAACAACGAAAGAAAGCTATCTAAAGGAGGAAAGAAGGAAAATGTAAAGAGTACAAAGGGTCTCAGTATTGTCTACATGGAAAAATTTAAGGCTGCCCGTTGAGAGTGAAAGGATTTACTATGAGACAGAATACTAACTACAGTACAAAAGATTGTAATGGCCATCACAGGAAGTGAGAAGGGAGCTGGCAGGTACTAAAAACCAACACCAGGCCACCAAAAGATCTCCTTGGGTTTGTATGTCAAAGGAATTCTTTTTAGAGAGTGATTTAACTGGCTAGAAAATAATCTATAAAAGCCTAAAAGGTAAACTCAAAAAGGACATAGACCAGAGTCACTGGTGTGATAAGTAATTGTAAGTGGTCTCATAAGAGGAAAAAAAATGTTATTTTTTGTTTGCTTGTTTGTTTGTTTGTTTACTGGTTCAACATTCTGTTCCAAAAGAGTTTGCTTTATTCAAAAAGTACTATGTTCTTGGGCTGGGCGCAGTGGCCCTTACCTGTAATCCCAGCACTTTGGGAGGCCAAGGTGGGTCAGGAGTTTGAGACCAGCCTGGCCAAGATGGTGAAACCCCATCTCTACTAAAAATACAAAAAATTAGCCAGGTATGGTGGCAGGTGCCTGTAGTCCCAGCTACTTGGGAGGCTGAGGCAGGAGAATCACTTCAACGTGGGAGGTGGAGGTTGCAAGGAGCCAAGATTGCACTACTTGCACCACTGCACTCCATCCTGGGCGACAGAGTAAGACTCTGTCTCCAAAAAAAAAAAAAAAAAAAAAAACACTACTGTGTTCTTAAGACCAAGCTGTGTATTAGGAGAATCCCCTTCTCACACTGATCTTACAGTCAGTTCGGTAGGGTAAAATCAATTCATAAAACAGTGGAATCAAGTATTAAATACAGAATAACTCCAAGTAAGAGGGGAAAACTTTGAAGTATGTACAATTAAGATTCAATCTGGAAGTTTATCATTTAACCAAGTACTGAATGACACTGATAACAGCAAATATTAATATTGCTATTATATTAAACCTTCAATATTAATATGGAAGGTTTGCTATTGTTATAATCAATAATAAATGTGTCCATTACCAACAGTCACTGTGTACAAAATTTGGTTTCTCGTAAGAAGGCTCTTCCGTCAAGGATATTTTTAGGGTAGCTATAAAATCATCATATCACCTCACTTTTCTTTTCCGTAGAGATTCTCTGGGAAGACTCATCTATAAATGCAGGCTATGAATTTTGCCACCTTCCCACTGGGAGTTCTCGTATATTTGTTTGTATTTTGCAAGATGTTTTAAATGCCAAGGGGGAAAGGTGCTGTGAAATTACTATTATTATGCAACTCCTGCTTTCATCTGTATTTTTCTCTATAAGCCCTTTTCCCAGTTTCTGTAAAAGCTAAACACAGAATGTGTTATCTTGGGATGTTAATGAACAACTAAAAATCACCCAGAATTGCTTCTGAAGTGAAAGTCAAGTGCAACAAAAAGAAAAGACCATCTAGAAAGAAAATCAGAATGAATATACTTATTATTTAGAGATAAGCATTTCTTTAACTGGCTCCCAAGATTTTTTTAAATTAACTAATGACCTAATTTATCTCCTTGGGAATCAGATTTCATCAAAAACCACACCAATCTGGTCATATCATTTTGTGGAATAAGTATGAATAGAACCAGCACCGGCCCCCTGAGGTAGCCTGGATGTCAATACCAGGTTTACTATCAGTTGAAGTTCTTCACTCCCTCCTCCGCTCGCCCACACACTGTTTGCATTCCTTATAATTGCACTTTTAATTTTGCATTGTGATTACATTCTTTTCTGTTTTATTTACTCTTCCTTAAATCTATCCAGGTAACTAACTATATCTAACTCATTTTGAATAACCACAGTGCCTAGCAAAGTTCAGAGCAAAAGAGAAGTGAATGTTTTTATCCTAAATTACTCATTTGATCAATTCTACTCGAAGATCAGTACGATCACCTAACACTCATCAGTTCTAAATTCCATTTAAAACACCCTTCTAAAATTTAAAAGGCAAAAGCCAAACTTAAGGTGAAAGGAGTGCTAAATAGAAAACAAGCTGAGTAAACAGTCCTTGAATATGCTAAAACAAGCCTAAAACCCACTGATGGATCAAAAGTTCCTTCATGTCACCACCACGACGTTAGAATGTTCCAAATTATATCAAATTTGTTAATTATGTACTGTACTAGATTGAGAGTTTTGTGTTCCTTATTCATCTTTGTACCCCCAATTGACCTATTAACATAGAGTCCTGAGACTTAGTTTTGTAAGAATAATGAAGCTCTTATCACTAAAATGGATGAAATGTATGTGTTTTGATTTATTTCTAAAGCAAAAATGTTTCTTCTCTGCTTCTCCTCTCTTGAGCACAATAAACACACTAAAGTTTCTGCTCATTCCTCATCTCCCCTATGAACCACTCTGTTTAAAAAATATCCCCCCCTTTTGTTCCTCTCTATCCTTCTCACCTATTTCTATTTTCTCCATGGAACCTAGCATTATATGAATTCACCTTACTCATCTGTCTATGGCCCTTCATTTTCACACCAGAACATAAGTTTCTTGTGAGCAAGACCACCATCTGTATGTTTCACCACTGTATCCAGCACACAGAACAATAATGTTTGAACCTGGCTATATACTGAAAACACAAGAGAGCTTCTAAAGTGACAGATGCCCAGACTCAATTCAGAACAATTAAATCAGGATCTCTGGAATGAGGTACCCAAACCTCACTGTTTCATCTTCTTTGAAGACTAACATGAAATTATAATTTCAACCGAGTTTGAGAACCACTGACCTAGAACATAATTGATAATTATAGGAAATGAGTAGATGAATAAATCAAAGAACAGTTGACTAAAACTCACCACTCATTGCTCAGTGTCTGACTTTTGCATAAAAAAATGCCCCTTTTGCTTGGTTCAAGGCTACAGCTTTAACCCTAAATAGCTGTCTTGGAAACGATGGATTTTAATTTGAGCATCTTTCCTTTACCGCCACTGGAAAAGCTACTCATGGTGAGTCAGTAGCAGATTCTTTGTCTGTTAAGGACAGTGCATTATGGAGCTAGAGTGAGTAAAGAGAATCCTTAGAAAATCCAAAGATAAACAAACCTATACATGACAAATGGATGGGTGTGAAAAGAGAATTGGTTAGCACAAACCAACCCATACATAGCTTTTGAAAAATGGGAGATTTTTTCCAGACAAAAATGTTTGTTATCCAGACAAAGCAGATATGCAATATCCAAAATCATCATCTCATGAAATCTTTTGAAAATATTCTTGAAAATATTTATTTTACTCTGCCTTCTCTCAATCAATAAACTCCTTATGCAGTTATTAGAGGAGGAAATATTCACGCTGATTATATCTTGCTCTTCAGTGATTTTCTTGGGCTAGATGGATTTATTCCTGTATTTTATAAGTTATTCCATCACCCACTCAGGCTCTGCTTCAACCAGTAATAGAGAAAACATTAAAAATCCCATCAAGTTCTGACGCTGTAAAAGACAGCCATGACTTTCCCTTTGGGTAAGGCACATATTTCTTCAGTCTTTCCCATCAGCCATGGGATAGTTAAAACAATAAGTGGTTGAAAAGATTCACTTAACTTACTGGAGGGGAACCTTTTCTTTTCTTTGCAAAACTCTATTCCCTCCGTCCTGGCCACAAGTGCCAGGTGCCAGGTAATATGGATTTTGACAAAAATTACTTTATCCAATTTCCAGGTCATGAAGGTGCTACAAGTAATTCCTAGGAACAGTCATTAGTTAGTAGAGTGGACTTGGAATTAACTTAGGGTTAAATTTTTGTATTTTATTTTTTACTTTAACTTTTAAGTTCAGGAGTACATGAGCAGGTTTGTTACATAGGTAAATGTGTGTCATGGAGTTTATACTGCACAGATTTTTTCATCCCCCAGGTATTAAGCCTAGTTCCCATTAGTTATTTTTCCTGATCCTCTCACTCCTCCCACCCTCCACCCTCCAAAAGGTTCCAGTGTGTGTTGTTTCCCTCTATGTGTCCATGTGTTCTCATCATTTAGCTCCCACTTATAAGTGAGAACATGACATTTGGTTTTCTTTTCCTGTGTTAGTTTGCTAACGATAATGACCTCCAGCTCCATCCGTGTCCCTGCAAAGGACATGATCTCATTCTTTTACATAGCTGCATAGTATTCCACGGTGCCGATGTACCACATTTTCTTTATCCAGTCTATCATTGATGGGCATTTAAGTTAATTGCATGTCTTTGCTATTGTGAATAGAGCTGCAGCAAACATATGTGTGCATGCGTCTTCATAATAGAATGATTTATATTCCTTTGGGTGTATACCCAATGATGGGATCTCTTGGTCAAATGGTATTTCTGTCCTGAGGTCTTTGAGGAATCACCACACTGTCTTCCACAATGACTGAACTCATTTACACTCCACCAACAGTATATAAGTGCTCCTTTTTCTCCACAACCTCACTAGTATCTGTTATTTTTTGACTTTTTAAGAATAGCCATTCTGACTGGTGTTAGATGGTATCTCGTTGTGGTTTTGATTTGCATTTCTTTTATTGGCTAAACTATGTCTTTCTAAAGTAAGAATGATTTCTTTGACTCTAGGTAATATTCATATGCTTTGGAAAGTTGTTTTGTGTTTGCCAAAAGTAAAACCCACGTGGAAAGATACTCCCTTTTCTGTCCCTCAGAGCATCACCTGAGACACGTACTCTGGAGAGAAAATCTGTGGCCTTGACCACACTTTTTCTTCATATGAGTTATTATCAATCATGGTAGATCCACCTTCTACCATTGTTTAAACCTGAAGAATTGCTATTTCCCACTGGATAGCTGCCAGGAGTGAGAAGGTGGTTAACCTCCTGTCTCTACAGAATACCCCTCATCTGCCTTTCTCCAAACCTGCGCCAACCACATAAGAGGTTTTAATTTCAAGAACTGGTTCGAAAACTGAAAAGGGGAGGGTGGGTATCTGATATCATACCCATGTGCCAAAACATTAGTAAGTCTTCAAGTGTAGGCCCTAAAAGGATACCTTTGAAGAGCCCTCTGTCCCCTGACTCTCTTCTCCCACTCACTCCTTGCAGTCCTTTCTCTTAAACCTCTTTACATCCTGTCCCCTTCACTGAAAAACTTCACCATTCTCTGATAAATAGTGAAATTCAATCACCTGGGTCCTTTGTTCATATCGTGCAAATTCGGCATCCTTGGGCTTGTGCAGAAGGTCCATGGCGATTCCTGCCCAGCGTCGACTGGTTCTGCAGATGGGAAAGGAGAACTTTGGTTTCAGGTGGGGATGCAGTGAGAGCGTGCAGTGGGGTGAAGCAAGAGAGGAGTGGGCATCACGTCCTGTGGCTGGGATGTGGGGGCCTTCTACTCAGGCTATAGATAATGATGTTTCCAAATTATGGGAGATCAAACATACTATATTAGCTTCCTAGTAGAGAATTCTTGGAATTACGGCTGCCATAACAAAATTTCTGATGTTTAAGCCATCATAAACTGGATGGTATAAAACAGAAATTTGTTCTCTCACACTTCTAGAGGTTAGACATCCAAAGTCAAGGTGTCACCAAGGCTGATCCCTTCTGAAGAATCTATTCTCTGCCTCTCTCATTGCCTTTGGTGGCCACGGGCAGTCCTTGTTGTTCCTTGGCTGATGGCTGCATCACTTCAATCTCTGCCTCCATGATCACATGGCCGTCTTCCCTGTGTGTGTCTCTGTGTTTTGACCTCTTCTTATAAGGACACCAGTCATTGGAATTATGGCAAACCATAATCTGATATGACCTCATCTTAATTATTACATCAACAAAGATGCTATTCCTAAATAAGTTCACATTCTGAGGTTATGGGTAGATGGGAATTTTGGAGACTATACTATACAACTATCCAACCCACTACATGTACTTTACCAAGGAAGGAGATTAATTTTTTCCAAACTTTCCTCCTGCCACCCCCCGCACACAACTAGCAGACAAGATCAGTTTTTATTCCTCTTATTATCATCAACTACATTCTATTTTTTTACAAAATAAGGCAAACAGAATTTCTAAGAAAGTACACACGCACATTTCAAATTGCCATAATTTAATAGTTAATAAACTTTGACACACATACACTCCACTATCATGTCATTGACTGAAGAACAGACTTCAGTTTAGAACAATCCAGAGCTCTATCCAAGGACACTTATTACTAAAGTAACAGGGTAACTTACTATATGTCAGTATCTTGCATGGACTACAGGCAGAGTTAGGGTCTAAACTATGCCATTTAAATGCTATATTGTCACATGTAAATAAATTACCCTTTCCCATTCATTCATTCAATGACTGTTCTTCATGGTCTACTATGTCCCAGAGAGTGTTCTAGGTACCAGGGAGACAACAATTAATTATATGGTCCTGTCCTGAGAGAATTTACAGACTATGTGATAAAAGATATTACACAAATAATCAAATATATAATTGAATGCATGACCAATTTTATAAAGTAAAAAGAACAGCAAGGCCATAAATCAAGGCCTTCCAGTCTCCTCTTGGGCCTGTTGATGGGCACCAGGGAGTTCATAGAAGATTTCCCTGAGTCCTGCTCCTAATAGAACTGGGAAACTGTTGCAGGGTTTGAAGTAAATATGATATAATCAGCTTTTAATTTTTGTAAACAGCTGTAGTATATGTCAATAGAATGTAGAGGGTAAATACGTGATCTTATTTGGAGTCAGATAGCCATTCACTCACTGTCACTTTCAGTGTCCACATATTTAAAGCAGGAAAATAATGGTTCATCCTCTGAGGATTGTATTAAGGATTAAGTGAGATAATCCATAACAAGTGTTCTTAAAACTACCACCCATTTTAATACAAGAGAAAGAAAACGGGAACTTAGACCAGTCTGGGAAATTCCAAATGTTTGATTTGATGATGAAAAAAAAAAAATCACATTTTCTTTCCATTAACTATGCTATTAAAAAGAAATAAATAATCAACTTTGGAAAAATCTATAAAACTAGAACCAATTTTTCAAACTAAAAGAGTCAATTTTCAAACTGATGATTAATATGGAATATTCCCAAGTTAAAAGATGAATAACACTAAAGAATATATTTTATGTTTATATACTATACTCATTGTGCATTTATAAGACTATCAATTCATCTAAAGTGCATTAATAACCTGAGTATTCAACCACATAAGGGTATTCAAGATAAGAATATTTAAATTGGCATCATTTTTCTCACTTCTTAGGCTCTGCTCATATCCAAAGTCATGAAGGTGATAGCTTGGCTAAGTTAGGAGTTAGTCTGCATTTTATGACTCCTACTTAAATAGTTTATCTTGTATTATTCAAACAATACCAGATTTTTTTAAATCCCCAGAATTCTCACTTATCCTAATCTCATCACCATTGTAAAAAAAAAAAAAAAAAAAGTAAGCTTACTGCTCCACCAGTTTTAGCTGCTGCAAAATTCATGACAAGTTATAGAAGTACTATTCTTTTGTTTCTTAAAAATATTTGACAATTGTTAAAATTGCTCTTCTAAGAACATTGCTGTGTGTAGAATTCTGTTTTCTCATTTTTGTTTTGTATGATAAGCTTCAGTGTCAGTCTAGTCAAACATATCTAAACATGAAGATCAAAAAGTAACTGTTCTGGTCACTAATAGCTGCCACCCTTTTCTAGCAAAGCAGCACACCCACAGCAAAGGCTACTTAGAGAAGAGAGTGCCGCCCAGGAAGTTCAGTTGGCTGATTTTTGCAATTGATCATGGTGCAGCTTCTGTAAACCCTTTACTAATGATGAGGCTCTTGTCCTATCATCTGCAAAATAAAGGAGATCAACTAGATTACAGATTACAAATTGGGCATCTATGGATTGATTTTCATTGCAAGTCAATTCCATTGTTTTTAATCAACCTGCAAAATGTTAAACAGTCAGGGCATTCATTTTCTAGGATCTCATAGGTCCTACCCCTCCCTTTAATTGGTTTTAATTAATAGACAATGTTTGAATAGTTTTAAAGAAAAAATGATCAAATAGAACAGACTTCCCGTATATCCCCTGCACACAGTCTCCCCTATGATTATCGTCTTATAGTGGTGATATGGTTTGGCTCTGTGTCCCCATCCAAACCCCATACTGTTCTCATGGTAGTAAACAAGTCTCATATATTTATATGATATATTTATCAGGGGCTTTTGCCTCTTCCCCGTTCTCTCTTTGCCTGCTGCCATCCATGTAAGATGTGACTTACTTCTCCTTGCCTTCCACCATGATTGTGAGGCTTCCTTAGCCACATGGAACTTAATTCAATTAAACCTCTTTCTTTTGTAAATTGCCCAGTCTCTGGTATGTGTTTATTAGCAGCATGAAAACAGACTAATACAAGCAGCTTCCTACATTGGTTACAAGTAATAACCTAGTATTTATACATTGTTATTAACTGAAGTTTATAGTTTATTTGGATTTCCCCATTTGTTACCTAACATCCTTTTTCTGTTCCAGGATCTTATCCATGATACACCATTACATTTAGTCATCAGGTCTCCTTAGGCTCCTCAGAGCTGTGCCAGTTTCCCAGACTTTTCCTTGTTTTTGATGACCTTGACAGTTTTGAGTAGTATTGGCAAAGTACTTGTAGGATGCTCATGTATTGGAATTTATCTGATGTTTTTCCCATAAGTAGACTAGAGTTGAGGGGTATGCAGAGGAAGTAACAGTTTAATCACATCATATCAAGGGTATATACTATCCACATGATTTATGACCTTTGATGCTGACCTTGATCATCTGGCTAATGTAGTCAGGATGTTCCACTATAAAGTTACTTTCTCCCTCATCTTTCCACACCATACACATTAGAAAGAAATAATTCTGTGCAGCTCACACGTAAGATGTGGGGAGTTATATTTGAAATTCTTCTGCATAGGAGAGTTGTCTCTTCTTCCTTATTTATTAATTTATAAAATCACGTATTTATATCAGTATAGACTCATGGATATTTATTTTATACTTTGGGTTATAATCCAATACTGCTTTATTTTAGTGCTCGAATTGTTGTAGCTCTTGCTATTTGCAGCTCTTTCTGTTGGCTCTTGTTCTCCTTTGACATATCCTATCAATGTAGGTTGGTTGGTTTGTTAAGGACTTTTTTACTTCCAGCACCTTAAGATGCTCCAGATTGATACTTATTTCATATGTTCTGCCCCAGTCCTAGAATCAGGCATTTCTCCAAGAGCCCTTGTTCCTTTTATTGGAAAATAGTATTGGAAATCAAAATCTGGGTAGCAGGTATGTTTACTGCTGCCAGAATATTGTTTATTTGAGGCCCTCTCAGTTGAGACAAAGTCTCTCTTTAACTTTACCATATCACATATTTGGTTACTAGTCTGGTCATTGAAGATACTTTTCTTTTCCTTGCCCAAGATCTAGATTATCTCTATGATTCCTTCTAATTCTAATAGTGTTCTTAGGATTCAATCAATTAAAGAAAGCATGGCCAATTATGGACTGAAATTGAAATGCAAAAGAAAAAAGATGAGGGGAAAATTTCAGGACAAGTCTTTTATAGGCTCTACCCAATCAGGCACACACCCCCATGGGTTCATTTCTGGCATCTATATACTTTTTAATTTTCATTTTACCCTAGTCCAGAGCTTCCTGATCTCAACAGAACTCCCTAATGCAGGATTTCTCAATCTGGATACTATCGACATTTTGGGGACAGACCATTCTTTGTTATGAGGGGCTATCCTGTATAATGTAGGATGTGCATCTATGAGACTACCCACTAGATAGCAATCACATTCTCCCTTCTGATTCTGAAAACCCAAAATATCTCCAGACATTACCAAATGTGCTCTAGGAAGTCAATTACTATAATTTGAGCTTCTCTCTATCTCTGACATACCTACAAATGGCTACAATATATAATTGTTGGTTCACTGATCCTTTTTCAACTCTCTACATTAAAAAAATCTCAGTACATCAAAGGGTTTTTGAAAAAAAAATCAATAGTAGTTGGAAGCAAGAGTAAAGCAACTTAAAGTTCTCTTCTTTGCCAAGTTAACAATATTACAACTTTAATGCAGTAACAAGCTGCTACTGTTCTGGATCCCTATTCATAGGTTTACAAGGAACACGTGGGGAACCATTTTTCCCCAAAATTGATTTTTGAGTTCTGTAAATTTTACCCTTTGATTATTATGACAAAACTTTCTGTATAACTATGGAAATAGGGAAGCACAAATTTAAAGAAAGATGAAAAACTCACGTTTTTATATTGTCTGTTTATATTCTGTCCTACTGCATTTCGGTGAAGTCACCACTTTACACAGCTTCTGGGCTTCCCAGTACCTGTACCCCTGCCCTCCTTTAGGGAAATATTCCCCTTTAGGGAAATGTTTCTCATCCAGTCAAGACATAACTATGGGCCAGATGAAATCTCATTCCTGTACTTTTAGCCACACTACTTTTAGACACATGGGAATGGTCAGTCATGTTATTGTAAAGCAAAGAGAAGTCATTTCATTTTAATTTAATTTAATTTAATTATTTATTTATTTATTTTGCTAATTGGGGAAGTATAAATCTAGGACTGCTGTTGACTTCCTCTTCATAGCTGGAAAGAATGTAGCTAAAACAAAGAGAAGCAGAGATGACTGCAATTGTGCCCAGTTCTAGTTCTGTCCCTATCTTCAGTGAGCCATCTCAACATCTGTGATGGATGATATTATTGTTCACAATGATCTCTTGTCCTCTCTGTAAGAGGACCTATATCCCTCCTATGGTCATGTCACCGGCAGCACCTCCCCGTGGAAGGAGATACTTCCCTCACCCATT
Organism: Macaca nemestrina; assembly: GCF_043159975.1. Classification (NCBI taxonomy): domain Eukaryota; kingdom Metazoa; phylum Chordata; class Mammalia; order Primates; family Cercopithecidae; genus Macaca; species Macaca nemestrina. The sequence goes on along the minus strand of NC_092128.1, from coordinate 169,275,015 downwards.
GACAGACAGCATGCGTGGTCATATGGTTTGCTTTAATTGATTGAATATGGGCAGAAGGAATATATGATATGTCCAAGTAGAGACCATAAGATCCATCAGCTTGTTCTATGATTTTTTTTTCCTCTTCCACAAGTCTAAGACAGGGGCTGCTCCTTAAAACTGTGCCCCAGAATGAGAAGATATATGGAGGACAGCTACAGCCAGAATGTAACATGAACAATAAACAAAGCTTTGTTATTGTAAACCAAAAGCTCTTTCTGAAAAATTCCTTTCTCTCTCTTTCTCTCTCTCTGTGTGTGTGTGTGTGTCTGCCAGAAGATGGTTCCACTAGGTTTCTAGCCTTATAACTGAAAGCATTCTAATTATCCTGTGACTAATATATATTCTTTAGTCTGTGACTAATAAATACAACTTGGCAACACATTTACAAAGCATATTACCAAGGTCAACATGTGTAAACAAGTATACACTGAACTAGGCTATCCCAGAAGAGGTTGTTTTAGTGACTAATAACAAATTGTATTCAATATTAAACTTATGTTCAGAGATGCTAAACAAGTTTTTATAGTCACACTAGTTTGCTCTTTCTAATGCTCATATTTACATTATTTGCTAGTGTTTTTCCTAAGCTTCCTATAGTCAAATACAATAATTACTATTTCAACTTCTTTAAATAATTCTTTTAATATATTTTTACTACAAATGTTTCTTTCTACAACTTAATAAAATTTAGTTCATTGCTCAGAATTGTTAATTTACTTTGGACATGCCTATTTATTTGTTTTGTTGTATGTTAAAATTGAAACACAGTAACATTTTTCATATGCTTAGATACATAGTGAAATGATGAAAAGTCTGTATTTCCATTAGCTAATATGTTGCAGTCTACTAGTGCATATCCATGTCTGATTTTCCTCACCTTACTGTAAACACAAGAAGACCATTCTTCCCGAAACAACCTTGCAGTTAGAGCTAAATGACTACCTCTGGTTCAGTGGTTTTCAACCAAAAGCAATTTTTCCATTCACTGCCAACCCCACCCCAACCTCTAGAGGTATCTTTGGTTATCATAGCCAGAGGGGACATCTCTGGTATCTGGTGTGTAGACACCAGGGACACTGGCATGCATCCTGCAGTGCAAGGAGAGTCCCCCAAAACAAATTATTCACCCCAGCCATAGTTGAGAAACCTGGTTCTAGACAGTGAAAACTGAGTAGAAGTAATGCAGGTCAGCTCCAGGCTGAGACATTCAAGAACCTATCTTCTCTATCTGGTTTCTAAGGCAACTGTAGAAACCATGTGTTGAAATGGAAATACCACAAGAAGCAAGTGACCTCTCATCACAGAGACAGAGGTCATCGCATAGAGAGAGGAGCTACTCTGAAAACTCCCTGAGCCTTAACAGAATTTATGTGATCATTACATAAATCTGTTTTTGTCTTTAACCTTCACTGTATGTCTTAAACCACATTTCACGGCTATTTTCATAGAAGCCTAACCTATTCTATCCTTACTAACATAGTTAGTTTTATAAATTTTCACTTATATGCAATAAATATAGTACTTTTTTTAAATGCCAGGTGCATTAGTCCATTTTCACACTGCTAATAAAGACATACCTGAGACTGGGCAATTTACAAAAGAAAGAGGATTATTGGACTTACAGTTCCACATGGCTGAGAAGGCCTCACAATCATTGCAGAAGGCAAGGAGGAGCAAGTCACATCTTACGTGGATGGCAGCAGGCAAAAAAAGACCTTGTGCAGGGCAACTCTGTTTTTAAAACCACCAGATCTCCTAAGATCCATTCACTATCATGAGAACAGCATGGGAAAGACCTGCCCCCATAATTCAATCATCTCCCACCAGGTTCCTCCCACAGCACATGGGAATTGGGGAGCTACAAGATGAGATTTTTGGTGGGGACACAGAGCCAAGCCATGTCACCAGGTAATATCATATATATAGCATCGAATAGCTTTTAAACATAATGTACTTCTCAGGCAAATTTCTTTTAATATTCCAGTCATTAATATATGCTGAAGATAGAGATGACATTATTCAAGCAAAAGCAGGATTTGAAGAATATATTTTAAAGACCAGTTGGCAGTACACTCAATAAATCCTCAGAATGTAGAACATAATTATATGTGTGTCAGAAAAGGGGATCACCCAGGTCTGAAAATGAAACTGAGAAACTATAACTTTCACGGGGTATAGAATGGTTTTCCCCAAAAGTTATAAGAATGTGAAATAAGAGGTTTAAAATTTTTTTTTTCCTCAACAGAGTGAAAAACAGAGTTGATCCTATACTTCATTTCACAGCTGCCTAGCTATAGTGAGTGATATATGTTTCTAACACAATGGATGGTAGCTTAGGAAGAGGATCCAATAAAATCTATATTGGAGCCCAGCATAAAATTCAAAGAAAATGCCTCTAGTTAATCAGTTCCCTCGTACGCCAGAGAAGGGCTCACATTTAAACCCCGTATTATTATAGGTATTTAGATTAGTCAAGAGCAGTGCTATAGGGATGAGAATCCCAAAGTTTTAATTTAAAGCCATGGGTTTCCTAATTTTTAAATATTTTCCACTTTTTTTCTTTCTCAGTTAAAGTCATAATAATAATTTGTAAAACTTTCAAGTCATGCTTCAAAATTTTCAACAACCACCTTTTTATGAGACAAAAAGTTGTGTGAAACCAAAACACAAATAAGAAATGTGAGTTCAACTGTGATCACTTCAGTGTACACAATATTGACAAGTTCCAAAATGATGATACCTGCAGTAAGTATGTGTATAACTTTATATTTTCCCAATAGAGACGTTTAATTGCCAAGGAAGCAGTTAAAACCAGAACTCACATATTCCATATTTTTAAAATCTGAAGTTAATTCTATATGAGCATATCTCATGGGTAGAGACCAATTAGATGTAAGCAAGGGAAAAGAATTCCTTGCCAAATGATTTTGACCTTGAAATTTTGCTAATTTCCTTAAAACGGTCCTGTGGCAGTGAGACTGCTTGATGTCCGGGGAGCTCCACTCAACTGGTAGTTCCGGGATTCTAATTCTGTTCTAAAAGCCTCTAAAACACTGTGGACTTTGTGCAAATATTGTTGACTCTCAGACAGGTTACAACACAGAACACGATGACCTCACTATCACCCAGAGAAGGGAGGAGAAGTCCACATTAAAGAGTACCGGATACTAAATCCCGTTGTAGGAGTAGCCAACAAATTAATGTTGTTTTTTTTTTTCAAAGTCAGATAGGGTAGTCAGCCTGGCTCACATAGATCCAACTACTCAAGAAGGTCCAATCCAAAAGATGAGATGCTCTGGGAGGACAAGGCAGGCTGATCAAGTTCAAGACCAGCCTGGACAACATGATGAAACCCAAGCTCTACAAAAAATACAAAAATTAGCCAGGCGTGGTGGCACGCACCTGTAGTCCCAGCTACTCGGGAGACTCAGGTGGAAGGATTCTTTGAATCTGGGATGTGAAGGTTGCAGAGAGCTGTGATCATACCACTGCACTCCAGCTTGGGCAACAGAGCAAGACTTTGTCTCAAAAAAGAAAAAGAAGAAAAAGAGATGGCATGGGCCAAGATGGGTATACATGACAAGACTGGCTCCTGCTGATTCTCAGAGAGGGGTAACAGGTTACTGGTCATATGGGAAGTATGACATGCACCATGAGGAAAACATCAGGGTCTTAGTACCACAGATTAGAATTCAAGATTGGGTTTCTGGCACTACAGGACACTGGAGTGCCAAAGACAGAGTGGCACAAAGCCACATGGGAGCGGCACAAAGCCAACCCCATGATCTGGGCTACCTCAACACAGGTATGCACTGGTTGCTCAAGATAAAGACTGCCAGGACAGTATCTGTTATAATGACATTCTGCTTCCTAGAGAAACTGTTAAATAAAACTCCTAATTTCCTCCTCATCCTAGCCAGAACTGGTATCAAGACCAGGAGTAAAGAATGTTTGTTACAACTCACTTCAGAGCCAGTGAAAGACAATGACTGTAAAAACATAAGGAATGATTACATTTATCTCCTGAATTTTTTATCTTACATTTTTAAAAATGTTTCTATGCTTTCCTTGGAATCAAGACAATTACCAATGTAATTGTCAAATCTAAATACTATTCAATATATAAGCATTCCAGCATGGGGGATAAGTGGAGTCAGTATTATGAATTTCACATTGACAGTACATAAGACATTAGAAATTTGATTCTTAAGAGAAAATACTCAGTTGCTTGAAATTGTCTCATAGTTAGAAACTGAAATATTGAGATGAGTTTGTTCGAAGTATAAAATCATTTGTCAATGTACTGTCAATGTACAAAATATGTTACATTACATGATCTTTATTTTCTGACTGCATTTAAATTGTATCCACCATCACCTTCACTAGCCTGTGAAGGTGGAGAATGCATATTCTTCTTCTTTACAACTCTTCCTGTTACCTGACTCACAGTAGGTGCTATTTCAATGAATGTTTTCAAAAGGGATATTTTAAAACCAAGGTTATGATGTTGCTGGAAGGCTTTATGATCTTGACTTTGACGATAGGTTAAGTGTACTAAAAATTATGCCTATTCTACCCACACAGTTGATCAATAAAGCAATAACATTATTAACAGCAAGTATAAAGCCCCCTGGAACTTCCTGAATTCAGCTTCAATTTTGTCTATAGGGAAAAAAGTTGCAAGGAAGTCATGGTGAGGTAGCTCTGAAATACAAGTATCAAACTGCAGGAAGGCTGAGTTTAACAACTCAAGTTCCATTGAGTTGTATTATTATTATTGGCATCCAAATTTAAGTAGTTTATTTTTAAATATTGTGTTGTAATACATTGTTCCTAGTAAAGGAAATTCTCTGACATTGAAATAAAATTTGAAAACCAAGGAGTAAAAGAGGGAAAGAGATAGTAGTAAGCATCAGTTTATCAATTTTATAGCTAAAAATTAATGTGAAGTAGAAACAGTGAAAGATAACAGACAAACATATTGTTTCAGGTAATTCATTTATGGTACCTCATTATAAATGGAATGAGGATTTGGTTATATAAAAACTATCTTTAAAAAAGTATCAGTGGAAAGACATGACGTCCATGCACTGTGTTGAATGGCCAGGGTGAAAATGCTGCAGCACACAACAGTCCAGGATTGACAACAGCAGCCACTGTGATTGTCAACTTGTCTTTTGTAGGTGGACCACAGGAACTTCCATAAACAGTTGTATTGTCTAACCATTTCCTTTGTATTACCATAACATCCTACGTGTACCCATGGTTTTAACAGCAGACTGTTTAGAACCGAAACACAAGGAAATTCTTGGAAATTGATTGAAAATCATACATTGGAATTAAGCAATAGTTGCTCCTTTAACCAAGCATGAGCTCTCTGGCATCTCAAATTCACAATTACTTCTTAACATGGAGGCCTGATATTATTTGCCATTGATCACTAAACTTGAGTTGCTAAACTCAGCCTGCCCAATCTCCATGTCCTTGACCAAAGAAAGATTCTGCCTTATCTTGCAAATGTTTTCTCGTATCTCTTGATATCTCTCGCAAAACTCTGGGAAGAACAGGTGGAGCTATGATGAAGGCAGGAGATACTCACAAGGCCATCCAGACCAACTGTCCTAACTCACGCTATCAATGGGGAACTATTACACTTAAGATGATCCTTTTCTTTTCACTTTTCATATGCAAATATTCATAAGCTCAATGTTACTTTTAAATGTCTAGAGTGATTTCCACTAAGTGTGTATTTTTAAATGCCAAATATATCAAGAACCAGTTATTGCATTGTTTTATCTTGCAACATCTTTTAAAGGCAAGAATTAAAGAAATTGGTATCATGTATCATCATTATTTATCAGAACTTCACAGGCTACACATCTAGTTGTCCAACAAAACTTGAAGATGAGATCTTTGTAAAGAGTGATAACATGCTATTGAGAATCTACTACTTTGCTGAAGGTCCTTAGTCATCCAGTAGGTTCACTTTTCTAAATGCCTACTTTTCTCCTTCAGTGGCTTTGATTATAATTCTGAGAATAGATGCGACCCTTTTGTAATATAGCAGACAAAATGCAAAGCAGACCATATTAATCTGTCAGCAAGCTTTAAATACTCTTTCTCTTGTCTTGTGCAAAACAATCTTAATCTACCATGTATTTTCATCCCTCTGGCTTCCTTCCGGTTATTGATCTTTGTGTTATTTCTGCAAGCACATGGAAAGATTTTATTACGTGTATGAATTAAGCCTATGATACATACAGTCTGCTTTATTCAGCTGAACGTGTCTTTAATACTCTTCAAAGTGAATCTGTAAAATAAAAAAAAAAAAGTCTCCATTAAGAGCTGTTGCCCATTATAACTTCTAAAGTTACTTCATAGCCTTACACAGTTTTACAACATGCACTAAATATAAATGAAGAGCAAATAAAGATAAATATTACACATCGGGGGGCTCATAAAACCACTGTGTAATTGTCCTGTCCTCTAGCCAAGCCCCAAAAAGTAGCACATAAAGTCCTATTTTTAATGTTTTACACTTTTTGTCAAAACCTTGGGACTGCTCCCAAGATGAGGCCATATGCTTAAATCAGTAGTAGGCAATTTCTCTCTTTCTCTCCATTAAAACAACAGAAGAAAACAAAAAAAAATCTAGAAGGGGAAAAAATCTGAGTTCTGGCTTTTTAGTATCAACCTTTTAAATTAGGAAGATAAAACTTTTTATAGCAAATTATTTATTCCTCAGGGATTTATTTTTCTATAATATATAATACTGAATGTTCACAATACATTATTTTAAATAGAGATGGGTCTCTTGGCCCCAGGATATAAATACATACCATGCTATTCTAACAACCAAGAAACAGTTTATTCTCTTAATTACTTACAATTGCTTTATTCTCTAATAACATATATGATGTGTTAAGGAAATAAACAACAACTTAAAAGTAGAAAAAAATATGGAAGAGTCTCTGTGGAGTTTACGAAATCCCACTGGATGAAGAATGGAAATTCCGAGCATTTGGAGCAGGGTGGGGCAGCTGTCTAACACTAATTTTGGGTGTCAACGTTAACAATAAAAGATATAAATCTTTTATTCTCTCATCGATTACTATTATTAACAATACCATCATTATAATATTACAGTTATTATATTACTAAAAATTAATATTTAATTGATCAATCTACAGAATGTATAATTTATGTACTCATCCAAAGAATTATGCATTCTGATATCAGACAATGTAATAATAGCTTTGTATTCAGAAAGCATATTTTAACAGAAAAAAAGTCAAATGACAATTTTAATAGACTTTAAAACGGTGTACAAGTAAAAAAAGACACTAGTTTTGTACTTCAAAATTTGGAGGAAGACATCCAGTCATTAAACAGTCTACAAAACACATGCTAGCAGATTACATTAAAAAACTATGCACAATATAAAAAGAGCTGAAAACAGTCTTCACTGTAAAAATAATTTAAAATAAACTTTTCAATTTAAAATATCATCTATAGCACAAACACATCATGCAAATGGAAAACTAAATATACTGCATTCTTTAGTGTAGCCAAATAAATTCAGATTGAGACATCTTTTAGGTAGGGAAATTCAATATGACTTTTTTCAATATGACTTTTTTCATTCAATATGACTTTTTTTCTCTGGCAGTACTGGTCCTAGCTGGGTCTTTTATGCATAAAGAACAGCTATATTTCAAGCCCTTTTTATTGTAATCAATACTAAAGCAGCATTAGAATACTTTATTAATTTAGGAGTAATGTTCAAAAATGATCTGAAAAATAAATGCTTGCTGTGCAATTTCATAAAGTATGAACTTCTTGAAAGGTTAGAAGCTTTTGCAGCTAAGAAAGTTGATCTCTAGTTTTAAGCATTTTGGTGACTAAAATGAAATGGGAAAACTAAAGAACCAGAGTCAAAATCCATGATGTATAAAAAGGTGAGCACAATGAAGCAAGATTTAAAGCTCTCTAGGAATAGACCAATGCACGGAAAAATTAAATTCTACCCATGAAACAGCCACTATTTATGTCCCTGATTCACTAAAGCAGAAAGGAATTTTCAATAATATAAAGGACAAAAAAAAAACTGTTTCATGGGCAAAAGGATCAAACAGGCATTTGATTAAAGAGGATATTAAAATAGCCCAAGCATATGGGAAGATGCTCAATGTAATTATTCAATAAGGAAGTGCAAATTAAAACACAAAATAAGATACCACTAAACACCCACCAGTGGCTAAAATTTAAATGGCAAACAATTGTGTCAGCAAGAATGTGGAGCAACTGGAACTCTCATGCAATGTTGATGGAAGTGTGAATTGATACAATAATTTTGGAACAGTTCTTAATAGTACCTATAAAAACTAAATATATGCCTATCCAATGGCCAAATAATTTCACTCTTACATATATACCCAAGAAAAATAAACCCGTATGTCCCTAAGATATAAGACCAAAATATTCTTAGCAATTTTTTTTACAATTGCTTAAAACTAGAAACAACCCAACTGTAGGTTAAGAGTAGAATAAACATTTTGTGGAATATTCACCTCCCTAATTAAAAAGAAAAAGACCTATTGATTAATATAATTAATATGGATGATTTTTACACACATAATAATGAGCATATACAGACAACACATTACAGACAAATAATGACACAAAGAAATATAAACTGTATGATCTCATTTCTATTAATAATAGAATGAGCTTTTGTTTTGTTTTGTTTTGTTTTTGAGACAGGTGACCCTGTCACAAATCTTCTGTCACCTAGGCCGGAGTGCCGTGGTGTGATCACAGCTTACTGTAACCTCTACCTCCTGGGCTCAAGCAATCCACTCACCTCAGTCTCCCAAGTAGCTGGGACTGCAGGCATGCATCATTACACCTGGCTAATTTTTGTATTAAAATCGAAGTATTTTTTTGGGAGAAGATTGTGGGCAGGTAGGATTTGACAGGATATGGACTCTAGGTAACTTTCTTTTATGCTGGAAATGTTCTATGTCCAACTGAGTGGTGGTTACAGTTACACAATTGTATGCGTGTGTAGAAATTTGAACATATAAATACATAAATATATATGTAAAAATTATCACCTGAGATTTTGGTACTTTATAGATGTTATATCTCAATAAAAAATTAACAATTAAAAATTTTATATCTTGATAGTAGATACAGGTGTAAGACTTATCTCCTTTTAGAGGAGAGCACAGGAGATGAACATGCCAGATAGCTTGTTTTCTTCCTCACTACTCAGCATGAAGAGTCAACAAATCATTTGTTTTCTTTGGCATACTGGTCCTCTGCCTATTTGATATATAAATTAGTTTCCGAGGGCTGCTATAACAAATTATCAAAAACTTAGTGCCTGAAAACAGCAGAAATTTATTCTGTCACAATTTTAGAGACCAGAAGTCCAAAACCAAGGTGCTACTAGGGCATTATGCCCAGGGCTGCACTCCATCTAGAAAAGAGACCTTCCTTGCCTCTTCGAGTTTCAGGTGGTTCCAAGTGGTCTTTGGTTCATGGCTGCATGACTGCAAGCTCTGCCTCTGTCATCACACAGCTTTCTCTTCCGGGTCTCTGGGCCTCCTCTTCTGCTCTAAGGAACTCGTCATTGGACTGAGGAGCCACTCAGAAAATCCAGGATGTTCTCACTTCGAGGCTCAATTATTTCTGTAATGACTCTTTTTACAAATAAGTTCACATTCACAGATTATTGCTGTTATGATATGGACATATCTTTTTGGGGGGACCACCATTGAACCCACCAAAATATTTGTAAATTAAAATGAATGCGACTCTGCATTTATTTATTATAATACATTTAAGATAATATAATATGTAATCTCTGGCTAGTTAAGAACAATAAAAATATACATGTACTTTGTGTCTTACAGATGTAAAAGACATTTTTCCTTTTAAAATTCTGATTTGACCTTGATAATGAGATAATTTTTCAAAAGATCGCCACAGTAACCATGCTATATTTATTCATCACCCATTCATTTATTTAACCAAAGGATAGGATACAGTGTTGAAAGTTTTAGTCTTAATTCATGACTGAGAACTGATTTGGGTCAATTTTAAAGAAAGAGAGTATGACATTCAACTTTTGACTCGCTCAGTAAAGAGTTGAAAATTGCTTCAACAGAAACACTTAATGGAATATGATAGCACAGTATAGAGCACAAAATTGTTCAACCAAAACTTCCTGAGAAAGAAGTTGAACCCTACACAGGATTATTTGAACAAAAATATAAAATTGTCCTTAACTAAAGTTAACGAGCTGTTTTCTATTTTCTCCTTTTATGGTTGCTAGCCTTTGCCCACTTCAAGTCATAATGATCTATTATTAGTTCATGTAAATTCAATACATTTATTTTTCAAATATCAAACATTATATTTATAATTTTAGAAATTTATAATTTTTAGAAACACTATAGTTTTTAAGTATTGTTTTTCTCCCAAAGTTATATAAGATATATATGTGTACTTTATATGTATATTATATGTGTTTCTTTTTTAAATTTTGGGGGGTATATAGTAGATGTGAATATTTATGAGGTACATGAGATATTTTGATGCAGGCACACAATGCATAATAATCACATCAGGGAAAATGGGGTATCCATCTCCTCAACCACTTACCCTTTCTTTGTGTTGCAAAGAATCAAATTATTCTTACACTCTTACATATTTTTAAACGTAAAATAAATTATTATTGGCTGTATTCAAACAACCCTATTTAAAAATAGGCAAAAGACACGAACAGACACTTCTCAAAAGAAGTCATACACTCAGTCAACAAGCATGTGAAAAAATGCTTGGCATCACTAATCATTAGACAAGTGCAATTCAAAACAACAATGAGATACCACCTCACACCACTCAGAATGGCTATTACTAAAACGTCAAAAATTAACAGATGCTGGCAAGGTTGAAAAGAAAAGGGAATGCTTATACACTGGGGGTTGGAATGTAAATTAGTTTAGCCACTGTGAAAAGCATTTTGGAGATTTCTCAAATAACTTAAAACAGAACTTCTATTCAACTCAGCAGTCCCATTACTGGGTATATACCCAAAGAAATATAAATGTTTCTATCATAAGGATAAATGCACATGTATGTTCATGGTAGCACTATTTGCAATAGCAAATACATGGAATCAACCTAAATGCCCATCAATCGTGGATTGGATAAAGAAAATGTGGTACATATACCTTAAGGAATACCACCTAGCCATAAAAAGGAATGAAATCATGTCTTTTGCAGCAACACTGACAGAGCTGAAAACCATTATCCTTAGTCAAGTAACCCAGGAATGGAAAACTAAATATGGCATATTCTCAATTCTAAGTGGAAGGTAAACAATGAGTGCACACAAACACAAAGAGGGAAACAATAGACACCAGGACCTACTTGAGCAGGGAGGTTGGGAGGAGGCTGAGGATTGAAAAATTGCCTATTGACTTCTATAGTTATGATCTGAGTGACAAAATAACTGGACACCAAACCCCTACAACACAAAATATATCCCTGTACTAAACCTGCACCTGTACCCACTGAACCTAAAAAGAAAGTTGGAAATAATTGTAAAAAAATAGGAATGCAGAGATCTTTTTCCTTTCTTTTGGGCATATACCTAGCAGTGTGATTGCTGGATCTTATGGTAGCTGTATTTTTAGTTTTTCAAGGTAACTCCAAGCTGTTCTTCATAGTGACTGTACTAATTTACATTCCCACAAACAAGTATTCAAAGATCCCCTTTCTCCACATCCTCACCAGCATTTGTTATTGTCTGTCTTTTAGATAAAAACCGTTTTAACTGGGCTGATATGATATCTCATGAAATTTTGATTTGCATTTCTCTGATGATCAGTGATGTTGAGCACCTTTTCATATGCTTGTTTGCCATTTTGTATGTCTTCTTTCGAGAAATGTCTCTTCTGATCTTTTGCCCATTTTTTGATTGATTTATTAGATGTTTTCCTATAGAGTTGTTTGAGCTCCTTATATATACTGGTTACTGATCCCTTGTCATGTAAATCACTTGCAAATATTTTCTCCCATTCTGTGCATTATCTTTTCACTGTGTTGAGTGTTTCCTTTGCTGTGCAGAAGCTTTTTAACTTGATGTGATTCCATTTGTCCATTTTTGCTTTGGTTTCCTAGGCTTGTGTGGTATTACTCAAGAAATCCTTGCCAGATCCCAAAGTCCTGGAGAGTTTCCTCAATGTTTTCTTGCAGTAGTTTTATAATTAGAGGTCTTAGATTTAACTCTTTAATCCATTTTGATTTAATTTTTGTATATGGCAAGACACAGGAGTCTAGTTTTATTCTTCTGCATATGGATATTCAGTTTTCCCAGCACCATTTTGTAAAGAGACTGTCCTTTCCCCAATGTAGGTTCTTGGCACCTTTGTTGAAAACAAGTTCACTGTAAATGCATGGATTTGTTCCTGGAATCTCTGTTCTGTTTCATTGGTCAAAATGTCTGTTTTTATGCCAGTCTCATGCCATTCTGGTTACTATACCCCTGTAGTAATTGGAAGTCAAGTAATGTGATTCCTCTAGTTTTGTTCTTTTTGTTCAGGATAACTGTGGCTATTCTGAGTGTTTTGTGGTTCCATATAAACTTTAGGATTATTTTTTCTATTTCTGTGAAGAATGTCATTGGTATTTTCTAGAGATTGCATTGAATCTATAGATTGCTTTGGATATTATGTACCTTTTAGCAATATTGATTCTTCCAATCCATGAACATGGAATATCTTTCCAATATTTTGTGCCTCTTCAGTTTCTTTCATCTGTGTTTTGTATTTTTCATTGCAGAGATCTTTCACTTTTTTGGTTAACTAAAATAGTTGCTAAATATTTAAGTTTATTTGTAGCTATTTTAAATAGTATTACTTTCTCAATTTCTTTTTCAAATTGTTTGCTGTTGGTATATGGAAATCCTACTGATTTCTGTATGTTGATTTTGTATCCTGCAACTTTACTGAATGTGTTCATCAGTTCTAATAGCTATTTGGTGGTGTCTTTAGATTTTTCCAAATATAAGAAAATATCATCTGCAAACAAGGATAATTTGACTTCTTCTTTTCCAATTTGGATGCCCTTTATTTCTTTATCTTTTTTGATTGCTCTAGCTAGGACTTCCAGAACTATGTTGAATAACAGTGATGAAAGTGGGCATTCTTGTCATGTTCCAGATCTTAGAGGAAAGATTTTTAGATTTTCCCTGTTCATTATGATACTAGCTGTGGGTCTGTCATACACAGCTATTATTGTGTGGAGGTATATTCTTTCCTTTTTTTTTTTTTTTTTTTTTTTGAGACAGAGTCTCGCTCTGTTGCCCAGGCTGGAGTGCAGTGGCGTGATCTCAGCTCACCACAAGCTCTGCCTCCTGGGTTCATGCCATTCTCCTGCCTCAGCCTCCAGAGTAACTGGGATTACAGGTGCCCACCATCATGCCCGGCTAATTTTTTTTTTTTTTTAAGTAGAGACAGGGTTTCACCGTGTTGGCCAGGATGGTCTCGATTTCCTGACCTCATGATCTGCCCGCCTCGGCCTCCGAAAGTGCTGGGATTACAGGTGTGAGCCACCATGCCCGGCCGGTATGTTCTTTCTATACCCAGTTCTTTTAGGGTTTTTTCATGGAGGAATTCTGAATTTTATCAAATGCTTTATTAGCATCAATTGAAATGATTGTATGGTTTTTGTCTTTAATTCTATTGATATGGTATATTACATAGATTAATTTATGTATGTGAAACACCCCTGCATTCCTGGAATATATTCCAATTGGTCATAATGAATGGTCTTTTTAATGTGTTGTTGAATTTTGTTTTCTAGTGTTTGATTTTTGCATCAATGTTCATTAGGGATATTGGCCTGTAGTTTTCTTTTTTCTTTTTTTTATTTTTTGATGTGTCTTTGTTTGGTTTTGGTATCAAGGTAATACCAGCCTTATAGAACGAGTTTGGAAGTAATCCCTCCACCTCTAGTTTTTGGAATAGTTTGAGTAGCATAGGTATTAGTTCTTTAAATGTTGGATAAAATTCAGTGATAAAGTCATTGGGTTCTGGTGTTTTCTTTGCTGACAAATTTTTTCATTATAGATTCAATCTCACTACATATTGGTCTGTTCAGGTTTTGAATGTCTTCACAGATCAACTGTAATAAGTTGTAATGTCTGGGAATTCATCTATTTCTTCTAGGTTTTCCAATTTATTGGCAAATACTTGCCCATAGTAACCTCTAATAATCCTTCGAATTTCTGTGATGTTGGTTGTAATGCCTCTTTCATAATCTCTGCTTTTATTTATTTTGGTCTTCTCTCTTTTATTCTTCGTCTGGTTAAAGGTTTGTCAATTTTATCTTTTCAAAAAACCATTTTTTGTTTTGTTGATCTTTTGTATTGTTTTCTTCATTTGTTTCATTTATTTCTACTCTGATCTTTATTTTTTTTTCTTCTATTAACTTTGGATTTGATTTGCTTTCACTTTTCTAGTTCTTTAAGATGCATTGTTAGATTGTTTATTTAAAGTATTTCTACTTTTTAAATATAGGCACTTATAGCTATAAACTTTCCACATCATACTGCTTTCGCTGTATCCCATAGGTTGTGATATGTTGTGTTTTCATGATAATTTGTTTCAATAAATTTTTAAATTTCTGTCTTAATCTTTTCATTGACCCACTCGTCATTCAGGAGCATATTGTTTAATTTGTATAGTTTCCAAAAATTCCTCTTATTGTTGATTTCTAGTTTTATTCCATTGTGGTCAGAGAAGACACTTCATATAATTTCAATTTTTGAAGTTTTAAGACTTGTTTTATGATCCAGCATATGGTGTATTCTTGAGAATGATCCGTATGCTGAGAAGAATGTGTATTCTGCATTTGTTGGATGAAAATATTCTGTAAATATCAATTAGGTCCATATGGTCTATAATTCAGATTAGGTGCAATGTTTCTTTGTTGACTTTTTTGTTTGAAAGATTTGTCCAGTGTTGAATATTGAGTGTTGAAATCTCCAGCTATTGTTGTATTGGGATCTAGCTCTTCCTTTAGCACTAATGATATTTGCTTTATATATCTGAGTGCTCTAGTGTTGGGTGTAGATATATTTCAAACTGTTATATCCTCTCGCTGAACTGACCCCTTTATCATTATATAGTGACTTTCTTTGTCTCTTTTTATAGTTTTTGTCTTAAAATCTATTTTGTCTAATGTAAGTATAGCTATTCCTGTTTATTTTTTGGGTTTACATTTGCACAGAAAATCTTTAAGTTTATCTCTGTCTTTATGGGTGAAGTATTTCTCTTGTAAGCAACAGATTGTTAAGTCTTATTTTTTAATCCATTCAGCCACTCTATGTCTTTTGACTGGAGGGGTTAGTTCATTTTCATTCTATGTTATTACTGATAAGTAAGGACTTATGCCTGCCATTTTATTCTTTGTTTTCTGGTTGTTTAGTGGTCTTCTCTTCCTTCTTTCTTCCTTCCCCTTCCTATCTTCATACTAGTGAAGGTGATTTTCTCTGGTGGTATGTTTTAATTTCTTGCTCTTATATTTTGTGATTTGTTATATATTTTTTCATCTGAGGTTATCATGAGACTTGCAAATAATGTCTTATAGCCCTTTATTTTAAGCTGATGACAACTTAACACTGACTGTATAAACAAACTAACAAACAAGCAAAGAGAACACTCATAAAAACTCTACACTTTAACTTTATCCCTCCACTCTTTAATTTTTTGTTGTTTTTATTCATATCTTATTGTGCTGTCTATGTCTTAAAGAGTTGTTGTAGCTATTATTTTCTATTGTTTCATCTTTTAGTCTTTCTACTTAAGATATGATTAGTTTATGCACTCATATGCACACTCATATTTTTCTACTTAAGATGTGAGTAGTTTATGCACAATATGTTATACTATTCTGTGTTTTTCTGTGTACTTACCAGTGAGTTTTATACCTTCAGATGATTTCTTATGGCTCATTAATCTCCTTTTCTTTCAGATTAAAAAACTTCTTTAGTATTTTTTGTAAGACAGGTCTGTTGTTGATAAAGTCACTCATATTTTGTTTGTCTGGGAAAGTCTTTATTTCTCCTTTATGTTTGAACGATCTTTTCACTGGATATATCATTCCAGCATACAAATTTTTTTCCTTCATCACTTTAAATATGTCATTCCACTGTCTCCTGGCCTGCAAGATTTTCCCTGAAAACTCTACTATCAGATGTATTGGTACTTCATTGTGTGTTGTTTCTTTTCTTTTATTTCTTTCTTTCTTTTTTTTTTTTTTTTGAGATGGAGTCTCACTCTTTTGCCCAGGCTGGAGTGCAGTGGCATGATCTTGGCTCACTGCAACCTCCCCCTCCTGGGTTCAAGCAATTCTCCCACCTCAGCCTCCCAAGCTGGGATTACAGGCATGTGTCACCAAGTCCAGCTAATTTTTGTATTTTTAGTAGAGATAGGGTTTCAACATGTTGGCCAGGCTGGTCTCAAACTTCTGTCCTCAAGTAATCTGCCCTCTTTGGCCTCCCAAAGTGCTAAGATTACAGGTGTGAGTCACCACACCTAGCCTGTTTATTTTCTCTTGCTGCTTTTAGGATCCTTTCTTTATCCCTGACTTTTAAGGGTCTGATCATTAAATATCTTGAGGTAATCTTATTTGGGTTCAGTCTACTTGGAGTTTTATAACCTTCCTGTGCTTGAATATTTATATCATTCTCTAGGTTTGGGACATTCTCTGATATTAACCCTTTGAGTAAACTTTCTACTCCATGTCTCTTTACCTTTTATTTAAGATAAATAACTCTTAGATTTGCCCTTTTGAAGATATTGTCTAGCTATTATAGAAATGCTTCGTTCTTTTTTATTCTTTTTCTTTGTCTCCTCTGTGTATTTTCAAATAGACTGTCTTTAAGCTCACTAATTCTTTCTTCTGCTTAATCAGTTCTGCTGATAAATTTTCCCAATTATTTGTGGGCGTTAAAAATGAATACAATACAACTCATGAAGATAGAGTGTAGAATCATAGTTAACGGAGACCAGGAAGGATAGTGGGGAGTGGTGGGAAGTGAGCATGGTTAAGGCATAAAAAAATATAATCAGATAGAATTAATAAAATACAGTATTTGATACTAAGATTTAGAATTTTGATAGCACAACAGTGTGACTACATCCATAATAATTTATTGTATATTTAAAAATAACTAAAGAAGGTTGGGCGCAGTAGCTCATGCCTGTAATCCCAGCACTTTGAGAGGCCATGGTGAGCAGATCATGAGGTCAGGAGATTGAGACCATCCCGGCTAACACGGTGAAACCCTGTCTCCACTAAAAATACAAAAAATTAGCCAGGCATCGTGACGGGTGCCTGTAGACCCAGCTACTCAGGAGGCTGAGGCAGGAGAATGGCGTGAACTCGGGAGGTGGAGCTTGCAGTGAGTGGAGATCGCACTACTGCACTCCAGCCTGGGCAACAGAGCAAGACTCCATCTCAAAAAATAAATAAATAAATAAATAAATAAATAAATAAATAAAATTTAATTGTTTGTAACACAAAAGATAAATGCCAGAAATGATGGATACCCCTTTACCCTGTGATTATTAGACACTGAGTGCCGTATCAAAATATCTCATGTGCCCCATAAATATATGCACCTACTAACTGCTCACAAAAATTAAAAACTTAACAAAAAAAAAATCTGCTGAAAGACTCTGATGGATTCTTCAGCATGTCAATTGCAAATTGCTTTTTTTTGTTTTGTTTTGTCTTTGAGATAAACTCTCACTCTCTCGCTCAGGCTGGAGTTCATTGGTGTGATCTTGGTTCACTGCAACCTCTGCCTCCCGAGGCAATTCTCATGCCTCAGCCTCCCAAGTAGCTTGGATTACAGACATGCACCACCACACCTAGCTAATTTTTGTATTTTTGGTAGTGATGGGGTTTAATCCTGTTGACCAGGATAGTCTCGATCTCCTGACCACAAGTGATCCATCCACCTCGGCCTACCAAAGTGCTGGGATTATAGGCATGAACCACCATGTCCAGCCTTCAATTGCAAATTTCTACTTGATTCTTTTTAATTATTTTAATCTCTTCGCTAAATGTATCTGATAGGATTCTGAATTCTTTCTCTGTGTTCTCCTGAATTTTGTTGAGTTTTCTTAAAACAACTATTTTTGAACTGTGTCTGAAAAGTCATATATCTCTGTCATTATTGGTCATTGCTGCCTTATTTGGTTCATTTTGGTGAGGTCATATTTTCCTGGATGGTCTTAACGCTTGTGAATGTTCACTGATGTCTTGGCATTGAAGACTTTGGTATTTATTGTAATCTTCACAGTCTGCGCTTGTTTGTACCTATCCTTCTTGGGAAGGCTTTCCGGATATTCCAAGAGACTTGGGTGTTATAATCTAAGTTTTTGGTCACTGAAGCCATATTTGCATTAGGGGGCATTCCTACTCGAGTAACACTGTGGCTCTTGCAGACTCAGAGACACCACCTTGTCTTCAACAAGATCCAGAAGAATTCTGATTACCAAGTAAAGACTCTTGTTGTCATCTCTTACTTTCTCTCAAATAAATAGGGTCTCTTTCACTCTATGCTGAGCTTCTGGGGGAGAGGTAACACAAGCCCCTGTGGTCACCACAACCGGAACAGCACTGTGTCAGATCTGAAGCCAACCCAGTACTGGGTCTTGCACAAGGCCCATGGTAACTACTGCCTGGCTACCACCAATGTTCACTCAAGACCTTAGGACTTTACAATCAGCAGCTGCCAAAGCTAGCCAGGTTGTGTCCTTCCCTTCAGGGGAGCAAGGTCCCACAGGCCCTGAGAGAGTCCAGAGATGCCATCCAGGATCCAAAGCCTCGAGTCAGAAATCTTAGAAATCTACCTGGTCCTCTATTCTACTGTGGCTGAGTTGGCACTCAAGCCACAGGATCAAGTCCTTCCTACTCTCCCTTCCCCCTTCCACAAGCAGAGGAGTCTCTCAATGGCCACCACTACCCTAGGCCAGCAGTCAGTACTGCCTGGCTATCACTGATGTTCACTCAAGGCCAAGGCTCTTCAGTCAGCTTATACTGCCAGGCCTCGGACTCTCTCCTCAGGGCAGTGAGCTTCCTTCTGGTCCAGGTGAAGTTCAGAAATGCCATCTAAGAACCAAGGCCTGAAATTGGAGACCCCAAGAGCCTCCTTGGTGCTCTACCCCATTGTGGCTGAGCTGGTACTTAAGCTGCAAAAGAAAGTCCCCTTTCCTCTTCCCTCTCCTTTTCTCAAGCAGGAGTCTCTCCCCATAGCCACCACACTGGGAATGTGTTGGGTCACAACTGAAGCCAATCGTCTCTGAGTTTCACCCAAGGCGCATGCGAGTACTGCCTGACTACCACTGCTGACTACTCAGGGCCCAAGAACTCTTTAGTCAGCAGATGATGAATCCTGCCAGGACTAGATCCTCCCCTCTGGCTCAGGGTGTGTCTATAAGTGTCATCCAGGAGCTAGGGCCTGTAATAGAAGCCTCAAGACTCTGCCTGGTACCCGATCCTACTGTGGCTAAGCTGGTACACAAGTTGCAAGTCAAAGTCCTCTTTACTCTTTTCCTCTTCACAAGTGGAAGAAAGGGGTCTCTCCTAGAGGTGCGAGCTGTGCTATCTAGGGTTGTGGGAGGGGCGGTGCAAGGAGTCCCTAGGCTGACCCGGCATTCCACATGCCTTCCCAAGTCCACTGGCTCCGAGTCCAGCACAGCACTAGGACTTGCCCAGGAATTGCAGTCCTTGTGGTCTAGGCTATCTTTCAAGTTTATTTAGAACCCCAGACCACTTTAGCCAACAGTGGCAAGGCTTGCCATAAGCCAGAACTCAGGTGCTGACCATTGGGATGGGTGATTACCCTCTGGCTGGGGCTGGTCTAAATGCTCCCTCCATGAGCACTGGCTGAGTTCTGCCCAGGGTTGCTTTCCACTGTGACAGGTCAGCGCTGAGTTCCAATGGAAAGTCCCAGAATCACCGCACTCTCTCTCCCTTGAAGTGCACAGATGCTCTCTCCGCACCACACAGCCATTGCCAGAGGATGGAGAAGGCATGGCATCAGCAAGTCAAGACGATCTTTTCCATCCTCTTCAGTGTCTCTTCCAGTGATATGAAGTTAAAACCAGGTGCTGTGATTGCTCACTTGATTCTTGGATCCTATGAAGGTGCTTTTTTTGTGGGTAGTTACTCAATCTGGTGTTCTTACAGGGAAGATGATCAGTGGCGGCTTCTATTCAGCCATCATGCTCTGCCTCCTTTTAAAACAAATTTATTACCATAATTAAATAGCTGAAGTTATATAGTGAATACTGAGCACTTATTTTTGCAAAAAACATTTTGCTACAAAAATTATAAGTAATTTATGAGAATTGTGTTTTTAAAATGTAATTTCATTTACAAAAATTTGATTTCCATACAACTATTTATCTATGCATAGAGTGAAACCCATCTGTGTTATTTAAAATGCAGTCGCTATTGTATTATAAGAAACAACTCTGGCTTTCACCAACAGTGTAAGCAATTATCTGAAGCCAAATATCTTTATTCTTCTGTCCTCTGAAACTTAAAAAGGCAATTTTCATTTACTCAATATCTGCATTGAAATGGAGAATTGCCTTTTATTGTGCAAAAGACAAGATTCTATAAAAACTGCTAAGAAGTATTTCCCTGCATTAACATATTATGAGGTGTGGATTGTTAAAAGCTTTTCTATTATCGAAACTATAATTGGACAGATGTCTGCTACATACTCCTTTTCTGCACTAAGAGCCAGATTTTCCTAAGAGGTGACTATTGAAAGCATTTTAAATTAGAACATAAAATACTCATTGAGTATTTTGGAAATGAAAATTTTAGTCCTCCTGAAAATTTTGTAGGTGTTTTAGAAGGTAGTCTTTAAAATGCAAAGCATAGGCAGTAGGACAAGACGTAGCAAGCCAGACACAAGAACACAAAAGAAGAGCAGAAGCTGAGGGCTAGACATTTTACAGGAGTCAGTAGCTGTGTCATATCATGGAGGCATTTTCCTCAAGACACGCTGATTCCAAATGGTCTGGCAAGGTGGGGCTGGATGTCAGAAATTAGTCTAGCTAGGTTAGGACTAACCACTTGGCTACAGATACAAGCTAGAGGAAAACAGCTAGCAGTATAGCAAGGTGGTGAAGGATGTGCTTAAATTATAGGCATATCCAAATTCAAACACTATGTGAACTATTTACTAGTTATGTGACTTAAATAATCTACTTAGACATTGCTGTGGTCTGAATGTTTCCTTCCTCCAAAAATTCATATGTGGAAAACTAATCCTCAGCACAATAGTACTAAGAGGTGGGACTTTTAGGAGGTGATTGGATCATGAGGGCAAACCCTTCATGAATTGGATTAGTACCCTTACAGAAAAACCCTGAGGAAGCTTGTTTGCCCCTTCTGCCATGTGAGGGCACAGCAAGAAGCTGCCATCTATGATGCAGAGAAAAATTCCTCACCCCAGACGCTGAATCTGCTGGTGCCTTGATCTTGAATTTCCTAGACTACAGAACTGTGAGCAATATATTTCTGTTATTTATAAATTACTCCATTTATGGTATTTTGTTACAGCAGCCTGAACAGACTAAGACAGACACCCTGAGACTTGGTTTTCTTATCTGAAAAACAGGGATTAAAAATAATATCTACCTTGTAGAGTTATTATTGGCATTTAGTAAACAGTCATTATTATTTAATTGCATAGGGAGGTGGTAAAGCCAGTCTCAATCTTAATTGTTGTTAATATTTAATTGCCATCTGAGTAGTGACTCCAACAGCAATTTCTTGAAGGTGCTGCTGCTCGTTAACACGTAAGTGACAATGCTCGTCACTCTTTTTTTGTAAGATCTCAGTCAACATTTGGTAGGGGAGGCATTGGTCTTTTAATTAGAATTTGTGTCAGAATCTCATTTGTAAAGTTGTTTATTTGTTTACTTGGTTGAATAAAAGTACGTCTTTTCTTTGTCTTTTTTTCTGAAGCACTTCCATAGTGATTCCGATGTTTAACCCTAGATGAAAGCATCCACCCAAGGAGAGAGAGGTTTTTTAACAGCTAAGCAGACTATCTAGTCACCACCCAGATAGACTACAATATACGGAAGCTGGAACTTGCATTCAGAAACCAATGAGAAGGAACAGATGTGAAGATTTAGAAAATTCAATAGGGCTTGGAGAAGATCCCATCTCTGTGGATATGTGGGTCTTGGAGTCTCAACCCAGACTGACTTACTTAGGCAAATCCCTCTGCTAAAGAGGTCATGAACCTTATTTTATCACTATGTTTAGAATTGGCTCCTGAGGGCAAACAGACTCTGATGAAGACAGGTTGTCACGGGCTGGATTGTGAGCCCCCCAAAAATTCATATGTTGAAGTCTTAACACCTAGTACCTGACAATGTAAACCATATTGGAGACAGGGTCTTTAAAGAAGTAAGTAAGCCAAAATGAGGCCATTAGGTGGGTCCTAATCCAATACAACTCATGTTCTTACAAGAAGGGGAAATGTGAACACAGAAAATACAGAAGAAAGACGATATGAGGACACACAGGGAAAAGGGCATTTACAAGCCAACGAGAGAAGCCAGGGACAGATCCTTCCTCCATGGCCCTCATCCTATAGACACCTTGATCTCAGACTTCCAGCCTCCAGAACTCTGAGAAAATAAATTTCTGTTGTGCTCCTCAGTGTGGAAATTCAAGGAGGAAATGTGGAACAGAACAACAGCCTTGGATTATCCAAAGTGCTGACTGTCCAGCCTTTCTGTGAGAAATCTTTGGGTCACTACCCAGCATTGGATATTATTTGGGCACTGTTGATCAGAAAGCTTTAGATCAAAATTAAGACTAAGAAAAAATATTATCTAAATTGCTTCTTGAAACTTCTCCCTCTTGAATAAGAGACACCATGACCTAAAATGAATTAGCTTTAAACATGACAAGGTGCTTTTGACTGTTCTTTTTTGTTCCTTGAGAAAAAAGAATGAGGGCAGGACATAGGCATGGGCAAGGACTTCATGACTAAAACACCAAAAGCAATGGCAACAAAAGCCAAAATTGACAAACGGGATCTAATTAAACTAAAGAGCTTCTGCACAGCAAAAGAAACTACCAGCAGAGTGAACAGGAAACCTACAGAATGGGAGAAAATGTTTGCAATCTACCCATCTGACAAAGGGCTAATATTCAGAATCTACAAAGAACTTAAGCAAATTTACAAGAAAAAATTAACTTAAGCAAATTTACAACCCCATCAAAAAGTGGGCAAAGGATATGACCAGACACTTTTCAAAAGAAGACACTTATGCAGCCAACAGACACATGAAAAAATGTTCATCGTCACTCGTATCAGAGAAATGCAAATCAAAACCACAATGAGATACCATCTCACACCAGTTAGAATGATGAACATTAAAAAGTCAGGAAACAACAGGTGCTGGAGAGGATGTGGAGAAATAGGAACGCTTTTACACTGTTGGTGGGAGTGTAAATTAGTTCAACCATTGTGGAAGACAGTGTGACGATTCCTCAAGGATCTAGAACTAGAAATACCATTTGAACCAGCCATCCCATTACTGGGTATATACCCAAAGGATTATAAATCATGCTACTATAAAGACATATGCACACATATAATTATTGTGGCACTATTCACAATAGCAGACTTGGAACCTACCCAAATGTCCATCAATGATATACTGGATTAAGAAAATGTGGCACATATACACCATGGAATACTATGCAGCCATAAAAAGGATGAGTTCATGTCCTTTGTAGGGACATGGATGAAGCTGGAAACCATCATTCTCGACAAACTATCACAAGGACAGAAAACCGAACACCACATGTTCTCACTCATAGGTGGGAACTGAACAATGAGAACGCTCGGACACAGGGCAGGGAACATCACACACCGGGGCCTGTCGTGGGATGGGGGGATGGGGGAGGGATAGCATTAGGAGAAATACCTAATGTAAATGACGAGTTAATGGGTACAGCAAACCAACATGGCACATGTATACATATGTAACAAACCTGTACGTTGTGCACATGTACCCTAGAACTTAAAGTATAATTTAAAAAAAAAGAAAAAAGAATGAGTGGTTTTTCTAATGTTTTCTTATTGTAACCTTTTCATCTGTTTTCACATAATCTTAACCACATCCACACAAACACACGCAAACACTACCTCATTGCCTGCACACAAACACATTCTCTTAAGTCTGCCCATATAATCAATACAATCAATGGAACAGCACTTTATTGAATAGATTGTGAGTTACAGATTTTTCTTCCTTTATTTTTTAAGATAGTCTTCCTCTGTCACCCAGGCTGGAGTGCGGTGGTACAATCATAGCTAACTGCAGCCTCAAATTCCTGGGCTCAAGCTATCTTCTCACTCAGTACTAAGTATTTTAGCCAGTGTGATAGCCAAGTGTATTTTTCCTAAGTCTTTTATTATTTCAATCTGCTCTTGCCTGGAAGCTTTTCTTCATTAACCAAGCTACAGGTATTTACTGTAGAAAGATCATAAAACACAAATGCAGAAGAAAAAGAAATAAGAAATTTTACCCCTGTGGTTGATCAAAGGTAATAATGTTTCCAGTTTGTCAGTCCTCCTTGTCTCTATACTATGTGCATATAGCTCGATAGTGCTCTCTCATTCTGCACTCAGCCATAGGACTTGCTTTCGGTGAAGCAGAATTGGGCAGAGGGAATAGGTGAGCTCTGTCGCAGGTCCAGTGAGTCTTGGCTGACTGGTTGGGAGCTCTGGAGCTAGAATGACCTAAGTTGCCCCAAGGAGACAACTGACAAATGTGGCACAAACAGAGGCCTGAGATGCACTTGCATGCTTGAGCTTGCTTGCTCTTACCCTCTGCTACTGCCATAAGAACTTGGCATGCTTGCTCTTACCCTCTGTTACTACCATAAGAACTTGACCAAAGTGCCCCTCTCGTCCCAGGAGAAAGATGAGAGATTCAAGGATCAGAAGCGAGCTGTCCCAGTCATCCCCGCCAAGGCCACCTTAGATGCCACCTAGACTTGTGAAAGGGCCTACCCAAGGACAGCAGATTCACCTACTGAACCTACAGCTGACAGTAAACACATGGGAAAAGCCAAACCCAGGCCTGATCAGCTGAACCCTGTCGACTCATAAGCTAAATAGATGCTTATTGTTATGAACCACTGAGGTTTTGTGGTTTGTTAAGAATTATTGTGATAATCAACTTCTGATATACATACCACTCTAAAACAGAACAATTTAACATTGCTCTCATTTTGCTAAAGCATTTTGTGGAACTGATGGTCTTTTGATAGCTATCCCCATCAGCAGAGAGCAGGATATATGAATTTGGTTTCCTGGTTCCCTACCACAACGGCTGGAATAGGTGTTAGGAGAGAAAAATCCAACTGTAGTTCTAACAGTGGAAGTTCACTGTAGTAAAGTTGAGCAATTTTCTTTTTTTGAGACAGGGTCTTACTCTGTCACCCAGACTGAGTGCAGTGAGGCGATCACAGCTCACTGCAGCCTCAAATTCTGGGCTCAAGAGATCCTGCCACCTCAACCTCCCAAGTAGCTGGGACTGCAGGCACATGCCACCATGCCTGACTAATTTTTATTTTTATTTATTTATTTATTTATTTATTTATTTATTTATTTATTTGTAGCAAGACTGGTCTCAAACTTCTGGATGCCAGTAATTGTACAGCTTTGGCCTCCCAAAATGCTGGGATTACTGGCCTGAGCCACTGCACCTGAACAAATTAGAGCAATTTTTTATTTGCCATCCAGTCAATCAGTAAGGAAAAGACTCCAGGAAAAAGATAAAGTAGACAACCCCATCTATATTAGGGTTCTCCAGAGGGACAGAACCAAAAGAATATATGTATATATAAAAGGGACTTTACCAGGAAGAATCGGCTTATACGATTGCATGGCAAAGTCCCACGATAGGCCGTCCACAAGCTGGGGAAAGAAAAAAGCTAGTAGTGGCTCAGTCCAAGTCGGGAGGCCTCAAAACCAGGGAAGCTGACAGTGCAGCCTTCAGTTTGCAGCCAAAGGCTGAAAAACCAGGAGTCTGACGTTTAAGGACAGGAGTGGGAGCAAGTGTCTGGCATGGGAAGAAAAATAGAGAGGAGACTCAGCAAGGGAGCTTGTTCCCCCTTCTTCCACCTGCTTTGTTCTAGCTGCGCTGACAGCCAATTGGATGGTGCCGACTCACATTAAGGGTGGATCTTCCTCTCCCGGTTCGCCGACTCAAATGTCAATCTCTCTGGCAACACCCTCACGGACACACCCAGAAACAACACTTACCAGCCATCTAGGCATCTCTCAATCCAGTCAAGTGAACACCTAATATTAACCATCACACTATCAAGTCCATAGAGTAAAACAGACTGGACACTTGGAGTGAACCTGAAAGTGAAACTGGGCTGCAGCGAGGCGTTCCAGATGGAAGGAACAGTGTGTCACTGCCGTCTCTTTCCTTACAAGCAACTCTGGCCAACTTAGGTAAACAAAAAAAATTGTTGGAAAGATTCTGTTTAGCCCACAGAATCAAAAAGAAAGCTAACTTGGCAGGCTTAAGCAAGGTTAAGGAAAAAGAGTCCCTCTGGAGAGCTCAGGGCAGTAACATGTCTCTGTTGGATGTTTCCTGTAGAGAGAGTTCATTTTAACCATCCTTAGTCTATGCATTTCTCCGTTCTGAGTATAAGGTCTGGCAAAGATTATCCAAGGTTCTGGAGATGAGGGCATGGACATTTTCAGGAGGCCATTACTCTGCCCTCCACACCATCTTAGAGTGGGAAGTCCAAGTTTTAGCTAATTTTGTGAAGCTTACTCCATGTTCCTGCACATCAGTGAGTTCACCAATCTTGCCCCTCTCCATTAATGAAGTTGAAATTCAAGTCTCCAACATGAAGTTCTTAGGCAATTGGTTTTCAAAACTCCTTGAAAGAGCTGTCTTTATTTCTTGCTTCTGGCTTTTCTTTATTTAATCCTGAATCCATTCCAGTTAGATGCTCACCCCCAGCACTCTACCACTAACTAATCTTATCAAGATAACTGTGACCTCCACATTTCTAAATTCAATATTCAATCCTTAGTCTTTATCTTACTTGACGTAGCAGCAGCCTCTGACACAATTATTTCCTTTTACTTTTTCAAAGTACTTTATTTCATATATTTCCAATTTTTTCTCTAAACCCCTCTATCCTCTCCATCTCAGTCTTATTTGATTATTTTTTCTTATCTCCCCTTCATCCTAATTTCAGCATGTCCAACATATCCATGTGTTATAGACTGAATTGTGTTCCCCCCAAAAATGTATATGTTGACACCCTATCCCCCAGCATGTTAGAATATGACCATATTGGTAATAGAGCCTCTAAAGAGGTAATACTAAAGTTAAATGAAGGCATATGGGAGAAGCCCTCATCCAATATGACTGGTATCCTTATAGAATGATGAAGACA
Organism: Macaca nemestrina; assembly: GCF_043159975.1. Taxonomy (NCBI): domain Eukaryota; kingdom Metazoa; phylum Chordata; class Mammalia; order Primates; family Cercopithecidae; genus Macaca; species Macaca nemestrina. Next base: position 169,247,403 of record NC_092128.1, on the reverse strand, counting down.
CCAGGGATATGCACACACAGAGGAAAGGGCATGTGAAAACACACCAAGAAAGCAGCCATCTGTGAGCCAAGGAGAGAGGCCTCCAAATAAATCACCCCTGCTGGCACCTCGACTTGGACTTTCAGCCATCAACACTGCAAGAAAATTAATTTATGTTGTTTCAGCCATCCAATCTGTGGCATTTTGTTATGACAGCTCTAGAAAATTCATATATCATCCTTGAATTTCTTCTTTTCTCTATTATACATACTCCCTTGCAAATCTCATTCAGTTCCAATGTTTCAAAATATCATCTACATACTAGTGACTCCCTAATTTACATATCTAGTCCTGACCTTGTTTCTTAAATCCAGATTCATATATGCAATCACCTATTTTCCTTGACATTCCTCCTGGAAAGTAATAAATAGGGAATATGTTTAATATGTGGAAAACTGAGCTCCCATACACCCCTCCAATCTTCTCTTCTTGCTTCTTTCCTCAACTTAGTAAATGGCAAACGTAATTATTTTAGTTTCTCAGCCCAAACACATTGGAATCGTCTATGCCTCCTTACCTCTCTCACATCCTCCACCTCATTTGTCAGCAAATTCTGTCAACTCTAGCTTCAGAATATATAGAATTCAACACTTCTCACCACCTCCACTGCTAAGACCCAGGTTCAAATCACTATAATCTCTCTCCTGGATTATTGCAATAACTCATAACTGGCTTCTCCTTCCACCCTTGTTCTCTCGAAGACTATTCTCCATATAGCAGCCAGAATAATCCTTTTGACCTTGAGATTCTTCTGCTCAATATTCTTCAGTAATTCCCCATCAAATGTAAAATATACAGTTAGAGAGCAGGAATAAGTTATAGTAGTTGATAGCACAGTAGGGAAATTATAGCTAACAATAATTTACTGTATATTTCAAAATAGCTAAAACAAAAAAAAAAAAGGATGATAATGTTTCCAATACAAAGAAAAAATAAATGTTTGAGGTGATAGACATCCTGGTTACCCTGATTTGATCATTACACAGGTATCAAAACATCACATGTACTCCCAAATAGGTACAACTATTTTCTTTTTGAGATGCTCTGTCACTAGATTGGAGTGTAGCAGTGTGATCTTGGCTCAGTGCAACCTCTGCCTCCTGGGTTCAAGCGATTCTCCTGCCTCTGCCTCCCGAGTAGCTGGGACTACAGGTGCGCACCACCACATCCAGTTAATTTTGTGTTTTTAGTAGAGATGGGGTTTTACCGTGTTGGCCAGGATGGTTTCGATATCTTGACCTTGTGATCTGCCTGCCTCGGCCTCACAAAGTGCTGGGATTATAGGCATGAGCCACCATGCCTGGCCTGTACAACTATTATGTATCAATTTGAAGACCCCAATAGATAGAGTCATGGCTTCCCTGTCACTGTAGATCGGCATAAAGTATAAATAAATAAATAAATTTTAAAACTTAAGGTAAATACCAAAGACCTTAAGGTTCCCACGTGACCTGTCTAGTACTTTGCTTCCTCTCTGGCAATAGCACCTCCTTCTCCTTCACCTCCCTTCATCCACACTGGTCTTCTCAATATTCCTAAATGTTCCAGACGTACTCCTACCTTAGGACTCAGGCATTTGCCATTGCCTCAGATGGAATATTTTTCCGACATATCTTGATGTGGCTCACCTTCTTCAGATATTTGTGCAAATGAGGCCTTCTCAATAAAGCCTCTCCTGGCCATCCTATCTAAAACCGCAATGCATCCTTTTCCCCAGTCATTCTTCCTTTCTTCCCCTTAGCACTTCTGAAGTCTAACATTTTGCTTACTTATTGTACTCATTTTCTGCCCGCTCCACTAGAATGTAGCTCCAAGATGGCCAGAATCTGAGTCTGTCTTCACATCCTCCACAAAGCAGTGCCTGGCATAGGACTGACCCTCAATATTCAATGGCTGAGTTAGTTAACTGAATGTTCTCCAAGGGAAGGGGAAAGAACTCTGCATTGTTGCAGAAGAAGGGAAAGGGATGATATCGTGCTTAGGGTTTCCCTCAGAGAAGAGTCTAGAACAAAGATTTGGTTGCAGTTAGTTTATTTCCAAACCGATCCTCGGAAACAGCAATGAGGGAGGAGAGAGAGTCAGACACAGAGAGAGAAAAGACATTATATGGTGCTTTACTGAGGTTTCCGCTGTAAGCAACAAGAGTGGAACTCTGCCAGAAGCTCTGAGAAGCATACGTGGAATGCCTCCCAGAATTGTCTACCAGAAATATAGGAAATTGGAACATTTTTTTCACTATCTCCCATCTCCCATTGGTTGAAGGGTGTCCTCTGGGCATTAATCCCTCCCCATCCCTGCACTTTTAGGCAGCAAAATTCAAGCCAGTTGGGAGATCTCTGTGTTGAAAAAGACCCTGGGGAAGAATGCAAGAGACAGCTGCAAGAGCTTCCAGCAACATCCTGGCAGGAAGAGAAGAATATGAGCTTTCACGAACTGTCTACCACACTGTGGTTAAAATCAGAAGAGAGCTGAATAAAGGCAACGTGGGCACCAGGAGCATCTGTCTAAGATTAGGATATCGAAGCATAGGATATGTTCTTTGCAACTGATTATCATTTATGAAGATTTTTCATTATCACCATAATGGCTTAAAAACAATAATTCCCAATACTTACATAGCATTTTATGCACATTTGTATTTCCCAATTTTTTATGAGGCAAGTATTATGATTATTTTTCAAGACTTAAAAAGGGGAAGGAAAAAGAGTGTTTCTTATGGAGGTAATAATGTAGCAATTGGGGATAAAAAGATAATAACTTTAAAAACCATGACAGCTTTGCCCAGAAAACTGGCTAAGTTGTTCATAGCATCATATTACCTGGTATCCATGATAATACAATGAAATGATGCTATGAGGACAGAAACTATGAAGAGAGAAACACTATGAAGAGAGAAACTGATAGACTCCAGAGGTAAATTTAAAATATGCATTAAATATATACTTTTAAATGGTCATTCATTCCCTCTGACCCATTAATTATTTCAAAGGGAAATATAAATTTTATATTCAAAAATATTAATTATAATATTATAGTAAATAACAAACAATTGGAAACAACTAGAATGCCCAACAGCATGGGGTGATAAAATAAAATATGGGGCCTCCATATGTTCTTATCCTCTGGATGCTTTAAATTCATGTTTATGAGAAACACCCAATGACAATTGTTAGGTGACAAAGCATCTTTTAAAACTGCTTATTCAGAATATTACAAATTTGTTTTAGGTATCAATATATACACGTTTTAAGTATGTCAATGTGTATATTTATATATGCACTAATATGCCTGAATAGAAAAAATACAAGAAAAAAGTAGACCATTAATAGTGGATCATTCTGGGTAGTAATAGAAGGATTCAGGGTACTTTTTATTTTCATACCGTTCAGTATGCTTTACATTTTGAACATAAATTCAGAAATGATTGTTTTCTTCACATGTATAAGAAAATCAATGCCGGCTTTTCCAAAATTTGTAAACTAAGGTGGAAATCAAGATAAAATCATAATTTTTAAAACCCTAAAAGTAAGTCATAAATGTACATATCAATTTTTACATCCCAATCTCAATGATTCACAAGTTCCCTTTTTTTGTTGTTTTGGGGTTTTTTTGTTCTGTTTTGTTTTGTTTTGTTTTGTTTTTTTGAGACAGAGTCTGGCTCTCGCCCAGGCTGGAGTGCAGTGGCGCGATCTCGGCTCACTGCAAGCTCCGCCTCCCGGGTTCCCGCCATTCTCCTGTCTCAGCCTCCCGAGTAGCTGGTACTACACGCACCCACCACCACGCCCGGCTGATTTTGTTTTTGTATTTTTACTAGAGACGGGGTTTCACCGTGTTAGCCAGGATGGTCTCTATCTCCTGACCTCCTGATCCACCCACCTTGGCCTCCCAAAGTGCTGGGATTACAGGCGTGAGCCACCACGCCCGGTCCACAAGTTCCCTATTTAAAGAAAGAGGATTGTTAAATGTTCTGAAGATAAGTAAGATACCAAATAATCTGTATTCCTTTTATTTGGACTCCTTACATGTTTAATTCAGCATTTTACCTGTCTGTGGAAAGACTAAAAAGAAACCCTTCTCTGCTAAAACTAGAATTTTAAATACATCAATATTAAGGAGGTAATCTACTGAGTCCTTCTGGGGGAAAAATATAGATTATATTGAATATAAAAATTTGTTAGGGCAAATAAAAAAGAAGGCAGCAAACCTTTATACTTAGTACAGATTCTTGCCTCTAGCTAAAATATAGAATTATCCAAGCTACTTTGCTTTGGTAAGCTCATGAGGTAGTCCGTCTGCAAAATTCCTCTAAGGTCAGGCAAGGTCACTGAGTCAGTCTGGGTTATAGGATCAGAGGCAGCCATACATAAAGCTGTGAAGCCAGTATCCTTTCTCCTATGCACAGTATGTACCACACACAGGCACAAACCTATACTTTGGAGTTCCGGCTTCCATTCTATACCTACAAAGTCACCTTGTCCTATATCTAAACATATTCCCACTCTTACCCTAGCCCTCAGGGTTGACCCGTCACGGATCATGCTGCTTTCCGGGTAGAAGGCTGGGCTATTTTTCCATTCCTCCCCTTCTTTGTCTCTGCTCTCCAACCAACCTGAAGAATTATTTCTCCCTTAAAAAAAGACCGTAATGGCTGATGGGGCATGAAAATTCGTTATGAGGTTTTCTTCTTCTGGGCAGCAGACTCAGGGCTCTTCAGGAGGTCATGAGTAAGACAGAAGAAGGGCTGTCATAGTAAGAATTGCAGATACTATTGTCTGACCACTGATGGAAATACTCTGGGGCAGGCTAGGCTTTCAAGTCACACCAAGCCAACAGCCACCATCATTCCAACCGGCAGTGCTGAGCCCTGAAAGAAGGAGTAAATGTTGGCAAGTTTAAAGGCTGCTAAGCAGGGTTTTGTTGGAGTTGCTGGGAGCAGTTAAAAGGGAAGGTCACTAAAACTTATACCCCCTGTCTAACTGAAACTATTGCACAGCATGGTGACCATTGTTAATAATAATGTACTGTATATTTCAACATTGTTGAATAGGTTTTAAATGTTTTCACCAAACACACAAAATAATAAGTAGGTGGTGATGGATACGTTAATTAGCTTGATTTAATTATTCAACAGTGTGTGTATATATATCTCAAAGCATCACATGGTATCCCATAAATATATACAATTATTATTCATCAACTAAAACTTCTTTAATTTTTTAAAAGGAAGAAGAAAAGAGAAGGGAAAGAAACCTAGAATCTGAGTTGATGGAAATGCTCAAGGGACTCCATAGAAGCAGAATGTGAAATATTCAGCTGAACAGTTCATCTGCTATAAAGCTGAGCTGTAACCTCCCTTTCTATTACCCTATGTCTTCAGTAATATTAACAACTCACGCAAATGTCTTGTGTGCTTGATAGTTCTCACTGGGAGTAGCTAGGTGAGAAACAAGATAAGAATTCTCAAAATGGCTAAATATGTCATTGCCTGCATTTCTTTGTCAAAATTAAAGACTCCCAGCCGGAAAAGATTAGGAAAAATGCAAACCACACTTTTATCTGGGATTCCTGCCTGTGCTGCTCCACCTCCCAATCTTTTACCCCCAGTGGGAAGGGGTTCTAGCTACTAACATCATCTGATTCTTAAAAATCAAGCTGTCTCAAAGGACACATAAGCTACAAAAGCGACGCTGAAATATAAGTGCCATCAATGCCACTCCATAGTCTCAGGATATGGCCAAGATAGTTACTGAACAAAAGCAATCAGATCATGAATTTATTTGCTCCTTGTCCCTTTCCACTTAGGTTTTGCATAACAGTATTTGCTGAACAAATGAAAGCTCCTTTCCTCTGCAGGAGTTTTGCCCTTCCTCTGGAATTCTTTTTTCATGGCTTTTTGAATGTCGAGCACATTCTCATCCTTAAGTCTTATCCTCAACTGTATCATTTTATTTACTCTTCCTATTACTTTCTCTATAAGGCCCTGCCCTGGTAACTCTCTTAGGTATCACCTTGCTGATTTTCTTCATAGTAATGGTCACAATCTGTAATGATCTTACTTCCCTCTTTACTATTTCATTAATGTCTGTCTTATACATTACCTCACAGCAGGAGCCTTGCCCATGCTGTCTACAGCTTCCTCCTCACTAGAACATAGAACTCAAATGTTTGTTGAAAAGATGATGCTCAAATCTGGATTGCCAGCAGAGTTCTGTATGGGAGATTTCTGTCCAGGATACAAACTAAGAAATATCAGATCCCCAGCTAGTCTTTTTTGAGTGTGAATGTGTTTCTTCCTTGCTAGGTTCGTACTTACTTGTTAGGCCTGTGAGGTATGACACTGATACAACAGCATGAATCTTATGGCTATCAGTGCAGGTGTCTGTACATCATGCATCGCAGCAAGCCCATTGGCAGAGGTCCAAATTCGTATGAAAGCCCTCTACCAGCCAAGCAGCACACAGCTGCAAAAGAATGCTGAAGATTTTCCTTTACATACACATCATTCTTTGTGGTCATTAGCTTTATTTTGAAAGAGAATTTGGTTGTTTAATCAAAACTATTTATAGGTCTTAAATAAAAATTGGTTTAATCTTATTTCAAACTTCCATAAAAACAGTGATGTTTTAGGAATGAACTGATATTCACATGTTAGGATTATTTACCATTTAAGTGCTTGAATGAATTTGTTCTAAAGCTCTGCATGTGCATAAAAGCCTTCAGGCATCTACAGAAGTGTATGAATTTCTTTTTAAAACTACAATTTATCTTGTTCTAAATACCTTAATATTTCCTAATCATAGCAAGTCTTCTTTAATTATGTAATTAAATTCTGGATAACATCATCATGGAAAAACTGGCTTTCTTCAGATTCTCTGTAGGACAAAGTTACGGCTTTAGGACATATATTTATTTCCCTTAAAAGCATAACATGTCTTGATAAGGAGAAAATTTTTTGCATGAAATTATCTTGCTGCTTCAATTTTGTATGTAGCGGTTGAATAATTTCTTTCAATTTTTTCTCGAAAGCTAGTATGGAAAACATATTTTATTGTGCCCAATTTTCTTTTCTTTCGTTTTATTTGTATGCACATGTGTATGTGCAAATGTCACAGAATCAGTCACAGAAGCAAATTTATAGGTTTTTTGTTTGTTTGTTTGTTTGTTTTTTTAATAAATCACTATCTGGAAGTAACATATTGGGAGGAGATGGGAGGTGAAAACCCATGGAGTCTAATATAAAATAAGATTTGATGTAAACTGGCTGGGCGCGGTGGCTCACACCTGTAATCCCAGACTTTGCGAGGCCGAGGCGGGTGGATCACCTGAGGTCGGAACATCCAGACAAGCCTGACCAACATGGAGAAACCCCATCTCTAGTAAAAATACAAAATTAGCCGGCTGTGGTGGTGCTCGCCTGTAATCCCAGCTGCTCGGGAGGCTGAGGCAGGAGAATCACTTGAACCCGGGAGGCGGAGGTTGCGGTGAGCAGAGATTACGCCATTGCACTCCAGCCTGAGCAACAAGAGCGAAACTCCATCTCAAAAAAAAAAAAAAAAGAAAAAAAAAGAAAAGAAAAGGAAGGGAAAGGAAAGAAAAGAGATTTGATATAAACTATATTCCTTATCAAGCAGATATTTTTGATCAATAAATTTGTCTATCAAATTCAGCATTTTGATCAAAACTAACTCATGTCTATTCACCAATAAGAGAGACCATTAGTGATAACGTCTCTCATCCACCCCGCTTTCTACATCTCATCCTTTCCAAAAAAAGCAAAAACTCACCAGCTTGGCATCCAGGGTTGTCTTCACAGCACATCACCTAGGCCCTCTCCTACTGCTCTATCTGACACTCTATTTTCTAGGCACACTGGATTCTTCTCTACTTCTAGGTCATTGGCACAAGCCTTCAGACTTTTGTGCTTTTCTCCACAATGTTTCCTCTTTTTCCTTCCCAGCTATTCGGTCAGGATTAAAAATTAATTGCTCTGTCTTCCTGTACAACTTGACATATCTACAGTTGTCAAATTAATTGTTCGTCTATCTGTCTCTCCATCTCCCCATCTTCATCTCCTCCCGGATGGCAATAATCTCTTACCCACTATTCTCAATACAAAGCATCATTCTAACATATTCTGGGCTATGCAAGCATGCAAAGGTTGTCTAAACTATGTGTTAATTATTTCAACCTGACTGTATGTGCTTCTCCTTTGGTCTGAAATTTTCCAACTCTTAAAAGAAAAAATTTACATCTAATAAAAATACTGTCAACTAATTTTTGAATAATTTAAATGATGGTCAAAGAAATTATACAATTTACTTCCCTATGTATTTTTTTCAATCCTTATTGACTGACTGCCTTGCCACAGTATTTGTGTTCAATGTTGGATTTAATATCCACATCTTCCATCTTCTCTTCAAAACAGAGGGCAGGGAAAGTGTGCACTATTCTGAGAACAAGAGGAAAATATTGAGATTGCTTCCTCCTTCATAATTCTTGCTGATTTAAATAATTCATATTGTGTGATTAAGTCTATGAACCAGAATTACACTGGAAAATCATGTGAAGAAGGGTATGTTTGCTGAAAGTTCTGATAACAATATCAGAAAGAGGAAAAATTTACACCAAAAAAAGATGTGACTATTATTAGCAATCAAGGATTTTATCAAAAAAAAATCAGAGATCAGATTAGCTATCTCTGTCAGAGCTTACCTCTCCACCTTTTTTTGTTTCTTTAGACGGAGACTCTCACTATTGCCCAGGCTAGAGGGCAGTGGCGCAATCTCGGCTCACTGCGACCTCTGCCTCCCGGGTTCAAGCAATTCTCCTACCTCAGCCTCCCAAGTAGCTGGGGTTACAGGCGTCCGCCACCATGTCCAGCTATTTTTTTGTATTTTTAGTAGAGACAGGATTTCACCATGTTGGTCTGGCTGGTCTGGAACTCCTGACCTCGTGATTCACCTGCCTTGGCCTCCCAAAATGCAGGGATTATGGGCATGAGCCACCATGCCTGGCCACCTTTCCACCTTTGTTCAAAATGAAATTTTTATCTCACTGGTACAAAAGGAAAATTGCATAAAACCTAGCTCTTTTTGCTTAGGTCAGATAAATTAATGTATATAGGAGTGATTTTTTTTCTTTTAAAAAATGTTTAATTATTATGGGTATATAATTATTTGTATTTATAAGGTACATGAGATATTTTGATATAGGCGTGCAGTGTGTAATGATCACATCAGGATAATTGGGGTATCCATCACCTCCAGCATTTATCATTTCTTTGTGTTAGGGCTGTTTCAATTTCACTCTTTTAGTTATTTTTAAATATACAATAAATTATTGTTAACTATAGTCACCCCATTGTGTTACCAAATACTGGATCTTATTCATTCTATTTAACTATAATTTTTGTACCCATTAACCATCCCCACTTTATACCCGCTCTCTGCTACCCTTCCCAGCTTCTGGTAACCATCATTCTACTTCCACCTCCATGAGTTCAATTTTTTTTTTTTTTTTAGCTTCCACATATAAGTGAGAAGATGTGATATTTGTCTTTCAGAAGAGTTTTTAGAGAAAAACTTTGGTGATATGCTCCAGGTCCTGGCTGGTGAGAAAGTCCAAGAAAGTCCCCATTTTAGCCATCAGGAGCCTCTGATCACACAGCTTCCAAGCTGGAAGGCACCTTAAGAGTCATGAGACCCCATCCCCTTATTTTCTTGATTGTGAAAATGAAGCTCAGAGAGGTTCAAGGTTAATTTGTCCAAGGATTAAGAGTTAGGCAGCCGGAAAGAAGTGGAACCTGGTTTTTTGACTCAGCCTGGGACTCTTCAGAGAGATAATTCTATTAGTTGTTCTAATAGACTGTATTACTGTTCCCCAAATATTATTCCTCCCAACTCCTTTTAGTGCTCCGCCCCTGCAGTTTATGATCTTTTCTTCCTGCTTCTGAGTCAACAGCCTGAGTGGAGCAGAGGTGATAGACATGTAATGGCAACGAGTAATACTCTTTTCCATTGTGAGCCACTAAAGTTATGGAGTTTCTTGTTGCCATAGGCTAACTTAGCCTATCCCAACTATTACATTTTTCTTCTGCATTATAAGCAGGCTGTCTTGCAAGTGAAGGAATGCATTACCCATTGGTCTACCTGGCAACTACACTTCTGTTGTAGCTATTAATTTGGACTGTTGCTACAGATATGTTTTCTTTATTCTTTTTTTTTTTCCATAGGTTATTGGGGTATAGGTGGTATTTGGTTACATTAGTAAATTCTTTGCTGGTGATTTGTGAGATTTTGGTGCACTCATCACCCGAGCAGTATACACTGCACCCTATTTGTAGTCTTTTATATCTCGCCCCCCTCCCATCCTTGCTCCCAAGTCCTCAAGGTCCGTTGTATCATTCCTATGCTTTTGTGTCCTCGTAGCTAAGCTCCCATATAGCAGTGAAAATATACAATGTTTGAGTTTCCATTCTTGAGTTACTTCACTTAGCATAATAGTCTCCAGTATCATCCAGGTCACTGCAAATGCTGTTAATTCACTCTTTTCTATGACTGAGTAGTATTCCATCTCATATATATACATATATATGTGTGTGTGTATATGTATATATATATAATGTGTGTGTGTGTGTATATATATATATGTATCATGGTTTCTTTATCCACTCATTGGTGGGCATTTTGGTTGGTTCCATGATTTTGCAATTGTGAATTTTGCTGCTATAAACCTGTGTGTACAAGTATCTTTTCTGTATAATGACTTCTTTCCTCTGGGTAGATACCCAGTGGTGGAATTGCTGGATCAAATGGTAGTTCTACTTTTAGTTCTTTAAGGAATCTCCACACTGTTTTCCATAGTAGCTGTACTAGTTTACATTACTACCAGCAGTGTAGAAGTGTTCCTTGATCACCACATCCATGCCAACATCTACTGTTTTTTATTTTTTGATTATGGCTATTCTTGCAGGAGAAAGGTGGTATCGCACTGTGGTATTATTGATTTGCATTTCCCTGATCATTAGTGATGTGAGCATTTTTTCATATGTTTGTTGGTCATTTGTATGTCTTCTTTTGAGAATGGCCTATTCATGTCCTTAGCCCACTTTTTGATGGGATTGTTTGTTTTGAGTTTGTTCTAGATTCTGGATATTATTAGTCCTTTGTCAGATGCATAGATTGTGAAGATTTTCAACCACTCTGTGGGTTGTCTGTTTACTCTGCTGACTGTTCCTTTTGCCATGCAAAAGCTCTTTAGTTTAATTAAGTCCCAGCTATCTATCTTTGTTTTTATTGCATTTGCTTGAGGGTTCTTGGTCATGAAATCCTTGCCTAAGTCAATGTCTAGAAGGGCTTTTCCAATGTTGTCGTCTAGAACTTTTAGTTTCAGGGTTTAGATTTAACTCCTTAATCCATCTTGAATTGACTTTTGTATGAGGTGAGAGATGATGATCCAGTTTCATTCTCTTACATGTTGCTTGCCAATTATCCCAGCACCATTTGTTGAAGAGGGTATCCTTCCCCCCACTTTATGTCTTTGTTTGCTTTGTTAAAGATCAGTTGGCTGTAAGCATTTGGGCTTATTTCTGGGATCTCTGTTGTGTTCCGTTGGTCTATGTGCCCATTTTTATACAAGTACGATGCTGTTTTTGTGACTATGGCCTTATAATATCATTTGAAATCAGGTAATGTGATGCCTCCAGATTTGTTCATTTTGCTTAGTCTTACTTTGGCTATGTTGGCTGTTTTTTGGGTTTTATATGAATTTTAGAATTGTTTTTTCTAATTTCATGAAGAATGATGGTGGTATTTTGATGGGAATTGTGTTAATTTGTAGATTGTATTTGGCAGTATGGTCATTTTCACAATATTGATTCTACCTATCTATGAGAGTGGGATGTGTTTCCATCTCTTTGTGTCATCTGTGATATCTTTCAGCAATGTTTTCTTTTTTTTTTTTTTTTTTTTTTTGAGATGGAGTCTCGCTCTATCACTCAGGCTAGAGTGTAGTAGCCGGATCTCAGCTCACTGCAATCTCCGCCTCCCAGGTTCACGCCATTCTCCTGCCTCAGCCTCCCGAGTAGCTGGGACTACAGGCGCCCGCCACCTCGCCTGGCTAGTTTTTTGTATTTTTTAGTAGAGACGGGGTTTCACCAGGTTAGCCAGGATGGTCTGGATCTCCTGACCTCGTGATCCACCCATCTTGGCCTCCCAAAGTGCTAGGATTACAGGCTTGAGCCACCGCGCCCGGTCTCAGCAGTGTTTTCTAGTTTTCCTTGTGTTTTCCTTGTAGAGGTCATTCACCTCCTTGGTTAGGTATATTCTTACTTTTTTTTTTTTTTGCAGCTATTATAAAAGTGGTGGAGTTCTTGATTTGATTCTCCACTTGGTCACTGTTGGCTTATAGAAGAGTTACTGATTTGTGTACATTAATTTTGTATCCAGAAACTTTGCTGAATTCTTTTATCAGTTCTAGGAGCTTTCTGGAGGAGTCTTTAGGGTTTTTGAGGTAAACGATCATATCATCAACAAAAAATGACAGTTTGACTTCCTTTTTACCAATTTGGATGCCCTTTTTTTCTCTCTCTCTTGTCTGATTGCTCTGGCTAGGACTTACAGTACTACACTGAAGAGGAGTGACAAGAGTGGGGATCCTTGTCTTGTTCCAGTTCTCAGAGCGAATGCTTTCAACTTTTCCCCATTCATTATTATGTTGGCTGTGGGTTTGTCATAGATGGATTTTATTATATTGAAGTATGTCCCATGTATGCCAATTTTGCTGAGAGCTTTAATCATAAAGAGATGCTGGATTTTGTTTAATGCTTTTTCTGCATCTATTGAGATGATCAAGTGATTTTTGTTTTTAATTCTGTTTATGTGTATAACATTTATTGACTTGCATATGTTAAACCATCCCTGCATCCCTGGTATGAAACCCACTTGATCATGGTGAATTATCTTTTTGATTGTGTTGTTGAATTCTGTTAGCTAGTAATTTGTTAAGGATTTTAGCATCTTTGTTCATCAAGGATATCAGTCTGTAGACTTCTTTTTTGATTATGTCCCTTCCTGGTTTAGGTATTAGGGTGATGCTGGATTCACAGAATGAATTAGGGAGAGTTTCCTCTTTCTCTGTCTTGTGGAATAGTGTCAATATGATTCGTATCAATTCTTCTTTGAATATTGGGTAGAATTCCACTGTGAATCTGTCTGGTCCTGGACTTTTTTTGTTGTTGGTAATTTTTAAGTTACCATTACAATCTTGCTGCTTGTTATTGATCTGTTCAGAGTATCTAATTCTTCCTGATTTAAGCTAGGAGCATTGTGTCATTTCAGGAATTTATCCATATCTTCTAGGTTTTCTAGTTTATGCATGTAAAGGTGTTTATAGTAGCCTTGAATAATCTTTTGTATTTCTGTGGTGTCAGTTGTAATATCTCCTGTTTCTTTTCTTATTGAGGTTATTTGGATTTTCTCTTTTCTTTTTTTGACTAATCTTGCTAATGGTCTATCAGTTTTATTTACTTTTTTGGAGAACCAGCTTTTTTATTCATTTATCTTTTGTATTGTTTTTCTTTGTTTCAATTTCATTTAGTTCTGCTCTGATCTTGGTTATTTCCTTTCTTCTACTGGTTTGGAGTTTGGTTTTTTTCTTGTTTCTCTAGTTTCTTGAGATGTGACCTTATATTTTCAGTTTGTGCACTTTTAGTCTTTTTGATATAGGCATTTAGGACTTTCCTCTTAGCACCACCTTTGCTGTAACCCAGAGGTTTTGACAGGTTGTGTCACTATTATCATTCAATTCAAAAAATATTTTAAATTTTCAGTTTGATTTTGTTTTTGACCTAATGATCATTCAGAAGTAAGTTATTTAATTTCCATGTATTTCCAGGGTTTTGAAAGTTCCTTTTGAAGTTGATTTCCAGTTTTATTCCACTGGGGTCTGAGAGAGTGCTTGATATAATCTCAATTTTCATAAATTTATTGAGGTTCTTTTTGTGGCCTATCATATGTTCTATCTTGGAGAAAGGTCCATGTGCTGTTAAATAGAATGTGTATTCTGCAGCTGTCAGATGGAATATTCTGTATATATCTGTTAAGTCTACTTGTTCCAAAGTATAGTTTAAATCCATTGTTTACTTGTTGACTTTCTGTCATGATGACCTGTCTAGTGCTGTCAGTGGAGTAATGAGGTCCCCCACTATTATTGTGTTGCTCAGGTCTATTAGTAATTTCTTAGGTCTATAAGTAATTGTTTTATAATTTTGGGAGCTCCAGTGTTAGGTGTATATATGTTTAGGATTGTGATATTTTCCTGTTGGACAAGGCCTTTTACCGTTATATAATGTCCTTCTTTGTCTTTTTTAACTGCTGTTCTTTAAAGTTTGTTTTGTCTGATATAGGAATAGGTACTGTGGCTCACTTTTGGTATCCCTTTGCATGAAATGCCTTCTTCCACCCCTTTACTTTCAGTTTATGTGAGTCCTTTTATGTTAGGTGAGTCTCTTGATGGCAACAAATAATTGGTTGGTGACTTCTTATGCATTCTGCAGTTCTGTATCTTTAAAGTGAAGCATGTAGGCCATTTACATTCAATGTTAGTATTGAGATGTGAGGTACCACTCCATTCATCATGCTATCTGTTGCCTGTGTACCTTGGTTTTCTGATTTTTGTTTTTGTTTTTTAAATTGCATTTTTGTTTTAATAGATCCTGTGAGATGTATGCATTAAAGAGGTTCTGTTTTGATGTGTTTCCAGGATTTGTTTCAAGATTTAGAGCTCCTTTTAGCAGTTCATGTAGTAGTAGCTTGGTAGTGGTAAATTCTCTCAGCATTTGTTTGTCTGAAAAAAGACTATATCTTTCCTTCATATATGATGCTCAGTTTCACGGGATACAAAATTCTTGGCTGATAATTGTTTTGTTTGAAGAGGCTGAAGATTGGGTCCCAATGTCCTATAACTTGTAGGGTTTCTGCTGAGAAATCTGCTGCTAATCTGATAGGTTTTCCTTTATGGGTTACCTGGTGCTTTTGTCTCACAGCTCTTAAGATTCTCTCTTTCATCTTAACTTTAGATAACCTGATGACAATGTGCCTAGGTGATGATCTTTTTGCAATGAATTTCCCAGGTGTTCTCTGTGCTTCTTGTATTTGAATGTCTAGGTCTCTAGTAAGGCTGGGGAAGTTTTCCTTGATTATTCCAACAAATATGTTTTCCAAACTTTTAGATTTCTCTTCCTCCTCAAGAATGCCGATTATTCTTAGATTTGGTTGTTTAACATAATTACAGACTTCTTGGAGGCTTTGTTCATATTTTCTTATTTCTTTTTTCTTTGTCTTTGTTGGATTGGGTTAATTTAAAGACCTTGTCTTTGATCTCTGAATTTCTTTATTCTACTTGTTCAATTCTATTGCTGAGACTTTGCAGAGTATTTTGCATTTCTGTAAGTG
This sequence comes from Macaca nemestrina, assembly GCF_043159975.1. Classification (NCBI taxonomy): domain Eukaryota; kingdom Metazoa; phylum Chordata; class Mammalia; order Primates; family Cercopithecidae; genus Macaca; species Macaca nemestrina. Next base: position 169,231,912 of record NC_092128.1, on the reverse strand, counting down.
TGTCCAACGTTTCCTGAAGTTTTGATTGTTTTTTATTTATATTATCTGTTTCATTGAATAGTTCTCCCTTCACTTTTTGTATTATTTTTTTGATTTCCTTGCATTGCACTTTGCCTTTCTCTGTTGCCTCCCTTTTATCTTACTAACTAACCTCCTGAATTCTTTTTCAGGGAAATCAGGGATTTCTTCTTGGTTTGGATCCATTGCTGGTGAACTAGTGTGATTGTTGGGGGTGTTGAAGAGCCTTGTTTTGTCACATTACCAGAGTTGGTTTTGTGGTGCCTTCTCATTTGGATAGGCTCTGTCAGAGAGAAGGTCTAAGGCTGAAGGCTGTTGTTCAGATTCTTTTGTCCCACAGGGCATTTCCTTGATGTAGTATTCACTTTGGGTGGGTCTTGCTGTGGCTGCTGTGGGAGATAGGGGTGACATTCCCAGGTCAATGGAGTTATGGATGTAGGGGCATTATGGCGGCCTCTGGAGTCTGCATGCCAGATTCACACCCTTACACGAGTTCTGGCCAGGAGGCTTCTCGATCAGTTCAAACTGTCACAAAGTTCAGCTGGAGATTTCCTTCTCCTTGTGGCGTTTTCCCTGCACCTCTTGCAACCCTCCTGAAGAAACCCTGTAATACCAAGCAAGAATGGCTTTGGGGACCCACTGACCTCACAGGGCTTTTCCCATGGCTTCCTGTACCTCTGCATCTTGCCCAGCTTTCTAAATTGACTCAGCTCCAGGTAAGGTCAGGATCGTCTCCTGTAAACTAGACCTTCAAATTCCCCAGTCAGGGCGTGTGTTTGGGGGCAGAGGATCTCCCTTTCCCACTTCCATAGTTTGGGCACTCACAGTATTTGGGGTGTCTCCTGGGTCCTTCAGGAGCAATCCACCTTCTTCAGAGGGTCTGTGGGTCCTCTCGGGTTTCATGATTTATTCCTGCAGTCATTCTGGAGCCAAAATTCATGATGCTAGCCACCACATGCTTCTCTGTCCACCTGAGTCAGAGCTGCAGTCTAGTCCTGCCTCCTGTCCGCCACGATGGAAGCTCAGGAGTGATTTTTCATTGGCACACCTTCACCTTTGATCTCAATGGATTATAACTGACACTGATGAAAACCTAGGGCTCAGGATTTAGCAATGGTGTAGCACGAGATGCTCTTTAATGCCATGTAAACAAACTGTCTTTGTGGCCAGTGTAATTATAATGGAAAGTTTGTCTAACTGGGACTGCCATTGCTATGTACTTTCCAGTATCATCATATTTATCAAACACGTAAAATATTAGAACTCTTATTTAGTGTACATATGAATGTGTACTAAGATTTCTTTTTCTAAATGCCTATTAAAAGAATATGTTGCATGATTCCACCCAATCTGTGAAAACTCTCCTACCATGAAATTATGTACACTTTTATATTAAAGCCAATCTTTAAAAGTCCAACATATACTAAAATGAAATAATTTAAAAGAGAGTTAGCTGATGAATAGGCAGGAAATAAAAACTGAAGTTTAGATAGTGGGGAAAAATTTGTCTCAGAAATTTTCATAGACGATTATTATTATTAAAGAAGAAAATAAATGTCAAAGCATTGTAAATATTGCAAAGGAATCACCTGTCATTTTCTGTTTTGTCAACATCTAGAAAGGGACAGGGATTAGGTAAGTGATGAATGAAAGAAATTTAATATCTGTAGGCACATTTTCTCACAAAAGATTTATCATCCTAAGTTCAATTTCTTATTAAGATGTTTCATATCATGTGTTAGAATAGTAGAATTTTCAAATTATTTGAAGAATATAGTGCCTAATATATTCCTATTTTTCTACTGGAGAATAAGAAAAGCATATGTCTATAATGGGAACGTCCTTTTACATATTCTATACCAGCAAATCTGGTACTGATTCTCAGACATTGCAACATTCAATAATTTGATTTTCTGAACCTTTCCTTTCAGATCAGTATTTACAGAAAACAACATCTGAAAAAGAATGGGAAAGAAATAAGGCAGAAGAGAATAAAGTAGTCATTTAACTGCTGGTGTATAGTGTTCTTAAACTAAGCTTTCAAAAAAACGGAGAATGGCATGAGAAAATATCCACTTTAGAGAGCAATTATCATCACATGCATAATGTTACCAACTTGGGTTCTGCTCATTAAAGTTTTAAGACTGTAATCTTGTGGCCCTTCTTAGATGTGGCATTCAAGACATGGTTGTCTCATGCTATTTGTACACATACCAATATGTAAAGAGATCAAAGGGAAGCCTGAAAGTAAACATCAAAGCATTAGAATACACTAATGCCTGATAGAATCTTTTTCTCATTATGGAAGCAACACAAAATCCTTAACCAAATTAGAAATTTATTGTGATGAAAAAATTATACAGAAATATACATACATAGCACACACACTGGCACTCACACAAAGATACACATACAACATACTGCCCTTCTTTTTAAAAATAACTTTAAAGATTCTTTGCTGCTGCATTGGCTCATGCCTGTAATCCCAGCACTTTGGGAGGCCAAGGCAGGTGGATCACAAAGTCAGGAGATCGAGACCATCCTGGCCAACACAGTGAAACACCATTTCTACTAAAAACAAATACACAAAATTAGCCGGGCGCAGTGGTGGGCGCCTGTAGTCCCAGCTACTCAGGAGGCTGAGGCAGGAGAATGGCGTGAACCAGGGAGGCGGAGCTTGCAGTGAGCCGAAATCACACCACTGCACTCCAGCCTGGGCGACAGAGCAAGACTCTGTCTCAAAAATAACAAATAAAAAAATAATAATAACTTTAAAGATTCTTAAGTTGAGAATACCAAAATACTACTGCCCTTTCCACTAAGGATCAGACAACATGGTGCTTCACAGTGTGAGTTCTGAAGCCATACTACTCAATTTTTATCCTGCCTCTTTTATTCAAGGTGTATGATCTTGGGAAACTTACTTAACTTCTCCATTTGTCAGTTTTCTCATATTAAAAAGGAATTAATTTTATATAGTTGTTTAGAAGTAGCAACTAAAATATGAAAATAAGCAACACACACATGCTATTTATTATTGTGTAATAAAAGCCACACTTTCAGTTCCTGCTCTAAAATATTATTAGAAATTAAAAGGTAGACAACATTTTTATTAACTACAACATAAAGTCATAATTGGCTTATTTGCTTTTTCCAGAAACTAATTATAAGAAGTATCACAAATGAAAGTTTTTCTATGAATAAATTTTAATTCACAGAAAACTCATTTTCTATGTTAAGTGTATGCTAATTCACTCACTTATTCAGTTATTTGGAGGGGGAAAATCCCTGCAAATCAAATTTTGTCTTCATAAATACATTCAATATTAATAAGCCTCTGTTCTATACATATCAAATTACTTTAACAAATAGCTTATGTATAAAGTAGTGATATTATAATAGATTTGTTTAAACTTTAGAGTAAAATAGTATTTTTATTTAACTTACCAAATATCTATATGTTGGGTAATATACTTCTAAAACATAAGAAAAGTTATCAGGATGGGTCTACATTACATGGTTAATCAAAGATCCAGTTTTTTAATAAAGTAATCATTTTAGAACCTATGTGGTATTGTCTGAATCCCATCTGAAGTAGAAAAAATTGGTTCTAAGTAGACTGCAAACACTTAAGCCTATATATTATAATTCCTACAGCAATCATAAGATAAACTATATAAAAATAGTAAAAATATATTAGATGAATTAAACTGATTTTTAAAATGTTCAGATAAGACACAATAAAGCAGGAAAAGGGAAGCAGGAATACAAAGACAAGAAATAGAATATAACAAATAATAAATGGTAAACCTAAACCCGAATACATCAATAAATTACATTAAATATAAATGATCCAAGTATGTCACTTAAAAGACAGAAGTTGTTAGAATGGATTTTTGTAATGATCTAATAATATGCTGTCTCCAAGAAACTCATTGTAATGAACTATATCGTTTAAAAGTGAAACAGTAGAGAAAGATATATCATGAAAATACTAATCAAAATAAAGCTGCAGTAGTAGACTTAGCATTAGACAAAATAGACTTCAGAGATTTAAAAATCAGGAATAGAAAGGCAAATTACATAATGATAAAAGAGTATGCAACTAAGAACAGAGTTTCAAAATACATGAAGCAGAAACTGATAGAACTGAAAGAATAAATAGGTAAGTTCACAGTTATAATTGGAGTCTTCAAAACTCCTCTCTCAACAAGCAATAGACATAGTAGAAAGTCATCAAGGATATAAAAGAACTGACCAACACCATCTAACAACTGTAATTAAGTGATATTTATAAAACATTCTACCAAACAATGGCAGAATAGATTTTCTTTCTATGCACATGGAACAGATACAAAAAAGAGGCTATATTCAGGGTTATAAAACAAATCTTAACAAATTCAAAGAACTTAACTCATACGAAGAATGTTCTCTGAAATAATGGAATTAAATTAGAAATGAATAACAGAAATATAACAGGAAAAATTCTACACCTTTAGAAATTAAAAGACAAACTCCTAAGTAAACCATGGATCAAAAAAAACTCAAAGAAACTTATAAAATAATTTGAAGTGAACAGCAATGAAAATACAGCATATCAAAATTTGTGAATGTAGCTGATATCATTGGGCTGTGTCCCCACCCAAATCTCATCTTGAATTCCTATGTGTTGTGGGAGGGACCCAGTGGGAGATAATTGAGTCATGGGGGCAGGTCTTTCCTGTGCAGGTCTCATGATAGTGAAGAAGTCTCACAAGATCTGATAATTACATAAGGGGGAGTTTCCCAGGACAAGCTCTCTTCTTTTGTCTGCCACCAAGTGAGACATGCCTTTCACTTTCCACCATGATTGTGAGGCCTCTCCAGCCACATGGAACAGTTAAACCTCTTTCTTTAGTAAACTGCCCAGTCTCAGGTATGTCTTTATCAGCAGTGTGAAAGCAAACTAATACAGTAAATTGTTACCAGCAGAGAGGGGTGCTGCTGAAAAGATACCCAAAAATGTGGAGGCAACTTTGGAACTCGGTAACAGGTAGAGGATGGAACAGTTTGGAGGGCTCAGAAGACAGGAAAATGTGGGAAAGTTTGGAACTCCCTAGAGAACTTGTACTTTGTGGAATTATTCACAACTTATATACTATAATAACTGAAATTTGAACAGTATTGTTGGGAGACGGATATATCTAATTTAACAGTTGTAGCTGAAAGTCATGTATATTGGAACTGTTCAAAGTCTTCGTGTGAACCGTGTTCAAAGTCAGCTGTTCTTGGTCTGTGAGTGTGAGCATTTATTGCCATAAATTTCCCTCTGAACACTGCATTAGCCACTGTATTTGTCCGTTTTCACACTGCTGATAAAGACATACCTGAGAATGGCCAATTTACAAAAGAAAGAGGTTTAATGGACTTACAGTTCCATGTGGCTAGGGAGGCCTCACAATTATGGCAGAAGGTGAAAGGCATGTCTCACATGGTGGCAGACAAAAGAAGAGAGCTTGTGAAGAGAAACTTGCACTTATATAATCATCAGATCTCATGGGACTTATTCACTATCAGGTAAACAGTAGAGGAAAGACCTGCCCTCATGAATCAATTACCTCTCACTGGGTCCCTGTCACAATGCATGGGAATTTAAGATGAGATTTGGGTGGGGACAGAGCCAAACCATATAATTCTGTTCAAATTTCAGTTACTGTGGTATACAAGTTGTGAATAATTCCATAAAGTGCAAGTTTTGCAGCATTTCAGTCCACAAATCACTACATAATAACAGATGTGCATCATGATACATGACTGTCAATAGCTTATTTTAATATCTATCAGTGATTATCACTGTATATCTATTATGCAATTCATGCACAAATAGCAAAGCATGTAGTCATGTTGTCTCCTGGTCTCCCAGTGATAAACTAATGTGACATTTTTTAAATGTATAATGAAAAGAGAACATTGTCCAACAAAGGTGAAAGCACAGAAAGAAGTGAAGTGAAATTTGAATGCAACACCGATGGAATTATAGAAGAAATAGCTGATAATAGAATGCTGACACTGCTTTATATGGTTTCACTCTGTGTCCTCACCTAAATCTCATATCAAATTGTAATCCCCATGTGTTGGGGGGAGGGACCTGGTGGGAGGTAACTGAATCATGGAGGCAGACTTCCCCCTTGCGGTTCTCGTGATAGCGAATGAGTTCTCACGAGATCTGGTTGTTTAAAAGTGTTTAGCACTTCCCCCTTTGCTCTCTTTCTCCTGCTGCCATGTGAAGAAGGTGATTGCTTCCCCTTCACCTTCTACCATGACTATAAGTTTCCTAAGGCCTCAATCATGTTTCCTGTTAAGCCAGCAGAACTGTAAGTCAATTAAACCTCTTTTCTTCATAAATTACCCAGTCTCAGGTACTTCTTTATAGCAGTGTGAGAACAGATTAATACACTATTGCTTTCAAGGAACTCCAGATATGTAGCCAGAAGAACTCATAGAAGGTAAACTTATTGACATAAATAAGGAATGCAGTAGTGACAAAAAGGATGAAGATGACTTAGAAGAAGTGATACAAAACTTCACATCAAAGGAACAGTTGAAAGTAATCCACAACACTGGGAACACTACTATGGACAACTTACTATAAACCTATATTATGAAATAGTCTGACTGACTATAAAGCTGTCTTATGGTATTGGTGGAGGGATAAAAACATAAAACAGGTTGGGCATGGTGGCTCACACCGGTAATCCCAGCGTTTTGAGAATCAGAGATGGTGTATTACCTGAGGTCAGGAGTTCAACACCAGCCTAACCAACATGGTGAGATCCCATCTTTACTAAAAATACAAAAAAAAAATTAGCCAGACATGGTGGTGGGTGCCTGTAATCCCAGCTACTCAAGAGGCTGAAGCAAGAGAATTGCTTAAACCCAGGAGGCGGAGGTTGCAGTGAGGAGAGATCGTGCCATTGCACTCCAGCCTGGGTGACAGAGGGGGACTCCCTCTCAAATAAATAAATAAATAAATAAATAAATAAATAAATAAACATAAAGCAATGAAACAGAATGGAATCCAGAAGTAGACTCCCACATGTATGGACAATTGATTTTTTTTCTAAAAATTCTCTGTTTATTCATCCCTCTCTACACCCAAAAGCCACTGGCACCATTGATATTTTTATTGTCTCCATAGTTTCTCCTTTTCTAGAATGTCATATAGTTGGACCCTCTACAACAAATAATACTTTAATATTGGCTTCTTTAACTTTGTAATATGCATTGAAGTTTCCTCCATATCTTTTCATGGCTTGATAACTCATTTCTTTTAAATGCTGAATAATTTTCCATTTCCTGAATATACCACAGTTTATCTATCTACTCACTATTAAAAAACATTTGAGGCCAGGGCATGGTGACTCACACTTGTAATCTCTGCATTTTGTGAGGCTGAGGTGGGTGGATCACCTGAGGACAATAGTTTGAGGCCAGCCTAGGCAACATGGTGAAATTCCGTCTTCACTAAGAATACAAAAATTAGCAGGCATGGTGGCACGCTCCTGTAATCCCAGCTACTCAGGAGACTGAGGCAGAATTGCTTGCACCCAGAAGACGGAAGTTGCAGTGAGCCAAGATCATGCCACTGCACTCCATCCTGGGTGACAGAGCAAGACTCTGTCAAACAAAAAAAAAATTGTTAGCTACCAAGTTTTGGTAATTATGAAGAAACTTGCTAAATACATCTGTGTACATGATTTTGCATGGATATACGTTTTCAATTCATCTGTATAACTACCAAGAGCACAACTGCTAAACGGTATGATAAAAGTACATTTAGGTTTTTGAGAAACTACTAAACTGTCTTCAAAAGTGACTGTACCACTTTGCATTCTGACCAGAAATGAATGAATGAGCATCCCTGTTGCACCACATCCTCACCAGCATTTGTGTTTAGTGTTTTGAATCTCAACTGTTCTAATAGGTGTCTATAGTGACAGGAAACAGGTGTAGAGCCATATCTCATGGTTTTAATTTGCAATTCCTAAACAATATGTGACTCGAAACATCTTTTCCTATGTTAATTTTCCATCAATATATATTCTTTGTTGACTGTTCAGGCCTTTTGCTCATTTTTAAATTGGATTGTTTGTTTTATTATTATTGAATTTTAAGAGTTATTTGTATACTACAGTTAACAGTTCTTTATCAGGTATATTTTTGCAAATATTTTCTCCTAGTCTGTGGTTTGTCTTTTCATTCCCTTGAGCCAACTGATTTCTTTTACAAAAGTGCAAAGGCAATCAGATTGTGAAAAGATCAACATTTCCACAAATGATTGGACAAATTGTACATACATATATAAAAAATGAACTTCAAACCTTATACCTCACAGAAAATTTATCTTAAAAAAATCACTGACCTAAATCAAAATGTAAAACTATAGAACATTTCAAAAAATAGGAGAAAATCTTTATCACCTCAATTAGACAAAGTGTTCTTTGGCATTATATCAAAAGCATTAGTCCTACAAGAAACAAATTCATAGGTCATATTTCATCAAAATTAAACACTTTTACTCTGTGAAAAACACCACTAAGAGACTAAAAAGATAAGCTACAGACTAAGGGAAAATATTGAAAATCATATCCAACAAGTACTTGTATCTAGAACATATAAAGAACCTTCTAAACTCACCAGTATGAAAATAATCCAATTTTAAAAGTCAAAGACTTGAACAGAAACTTCACCAAAGAAGGTATACAGATGATTCAAAAGAACACGAAAAGATATTTAACATTGATCATTATTTGTTAGGGATATGCAAATTAAAATCATGAGCAGATATCACCACACATCTATTAGAATGGTTAAAAATAAACAATTTTTTTTACAAGGAGACAGACCATCTGTAACTCTTGTATATTGCTGGCAGGAATGCAAAACGGTAAAGTCACTCTTGAAAACAACTTAACTTTTTTGATAAAATTACATATACTTACCATATGATTAAGCAATTCCATTCCTTGGAATTTAAACCAGAGAAATCAAAACTTGTGTTCACAGTAAAATCTGTACATGAATTTTATAGCAGTTCTAGTGCTAATCACCAAAAACTGGAAAAAAACCCAAATGCCCTTCAACAAATCAATGAATAAACAAACTGTGATACATCCATAGAATGGAATACTACTCAGCAATAAAAAAGAATGAGGTCAGGAGATTGAGACCATCCTGGCTAACACGGTGAAACCCCGACTCTACTAAAATAATACAAAAAAATTAGCCGGGCATGGTGGTGGGTGCCTGTAGTCCCAGCTACTCGGGAGGCTGAGGCAGGAGAATGGCGTGAACCTGGGAGGCGGAGCCTGCAGTGAGCTGAGATCACGCCACTGCACTCCAGCTTGAGTGACAGAGTGAGACTCCGTCTCAAAAAAAAAAAAAAAAAAAAAAAAGAATGAACTACTTTTATATGCAACAACTTGAATGAATGTCAAAAACATGCCTGCTGAAAAAAGTCGGTCTCAAAAGTGTACACCCTTTATAATTCTGTTTATATGACATTCTTTAAAACACAAAACTAGAGTGACAGAAAATAGGTCAGTATTTGCCAAGGGTTGAGAGGATGGAGGAGAGATAAAGGGGTGACTACAAAGGAAGAGCAAAAGGGAAATTTCTAGGGCAGCAGAACGTCTCATCTGGTTTATAATATGGTAATTCAAATCTATTTATGTGTTAAAATTGTTTGAACTGTACACCAAAAATAGTTAATTTCACTGTTAGTTTAAAAATTAAATTTTTAAAAAATCAAATTATTTTAAAATAGCAATATATCTAGGTGAACTCATTCTTTTTAAAATAATTTCAACTTTTAGATTCATGGAGTACATGTGCATTTTTTTACATGAGTATATTGTGTGATGCTGAGGTTTGGGGTACAAATGCTCCCATCACCCAGGTAGCAACCATAGTACACAATACGTAATTTTTCATCCCTTGCTCCACTCCTCTCTCCCTCCTTTAGTAGTCTCCAGTGTCTATTATTCCCACCTTTATGTCCATGTGTACTCAATGCTTAGCTCCCACTTGTAAGTGAGAACACATGGTATTTAGTTTTCTATTCTTGCATTAATTTGCTTAGGAGAATGGACTCCAAGTGCATCCATGTTGCTGCAAAGGACATGATTTTGTTTTTGTGTATGTGTGATTGCTTAGTATTCCACAGTGTGTATGTACCATATTTTCTTTATCCAGTCCACCACTGATGGGTATCTAGGTTGATTCTATGCCTTTGTTATTGTGAATAGTGCTGCAATGAGTATACAAATACATGTGTCATTTTGATAGAATGGTTTATAAGTCTCCAAAAGCAATATCAAGGAAAAAAAATAGAACCTAATTAAAGAGCTCTGCACAGCAAAAGAAACTATCAACAGAGTAAACAGGCAAATTACAGAATGAGAGAAAATATTTGCAAACTATACATTAACAGAGGTCTAATATCAAGGATCTATAAGGAATGTAAGCCAATTAACAAGCAAAGAACAAACAACCCCATTTAAAAATGGGAAACAGACATGAACAGACACTTCCCAAAAATGGATGTACACACGGTGAATAAGTATACAAAAAAAAAAAATTCAACATTACTAATCATTAGAGAAATGCAAGTGAAAACCATGAGATACTCTCTCACACCAGTCAGAACGACTATTATAGAAATTCAAAAAATAAGATGTTAACAAGGTTACCGAGAAAGTATAATGCTTATACACATCTGGTGTGAATGTAAATTAGTTCAGCCACTGTGAAAAGCAGTTTGGAGATTTCTCAAAGAACCTAAAACAACTAACATTTGACCCAGCAATCCCATTGGTGGGTATGTATACCAAAAGGAATATAAATACAATGATATTTTTAAAACTCAGTGAGATAGGCTGGGTGTGGTAGCTCAGGCCTGTAATTCCAGCACTTTGGGAGGCCAAGGTGGGCAGATCACTTGAGGTCAGGAGTTCAAGAACAGCCTGGTCAACATGGTGAAACCCCATCTCTACTAAAAATACACAAATTAGCTGGGTGTGGTGGCAGACACCTGTAGTCCCAGCTACTCAGGAGGCTGAGGCAGGAGAATCACTTGAACCTGGGAGGCATAGGTTGCAGTGAACCAAGATCATGCCACTACACTCCAGCTTGGGCAACAGAATGAGACTCTGTCTGGAAAAAAATAATATAAAAAAAAAACATACTGAGATAGAAGAGAACACAGATAAACAATACAAAGAAATTAGAAAAACAAATCAGCACATAAATTTAAAATTTGCCAAATGATAGATATCATTAAAACAAACAAACAAAAAAAACCCAGAAATCCTGGAATTGAAGAATTCACTAAGTAAAATAAAAAATACACTTGAACACGTCAACAATAGATGAGATCAGGCAGAAGAAAAAAAATCTCAGAACTTGAAGACAGGCTTTTTGAAATAACTCAGTTAGATAAAAATAAAGAAAAAAGAATTAAAAAGAATGAGTGAACCCTACTTGATATTAGGGAACCATAAAGAGACGCACTATTCAGTTTTGGTGTCCTAGAAGGCAAAGAGAAAACCACATGTACCCTGAAAATATATCCAATTATTATGTATCAAAAACATTAAAAAATAAAAATAAAATAAATTACAGATGTGCTTAGTAATAAGTCCAAAAAAAGCTACAACTATTTACAATGTATTAATCTAAATATTTGAATAATACCCTGATCCTCTAAATAGATATATGCATCTTTGCATGAAGACATGTGTGTACTAACATATATACATATGTATGGCATATATATACACACATATACACACATATATAGCATATATATGCTAACCTACTAAAATGGATGTGCCAGCTATAAGAAGAATGAATGAATTATTAGTGTTTATTTCAAAACTTCTCTCAAAACAAAAATCATTCTACTAAAAGATAAACACTGGGCTGGGCGCAGTGGCTCATGCCTGTAATCCCAGCATTATGGGAGGTCGAGATGGGCAAATTACCTGAGGTCAGGAGTTCACAACCAGCCTGGCCAACATGGTGAAACCCCGTATCTATTAAAAATACAAAAATTAGCCCAATGTGGTGACACATTCCTGTCATCCCAGCTACTTAGGAGGCTGAGGCAGGAGAATTGCTTCAGCCCAGGAGGTGAAGGTTGCAGTGAGACGAGATTGTGCCACTGCACTCCAGCCTGGCCGACAGAGGAGAGCCTCTGTCTCAAAAATAAAATAAAATAAAATAAAATAAAATAAAACAAAACAAAACAAAACAAAACAAAACATTGCTCAGTAGTACACCAATGTCAGTTTTCTTGTTTTGATATTGAACTGTGATTATATATTATTTACCATTGGGGGGAATGAAGGGAAGGATTCAAGGCACTCCAGGTGCTATTTTTGCAGTTTCTTATAAATCTATAATTATTTCAAAATAAATAGTTAAATAAATTGCACTACATCCAAATATTTGAAGATTTTTTTCAAAGCTAAGGTATGGAGAGCTTTCTTTATCTTCACACCTCTCTGTATCTCAAACTCAATTTAGAAGCAGCTAGAAGAGAAAATAATCTCATATTAGTGTTTTTGTGTAGGGAAGTGAAGATGAAGGACCAATAACAGGTCCTGGCCATGGTGCTGTTGAGTCATTGAAACTCTTAGGATGATTTCATTTGTACATACTAGAGGGCCCAACACAAACTGACTAATAAATATAATAAATATTTATAACATAATGTAGTAAGTTATATAAATATAATAAACATTTATAACATAACATAATAGACTGACTAATAATAAATGGAATGCATCGGCTCATGAAGTTCGAAAGACATTTAGGCTTCTGGCATAGTTTGATCAGATCTCCAGTCTATTTCTCTATAATTCACAGATCTCTGCACACCCTGATGTGTCAGCTTTATCCTGAGACTAGACAGCAAAGTATCTATAGCAATTCCAGGCCTCACATCAACACACCACACCACACAAAAGGAAAGACAGCTTTGAATAAACATCATGGTCTTCACTCTGATGAGAACAGTTCATTCATGTCATGCGACACTCCTGAAACAATTACTGGGACCAGGGAGACAGGATTGCATTTTGGGCTGAGCCAATTAGAGTCCAATTCTGAAGCTGGAGATCATGTCAATTATCCAGGTCAGCAGCTGCTCTATCACAGGGGAGTGATGGAATTAATGCTGGAGAAGCAACAATGATGTCTACAGTTGACAAAATTACATTTAAGTAACAAAAATTGTGCCTGCATGATAATGATTTGGATAGTATGACCAGAAAGGTCTGTTCCTTCATTCAAATAACAGACCCATTTAATCACATATGCAGGATAAAAGGCATTTTTACATAATTAGTTCATCACTCATTTTTTTCAGTGGTTGGAGAATTCAGTCATTATTTCAATACCTTAGCAAGATGCCTTGACAGTGTGTCCAAATATTAGTTAAATGTTATGTGAGTATGTACTCAGGCTCTATTTACGTAGGTCTAGTGTTTCTCAAGGATTTCACTGCCAATTTTTTAAAAATCAACTAATTAAAACAATCAAATAATTTAACCTTTATAAGATGATTAATCAATAACTAATCACTAATGCAATCACATTTTGTTTATACAATATGAATTCAACCAATTTAAAGGAGTTGGGGGAATAGAGAAGTAAGTAAGGATTTTCTTTGTTCTGCAAGTTGACAGATAACTGATTTATTACTCCCTTCTCTTCAACTCCAAAATGTACTTGTAGCTTTATCAAATCAACTGGGTATTTTGGCATTGTAAACCCACAATATATATTCGAGCCGTTTGCCAGTAAATTAACTACAATATTATGGAAGCATTTTTCATATGCAAATGTGCACTATGAAGCTCACTAAACCGCACTAAAAACCAACAGCAGTTTCCTTTAAAATTTGAAAAATCAACTCTTAAAATTTATCTTCTTTAACCATCTGGTCATAATTCTAAGTGACTTCGTTTAAAAAAAAGTGTCACTTTTCACTAGCTCAAAAGAGGATACATTTTTAAAAAATATTTTGCATTAATCTTGTATTCAACGGAACCAGGAGAAGGGCATTGATATTAGTATATTTACTATATAAAAATGTATCGGCTGTGTAAACATACTATTTTTTATATTTTAGAAATTTTTCTACATATCTTTTTCACTGTTACTCTCTTCTAGCCACATAATTCTTTTTGAAAAATGGTTTCATATATACAAAAAAGCCTTTTCATGTCTTTATTCTTTTGATTTACCCTGACTGATTCATGGTCATTTCCTTCTTTTATTCTAATTATACTGTATCATCCTCCATCTGAACCTCTTTAGCTTATTAAATGCAGAGGACCATGCATATCCACTGAGTCTTTTTTGTTTTTAAAACACAGCATAAACATCATTTCCTCCATGATTTCCAGATCAGTTTATTTTTAAATAATTTAATACTCTTTTTCACAATTTTCCCCAAAAAAGTTTGCTTTTCTTTTTCTGTCAAGATTTACTCCTTGGGAATAGCTTTCAGACTTCCTAGAATAGAGAGAAGATCGCAAGTCATTTTATTTATAGAAAAAGAAAATATGTTAACTGAGCAACTGCAGAGGAACTGTCCAAATGTAAAATTTTAGAAATTTCGAAATCACATATGTATCTTTTTCTCTCTGATTTAAATGTAGTTCTATTCCATATTATAGTTTTTAAAAATGCAAGCCGATACACTAAATCAACATAAAGTTCTGAAGCAGAAAAGATAGAGACAAGTCTTCAGTGGAGTAATTTTCACCACAAAAGTTCTGTCCTCTAGCCTTTCCTCTTTCTCCAAACATCCAGAGAGAACTACAATACAAGGTGACTTGAAACAAAAATATATTGATTCCCAGGGGTCTCTGGCAAAAATGTTAACACCTTCTCTTGCTTAGACAACTTAATCTTTAACAGTGCATGGGGTGGGAGCTCCAAAAACACGGTTTCACAAGAATGGCTTTGCGTTACATTTTTAAAGAGACATACGCCCAATAACTTAGTAATTATATAGCCAGATGAGTTTTCATTCTTTTTATTCTATCGAAATAACTAGCTAACCCGACCCCCCAAAAAAGATGATCTCAGAGAAAGTAAAGCTAATGGTTCTGCTGTCACCCCAAGAGAAACACCTTTGCAGCTGGTCATCACGTGGAAAGTCCTCTGGCTCATCTGTACTCTGTACACATCGTGTCAGACTGTGATTACATGCAGGGGTCTATCCATGCAGCATTGCAATTAACATCACACTGACTGACTTTCTTCACATCCCAAACTCTGCTTTGGTTTCTACTCATAACCTCTTGTTGTCTTTTTTTTTTTTTTTTTTTTCCGTCTGTATAAAGGAGAAAATTACAGTACCAACCTCATAGGACAGTTCTGATGCTTAACTGAGATAATATATCAAAGATGTGAGACACATAGGTTTTTCACAAAAGTAAATTCCCAATCTCGCCCTCTTTCAGCAAAGATCTAAACTAAGGGTTTTTTTTTCTTTTATGTCTTTTCCTGATCCATACGGACAGGGCTAAGGAAAATCTTCAAATGTCAACTCCAAGATTATTCAAAACTACTTTCTTTTGTTGCAATCAACATTATTCTTTTTATTTTTTTCTTTATAGCAAAAGATGCACCTCCAGCATTGGCAAATGGAACAGTAGTTTAACACAGAAAAAGCTGGCTCCTTCTTATTAAAAAAACAAAACATAACAAAACAAAACACTGAGCAGTATAATAGCAAACACCTGCAAATCATGTCCTCTGTCATGCACATATGTTTATCATTTAATCTTTAAAATGCAATGAGGGAGGTACTATAATTGTAATAATATTATTATACCCATTTTTAGAGATGAGAAAACTGAGAAACACAGAGTTTGACTTTCCCAAAGGCACTAAGAAAAAAAATATGACAGAACTGTGCCCTGAATTGAGCAGTCTATGCTTTTAACCACTATATACTGTCTCCTTATGGATGAGAATCTATAATCAGATCGTTCTGATGGTGTTAAAGCCAAAATGTGAACCAGTTCTTTCTTAGGAGACATCTGTGATGGCTCTCTTGAGATGGCAAGTTGAAATTTTTCCATACAGAGGTAGAACAGTACATTTACAACACAGCCTTTTAGCTTTAACCCCAGGCTAACCAATTTGACCTTCAGCAGCAGGACAAAGGACCTTAAAAACAAACATATTTGATGTTTTAAACTGTCTTTATGATTATTAACAAATTCATCCCGAATGCATACATCTCTATCTTGGAGATGCATTCATCTCACACTATGTATGAGAACTATTGTCAATCTGCAGAAGTTGAAGCATCTTACACAAGAACTTCTAGAAATGGCACAAATCTAACATTTCATTGCCATGGAATTAATCAGTATCACCTGATGATATTAATGGGTATGAGAGATCTTGGGCTTGATGCTGATGGGTTTTGAATGAAAATGTATTCCTTCAAAATAAGGCTTTTATCATAATCTACATTTGAGAACCTGGGTTTATATTAATTGTGCTGTATTCCTCAGTAGTTCAAATAAGCCTTTGCAGTAGATGCTAAGGAGTGCCCTCTTCAGAACTGAGACAATTATTCCCCTAGCTGCTGCAAATATTGATTGCCGAGAATTCTCAGCTGACCCTCATTCCAAGAACTGCCAGTGTCAAAAAAGAGTCATTTTACCCAAAGTTCCGACCCTTCCTCTGCGTCAGCCCACGTCCAATGATGGTCAACATCAATGTATAAGGTACTGACCCCTTAACCTCTATTTGGTTCATTCTAGGGCTAGCCCAACTGTGCCTGTGGGATAAGCTGAGGCCTTTGTTGCAACTATATCAAAGTTCAACTTCTCCCTCTGCCCAATTCTACTTTCTTTATTCTTCCAGAGTATTGATCCCAAGAGCACTCCTCCAATAAACCTGCACACAAACTCTGTTTCAGAGTCTGTTTCCTGGGGAACCTAATCTGCAACAGTTTCTAACAAAAAGAGTCTGTAGATCTTCCCACCTTCAGCAGCCAACACTGGCACAGTCCTCCCTTCACATGATGATCAATACTTGTATTTCTGTGATATATGGGCACTGTGTCTCTTGCAAGGATATTTTTTCAGGTCAATGTAATTATGAAAATTACTTCAGTCAAGGGCTGCCCTTGAAGGAATTTATTATAATGTCAATGTGCAAGATAATCCCATAACATCATTTAAGAAATCTCTAAAAGTTCAATACTGAGACCAATAGTACAGTCTGCAAAATAAGCACCAATGAGTTTACCTGACTCAATCTGTGAAATTCAAATCTAACAATAGCCAATAGTTCTATTGAAAATTATAATTTCAGGCTGGGCGTGGTGGCTTATGCCTGGAATCCCAGCACTTTGGGAGGCTGAGGCAATCGGATCACTTGAGTCCAGGAGTTCAAGACCAGCCTGGACAACATGGTGAAACTCTATCTCTACAAAAAAAAATGAAAAAATTAGCTTGGCATGGTGATGCATGCCTGTAGTCCCAGCTACTCAGGAGGCTGAGGCAGGAGTATCACCTGAGCCCAGGAGATTGAGGCTACGGTGAGCCGTGATTGCACCACTGCCCTCCAGCCAGGGCAACAGAGCCAGACCCTGTATCAGAAAAAAAAAAAGAAAAAGAAAAGAAAAAGAAAAAAATACATGATTTCAATGATTACAAGATTTCATAGGCTACTTATCTCAGGTGAAACAGAAGGAACATTTTTCTGCTAATGTTGCTTTCTCCCTGATTTTTCAAGCGTATGTGCTACATGCATCTTTTCAGAGTTTTCATTTTGTTTGCTCAAGAGTCATATGTTGAGAAGTTTTCATTCCCATAATGGAGACAAATGACATCAAAGCAAGGTGTGCTCCACAGCAAGAAGTTTGTCTGATTACCAACTAATACCACACAGTGTCTTGTCCAGTTTTCTTATATTAATCATATCCAGTTTTTTTCTCAACCAGGAAAAAAAAAAATGTTCTATTGGGCAGCAGCTTAAAAACAGGCAAAGAAAAATAGCATCTTTCTAGAAACAAAACCTATTTTGCAAAACTGCTCTGGACTTACAGCACCAATGGCAGCTATATATATGGACCTATATATGTGGGGGGACCAAAGCAATTTTCCGAAGAATCAAAAATTTGAAGCGAACATTAAAATTAATAAACTATTATTGTATTCACCAGTCATGTCTCCTAGAACCTGTAACTTTTAACTCACTGACCATTTTGTATTGATTTAACATCATCCTTCCATGTATCTCTATATTTCTTTACAGTTTTATCTGTGGTTCAAAAAAGAGAAGTGTTTCAAGCCTACATTTATATTGATTGATTCTTGTTTTACTTACAGTAGATTGTTATTTCCAAAGATGGCCACAGCAATATCTCCCAACATGCTTGTTTTTCTTACAATGCAATCTTGATATCCCTCCCATGAACCTGCAGTAGCTATGTCCTCTTTCTTTAAAAGTAGTTGGACCCTTGTGACTTCTTTGCCAACAGACTGTGGCAGAAGTGAATCAATGTGACTTCCAAGGCTTGTCATAAAAATGCCATGTTTGGGTCTTTGTTCATAAAATCTATTTGCCATGCTGTAAGTGGGCCCAAGCACCCTGAGCAAACACATCCCTTCATTGGGCAAAACTCTCCCCAATCACAGACACCCCTTCAAGTTGTGATAATTAAAAATATCTCTGGGCATTTCCAGATGTCCCCTGGCAAGCAAAATTTCCACTAGTTGAGAACCAATAGTCATAGAGATAACACGGAAAAGTTGCCAGGCAGCCATCAATTCTTTGCCTAAAGGGCACAGCACAATTCATGCCGACACCAAGAGCGTCAGTGTCCACAAGGTGTGACTGGCATCCTTTCCAACTCTCCCTCATAGCTAGGTCCAGGTGGATCTGGCAGTACTCTACAATAAAGCCTTTAAAGAGTGCTGTCATGTGTTAAATACCTTACAAAATTTTTAGAAAACAACTCTTTTACGTTTAATTTTTGTTTTGTAATCCCTCTTCATAGGGCCTAGGATGAGGACCTATGGCCATCCAGAGAAAAGTAATAGACACAGGCTACACTCAGGACCCCTGCTACCATCTCAAAGGGCTCCTTTCGGACTCAAGACACACCCAAATGTGTAGGAATCCAAGGATGAGCGTAGCTTAGACTCAGTCTGAAGACTTCACCATAATCATGTGTCAAATAAGCAATGCTCATAGCAGGACAGAACAATAAGTAACTATGCTGAGCTCCTGTTCACATTTCCATTCCCAAATCTTGCTGGAAAACATTAGCTAAAAACCATGACTAACATTTGCTTTATTCACTCATTGGAATATATGCAAGTTAAGTACCATAAAATGAACATCTCTCCACTTTCCTTAAAGTAGCCCAGACTTTTCCAGTGGTCTTATTCCAAATAAGGGATTCCCTCAAAGAGATCCAATCCAAACGGGATTCCCTCAAAGATACTTCTGCATTTCAGTGCATTAAAATTGATGTTGTCTCCCCAAGTCCCAGGCAGTAGAGATGCAATAACTCACACGGCTTTCTCCTTTCCTGCTGAAGTGTTCACAGAGGAGGCAGCTTGCTTACAAATTATTCAAATAGAAAAGCCAGATAATGATATGTTTAAACAGCTTCTGAAATATTGCTTATGCTCAATCCTTCTCATGTTCCAGGGCTGTCTATATTCTCTGGCTCTGAGAGTTCTGGTTAAATGGGAGGGCGCAACTGTGGCTTAGTCCCCATATATCTCTCTTTAAAAAGTAGGCACCCCTGTGCAGAGAGAATATGGACATTCCCAGGAAACACGTGGTAGCCACTGCCAGCAATTTTAAAGCTTCTGACTGCAAATATTCTCCCCTGGGACTAAAATGTTAGAATGAGGAGAATTTTTCTTCTTTCTCAATCTCCCCAAATGCTCTGGAGATGAATTTAAGAGTGTCTGTTAACACTGATTGACTCAAACCTCATGCTGTAGTTGCTATGTGAAATCTTTGAGAATTATTTATGTTGTTTATAAATTCAGATAATTATTTACCTATTACAGAGTAATCCTGGGTGGATGGGTGGGAGGGTACTATAATATTGAGAGTGAGATTTGAGGGCTTTTCTCACTATAGCTAAATAGATATATGCAATGTTCTTAGTATTGTATTCATGAATAGGAAGGTTCCAGTGTCACCAATAGTCTAGGACATGAATATTCAGGTTATTTATGATGAAACAGAACTCATCACTCACATAGATGCCAATGACTGTGACCTACCTGTGCTGGGTAATAGAGAAACTGTCAGTGAACCATTTGGAATGCAGATCACATGTTTCAGAGGGTGGTGTAGCTGAGCAGAGCAAAGCCCCAGGCAGGAAGGGCATCTTGCTCCTTTCAAAAAAGAAGTGAATGGGGAATCACAGGTCAAAGGTCACAGGTCACAGGCCAACAGTGTTTACCAATGGCCTGCATCACAAACAGTATCAGGCTCCTCAGCTTTGAGCAGCAAAACGAGGTTCTTTCATTTTAAGCAATTATTTCTGTCAACCAATTAACATCCTAATCTAATGGGAAAACTACTTCAGGCAATAATGTTCTTTGATTGATAACAAGAAAAAGAAATAGAACATTAAAAATAAAACTTCATGATGGACCATGACCTTTGCATAACTTTGAAGGGAAGAAAAACTAATAAAATATCACCAAAACTGCACAGCCAGTCAGCAGAACAAGTCCAGGTTAGTTCAACTCAAACTTTCATTTGGGGTGAAGCTTAACAGCTTCTCTGTCCTATCGTTTAGACGTTTCATTGGCTGGACGGTGGATGTTAGTATTTGCTTCAAGACTCTCTAGGGCAAGAATAGCTTATATTTTCCACCCAGACTTTTTCCTAAGAACCAAAAGCAGGTAAGCCTCATTAGGAATATAAGGGAGACAAAATGTAATATGGAAGTGATGGTATTTGAAGTCACTAACCCATGCTTGGGGAACATTTGGGGTAGACTTCTGAGTGCCTCTGCTTCTGTTTTTATTGTCAGTTAACTGCAGAAAAGTAAATGTGGTGGAACAAATAAAGTAAAAATGGCAAAGAAAGAAAATTAAATAAGCATATTCTGAAATACTCTCAAGAACAACAGGAGTTATGCCAAATAATGAGCATAAACACAATATTTAACTAAATGCAGCTAAAACCGTCAAAACTTTCCATTTTTATTTGTGTCCAATTTTACCATTGCTGTAACCACTGTTGGAATGTCTTTGTTGCTACACTGGAAATATCTAGGCTGCGAACTGAAAATTGACATACAAGAGAAGAAAATGTGTTTAAAAGACATTCTTGTTCATCTTTTGCATTCTCAATGGGACTGAGAATTGGACTGCAATGTGGCTATAGTGCTGTTGTACTCTGTCCAGATTCTCTTTTGAGGGTGAATGCACCCAGTTCCCAATTGCTGAGGGTCCACAGCTGCATCCCACACTGGGAACTGGCTCTGCCACAGAGAACTCCTGCCCAAGGTTACACTTCCTTCTGCAGAGAATGATCCCACAGTCAATGGCTAGCTGCTATAGGGATATAAATGTGTATCCCCCTTGCTTCCATTTGAGAGAACTTAAAGGACCATCTCAGCTCCAGAGGGCTCTTTGGGATCAGCTGGAGCCTCACTTGCAATTGAATTGGATGGAGGTTATCTTCTTGGTCTTCCTAATCTTGCCACCCTGGCTTTCTTACCAGTGTATCTCCCAAGAACACTTTTCCAATAAACTTTCTACTTCTACCTGTAGCTCTTCATCTCAGAATATCTTTCCAAAGAACCCAATCTAAGTGAGTTGATGCCAAGAGCTACCCCAGGAAGAAGACTCTAAATTTGGATTTTGGAGCTGTATCACCTGCCAGCTGGCTGACAAAAAGGCCCCACCACTAGTGGCAGGTAGAGTATAGATAGCAGCGGGCATGCTCTAGTGGTGCAATTATTAAACCTTTCACTGGTTGTACACTGCGATGTGATGCCAGTGGAAGGAGGGGCACTAACTGGCTTTTGAGATATATGAGGGGAAAGGCAAATATAAGGATGGAATTGGGTGGCTATTGAGTGCCATTGATTCATTAAAAGAGATAATGACTGGCTAAGAGTGATTAAGGACCAATTCAAGGAAAAGCGAAAGCACCAAAGGTGCTACAGGCTCTGGTTGATGTAGACTAGCTGGAACTTGGAGATTATGCCCCCAAAAATGAATCCTGAAAGAGTGCTAGACAAATGGGAGAGGAGGGAATTGTAAAGTTGGATGAGGCAGAGTTTACTAGTACAGAAGCACTCTCTCAGAATACAGATTTGACACTCTGACAAAGACCCTGGGAAACAATGCTCGTACACTGCTAGGATGGCCCTTGGAAGCTTAGGCAAAGCAATAGGTCACGCTAAGAGAAGTAGAAATGCCAGAGCCAACATAACAGAGGGCAGAGGATGGAATAAGGATGTGGTCGGTAGAAGACAGAGTTCCTAGAGGCAAAATAGGTGGGCAGCAAATGAGAGTAGTGTTTAACTGTTACAATCAGGGTGATCAGAAAAGTAGAGCAGCCACCCCAATATAAACTGGGTATCCCCTGCCCAGTTTCCAAATATAAGCCTGGTCTCACATCCAGAACTCACTGAGTAAAGAAGAGGGAGGTCCCTTTGAAGAAAAACTTTGAAACATCACAGTAAATATATTCTCATGGTTTGGGGTCAGAGACCAGAAATGATGAGAAGCCTGTGGGGTAGAGTTAGATTTGAATCACGAAGGCAAGACCATCAACAAAAGTTGTCTGTGGTTTTGAAGGGATCCAGCCATGGTGTTAGGCGTGGCCCAAAGAGGGCCTAGAAAAGACATCTCACCTCTCTCCTCACCCTCCAATCTCCCCTGGTACCTCTTTTTTGCAAATATTGGAAGCCAATTAACTGGCAAGGGAACCCTAGTGATGTGGTCTACAAGGATGAATCATTGCAGAGAAGATGAAACATGGATGCAGGAGCGAGGAGAAATGGAGAAAACATTAAACAGTATAAAAGAGGTATCATTTCTTCTATTTTAACAGATGAGAAAACAGAGGCTATCCCCATTAACACAAGCAAAATTGCAGAGACCGAATTCCAACCTAGGACAAATGATTCCAGAGTCATTGCTTTTAATCAGTACCTTATTTGCCTCTAGGCATCCTGACTTCTGGAAAATACGAATCTTCATAATTGCATAAATTATATTTTATGTTCCCAGAAGCACCTACAAGTTAGATTCTTGGTAAATGTTAGCTGATAAAGTGGCAACACCCTAATGACAGACCTGGGAATTCAATCACAGAAAGTTGCTTGATGGCCAATTCATTTCAAAGGGGAGTATGCATCATGTGTGGGAGCTGCCAGCCCTAACAAAGGACAGTGCTTGCCATTCTGGCCTTATTGAAATGCCTGGCATGAAATGACAGTGGAGAGTATCCTGCCCCCTACCAATTTGTGCTTCTGGGCTGTGTACTCCTTGGCGGGATACATGAAAACTCCCCAGGGGATACACATCAGAGTGATTTTAAGCAGATTCATTTCCTGATTCTCAACTTCCATAGGCATCGTTTCTAAAATTAGTTTGCCTAATAATGTGTCTACAGGCTACTAGTTCTCCTTTTCCCACCTCCCATCTCATAATGACCCTTCTCTCACTTTCCAAAAGAAAAGTGTATCTCTCATTCAATCTGAAACTGACACGGTGGCTCCTCCCATTGTTTACAGACCTCGGAGCCACTAAACAAAGGGACAATTGGAGACTACATTGCTCTTAAGGACCAGTACTTTAAGGACAAGTTAAGAAATTAAGGGCTGGCCAACTCATGGCAAGGATCCCTGCTTTAGCTAGCTGGCTTACTAGTTTTCGAAGTATCTAATTAGTTATTCATCCTAGAATTAGAGTTCCAAAATGAGATGACTGTCAGCAGGGTGCATGTTAATGTATTTTTTAAATTACAAAATAAAGTCAGACTTTTTCTGACAGAAAACAAGTCTTATTTGGCTGAATGATCTGACAATAAGAACTGGCTTTGTTAAGTAGGTGATGTGGTGACATGTACCATAAGCTGAATGAGCTAAATCCACTGTTTTGAAAAACATGTATTTAAAACCCTTATGCAATAGACAATATGCTGGAAACTACAACTTTTGTAACTAATTAAATTTATGGCATGTCATCTTTAAAATGTGGGGGTACATACCCTTTTAAAAAATTCTTTTAGCAAGTACATGAGCAAAACAGTTGGAGGATGCTATTCTAGACCCTGTAGTAGAACAAATTTTAGCTCTGGAAGGGATGTGTTATTTGGTACAACTTTCTTTATAGATAAGCAAACAAACATAGAGAAATTAAATGACCTGCAACCAATGTGTGAGAGACCCAGGATCAGAACCTGAGGAGCCTGGTCCCTGAGGAACGTTCCCATTTGATGCATTCCTCTTCTGGAATTCTGCCCTCTTTCCCAGCCCCTCAACCTCACTGAAAAGCAACTAATGCCAAAAGTAGATACTTGCTAAATAAATGAACAGCTCTCTTCAGAATAGAACTGTAGGCAGAAGTAGGCAGAAGCTGCTTGGTTGCTTATCCTTCATGGACTCTAGCTGTGACACCAATGCAGAGAAGTGGGATGAAATCTCAGGAGTCTGAAGGATTAACATTAGTCACAAGGATATCCTGATTGGCCACAGGTTACCTCACAGTCCCAGTCCAGTCACAGAACTGGAAGATAAATTTCACCCAAGCCTCATACAGTGATCACATCTGTCTCCTGAAATGTATGTTCCTTGAGCTTAGCCAGCTCCCTTTACTGCCAGACTTCAGCCTGACATCTGGTGGCTTCCCAATATGCTTCCCTTTCCTATTTAATTAGCACAATGCTCTGGGGGATTCCACAGGCCCCTCACAGACGTCGAGTACCCCATGTCTCTGAGAACCATTAGATGATGATTTTGCTCATAGGCAATGAAATGATATCCCCTATGGATCCAGTTATAACTTCCCATGACATTTTTATGCTTTAGTTTCCTGGCGGGTTTTGTTTTGTTTTGTTTTGTTTTTGCTTTTGGGTTTTCTTTTTTTGGGGGGGAGAGGTTGTTTGTTTATTTGTTTGGGGTTTTTTGTGGGTTTTTTGTTTTTTGGTTTTTGGTTTTTTTACTATTCTGGAGAACTTCTATTCTTCTCTTCAGTTTAATTGAAAACATTTACCTGCTTTGGGCTCAGGGGAATGAGGGATACATAAATTATCTCTGAGAGTAGGTGAGGGAAGTTGTTAGAGTTTGTTAGATTCCACTAACTTTCATGTGCAATGACTAATAGTGCTAACTGGATGAAAATCGAAAACCATATGTTAATAGGAAAAGAATCACCCATGTTAAATAGGCATACAATTATAGTGGAACATTTAATAAGCAAAGTACAAGGGCTGAGCTGACTCACAATAAAAATCACTGAAAGACATTAAGTGACCATCGATTTTGAATGGATGTCATTAATTTATGAGCAATCAATACTTTTTTAATTGGAATTTTGCTGTGTCTGGGTACCTACACAGCACAGTATATGAAGGCAAATGATAAATTCTCTTTGTTTTAGAGCTGAAAGCAGAGAATTGGAAAACAGGTCTTAGATTGGTGCCTTTATTCCACTCACTACTATCATTTTAACTTTGAAAGAAAATTAAAGGAGCAGCTCTACTTATCACAGAGACTCCAAATCTAAAGAGGCATTCTCTCCCTTTGGATATTTAAATTCTTCCTTCGCAGAGGTCCACTCCCCCACTCCGCCCACATCCTTATTATCCATTATTTAAAGAAAGCAAGGCCAGATACTTTAGAAATGGAATTTTACCCTCTTGGGAGATTAGATACTAGAAAAATCTATAGACCAGGCTGAGCTGAGAGCTCCAGATTTCATTACAATGCCAATTCTTTTTTTTTTTTTTTTTTTTTTTTTTTGAGATCGAGTCTCGCTCTGTCTCCAGGCTAGAGTGCAGTGGCACAATCTTGGCTCACTGCAACCTCTGCCTCCTGGGTTCAAGTGATTCTCCTGCCTCAGCCTCCCGAGTAGCTGGGACTACAGGCACACGCCACCACGCCCAGCTAATTTTTGTATTTTTAGTACAGACGGGGTTTCAACATGTTGGCCAGGATAGTCTTGATGTCTTGACCTTGTGATCCACTTGCCTCTGCCTCCCAAAGTGCTGGTATTACAGGCGTGAGACACTGTGCCTGGCCCCAATGCCAACTCTTACCACCTGTGTGACTTCTCTGTGCTTCAACTGCATTATTAAAAAATGAGGATAATAAGATTTAGTTCCTTAACATTATGGTGAGGTTCAATGGGCAGAAACACTATACCTGTATGACACAAGTTAGTATAACATTTGCCAATGAACACTTCTGGATGAATACTTCATATTCTAGCCTTAACTACTCACCCATTATTCCAAACTGAAAAGTTCCCAAGATTTTAAGAGACAAGGCAGCTCCCACAAACAGTACACCATGATCACGTCTGTATTACGTTTCCTTGCTCTCCCTGCACCTCCAAAATTCACATCCTTTCCAGAAAAAGCCCACTCCCCTCTGAACTAGTCTGATCAGGGCTTGTTGAACATCAGACCTTCACATCCCCTCCAATTCCAGACAAACTGAAGGATGGATGGGATGGTGTCCTGAAAACAAGGGCAGTGAGGGCAGATGCTGGAGGGGCCTGTTGTCCTGATTGGCCTGATTGTAGAGCAAATCAGTCCTAAGCAGACAATTTCAACATAATCTCTCACCTCTGTGGACGAACAGTCAATGGAGAAATGTGAGAAGAAAAGCCCCGTAAAGGGATAAGTTGCAGCAAAACTGTGAAAGCCTTGAAACTGGTTGGCCGGGCGCAGTGGCTCAAGCCTGTAATCCCAGCACTTTGGGAGGCCGAGACGGGCGGATCACGAGGTCAGGAGATCGAGACCATCCTGGCTGACACGGTGAAACCCCGTCTCTACTAAAAAATACAAAAAACTAGCCGGGCGAGGTGGCGGGCGCCTGTAGTCCCAGCTACTCAGGAGGCTGAGGCAGGAGAATGGCGTGAACCCGGGAGGCAGAGCTTGCAGTGAGCCGAGATCTGGCCACTGCACTCCAGCCTGGGCGGCAGAGCAAGACTCCGTCTCAAAAAAAAAAAAAAAAAGAAAGCCTTGAAACTGGGAAGAGAAACTGCCAGAAGAAGAAACTGGAGTGTGTTATGCCCAAACGCATCATCTGTTCTGACAGGCAAATTTCACAAGGAGCCAAACCCTGACAATTCTCCTCCCCTGTTTTTTTAAAAACCTCTTCCCTGGCAACCCCTTACTAAGCTGGCAGTCACACTACATTGCAGGTGCGGTCTTTGCTGTCATCTTCTTCTCAGTGAGGCTAATTTATTCAGATGAATGGTGCAGGTGGAGAGTGAGGGGATGGAGAAGGAGATGGGAGCTACTGCAGAGACCTGGTGCCCCCTAGGATGAGTCCCCAGCTTTGGAGTAAGACAAAGCATCTTCCCCTTATGCTCAGCTCTTATTATTGATAAATTTTTCCATCTCTGTAATGCAATGAGGGTTAATGTGTTACATTATCTGCTTGGGGGCATTTGTTTTATTTCTTTGGTAGTAAGTGGGAGAGCAAAACAATGCCAATTCACTATGGGGAGTTGACATATTTAATAAACAACATAGAAGAGCTAGCAACATAATGGCCATATCTCACACAGTGACAGTTTTGTATATTTAAATGGTGGTAGTAGAAGGCAGTAGAGAGGAAGGTTAAAAATAAACAAAAACTATATTACAAGTTTTCCAGTATGCCTGGCTAAGATGTGAAGTGCACACAAAGCACCGTAGAGAAGGTACCATATCCTTAAAATCTACCATTTAAACAGATGAAGAATAGAACTCTGGTTTTTAATAAATATTTTCTTAATATGGCCATCTGTGGTCAAAAGAGGTTAAGGCAACAGAAAGTCTGTCTTTAAGCATGGTTGAAATACTACAGGCATGTGCTAATTCCATTTTCTATATATTTGCAGCAATAATGGAGGATATATTTTTTTCACTGAGCTATAAGCTTCTATTTTAAGCTCTAAAACACCTCCACTGTCTTGACCCAGAGGTCATTTGGAAGTCGAACCAGAATATCCCACAGAAATGTGTCAGTCCTTGAACCTCTAAATCTTGCTATATATCTCACTTGTTAACTTATTTTTTTAAAGAACAAATTCTAGATTGGTATGTTTTCCAATATATTCAAATAAGTTATGTCCTTTGCTCCAAATTCCATTCCTCTCCCCAATACGACTCAGACAATAAACATTTATTTGCCAATTTTCTCCTACGTGCAAGATATTGAAAAAAATGAATAAATAATGTTAAACCTGGAATTTGCCCTTATAGAAATTTCCACTCAATAAGGAGGTTAAGACAGTGAATTAATTGTAATTCAAGATAATACTGAAAGAAATAATATTTTCTTGATAACTCAAGAAAATAACCCTCAAAACAAAAATTAATAAAGTACTATAATGATTCAGAGGGAAGAGAGATTATTTTTCTGGGTTTAACAGAAAAAATTTTGTCAAAGAAATGGCATTTATACCAAATTTTGAAGGAAAGGCAAAATTTGAAAAATCATGGAGGAGAAAAAGGTACTTCAGAAAAGGCAAAAGCTTGACTAAAGCAGAGAACAATAGAGAATTGTGTCAAATATGAGGATAACAAGTAGGTTCTTTCTGGCTAGAATATAAATTTGATCAAAGAGATCGAGAGGAATAAAAATGGAAGACCATGGAGGGCCCTAAGTGCCAAGATTAAATTTTTAAAAATTGACAAATAATAATCCTCTGTATTTATAGAATATGCTATTTTGTTTTGATGTATACATTAATTAAAGTTTCAACCAAGCTAAGTAAAATATTCATTACCTCACTAACTAATTTTTTTGTGGTGAGAATGTTAAAGATCTATAATTTTAAACTTGGAATATACGTACATTTTTTTTTAGTGTGGTCACCATAAAGTGCAATAGAACACTAAAACTTATTTCTCTGGTCTAACTGAAACTTCAGACACTTTGAGCGACATCTTCCCTTTCCCCGTTCCTCCAGGTTCTGGTAACCACCTTTCTACTCTCTAGTTTTGTAAGGTCAACTTTTTTAGATTCCACATATAAGAGAAATCAGATAGCATTTGTCTTTCTGTGCCTAGATAATTTCATCTACTGTCCTCCAACTCTATCCATATTGCTGCAAATGGCAGAATTTCCTTCTTATTTAAAGCTAAATAGCATTCTATTGTGTATATTTGCCACATTTTTTAACCATTCCTTTGTTCTATATCTTGGCTTTTGTGAATTTTGCACGTCTTGGCTATAGTGAATTATGCTGCAATGAACAGGAGAGTGCAAATATTTCTTTGACATCAATTTCAGATCTGTGGATATACACTTAGAAGTGGGATTGCTGGATCATATGGCAATACGATTTTTCATTTTTTGAGGAACTCCCATACTCTTTTCCAAAATAGCTATACTTATTTACATACCACTAAACAGTTCCCTTTCTCCACCTCCTCGTCAAAACTTCATCATTCCTCTTTTTAAGTAATAGCCATTCTAACAGCTGTGAGG
The DNA here is from genome assembly GCF_043159975.1 of Macaca nemestrina. Classification (NCBI taxonomy): domain Eukaryota; kingdom Metazoa; phylum Chordata; class Mammalia; order Primates; family Cercopithecidae; genus Macaca; species Macaca nemestrina. Next base: position 169,202,166 of record NC_092128.1, on the reverse strand, counting down.
TCATATCTCATTGTGGTTTTCATTTGCATTTCCCTGGTGATTAGATATTATGAACATTTTTTTCATATATCTGTTATCCATTTATATCTCTTCTTTTGAGGAAGGTCTATTCAGATCTTTTACTCGGTTTTTAATCAGGTTGTTTTTTTACTATTGAGTGGTTTGAGTTCCTCATATATTTTGGATATTAGGCTCTCATCAGATGTCTAAGTTTTTGCAAATATTTTCTCCCAATTCATGGGTGTGTCTTTACTCTGTTAATTGTTTCCTTTGCTGTGCTTTTTAATTTAATGCAATCCCAATTGTCTATTTTTCCTTTTGTTGCCTGTGGTTTTTGGAGTTCTATCCAAGAAATCATTGCCCAGATCAATGACATGGAGCTTTTCCCATTTTCTCCAAGCAACTTTACAGTTTCGGGTCTTAACATTTAAATCTTTTATTCATTTTGAGTTTATTTTGTATATGGTGTGAGAAAATGATCCAATTTCATTCTTCAGCATGTGGATATCCCATTTTCACCAATGTTTATTTGAAATATTTTTCCTTTTTTGATGTAGGCATTTATTGTCATAAAATTCCCTCTTAGGACTGCTTTTGCTGCATTCCATAACTTTTGGTATGTTGTGTTTCCATTTTCATTTGCCTTAAGATATTTTTTAATTTCTCTTTTAATTTCCCCTTTGACCCATTGGTTATTAAGAAACAGGCTGTTTAATTCTCATATATTTGGGAATTTTTCAAGATTCCTCTTGTTACAGATTTCTAGTTTTATGCCATTGTGGTCAGAAAAGATACTCAATATTATTTCAATCTTTTTAAATGTGTTAAGACTTGTTTTCAGCCTAACATATGATACCTCCTGGATAATGTTCCAGATGCACTTGAGAAGAATTTATATTCTGTTGCTGTTGAATGGAAAGTTTTATAAATGTCTGTTAGGTTTATCTGATCTGAAGTGTAGTTCAGGGCAGGTGCAGTGCCTCACATTTGTAATCCCAGCACTTTGGAAGGCCAAGCCAGGTGAACTGCTGAAGCCCAGGAGTTTGTGGCCAGACTGGGAAACACGGCGAAACCCTATCTCCACAAAAAAAATACAAAAATTAGCTGGGAATGGTGGTGCATGGCTGTAGTCCCAGCTACTCAAGAAGCTGAGGTGGGGGTATCCCTTGAGCCAGGGGAGGCAGAGGTTGCAGTGAGCCATGGTCGTGCCACTACATTCCAGCCTGGGCAAAAGAGACCCTGTCTCAAAATAAATCAATAAATAAAGCATACTTCAAGTCCAGTATTTTCTGTCTAGATGATCTGTCCAATGTTAAAAGTGTAGTATTTAATTATCCTATTATTATATTACAGTCTATCTCACTCCTTGGATCTATTAATATCTGCTTTACCTATTTAGGTGTTCCAACATTGGATGGATGCATATCTACAATTGTTATATCTTCTTGATGAATTGACCACTTTATCATCATATAATGACCTTCTTCATCTCTTTTTATAGTTTTTGACTTAAGGTCTATTTTGTATGATATAAGTATAGCTATCCCTGCTCTCTTTTGATTTCTATTTGCATGGAATAACTTTTTCCATCCCTTCATTTTTGGTCTATGGATGTCCTTAGAGGTGAAGTGAGTCTCTTGTTGGGAGCATATCATTGAGTACTTTTTTGTTAATCTATTTAGCCACTTGATTTCTTTTGATTAGATGACTTAGTTCATTTACATTTAAAGTAATTATTGATAGTTAAAAACTCACTATTACCATTTTGTTAATTGTTTTCTGGTCAATTTGTAGATTCTTTGTTCCTCTCTTCCTCTCTTATGGTTGTCTTTTGTGGCTTGATTTCCTATAGCAGTGTGCTTTGAATTCTTTCTTTTTATCTTTTGTGTATCTATTAAGGAATTTTTTTTTTTTTTTGGCCACTATGAGGCTTATATAAAACATGCTAAGAACATCACTTGTTAAACTGGTAATGATTTAACTTTGACCACTTGTACAAACTCTATACTTTTGTTCCTCTCCATTTGTTTTTTTGACATGTTTTGTAATTTTTAGTTTGTGTCCCTTAACAAGTTAGTGTAACTACAGTTGTTTTTATAGTTTTGTCTTTTAATTTTCATGCTAGAAACAAAATTTATTTTCACACCACTGTTACAGTCTAAGAGTGTTCTGAGTTTAACTATATACTTACTCTTACCAGAAAGTTTTATGTTTTAATATATTTTGATGTTGCTACTTAACAATTTTTCCTTAAGCTTGAATGACTACTTTTAGCATTCTTGTAAGGTAGGTCTAATGGTGATAAATTCCCTCAGCTTTTGTTTGTCTGAGAAAGTTTTTATCTCTTCTTCCCTTTTAAGGGACAGGATTGTTGGGTATAGTATTCTTGGTTGACAGGGTTCTTTTTTTATTTCAGTTTTGAATATATCATTCTTTTCCCTTCTAGCCTTCAGGATTTCTGTGGGAAATCCACTGACAGTCTTCTAAAGGTCCCATGTAAGTAACAAGTCACTCTTCCCTTACTGCTTTCAGTATTCTCTCTTTGTCTTTAACTTTTGACAATTTGATTATAATGTGTCTTGGTGTGTGTCTCTTTGAATTTATCCTGTAACGGTCCATTGAGCTTCATGGATATGGATTTCTATTTTCTTTTCCAGACTTAGGAAATTTTCTGCCATTATTTCCTTGAATGTTTTTCTGTCCTTTTCTGTTTCTTTTCTCCTTCTGGTACACTGATAATGTATATATTATTCCACTTAATGGTGTCCCACAAGTCCCTTACACTGTCTTTACTCTTTTCCATTCTTTTTTCTTTTGACTTCTTAGATTGGATGATTTCTAATGACTTGTCATCAAGTTTGCTAGTTCTTTCTTCTGCTTTATATAGATTGCTGTTGAAATCTTCTATTAAATTTTTTGAGTTCCATTATTGTATTCTTCAGCTCAATTATTTTTCTTAGCTGCTATTTTTATATTTTCTATCTCTTTGTTAAAGTTCTCAGTTTGTTCATGCATTGCTCTCCTCATCTCAGTAAGCATCTTTATGACTGTCCTTTCGAATTCCCTGTCACATAAATCACATATCTCCACTTCATTGGGGTTGGCTTCTAGAGATGTATCTTATATTTAGAACACATTTCCATGATTCTTCATTTTTCCTTGACTCTCATGTTTGTTTCCGTGCATTAGATAAAAGAATCATCTCTCCCAATTTTTTTAGACTGGTCCCATGTAAAAGATGTTTCTCCCCAATCAGCCCAGCCAGAGATTCCTGGTGCCTCTAAACTCCTTGTACTCATCTAACCTGATGTCTTTGTTCTTAGTGTCCCCCAAGAAGTTAGAGAGTGTCAAGTCATGCTATTGCCTTGAGAGAAGTGGGATAGAAGTCAGTTCCTTAGAATGCAGCTGAAGAGGCTAGGGTGTTAAATATGTTCCAGTTCCTTCTTTCTTTGTAGAAAAGTTGACAGCCAGAGTTTATCTCACACTTGTTCTGCTGTACACCAAGGTGAGTGACTGAGAGAGATACTTGTATTCTTGATCAGAGTTCTCACTTTGGACCTGTGGAAATAGTTGCTGAAATTTTGCAAGTTTAAAAGTCACCTTTATGTTCTCTGTAACTTAGCAAACTCAGGAATGTAGAGCTCCATTAACTCCAAGATCTAGGTAATTTAGAAGCCAGTACCTGGCTGGAAACTATAAAAGGTGGAGTGCTTGATGCTTGCAGAAACTACTTCCAGGATCTGCAGATCTGCATTTACTGATGGAGCAAGCCAGAGAAGATATTTCAGAGAGTACCCACTTTCCTGTTCATGCAAGCAAAAGTCTCTCACTCTTCTAGCAGGGACAGGCTTCTGGTATGGAGTTATTGCTGAAATAAGCCAGGGAACAAGGGTCAGGGACTTCTCACTTTCCTTTTCAGTCATGGAGAGGTCCCTCTGTCTCCTTCCAATGAAATATTTCAGGAGTTTATCTCTAGAGCAAACTGAGAAAAAGAGCATGAGGAGTGCCATCCCTTTCATTCTTGCTGGTGGAGGCGTCCAACTTCTTTCCATGAAGATATTGTAAGGCTGAAATTATCACTGGAACAAGCCAAGGGAGAAAGTGCAAGTGATGCCCACTTTCCTGTTCAAGCAAGCAGAAGTTTCACACCCTCCTTGTAGGGGGAGCCTTGTATGATCTTATCGTGAAAGCAAGCCAGGATAGAGGCATAGAGAGTGCCCCCTTTTCCTTTCAGACATGGAGAGGTCCACCCTTCTCTTTCTGATGAGAGACTGCAGAAATTTATATCAGGAGACAGCAAGGGAAGAAGGCACTCCCGGTGCCTTCTTTCTGATTTAGACTCAAAGAAGTTTAATCCTTATATGCTCCTTATTAGGCTCCCAGATACCAGCTTGTTAGAAGCCAGAGCCACAGGGAGTTCCCTGAAAAGTGTGAGGCCAAACCCTCTTTAGTGGGAAGTTAGAAGTTGGGCAGATCCCTGGGGGCTAGAGCAGCTGGGAGTCCTCACATGGTTCAAAAGTCCCTTTGTTCATTGTGCTTGAGAAAAATCCTCCAATGCACTGTCCCTACTGTTCTTCAAGCATGGTGACTTAAGATCAAAGCCCTCCCACAGGAACTGTAAAAGTTGGGTGCTATACATGTGGTACAAGTCTCTCAACCCTCTGGAAGAAGCTGGGAGTTGGAGTTTCCTTCCTAATTTTAAGGCGTTGTACTTATGGTAGGATTAGTGCAAGCGTGTCTCTGCTTTTCCTACCTGTTTGTATGTGGGTATTTTCTCAGTCTTCCAGTGTGTGGGAGACTTTCAACTGAATTCTAGCATCCTCTTGGAGAGAACTAATTCATGTGTAGGTGTTTATTTGTATGTCTGTAAGAGATGGAATAGTCAGGAGTCTCCTATTCTGCCATGTTGCTGACATCCCCAGGAAAAGGATTTTGAGTGGAGACTAAAGTATTTTGAGTAACAGTATTTAAGCACAAATTCTCTGGGTCAGACAGATTTGCGTAGGGAGAAAGTATAGGTATAAGCTACGGAAATTTTTTAAATAAGAGGTCATAAAGGGCTAAAATAAGGCAATGAGAATGAAAATGGAAAGAGAGAAAGAGAAAGAAGAGCTGTGAGCCAGGAAAACAGAATGAACAAGAGTTGGTATCAATTGGAGCAAGAGAGACATTAATTGGGGCTCATGAGTTTTAGAGCCTATGTAACTAGAAATATCACAGTCTTTGAAAGAAGACAGAGAAGAGCTACTAAGACATGATTTCAGTAGGAAGACACTGGCATAAATAAACAATGCCAATGAAGATTGCTGGTAGGAGAAATGTTACAATGCCACTGAATGCATAAACAGTGATGCTTTACACATACACATACACGCACACACACATACACACACACACACGCACAAAACCATGATTGAGTGGAAGTAGATATTAACAGAAAGAGTCATAACTTGCTTTCAAAAAGAAATTGTGCATCTTCTCTGCTAAGAGCTAGTCAAAAAATGTCAGGGGAATCAGAAAAAAAAGATTGACACTCTCCACTGAGTGGAGTGTCCACTGACACTCTCCACTGACTGGTGGGAATGTAAATTGATCCCAACTTCTGGAAGGGATTTTAATAAAGTCCACTAAAAGTTTTGTAAAATAAAGCCAAGTTATTTCACTTTTAGAATCACAGTCCAAGTACATAAATATGAAAAAGCTTCTTATAGGTGTTCATCATTAGACATTATCAAAATGAGTTGGCCAGGTGTGGTGGCTCATGACTGTAATACTAGAGCTTTGGGAGGCTGAGGGAGGAGGATCACTTGAGGCCAGCAAGGGCAATATAGTGAGACCCTGTCTCTATAAAAAATGAAAAAAATTAGTCAGGCATTGTTGTGTATGCCTGTAGTTCCAGCTACTCAGGAGGCTGAGGGCAGGAGGATCCCTTGAGCCTAGGAGTTTGAGACTGCAGTGAGCTATGATTGTGCCAGTACACTTTAGCTTGGGCAACAGAGTGAGGCCCTGTCTCAGAAATTAAATTAAATTAAAAAGTGAGTCAGGTAAATATGCTGTATCTGATTGGGGTCATGATTACTTAAGTGTAAGAATTATCAAAACATCAAATTAGACACTTAGGCTCTATACACTTCATTGTAGGTTTTATTTCAAAAAATTAAATAATAATGCATAAAAATAGAATTTCCTTCTTAAAAATAAAAGAGTTAAATACCAAATTAACCCAAATGGCCCAAGACAAGTAAGTATTACCCTTGGAGCATCCATTTGACAATATCTTATAAAATTATTTAAGTAAAGATTTAATCATGAGTGTCCCTAATGATACAGGAATTGTGTTAAAATGGTAAGTGGAAAATATAAATACAAAATGCTGTAGAGAATATAATCACAAGAATGTTAAATATACATCAGGAGAGGACTGATAGTCCTCTAATATATCTAATATATTATATGTATAGTATATTATATATTTTTATATAAATAAAATTTTCATATAATTTTTTATTTTTGTATAAAAACATATAAATAAAAATTATATATATAAAATATGATATCACTGCTAATATATCTAAACATTAGCAGTGATTGTCATGACTGAATTATGAATGATCCTTTTCTTCCTCTTACTTTTCTGTTTTGCTTTTTTGTTTTGTTTTGTTTCTGTTTTTGTTTTTGTTTTGAGACGGAGTCTCGCTCTGTCACCCAGGCTGGAGTGCAGTGGTGTGATCTCAGCTCACTGCAAGCTCCACCTCCCGGGTGGCTCACTGCAAGCTCCACCTCCCAGGTTCATGCCATTCTCCCGCCTCAGCCTCCCAAGTAGCTGAGACTACAGGCACCCGCCACCACACCCAGCTAATTTTTTGTATTTTTAGTAGAGACAGGGTTTCACCATGTTAGCCAGGATGGTCTCGATCTCCTGACCTCATGATCCACCGGCCTCAGCCTCCCAAAGTGCTGGATTGCAGGTGTGAGCCACCACTCCCGGCCTTTTCTATATTTTTTACATGCTATATAATGAGCTTTATTATAGAAAAAAAAACTTTATTAAATAGTGAGTAATGTGTCACACTCCACCCACCACCTCTCCGCTCAGTTCTTGAGCAAATTAACAGGTCCAGATGGCATATCCCTAACTAAGGATAAGAATCAACGAAAAGGATCTAACACAAAGTCTGTACAGAAATACAATAGATACAAAGGAAATAAATTAGCAAATTCATAACAGCATTGAAAACAAGGTTTGCCGGTAGTCCAGGACAATGAGGAGTTTCTAGAAGTGACAGAGCAATAGCAAACAGACTGACAACATAGTCCAAAATAGCTGAAGAAACCTCTCAGTAGACAAGTAAAACATTCTGAAACAGTGTGTTTTCCCAACAGAACTCCAGAATAAATCTACATCCAAAGGCAGTGGAGGCAGGAAGAAGAGGAATGAGACAATGTTTTAGGTAATTTAAACAGGGGCACCAGTAAAATGGCGACTCCCCTTTCCTCCATCTTCTATATTTATCCCCAGATTAGGGCTGTGAGTACCCTCTCTTAAAAACTCTGACGTTTCAGACTACCAGAGTGGCTACTGAATAGAAGAAAGGGAGAGTGTCTGTCAGCCAACAAGCACCGAGAGCCTCAAATCTAGACATCAAGCCACCTTCACACCTTACAAGTCATACTTCTGTTTTCAGCTCCTGCGAAGTTTGTATCAACTGCCAGACAAACTGGTACCCTCATCTGGACTGAGAAAATACACTTCAAAAGCAACACACTGTTTAATCTAAGTCCTCAGCAACAAATAAGAGCAAGCAAGAAGCACTAAGTTTTTAAGAAATTAACACCACAGTGGAGATCTTCCAAATTCAATAAATAATCATTACAGGAAACTGCAAAAAAAAGAAAACCTTGAAATATTAGGAGAAAAAAATGGGGTAAATATTAGAAAGAAAAAGACAAACTATTATTTTTATCAGACACTGTGAGTAGCCATCTAGAACACCCAAGAGGCACTACTAACAAGCATTTAGAACAAACCCAGGATTTAGCTGGGATACAAGATCAACACAGAAAAATTAAGAGTAGCTTTTTTAACCTGTCATAACCAATTAGAATGTATTTAAAAGATCCCATGATAATAACAAAGTATATCCTGTTCATAATTAAATTCAATAAGAAAAGTATATTATAATTATAAAGAACGCTATAAAATTTTACAGAAGAAAATAAAAGAAGCACTAAATTAATAGAAGACCAAATTATGTTTCTGGATGTGAAGACTCCATAGTAAAAGGTATCAGTGATACAGGAGGGAGATAGGGAAATGCTGGATAGAGAAGGGCAGTGTCCCTAGTGAGGGCGTCACTCTCAGGCCTGTGCCCAGGGACCTACGTAAGGACAGGCACTCCTGTTTCTGTGCCCAAATGTTGCATTTTCCAAGACCTCTCTGGCCCATCACATCCTCCATCCTGTGCCCATAAAAACCCCGAGACCCTAGCGGGCGCACACACAAGTGACTGGATGTTGAGAGGAACACACTGGCAGAAGAACACACGTGCAGATGCCAGCAGGCCATCAACGGAGGAATGACGCAGACAACATGGGAAATTCAGGTGAAGAGTCCGGCCACTGGGTGCCCCAATTCCAGGGGAAGACAAACTTCCCACTCCATCCCCTTTTTGCTCTCCCCATCTGCCTCACTGAGAGCTACCTCCACTCAATAAAGCCTTGCACCCATCCTCCAAGCCCACGTGTGATCGGATTTTTCCAATACTCTATGGCAAGAACCCAGGGATACAGAAAGCCCTCTGTCCATGCAATAAGGCAGAGGGTCTAATTGAGCTGATTAACACAAGCACCTATGGATGGCAAAACTGAAAGATCACACTGTAACACATGCCTACTGGGGCTTTGGAGTTGTAAACACTCAACCCTAGACGCTGCCATGGGGTCAGAGCCCCCGACCTGACTGTCTGCATGTTCCCTGTAGCGCTTTGGACGGTGGAGCACTGAAGAAACGAGTCATGCCCTTGTCATAGGCCCTGCGAGGAGGATAAGGGAACTTTCTCATTTCATCAGTTCTCTTCCAATTTACATATAAATTTGATACCATTTCCAATCAAAACTCTAAAAAGATGGCTTGAAACGAAATAGCCAGCACAATTTTGAAGAGAGGAATAATGAGTAAGGATTTGCCTGACCATTCTAAATATCACGAACAGTGTGGCACTCATCCCAGAATAGATAAATCAATATGGAAAGATAAAGCAGGTGATATTTCAAATTAGAGGAAAAAGAACCAACAAGTCAATAAGCAGTGTCAAAATAACAGGCTAATTATTTACAGACAGATTAAAAACTAAGCTCAATAAAACATTAAAAGTATTAAAAACTACATACATATTAGAAAAAATATATAGGCAAACTTCATCTTAACCTTAGAGAGCATTCTTATAAGCAAAGATATAAAAGCCATAAAGTTAAAACATTTGGCTACATAAAGGTTCAAATAGTTTGAATAATGGAAAGATTATAAATAAAATTCAAAAATGAGAGACTGAGAGAAAGTATTTCCAACATCTTCAATAGAGAAGCAATTAACAATCAATATAAAGGACCTCTAGAAATCAAAAAGAACTGTAAAAAGCTACTAAAAGCAGACAGAAATTTATGAAAGAAATGGGTCAGTGAATATTTTAAAAACATGCTGAAATTCCACTGCAATTGGTAGTATGCAAATTTTTAAAGTAAGGAGTCACAATTCTTAACGGGCAAAAATTTTAAAAATCAGAATAATATTCTTTTGATAAGGGTGTGGGAAAATAGACTGATTAATGAGACAGTAAATTGGAACAGGCTTTTTGAAGTATTATTTCTCAGTATTTATCAAAATTTTATTTGTCCATATTCTTATACCCACAAAATCCACTTCTAGGATTATATGCTACAGAAACTCTCATAATATCCACATAGAAGACTGTTCACTACTGTATTTTAGGGCAAATGTATGACCAAGAATAGTAGATAAATGAATAATGGGTATATAATACTATACAATATATAGTATACAATGAGTACAATATATAGTATACAATAAAAGTATATAATACTATACATGTGATTTTTGTAGTGGAAAAATATTTACTGGTGTAGAAAGATTGGAAAGATATATTAGTAAAGACAGAAAATTGTTATGTATAAGCATACACAGGAAAAGGTCAAGATGTAGACACAGCAAACTGTTAAACAGTAGTTACTTCTCAGCAAGGAGGTGAATTGGGAGGAAGTTAAGATCAGCTTTCATTTTTATTATGTATATTTTTTATTGCTTGTTTTTTTTTTTAATGGGAATATGTGGAGACCAGCAGAAATGATAGAGGCAGAACAAGTTTTCACAGTGGTAAAAACTGTGTGCTTAACCAAGATCAAATAAATAATTTGGTCATTCAAAACAAAGGTATACTCGATGGCAGTGTGCACAGTTCCCTAGAGCTTTTTGTGCATGGATGAGCTTATTCCGGTAAGGTAGGGTAGAGGGCCTTGCTACTCAGATCAACCTTGTTCCTCTCTTTACACTCAGGCTTTTTCTCCTAACAACTCAGAATGTCACATCTCAGCCCCATTCTCTGCCTTACACAATGACGTAACCACCCTGTGTCTCCCCATCATCTAGATCCAATCTTCCTGCTACTGATGTCAGATTTCTAATTCCCCCACCTCCAGATTTGCTTTCCATATTACATAAAGACTTTCCAAGGAGCAGACCTGGCCATAGTACGATGGCATGTATAATTTACCACTTGTAGAATTGTTATAAATATAGAAGAAAAACACTTAAAAAGAATAGATATTAGAAGAATTGCCACAGGAAATGAAAAAAAGGTAAACAAATAATACTGTATATGCTCAAGAAACTAAAGAGGGAAAAACCTATCTGAAAAGGAGAACTTTGTGAGAAGGGATATGAAAGTAAAGAGGAAATAAAGATAGTGAAAACAAGGTACCAGATTTCACAAAAGAAACAAAAGTTAATAATACAAATACCATAGAAATAAACGCAATATAGAAACACAAAAACAATGTAATACAATTTATAACACAATCGGGAACATAGAAGAAAGGCTGATAAAAATCTGAAAACTGCCAGGCGCGATGGCTCATGCCTATAATCCCAGCACTTTGGGAGGTCAAGGCGGGCGGCTCACGAGGTCAAAAGATCGAGACCATCCTGGCTAACATGGTGAAATCCGTCTCTACTAAAAATACAAAAACAAAATTAGCCGGGCGTGGTGGTGGGCACCTGTAGTCCCAGCTACTCGGGAGGCTGAGGCAGGAGAATGGCGTGAATCTGGGAGGCAGAGCTTGCAGTGAGCAGAGACTGCGCTATTGCACTCCAGCCTGGGCGACAGAGGGAGACTGTCTCAAAAACAAAAAAAAGAAGAAAAAAAAATCTGAAAACTTAAATAGCAAAAACAAAGATGCAAAAGTAATTTAAAAGATAGATATGTAAGAGAGACCAAATAAAATTGGCATAAACTTCACTAACCCTGAGAGTCAAGCAAATCAATCAGAAGATATTTAAAAATTAAATAGAAGGAAATGTTCCTGAAATAAAGGAACACCTGGGTCTGAGGATCAAAGGATTCATCGTGTTTCAGGAAAAGGTAATTTATTCCAGCAATCAATTTGATATATTCTGGTGATGCTGTTTACCTTTAAGAATAAAAATGAAAACTATATGAGCATTCAGTCAGAAAAAGCAATTCACTTGCATAGGAGGAAAATCCGACTGACCTCAGATTTCTTCATACCAACATTTAGTATCCAAAAATTGTGAGTCAAAAGATTATAGACAGCCCTTCTTAAGGGATATAAAACTTCTCTATAACCAATTCCCACCAAACAAGTGCTATAATCAAGAGAACTTGAGAAAGGAAGAATTCATGACATAAAAGTATTGTTTGCACTGAATTGATTAAAACATAGAAGTAAGGCTCGACAATTGTGCAAATTTATAAACACTGAAATGTATAAATAAGAGTATAGCTAAGAAAAAATGGATGCTGGCAGAAAAAAATGATATCAGAAAGAAGGATGTATGTGCCAATTTCCTAACCATTCATATCAGAGTTAAAATATATTATTTATTCCTAATGTTCCAAGTTTTCTTCTGATATCATTTTTTCTTCTGTCTGATAAACCTACTTTAGCAGTTCTTTCAGAGCAAGTCTACTGGCAATAAATTATTTTCTAGTTTTTCTTCATCTGTGGTCTCTATTTTACCTTCATTTCTGAAAGATATTTTCACTGTATATAGAGTTCTAGGTTGACATTTTTTTCTCTCAGCACGTTAAAAATATTGCTTCACTTTCTTCTGACCTTCATGGTTTCTGTGAGAGATGAACAGTCATTAGAATCATAGTTCAGCTATAAGTAATGAGTTGCGCTTCTCTAGCTGCTTGCAAGCTTTTTTTTCTTTGTCTTTAATTTTTAACAGTTTGCTTTTGATGTACCTAAACATGTTTCTTTAGGGTTATCTTCTCTGGGTTTCCCTGAGTTCCATGAATCCATAGGAGCTACACAGAAATTTTGCCAAATTTGAGGACTTATAAACATTTTTCTTCAAATTTTTTTTTCTACAAAATATTTCTCCTCCTTCTGAGACTCTGATGACACAAGTATTAGACATTGTGGTAGAGTTCCATAGATCCCCAAGTCTGTATTTGTTTTCTTTTTCATCTTTTTCCTCTCAGTTGTACAATTTCTATTTTTCTTAGAATTCACCCTTTCCACTGCCATCTCCATTCTGCTATTGAAACCATCTGGTGAGGTTTTTATTTTGATTGTTATGTTTTTCAGTTTAAAATTTCTATTTGGATGTTCTTTAAGTCTTCTATTTATTTGCTAAAATTATCTTTCATTCAACTCATTTCAAATGTATTCACTCTTTCTTCTTTTAAAGACTTTGTCAGAAAATTTTAACATTTGTGTCATCTCAGCATTGGCTTCCATTGACTATCTTTTCCCATATGAGTTGAGATTCTTCTTATTCTTAAGGTACCAAGTTACTTTAGATCATATCACAGCCATTTGAATAATATGTTATAAGACTCTGGGTCTCATTTAAATCCTATGGAGAATGCTGAAATTTTTGTTTTATTATAGCAGCTGATTCAGTCAGATTCAGGCCACAAATTCCAACTGACTTTTTCCGGGTTGTAGTGGCAATAATGGTTTGGGTTGGTTTTTTTTCCCCTCAAAGCATTTGTAGTGCTATTCTAATCGGTCTCATGTTTATGTCACCCAGTGGCCAATATGGAAATTAAGTGATGATCTATTCCTTAGTTCAGACCTCAAAGTCTCTGATACGTTGTTTAGAATCAGATCTGTAAGTGGGTAGCTAAGGAGTGAGCCTGAGAGTTCATAAGCTACTTTCAGGGAGTCACTTCCCTGAGCTCCTTTCTCACCACGTCTTGCTGATACTCTTCAGTTTCCTGGGGCTCCCCTTTCAGTCCTCTGGCCAAAGAGCTGGGGCTTCAATTATCCTGCTCTACCATGCTCTTCCAACAACTGTCCTACATATGAGGCCACTTGGTGGGAGGATAAAAAGAGGGGAAAAAAAGCAATGAGTGTTCGTATCACTCTACTGAGATCAAGCTTCTCCAAATGAAGAGGAAGGGACCCCCTGACTCAGACTTTTAGCCCCTTGCAGGTCCCAGTAGGTCACTGCTGTCATTGCCACAGGGTTGCCTGGGGACTATGGTACAAGGAAACATAGAGAAAAAGAAAATAAAAATGATGGATTGCCCTCACTGTCTCTGGATATAAAGTGATGCCTCCCACCCCCAGCCCCACTTCATACTGCTTAAGTCGAAAGTATAGGGCTTCTTCTGGAGCTTTGTCTGTACTTTGTTCCTTATCCATGCCACGTCTATGTCCAGGTTTTGAGTTTCAGGCTACCTTGAATCCATGCCAAAGGACAGCGGTAAAAATATAAAATAAAAATTAAAAAATAAATAAACTAACTAGCAGTTCATAAAACTTTAAAGTCTGGTCTTCTTCCCAATCTTCTTGCTACTATTTACTTTTCAGTGTCCTTATATCGTTGTTATATGCATTATGTCCAGGTTTTGAAGCTGTATTTAATGAGTTAGCTGTATTCAGTGTGTACTCAGAGATGGGAGGAGTGTGCTTACTCCATCGTACCTAAAATTAAAACTCCAGAATATATTATTTAAATTTGATATATATAGAAATAGAGTTTAAAGTGTATATTTATTTAAAGTCTTAAATGTAACCAGTGGAAAAACTAAAATACGACTGAAACGCTTTTATCTCATCCAAAGGTAATGGTATTATAAGGAAACTATAGACTAATATCCCTTATAACCATAGATATAAAAATGTTAACAATACTTCAGTCAGTTGAAATATATTAAAAGGATAATACATCATAATCCAGTGTAGTTTATCCTAGTAATGTGAAGTTAGTTTAACCTTAGAAAAACAATAAGTCATCATATCAATTGTCTAAAATGGAACTCACCATATGATCATCTCAATAGATGCAGAAAAAAGTTTTCATAAAATTCAACACACATTTGTAATTGAAATAAAAAACTTGCAGCAAACTAGAAATAAAATAAAAGCTCTTCAGTCCAATAAAAGGCATCTATAGGGGCTAGGCACGGTGGCCCATGCCTGTAATCCCAGCACTTTGGGAGGCCAAGATGGGCAGATCACGAGGTCAGGTGTTCAAGACCAGCCTAGCCAACATGGCGAAACCCCATCTCTGCTAAAAATACAAAACTTAGCCGGGCATAGTGGCAGGCGCCTGTAGTCTCAGCTACTCAAGAGGCTGAGGCAGGAGAATTGCTTGAACTGGGGAGGCAGAGATTGCAGTGAGCGGAGATTGCGCCACTACACTCCAGCCTTGGTGACAGAGCAAGACTGTCTCAAAAAACACAAAAGCATCTATGAGAAAACTAAAGACAGTATCATACTTAATGGCAAAACACTGAATGCTTTTATTCTAAGATCTAACAAGGCAGGGATGCTCTCTCTCATCATTCCTATTCAACATTGTATAAATGTTCTTATCAATATAATATAAGGCAAGAAAAATAATGAAAAAACTGAAAAGGTATAACATTGGAAAGAAAATAAAACTGTTCAAATCCAGCAGAGTCTCAAAAAAAATTAAAAATAAATAAATAAATAAATAAAACTGTCTTTATTCACAGACATTATTGTCTATGTAGAAAATTCTAAGAAATCTTCAAAACATCTACTAGAACTAATTGCAAGGTCACAAGATTCAAGGTCAACATATCAGTAACATTTTCATATATAAGTAGTGAATAGTTGGAAATTTTAAACAAATGTCATAAAAATATAGTAAAAATATGAAAAACAGAGGAATAAATTTAACAAAATATTTGTAAAACATGTAGACAGAAAATTACTAAACATTACTGAGAGAAATTAAAGACAACTGGATAATGAAAAGATATATTATGGTCATAAATCAAAAGATTCAAAATTATTAAAAAATCAATTCTCCCCAAATTGATCTATAGATTCAACAGAATTCCAAAATCCAGCAGTGTTTTCCACAGAAATTACAAGAAAATTCTAAAACATACATAGAAAGGCAAACCAACTAGGACAGCCAAAATAAAAGAAAAAGTCAAGCTGAAAGTCTTTTGAAAAAGAAAAATAAAGTCGGAAGTCTTACACTCAGGCTTAATATAAAACTTACACTTAGACTTAGTATGAAGCTCAAGTAATCAAGACAGTCTGGTATTGACATGAAAATCAATGGAACAGAATAGTGAGTCTAGAAATAGACCTACACCTATATGGCCTATTGATTCCCACCAAAGGTGCCAGTGTATTTCACTCTGGAAAGGCTACCATTGTCAACAAATAGTGCTGGGAAATTGGATATTTATATGCCAAAAGAAGAGAGACAAATTTAATCCTCATCTTCACACTATATCCAAAATTTAACTCAGAAAGGAACACAGACCTAACTGTAAGGGTTAAAACTAAAAATTTCTGGAATAAAACAGAAGAGAAATCTTTGATACCTTGGGTTACACTTAATTTCTTTAAAAAGCATAAATTATAAAGGCAAAAATTAATAAATTGGACTTCAAAATATTTAAAAGTTTGCTTTTCAAAAGATATCATTCAAAAAATAAAAAGGCAAGCCACAGACACTGGGAGAAAATATTTGCAAAACATATAGCTGATAAAGGATCTGCTTCAAGAATATATAAAGAATTTTTACAACTCAGTAAGACAAACCAATAAAAATTGGACAAAAAAATTCAAGTAAACACTTCATCAAATAATATCTATACGTGATAAGTAAGTACATGCAAAGATGCTCAGCAACATTGGTCGTTAAGGAAATGCAAATTAAAAACGCACTGAAATACTACAAAACACTCACTAGAATTTTTTTTAAAAGACAATACTCATCTTGGTTTTGTGTTGCTATAATAAAAATACCTGAAATGGTAATGTATGAATAACAGAAATTTATTTTGTCACAGTTCTGGGGACTGGGAAGTTCAAGATTAAGGTGCTGGCAGGTTCCTTGTCTAGTAAGGGTCTTGTCTTTGCTTTCAAGGTGGTACCTTGAATGCTGTATCCTCCAGAGAGAAGGAACACTGTGTCCTCACATGGTAGAAGAATGAAAGAGAATGAACCCACTTCTGGAAGCCATGTTTATAACAGACCTAATCCATTCTTGAAAGAAGAGCCCTCATGACTCAATCACCTCCCAAAGACCATCCCTCCCAATACTATTGCGTTGGGCATTCAGTTTCCAACACATGACTTTGGGGACACATTCAGCAGATAGCAATACAAAAGGCTGGTGAAAATGTGGAGCACCTGGATCACTCACATAATGCTGGTGGCAATACAAAATGGTAGAGTCACACAAAGTGTTTGTCAGTTTCTTAAGTTAAAAATTATACTCTTTTTTTTTTTTTTTTTTTAAGATGGAGTCTTGCCCTGTCATCAGGCTGGAGTGCAGTGGCACAATCTAGGCTCACTGCAACCTCCGCCTCCCAGGTTCAAGCAATTCTCCTGCCTCAGCCTCCTGAGTAGCTGGGACTACAGGCATGCGCCACCATGCCCAGCTAATTTTTGTATTTTTAGTAGAGACGGGGTTTTACCATGTTGGCCAGGATGGTCTCGATCTCTTGACCTCGTGATCCACCCACCTCAACCTCCCAAAGTGCTGGGATTACAGGCATGAGCCACCACACCCGGCCCAAGTTAAATATACTCTTATAATACAACTCAACAGGCTCACTCCTAAGCATTTACCCAAGAGAAATAATAACATACACGCAGACAAGACATGTACTTGAATGTACATGAATAGCCTCTTTATTCATTTATAGCCAAAAAGTTGTAAACACCCCAAATGTTCATCAACTAGTGAGTATAAACGAATTGTTGTATAGCCATACCATGATACATTGTGTGAAAAAAGCAAGACACAAAAGACTGCACACCATATGAGTCTATTTATATAAAATTCTAGATAGGGTAAAACTACAATGACCAAAAGTTATTTAGTGGTGCCAGGAACAAGAGATAGGGAGAAGCAATTGACAGGAAGGGAGTGGGAGAGAATTTTCTGGAAGGATTGATATGTTTTATATTATGATTGTGATAATTATACAGCTGTACTACATGCTTGTTAAAACAGAATTACAAATGTAAAATTGGTCAATTTTGTTGTATGGAATTTACTTAATTAAAGATGATTTTTTAAGAACAGAAAAATTTTCAAAAGGTCATATTCCACCATAATATTCATTCCATAACAGAAGTCTAATTTCAAAAACAGGCTGCTTTATATTATTCATAGATAATTATTACAACCTTGTGTATTAGTCTCTTCTCCCCTTGCTATAAAGAAATGCCTGAGACTGGGTAATTTACGAAGAAAAGAGGTTGAATTAGCTTACAGTTCTTCAGGCTTTAAAGGAAGCACAGCTGGAGAGACCTCAGAGAGCTTTTACTCATGGCAAAAGGCAAAGCTGAAGCAGGTATGTTCATATGGCTGAAGCAGGAGGAAGAGAGAGGGGAGGCTTTACACATTTTAAACAACCAGATCTCATGAGCACTCACTCATGATCAAGCAGCTCCAAGGAGGAAATCAGCCCCATGATCCAATATCACCTCCCGCCAGGCCCACCGCCAACACTGGGGATCACACGCAGTGAATGAACAGTTGGAAATTACAATTAAACATGAGATTTGGGTGGGGACACAGATCCAAACCACATCAACTTGGAAAACATCAGAATCCACCAAAAACTATTCTAATAAAAATAATATGAGAATTCAGTAAGGTGATTATGAAATCAATACACAAAAAATTGAGCTTTATTATATGCAAATAATTAGTAGAAAGGTTACTTATAATAAGAAACATCACATTCCAAAAGTTTATAAAATATGTATGTAATAGCTATATAAAGAACCTTTAAATCACTCCCAAAGGAAAAAAAAATAAGTAACTGTAAAAGGATACTCTGTTCTTGGTTAGGAAAACTCTGGGTTAAAACTCTTTTTTTATTGAACTATAAGTTAATTATAATCTCAATCAGTGGTATTCCAATGGAAATGAAAGTTTATGTGTATACTTCAGTTGTTAAGTCACAATAAATTCCATTCCCATCAAAGATGTATATGCTAAAAATAAAGCCATAAAGTTTAGGAAAAAATACGTTTTTTTATCCTAGGGTTGGGAAGATCTATCTAAGCATAAATAAAATTCAAAATTCAGACATAAAAACTTATAAATTTGACTACGTAAAAATCTTAACTCTCTGTGATGCAAAAATTTATTGTAACCAAATTTAAATGATAGATGACAAAGTAGGTAAAAATAAATTTGCAACACAAATGACGAAAGGCTAATTTCCTTAGAATTAAAACAGCTCTTACAATTTAATTCTTTCTAAAAAGACAACCAACCAATAGAAAATATGACAAATATGAAAAGTAATAAATAAAGAGGAAAACGTGCAAAGTGGCCCATAAAAATAAGAAGATGCGCAACTTCACTTATAATTAAAGAAATGCATGTTAAATAGAAATGAGGGGCCAATTTTCAGATAGACAAGAAGCCAAATTTTTGTTAATGTTTAGCATGTCCACAGTACACCTAATGCAGTAAGAAACAGAACACAGAGCTTTATAACTATGGGACAAGAAGAGTTGCCTTACATGGAAGTAATACACTGAACCCCAGTGGGTCCTCTGCTCTGCCCCAGTGGGGTGAGAGGCATGGAGTACAAAGCCCTGGGTACCTTAAACCTAAAGCAAAGAACTCCAAGTTCACCTCCAAGAGGCATAAGGAAAGCACTGGGAAACTGCGTTCTCACTTTCATCAAGCTGTACTGCAGTAGTTCTCCAACTTGAGCCACCATCAAAATCAGCTCGAGATCTTGTTAAACCTAGATTCCTGGGCCCTGCCACCAGAGCTTCTGATTCAGATTTAATATGGGACTTGAGAACTTGCATCTCTAACAAGTTTCAGGTGATGCTACTACTGCAGCTCCAGGTGTTGACAGTTGAGACCCACGGGTCTAGTCAGTACCCTTTCCCTTTCTTGCTAGCTGTTTTATTAGTAAATTGAAGTCAAAGCAACATTGATCAGTCTCTTTTTTGAGACCAAGTTTCACTGTGTTGCCCAGGCTGGAGTGCAGTGGCATGATCTCGGCTCACTACAACCTCCGCCTCCAGGGTTCAAGCGATTTTCCTGCCTCAGCCTCCTGAGTAGCTGGGACTACAGGCGCACATCACCACGCCCAGCTAATTTTTGTATTTTTAGTAGAGATGGGGTTTCACCATGTTGGCCAGGCTGGTCTCAAACTCCTGGCCTCAGGTGGTCTGCCCACCTGGGGCTCCCAAAGTGCTGGGATTACAGGCGTGGGTCACCGCGCCCAGCCCAGAGTCTCATTCTTCCCTGTCAATCTTCAAAAATAGACCAGTCCTCTGTCATCTGTCTTCTGGCTTAGCTGACCAATGTTGGTAAAGACATGGATAAAAAAGGTTTTCCAGGCCAGGTGCGGTGGCTTATGCCTGTAATCCAAGCACTTTGGGAGGCTGAGGCAGGCACTTGAGGTCAGGAGTTCAAGACCAGCCTCACCAACATGGTGAAACCCCATCTCTATTAAAAATACAAAAATTAGCCAGGCTATAGTGGCGCGCCTGTAATCCCAGCTACTCCGGAGGCTGACACAGGAGAATTGCTTGAGCCTAGGAGGCAGAGGTTGCGGTAAGCCATTATAGCACTACTGTACTCCAGTCTGGGTGAAAGAGTGAAACCCTGTCTGAAAAGAAAAAAACAAAGCTTTCCCAGTGCTAGCGGGAGAATAAATATATGCAGTCCTTTTTAATTTGGCAATATTTCTCAAAATTCATATGCCCAGAAATTCCATTTCTAAGAATTTCTCCTGCAATATACATACTCTCCCCAAATGCAAAAACATTGTATGTACGATGATGTTTATTGTAGCATTATGATAATTATTGCTTCTATGAAAATAGAAGCTACTTAAAGCCAGTCAATTGGGAATCATTTAAGAAAAATAAATTAGGATATCTCTCAGGACAATACTTTGTAGCCATTAGGGTAAATACAGTAGATTTATCACACTGAAGCAGAAATATGATGACAATGTATAAAAGGTAGATTACAGAATAGACATAGAAAGTGATCCCTTTTTGTCAAATTAAAAAGATATATCTTATGTATATAAGGTTTGACATACAATATGTATAATGTGATTGCTATGGTCTGAATATTTATGTCCTCCCAAAATTCATACATTGAAACCTAACTCCCAAAATCATGATATTAAGAAGTGGAGCTTTGGAAGGTGATTAAGTGATGAGGGCAAAGCACGTGGGAATAATGCCCTGATAAAATAGAACTCGGAGAGCCTTTCTGCCCTTCCTTCCACCTTGTGTGGACACAGCAAGAAAACAGCTATCTATGAAGGAAGCAGGCCCTCAACTGACACCAAATCTTCCAGCACCTTGATCTTGGACTCCCCAGCCTCCAGAACTGTGAATTTCTATTGTTTAAGCTACAATCTATGGCATTTTGTTATAGCAGCCTGACTGAAATAAAGCAGCGATATAAATAAAGACATGATTGATACATATGTACATAATATGCACACATGTGTGTATACAGAGAAAAGATTTTTGAAAAGCTCCCAACAGAGCTAACCTAGGAAAAGGGGGCTGGAGTTTCAAAAGCAGTGAAACTGCATAGCTAGGGGAAGAATAGCTACGACATCAGATGACATCTGCTTTGCAATTTTGCTGTTTGAATTATTTTACAACAAGCCCATATACCCTATTTATTTTTTTAAAAAATTTTAAAAGCAAAGCAACCAACTTAATTCCACCAGTGCTTCAACATTGATTATAGATGCTTGGCAGGATCTCTAACTGGGAACATTTTTTTGCCTATGGTGTATAACTGAAATTAATAAAACTATGCCTCACAGAAAAAGATAAAAATAAAATAGAAAATAGATAATACTTATTGTAAATGGAGAGGCCCTTTTCTCCTGTCATGCCCTGTTCTTTGCCCCCCACATTAATTCTCCAATGTCTTAAAGAAAATTTAGCATCATTATATAACCTAAAATGTAAGTGTTTATTTTACATGTCTATGATTTCACTTACAGACTGACTCAAGAGTTCCTTCAACAATTCCTTCAATAACTATGAATTGAGTTGCCGTGACTGATGATACCTACCTCATGTTGTCTCCATCTCTATAAATTCTGGGGAAAGCCTGTACCAGCAACAACAGTATATTATGCCAGTAGAGATGACAGTATACATGCCAGTGTATGACAATAACACTGGGGACCTAGAACCTCTCTCGTGGCAAGGATGGACCTGAAATTAGCATTACTTAAGAGAAAATAAGAAATTACCAACTCGTAAAGGAAAACTAATAAATTATGCTGTGGGATTAATATTCAGGACTTTCTGGCAGCTAGGTCAACCTGGCATTTTGATATGCAAACCTACTGCTGTAAAGAATAAAGCCAGATCTCAGGGGAGAGAGAGCAAGGCTAGAGATACAATCCAATCTTAAACTTCTCTTTACAGTCATGAAAACTTCAGCCATGAGATAAATATTTATATGTTCTGGATTTTTTTAAGTAAAAGGTTTCACAAAGCCATAGTGGAGCAATATCTTACATTATTCCTCAACCTGAATGAAGAAAATAAGATTAGGAATTCCAAAGGACGACACATTTTCTCAATCCTCCAAAAGGATATAGTGGAGATATTATTGCAGTTTTTCAGTTGCTCCATGAAGAGGTGCTAATATTGTCCTCTGTAAAGATTCTGTCATTTGAAGGAAATTGTAAAACTGGACCAACATCAAAACGTATTCAAAATTTAATGTATCAAGCAATGTGAACTATGAAGCTTCTTTAATGCTGGAGCCACTTATTATTTTTCCTTAGGAAGGCAAAAATGTCATGGCCAAGTGCCAATGAACATAACATTTCGGTGAGGTTCCTAATTGATTTCAGCACCCGCTGATAATCTTTCTCCACTGCACCCACTCTAAGTGTTTTCCTTAGTCATCTTCAGACAAGCTGAAAATCTTCTCACTTTTCTAATTTTTCTACATCTACCCAACTAGTTAATCTGATGATAGCCCCATCATTTGGGATGTATAATTGGTTATCATTACACCCTTGCAATTGTGTACAGGAACAAGGATGGAACTGGGAAAGTCACAGAAAAGCAGGTGAACTACAAATGAAAGACAGAGATTCAACCAATGCAAAAAGACTTTCTAACTAATACTCCCAGCTAAAATATTGTGTCCCTGGCTTTCTCTATGGGACTTAAAGTGCTTTACAGGATTATCAAATGAATCACCCAAACATCCTTGCACAAGAGTAGGGAGAAAGTACTATAATAGACACTTAATGGATTGGAAAAACTGTACCGCAGAAAGGTTAAGTGATGTACCAAATACTGCAAAGCGAGTCAGGGTGAGAACAGAAAACAGACTTCAATGACCCTGATCTGGTCACCATTCCTAGCTGAATAAGGACCTTTGTTTGTCTGTTTTAACTTTCTCCATGTAATAGGTATTACCAACGCATTTAACATTCTCCCTATTGACTGCTATTTGTTGTTTCTCTTTTGTTCCTTTTTATGTTCAATCCAGAATAATGGAAATGATGCCAGTAATATTTGAATAGCATTATATCTCACAAAGTGCTTTTATGCTCATGATCTATTCTAAGTAGGAAAACACTATTTCTACATTCTATATCCCCTAATCCCTGACTCCAGCTGACCTGAATTTTTTTTTTTTTTTTTTAGACAGAGTCTTGCTCTGTTGCCAGGCTGGAGTGTAGTGGCGTGATCTCAGCTCACTGCAAGCCCCGCCTCCCGGAGGTGAGGTGTTTTTTTAGTAGAGACGGGGTTTCACCATGTTGGCCAGGGTGGCCTCGATCTCTTGACCTCAGGATCCACCCACCTTGGTCTCCCAAAGTGCTGGGATTACAGGTGTAAAGGATTTCTTTTTAGCCATTATTTTATTTAAAGACACCAGGACAACTATGACATCATTTGTTCTTCTATTTAGCAAACATATATTAGGTACCACTGTCTGCAAGATAATGCTAACTACTAAAGATATGAACATAATTAAGATATAGTTCTTCACTGAAGGAGATAAGGTCTAAACATGGAAATAATTTACAAATATAGTATCACAGGTGCCCCAGTTGAGGGACCAACAAAATGATATTTCTCTTGGAATATCAATGAGGGAGAAATGTGCTCTGCTTGGAAGAGCCAGAAAAGGCAACTGTGCCGAATGGTGTCCATATATCCTTTTCCCCACCATGTCATCTCTCCACCTAGTCTGCACCCTAAGAAGCTAACTGTTGTAGATAGATGGTATCACCCATGCTCTTTTGCCTGCCCTCGAACTTTTGGTTGCTTGTGGCAGTGGGTGGCCCCAGCAGGAGATGAGAGGACGTGCAAAAATAGGATGGTGCATTTGTTTTCCATTAAGCTTCCATCCTTAGAGCGTTTCACCATCTTTTCTATTAGTTAACCTCTTGTGAATATTTTCTCTATTAAGAGTTTCAAGAACAATGACCTAATGGATTTAGAGTGACGAGTTATTAAGAAAGGAAGATCTAGTAAGCAGGGAGCCTCATTAGTGTTGGGATTAAATTCATGAGCTAGAACACGAGCAGCGGTAGCTCAGGATGGAAAGGAGATAACTGAATTGCGAGGGATTTTTGGAAGTTGAATTGCCAGGCCAAATAACCAACTGGACATTGAAGAGGATGAGAGAATGAGTGAAGCTGAAGTTCACTGCCAGACTATTTGTAAAAGATACAGTCCCTTAAAAAATTAAAGATAATTTGGCATAAATGCTGCCATCTGTTCATTAAGTCTCTTGCCCTTGCATTTGGCAGCAAATCAATAGCTACCTCCAAGGGAGCTTGTACAGCAAACTCGGAGGGCAGAATACACACCTGAGCACATGTATCCTTTTTGGGTGCACTTACTGCACATGTATGCAGCCACCACAGCCCCTTGTGGGGCTGTGCAGCACCATCCAGGAGAGAAAGGAAAATCACGATGTCTTTGGAGTCCAATTTTTTCCCACATACATTGAAGTCAATACCTTCTGACAGCTGGCAACAATAAAATTACCCCTCAGTCTAAATACACTGGAAGGATCTCTATGTCGGGGATGATAAGAGCATTCCACATTCTAACATTTATCTGAATGGTGATAAACCTGGTGCTATTGTTGCTTTTTCTCAAGGGCTCGGCTGCCCACCTGTGCCTCAAATTTCTCTTACCTTTAAAAAGCACACAGTGCAAACAGAGGCTTTTAAAATGTTATTGCCAGAGTACTCTCACGTGGTTGGAAGTCTTAGAGAAATGCTTGTAAAATATACTTATAAGTGGGTACAGAGCTACATGAAGGTGAAAGCTCAGTGATAACAAAAAATGCATCCTTATTTCTGAATTATTAATAATCAGATATTATAATCCTGTTGTAAATGTATTCCAATTCTATCACAGATGGAATTGAACCTTAAGAAATGATATTCAAATAAAAAGAGGCTCAAATGACCTTGTCATGTCTTCCATTTGTTAAATTTGCTGTTTTAAAAAAAAATTGAGTAAAATTACACTAAGTCTGAGGAAGAAGCAACTTTTCTGGAGGTACACTGGCAAAACACAATATGTAAAATGTGCATGGGGGAAAAACGAAGAACATGCAAAAATATGTGATTTGGGGTATTGATGGCATTATTCATAATAGTTTAAAACCACACACATTAATGTTCAACAATAGAGAATCTGGAAGGGAATTGACATATCTGTGACATGTTTAGGCAGGTAGTGCTGCAGGAAAAATTGCGGAGGGAATTGAAACCTCTGGCTTAAGTGTGGGCGCGTTTTTCTGTAAGCCACAACGATCAGGGAGACCAGGTCTCTGTGCTGAAGAAACATGACCCTATCATGGGGAGGGGGAGGGAGGAGGGATTGCATTGGGAGTTATATCTGATGTAAATGACGAGTTGATGGGTGCTGACGAGTTGATGGGTGCAGCACACCAACATGGCACAAGTATACATATGTAACAAACCTGCACGTTATGCACATGTACCCTAGAACTTAAAGTATAATAATAATAAAAAAAAAGAAAATGTGTATTTATATCTGCTGTCTCTGAAAATACTGCTAAAGTGGTGACTTTTAAAAAATCACCTGCAAAAACAAGGAAATGAGATGAGACAACAGCAATCAAGCTTGATTGCCAGAAAGTGGATGGCGAACCTGCAACTGAGAGAAAACATAGATCGTATCCACAGGTCGGGAATCAAAGAGCATCTGTCTTCCTAACAGAAGCACTGGACATCAGAAGACAATGAAGTAATGCCTTCAAACCCTCAAGGAAAATAATTTCCACCTGAGAATTCTATACTGAACCACACTGTTATTAGAACATAAGGGTAAGATGTCATCCTCAGCACTCTAATACAGGAACAGAAAACCAAACACCACATGTTCTCACTCATAGGTGGGAGTTGAACAATGAGAACACATGGACACAGGGAGGAGAACATCACACACAGGGGCCTGTCGAAGAGTGGGGACAGGGGAGGGAGAGCATTAGGACAAATACCCAATGCATATGGGGGGCTTAAAACCTGGATGATGGGTTGATGGGTGCAGCAAACCACCTTGCACACGTATACCTATGTAACAAACCTGCACGTTCAGCACATGTATCCCAGAACTTAAAGTAAAAAAAAAAAAAAAAAATGTGAGGGTAAGATAAAGATTTTTTTCAGACATGTGAAATTTCAAAAAATCTTATCTCTTATACAGCATTACTTAGGAAGCTGCTAGGGTAGGTGCTCCCCCAAAAAGAGAGTTGCCAAAAAAGAAGCAAAAGACAGAAACCTAGGAGTCCAATAAGGAACAACTATATAATCTGCGGGACCCAGTGCAAAATGAAAACACAAGGCCCCTTGTTCAGAATTTATTAAGAATTTCTTTTTTTATTTTTTATTTATTTATATATATTTTTTGAGGCAAAGTCTTGCTCTGTCGCCCAGGATAGAGTGCAGTGGCGCAATCTCTGCTCAATGCAACCTCCACCTTCTGGGTTCAAGAGATTCTCATGCCTCAGCCTCTAGAGTAGCTGGGATTACAGGAGCCTGCCACCACACCCGGCTAATTTTTGTTTTGTTAGTAGAGATGGGGTTTCACTATGTTGGCCAGGCTGATCTCGAACTCCTGGCCTCAAGTGATCCACCAGCCTTGGCCTCCCAAAGTGCTGGGATTACAGGTGTGAGCCACCACGCCTGGCTATTAAGAATTTCAAAATGGCAACAGCAGAGTGCTGAGCCAAATGTAGAGCCCTGTAAGTGCAATTACGACGGGCACAGACACCCATGAAACCCACCTTTCATCCAGTCTAGGAAAGGGGAAAGGGAATTCCCAGGAAGATGGTGAAAGAAGTCCCCATGACAATCACTGTGCAGCAACTCTAGAGATTCACCAACCTACAATGGAGCCAAAAAATAGGGTGCTCTAAGAAGGATGTCTTCAAGTAAAGAATGAAATGTAGAGATTACCCAATGTGTTTTAAGGTATTGAGAGGCCATTTCCACTTCTTGGGGAAAATAAATGGAAGAATTAATGATCAATACAGTTGAAGGAACTTTCCAAGCAAATTGGTTAGTGGCTAGTGTCAATATTTTATGTCAAACTTGCTGCAAGAGCAAAGGCTTCTGATAAAGCCAGTCAAAAGATTTCTTTGGTAGAGACATTTAAAGAAAAAGAAAGCTGGCTAGATAACTTTGTTAGACTGGGTATAATAAAGTCTGGCTAAAGTTTATGGTCATCATAAGGCTGACAGTTAGCTGGGCAGATAAATCCAACCTCTAAAGTGGGCTCTTCATCCTGTTAAATTCTACCATAAAATTGCTAAAGCAATTTACTAGGAATTCTAGCTCGTTCTCAGAAATATTCCACCCTAAACCAGGTGTTGGCACTGGTAAAACTGGAGTAACTTTTTTTTTCTCAGTATCTAAATAAACATACCAACAAACAAACTAAAAAGCAACACAATAAACTCCAGAAAAATACAAAATGTTCTACAAGAAAAATTAAAGTAATAGAATGACACATAGCATAACTGTAAATAAAATGAGAAGATTATCGGAACAATGTCTTCAGTTGTCTACTCTGAACAAAAATGATGATGAACAGTATTTGGAGCATAGGGAAGGAACATGGGTTGGAGGAGTGGGGAGGGGGCATGTAAGAGAAGGAAATCTTCATCTTCCATGGTAAGAATAGGTAACTACTAAAAATGAAAAATCCAGAATAGCAACATAGGCATGTCCTTTAAAAATAATGAGATACTCGTGAAGAAAAGTGCAAATGGTTGAATGTCCTTAGCTTTGGCGAACAGGAATTTGAAGTGAAGAGAGGGTGCATGAGGCAGCTGCTTTCTGTTATATCTTTCCAAAATTTATAACCCTTCATTCATGTTTACTCTTGATTTAAAAAAAAATTATATTAGTAAAAGGGAAGTAAAAGCCACACAAAGATCTGTTAATACTTCTTTTCCCCAAGGATAAGAGTTTCTAGCTAGCCTTAAATTTACAAAAGACAAAATGTACAATCTGTTCAACCGATATTCCCAAGAATAAAGAACACTTCCTTTTTTTTTAATCTATCAGCCACTTAAATATATATATGCAAATATATATGCATATATAGAAAAGACTGAGAAAACAGACAGCAAAACTCTAACTGTTCATCTGTAGGTAATGGGATATCAAGTGATGTTTCTTCTTTATACTTTTTTTCTATAGTCTAGTGTACATTGAATATATATTCATTTTTCAGTGAGAAAAATTATAAGTTTTTTTTCGTTTAAACAAAGAACTAAGGTCATGTGAAATATGTGGTGATGTTTTCTTTTCTGTTGTTTGTGTATATGTGTATGTATATGTGTGTATGTTGGGTTTGTGTGTGCATGTGCGTGTGCGTGTGTGTGTGTGTGTGTGTTGAATTTGTGGATTATACTGAAAGCTACAAGAGTAGACAGGTACAAGTAAGGAGAGGGCATCAAGAAAGCAGACAGACTACCTCTAAGGCAGCATAGGACACTACTCCTGTGACTGACTCTGATTTCCCCCCCCTTTTTTTTTTTTTTTTTGAGACAGAGTTTCACTCTTGTTGCCCAGGCTGGAGTTCAATGACACGATCTTGGCTCACTGTAACCTCCGCCTCCCAGGTTCAAGCAATTCTCCTGCCTCAGCCTCCCTAGTAGCTGGGATAACAGGTACCCACCACCACTCCCAGCTAATTTTTTGTATTTTTAGTAGAGACGGGGTTTCCCGATGTTGGCCAGGCTGGTCTCAAATTCCTGACCTCAGGCGATCCACCTGCTTCGGCCTCCCAAAGTGCTGGGATTACAGGTGTGAGCCACCGCACCTGGCCTGATTTCCCTTTCTTTAGCATTTCTTATAAAGCCTTTTACAGTCTGACCACCACCTGCATGCACACATGTATGCATTTATTCAACAAACATTTATTGAGTGCTGCCCGTATTCTAGGCACAGTGCTCACAGTATTCCAGGCACAAAGTTCTGGAGATGTGAATATAGATAAGCAAGAAACAGATCTCCAGGCAGTTTTTACACAATATTGGGAGCATAGATGTGAATCAAAGCCAGTCTTGGTAGAACAACGGGATTTGTCTAGGAATTCAAGGTGGAGAGGGGCTTTTTAGTTAAATATGGAACAGCCTGGGTAT
The DNA here is from genome assembly GCF_043159975.1 of Macaca nemestrina. Lineage (NCBI taxonomy): Eukaryota > Metazoa > Chordata > Mammalia > Primates > Cercopithecidae > Macaca > Macaca nemestrina. The sequence goes on along the minus strand of NC_092128.1, from coordinate 169,172,762 downwards.
ATTAGTTTGTTTTCACACTGCTATAAAAAGACTACCCAAGACTGGGTAATTTATGAAGAAAAGAGGTTTAATGGACTCACAGTTCTGCAGGCTTACTGGGAAGCATGACTGGGAGGCCTCAGGAAACTTACAATCATGATGGAAGGCAAAGGGGAGGCAAGCACCTTCTTCATGTGGTAGCAGTATTACTGGAAAGGGGTCCAGATCCAGACCCCAAGAGAGGGCTCTTGGATTTGGGCAAGAAAATATTCAAGGTGAATCCATAGAGTAAAGTGAGAGCAAGTTTACTAAGAAAGTAAAGGAGTAAAAAACTGGTTACTCCAGAGCTGCTGGTTGCTCATTTTTATTATTATTTCTTGATTATATGCTAAACAAGGGGTGAATTATTCATGAGTTTTCTGGGAAAGGGATGGGCAATTCCTAGAACTGAGGACTCCTCCCCTTTTTAGACCATATAAGGAAGCTTCCTGACATTACCATGGCATTTGTAAACTCTCATGGTGCTGGTGGGAATGTCTCTTAGCATGCTAATGCATTATAATTACCATATAATGAGTAGTGAGAATGACCAGAGGTCACTCACATGGCCATCTTGGTTATGGTGGGTTTTGGTCAGCTTCTTTACTGCAATCTGTTTTATCAGCAAGGTCTTTATGACTTGTATCTTGTGCCAACCTCCTGTCTCATCCTGTGACTTAGAAAGCTTAACCAACCATCTGAGAATGCAGCCCAGTAGGTCTCAGCCTTATTTTACCCAGCCCCTACTCAAAATGGAGTTATTCTGGTTCAAATGCCTCTGACAGCAAGAGAGAGAGAGAGAGAGCAAGAGGAGGAGTGCCACATACTTTTAAACAACCAGATCTCATGAGAACTCACTCACTATCTCAAGAACAGCAAGGGGAAAGTCCACCCCCACGATTCAATCACCTACCACCAGGCCCCATCCCCTGACACATGGGAATTGCAATTGGGGATGAGATTTAGGTGAGCACACGGAGCCAACCATATCAATGAGCACATTCATGACAGAGCATGAACAATTCTGAACAAGACTGGATGAACTGAACCTTCTGGGCTGATGATAAGTGCCAAAATAGGAAATGTTTACATTTCTCTCATCGTGTCCCACAAATTTCCATTCAAAGATAGATGTGCTAGAAATAAATGCTAGAAAATGGTTCCTATTTAGAATCCTATTAGGACCTGTAAAACAAGCACATTTTGTTTTTTGCATATTGATTCCAGTGTATCAATTCTAATTTACTTGTTTTAATTAAACTTGTGTAATTATTGCAAGGAAATTCAATGAAAACAAGCTCCTGTGTTTCTCTTACACCAGCTCTCCGTGTTACTATAGTTTATTGAGATTCTCTTGTAGTTTGAAAGTAGGAATTCAGGGTCAAAATGATGTGGTCCTCAATAGTAAGGGGAGATAGTGGTAGGCACACTTCAGAGCAAAATTATTCTTCCTTTGAAAGTAGCTTTATTATTGTTCTTATGATACAGGCTGAATTATTTTAGTTCTAACAGCAGAGAAAATCTCAAAGGAGAAACAAGAAGCGATCCCAAATTCCAGCACCTAGAGGTAAACACTGTTCACTTTTACCAGTCATCCTGCTGTACATCTCCTTACATACACAAATACAAAGAGAGGAAGGTGAACGTTTTCACAAAAGTGGTAAGAGACAAAAGGTAAAATGGCATATTTCTCTGTGACACACTGTTTATTCAACAGAACAGGCTGAGCATCCCTAAACTGAAAATCTGAAATCCGAAATGTTCCAAAATTCAAAACGTTTTGAGCAACTACATAATGCCACAAGTGGGCAATTCCACATCTGACCTGTTGTAACAGGTCACAAGTGGGGACTGAAAGCCTGTCATTGTTCATTGCTGCTATTGTTTAACAGCTGATACAGATATTCTGGCGATGCTACTGTTCTGCTTAGCTACCCTGAACACGCTATTTTTTCACTGTATTCATGGTATGTCATATTCTTTACTGTTAAAGACTCATGTATAAATAAGTGTAAGAAAATGAATGTTTATTGGTGGCATATAAATTCAGAGTCAGGAATGATGGTGATGCCACACCACCACACAGGTTGTCCACATGGGTGGCTGAGATAGTGACACCTTTGTTTTTTGATGGCTAAATGTATATAAACTTTGTTCCATGCACAGAGTTATTTAAAATGTTGTATAGGCCAGGCACCATGGCTCACGCCTGTAATCCCAGCACTTTGGGAGGCCAAGGTGGGTGGATCACTTGAGGTCAGGAGTTCAAGACCAGCATGGCCAACATGGTAAAATTCCATGTCTACTAAAAATACAAAAATTAGCTGGGCCTGGTGGCGTGCACCTGTAATCCCAGCTACTCAGGAGTCTGAGGCAGGAGAATCTTTTGAACCTGGGAGGCGGAGGTTGCAGTGAACTTAAATGTACCACTGCACGCCAGCCTCGGTGATAGAGCAAGACTCTGTTTCCAAAAAAAGAAAAAAGAAAGAAAGAAAAAGCTGTATAAGATTAATTTCAGGCTATAGATATAAGGTATATATGATACATAAATAAATTTCATGCTTGAACTTGGGTACCATCCCTAAGAAGTCTCATTATGTATATGCAAATATTCCAAAATCTTAAAAAATCCCAAATCCAAAACACTTCTGATCCCATGCGTTTTGTATAAGGAACCCTTGACTTGTATATCATGGGTATTTTATGTGTGAAATATTTATTTCCACACCATCATTTTAATGGCTCCATAGTACATCATGTTGTGTATATCAAAAAAAATACTATTTTTTAAAACTTCTACTGCAGAGTATGTTTCCAATTTTTTTATTGTAAAAGAAGGCTGCAATAACTTGAGCACATATCATTTCATCGTTCTGTCATTATCTTCTTAAGGTGAATTCCTACAAATGGGCTTGTTGGCTCGAAATGAATGAAATTGCCAAACTGTCCTCCAAAGTGAGTGACTTTTTAAAGTCAATTTGCGCTTTCACTAACAGTTGAAGAATATACAGATGGCCAATAAACATATGAAAAGATGCTCAACATCATTAGCCATCAGGGAAATGCAAAGCAAACCACAATGAGATACTACTTAACACTCACTAGGATGGCTTTAATCAAAAAGACAGATTTTATATTTAACTCTTTAATTATTCTGAGTCAATTTTTGTATACAGTGTGAAATAAAGATCCAATTTCATTCTTCTGCCTGTGGTTAACCAGTTTTCCCAATAACATTTATTGAAGAAACTGCCCTTTCTCAACGGTATGTTTTGACACCGTTGTTGAAAATCAGTTGTGAGTGTGTGTGTTTACTTCTGGGTTTTCTATCCTGTTTCACTGGTGTCTGTTTCTATGCCAGTACTATCTATTGATTAAAATCACTTTATAACATATTTTGAAATCAGGAAGTGTGATGCCTCCAGCTTTGCTCTTTTTGCTCAAGATTGTTTTGGCTATTTGGAGTCTTCTGTGGCTCCATTCAAACTTAAAGATTGTTTTTTCTATTTCTGTGAAAAATGAAAGAATTTTGATGGGATTGCATTGAAGCCGTAGATCTTGCAGAATGGGAGAAAATATTTGCAAGCCATACATCTGATAAGGAGTTAATATCTAAAATATATAGGGAACTCAAAAACCTCAATGAAAGGAAAACAACCTGATTTAAAGATGGGCAAAGGACTTGAACAGATACTTCCAAAAAAAAAAGACATACAAATGACCAATAGATACAGGAAAAAATGCTAAGCATCACTCATCATTAAGGAAATGCTCATTAAAATCACAATGAAATATCACCTTACATCTGTTAGAATGGCTTTTATCAAAAAGATGAAAGATGAGTGTTGGCAAGGATACAAAGTAAAGGGAACCCTTATACACTGTTGGTGATAATATAAATCAGTACAGCCACTATAAAAATTAACATGAAGATTCTTCAAAAAACTAGAAATAGAACTACAATACGATCCATCAATCCCACTTCTGGGTATATATCCAAAGGAAATTGAAATCAATATGGTGAAGGTGTATCTGCACTCCCATGTTCATTGCAGCATTATTTACAGTAGCCAAAAGGTAGGAACAACCCAAGTTTTCATCAACAGATGAAGAGATAAACAAAATATGGTATATCCATACAACAAAATATCATTTATTCATAAGAAACGAAGTTCTGATACACGCTACATGGTGAAATAAACTAGATACATAAGGATAAATATTGTATGATTCCACTTACATGAAATATCTAAGACAGGCAAATACATAGAGAGAGAAAGGACATTAGAGGTTACCAACCCTTGGGAAGAGGGAGGAAAGGAAAGTTATTGCTTAATGGTTGTAGTTTCTGTTTAGGGTGATGAAAACGTTTTGGAAATAGCCGTGAAGGTTGCATGACATTATGAGCATAATTAATGCCACTGAACTGTACATTTTAAAGTGGTTAAAGTAGCAAATTTTACATTAGATATATCTTATACCAATTTAAAAATTTTTTTTTAATTCAATTTTTTTTAAAAGGCACAAAGTGAATGTGCTAGAGTATGGATAAACTTTGGAAACAATTTGCTAAGCAAAACTAGCTAATCACAAAAGACAACATATTGTATGATTCTGTGTATATGAAATGTTTAGAACAGGCAAATATATAGAGACAGAAGGTAGACAGTAGACAGTGGTTACCTATGGCTGGAAGCTAAGGGGAAAGAAAAGATTAAGGGATAAAAAGGGAATGACCGCGGCAGGGCACGGTGGCTCACGCCTGTAATCCCAGCACTTTGGGAGACTGAGGTGGATGGATCACGAGGTCAGGAGATCGAGACCATCCTGGCTAACACGGTGAAACCCCGTCTCTACTAAAAATAAAAAAATTTTTTTTAAAAATTAGTTGGGGGTGGTGGCGGGCACCTGTAGTCCCAGCTACTCCGGAGGCTGAGGCAGGAGAATGGCGTGAACCCAGGAGGCGGAACTTGCAGTGAGCCGAGATCGTGCCACTACACTCCAAATTAATCATGATGACAGTTGTGCAACTCTGTGAACATACTAAAAACCATTGAAGTATACACTTCAAATAGGCAAATCATATGGTATGTAAATTATATCAAAGCTGTTATTTTTTTAAATTGTGGATCTCTCTGATGATAAAGTTGGACCATTTTTTCACATATTGATTAACCATTTGTGTTTATTCTGTTGTAAATGGCTTGTTCTTGTTCCTTGCCCTGATTGTTTGTCTGTTTTTGTTTTTAATGCTGTAAAACTTCATTCAGAGTCCACACTGACAAGTATTTTGTAAGTACATTATGTTCTTGAAGTTGGTGCAAAGTCCTGCAGATGGCACGCCTCAAGCCAAAAGAGAAGGCCAGTTATGAAGGCCCTGACAGTCTAACAGGTTGAATTCATTTTATTTGTAACAGGATAAACACAACATGGAAGGGCAATGCAAAGACAACACTCCTTGACTCTGTGATACCACACCTGGTGATTTACAACTATGGTCTCATGTTAACGTATTGTGCCCACTTATGAAGGAGAGAGGTCAAACTTCCCAAGGTTATACAGTCAGCTGTTGCAACTGGGATTTAAACTTCTGCCTATAAAGTGCTAATCCATCTTCAGTCCCCTCTGAAGAGTATTGGTCATATATTCGTGGAGCTGTGATGATGTCTTTGCACTTTCTGGGCTTCCAGACACCTATGACTGAAATAATGCTGAGCAAACACAGGCAGTAAGAAGTTGGAGCTGTCAGAAAATACACTTCTTTCATTGCTCCCAAGGAGGCCACATGAGGGGAAATTTACCAATACAAACATAATTCTTCAGGGTCCCTTGAATGTTCCTGTAGGGAATTATGAGCCTCTCTGGGTCATAAGGAATGTACCTGGACATCCCTGCTCAGCCAAAGCCCTGATTCAGGATATAGCAGTAGTAGCTCAGCTGCCACACAGACCAGGAAAGGTCAAAATCATGTTAACAAATGGCATGCAACTATCAGAAGAGATCGTAAATATCACACTTGGGAAATTAATGTGTAGTTCCATAGGGTTAGATTATACATGTGTGTAATTACGGATAATGCCATACAAGGATAAAACTTTTTATTTGAAAGAGACCTTAGAGTTTATCCATTCAAATCTTTTACTTTACAGATGCAGAAGTTGAGAATCTAGGATTTTAATTAACTATTAACTTAGAAAAATCTCAGTGAAGGGGAAATTTGTTCTTCCTGCCCACCCTAAAAATCTCCATAGTCAGCTTTCAATGGCAAAGCCTTAGCCTGTGAATTTAATATTTTCTAGCTTTCTGTGCTGTTCTGGGAATTGTTCGACTCTAACTCCCTTTAGCTATGAAGACTGGAAGACAATATAATTCTCGGCACTGCTCATGTTTTCGAGTCACATGTCCTCAGGTTGCTAAAAATTTCTAGTCTGTGAAACACAAAATAATATGTCAGGATACTATTTTTGATTGACACAGAAAGTAAGGAGGCAGATTTCTTTTTTTTTTTTTTTTTTTTTTTTTTTTGAGACGGAGTCTCGCTCTGTCGCCCAGGCTGGAGTGCAGTGGCCAGATCTCAGCTCACTGCAAGCTCCGCCTCCCGGGTTCACGCCATTCTCCTGCCTCAGCCGCCCGAGTAGCTGGGACTACAGGCGCCCGCCACCTCGCCCGGCTAGTTTTTTGTATTTTTTAGTAGAGACAGGGTTTCACCAGGTTAGCCAGGATGGTCTCGATCTCCTGACCTCGTGATCCGCCTGTCTCGGCCTCCCAAAGTGCTGGGATTACAGGCTTGAGCCACCGCGCCCGGCCTCAGATTTCTATCCATTGGCAAAATCTTATGTGGATAGTGAGAAATTGACTAGTGATAAGCTATGTTATCACATAGCATTGGCAAAAATTTCACTTATCCTGTTGATTTAGATAAAAGTACTTCTCTGTAGCCTCTACTTTCTAATACCCTGAAACTCAATATTTAGCTTCATTTTCAAATGAATTGTAAATGTAATTTATCATAAGTGTGATTCAGCAACTAAGAGAGAAAAGGACAGCAAATGGAGTGCAGCAAACACTTGCTTTTTTAATCACCTTCCACTTTATCTATGCTTCTCCTCACTTGAAATTTAATTGTTTAAATATATTTTAATCTTTAAAAATAGTGCCGTGGCTCACACCTGTAACCCCAGCACTTTGGGAGATAAGGGCAGGTAAATCACTTGAGGCCAGGAGTTTGAGACCAAACTGGGCAACATAGTGAGATCCATTCTCTCAAAAAGTAAACAAATAAAAAATAAACAAAATTAAAATAAAACTATACATTTGAAGATACATTGCAATTGTAATCAATTAAGTCATTTTCTAAGGGAAGGGACTACCTTTAGACTTTAGAGGTTTTACGTTAGGTTTTTCCAAGTTGATTTTGTTTTGCTCTTCAAGTTCATGCCGTCGTTTGCTGATATATTGAAATGTGATTTACAGCACAATAACCAGCCAACTGGAGAACATATTATCTGGAAGCTGGGAATGCTAGCAGTAGAGAATGTCAGGATTCACTAAAAATAGAAGGTTTCATACTTTCAGTTTAATCATCTTTGTTTGGTATAAAAATCTCTTACTTCAGCTCATCATGAAGTTTTTTGTTTTTTAAACAGAGTAGAAAGAACAATTCAATATGAATGGTTTTCTTTTTAACTGGGTTTTTTTAGCCCATCGAATTTCGGTATATAGTTAATAACCACTTCAAATTGCCACTCAAGAAGAAACTACTCTTACCTAATTGCCTGCCAAGACTCATAAAGCTCTTCGGCATCATTGGCAATTCATTGGTCTATTGATATCATAACTCACATTGATATTTTCTGGCTCTCATATTTCACTTGCTCTGATGTTCATTTCCTTTGCTTTTTAACACCTCGTCGTTCCAAAATTAAGAGACATGCCTTGGCTATATAATTTTTAGTAGGCTCTATACAACTCTTCCTAAGCAAGAAGATTTTTTTTCTTTCTTTATACCACACACATGTATGCTGCACATACACACATATGCACAGTGCCTGTGCACACAAAGGCAGGCACAAGCACACACACTTTTACTGGCTCCTCCAAGAGGAATATTCTTATTAGTGGATACATTTCATTTTCATATTGATCTACTGTGCCTTTTAAAGCTTCTCCAAAACCTCTTTATATGACATATTGATGATCAAATTCCTTTATCTCAGAATGCCAGAATTTTTGCAAGATCACAGCTAATGAGTTAGTTTCCAGCATGGTGTCATGAAACTCACTTCCCAGAACCAAATCAGATCCGTCAGTTCTTTTCACAGGAGCATTCCACTTCTCTGTTGGTAAAGAGTGTCATGCAGTGGCCAGCACCGTGCAATGAGAAACAGTCTCACATCAGGACAGCACCATAATTTTCCCCAGATGACTCTACTTGATGTGAAGAAAGGACGTTCACACCTGCCAATTTGGGCAAATTTCATCCTTTCATGCCTCACTCCAATTAGTTTTACATTCTCTCGAGGAAAGCAAGAGTGTGAAAAGCTGTCTTCTGGCAGTGACCTGATTGTCCTCCACTACCCCAGAGGAAGGCACCATTCATCTTCACTAGTAAGATGGAGAGAAGTTTGAGACATGATGGGAGATTATTCCTGTAGGGAGCAAAGCATCCTTGGATGTGTCAATTCATTGATAGCTCAGCAAACACGTCTACCCATCTCCACGTGGGTCAAGCTCCTCATTCCTCTTCATGCCTCTTCCTGAGACATTCAATGACCCAAGCAAAGGGTGAAAACATCATCATTGAAGACTGTATAACTCTAGGCTGAGCAGTTTAGCTGCCACAAAGAAACCCATCATTGTACAGAGATCAGTCAACTTCAGCTACAAACAGCCACATTGAGCACAGCTCATAATTCTGATTGAAACATGTACCATTTTATCATTTTCCGTTAAGTGGCTAATACTTCACACCAATTACCTTTGCCTTAAAAGTTCAATCTTTTAAAACCCTGTACTGCTTACAGGTATAAGCTATTGAATATAAAATCTTGTTTGTACCTATCTCACAGATCTTAAAGGAACTCAAGAGAGCCATCCGTATGATTAAATAATAATCAAGGAACTGCTGGCAAAATCATTTTCTCCATGAAAGGTTCCTCATGAACTTTCTCAGCCTAACCAGATGCTCCCTGTGTTTCTCACCAAGGACTGCTACTGCCTCTGCTACATTTTCTCTGACAGTCATGTGAACTTTTAATTTTTTCTAGTTGTTGCTTCTTGAAGAGTCATATTCTTGAAAATTTCAAAAGAAATATTATTGCCATCAAGTGAGCACTCAGCATTAATGTAAGTGATGTGCCTTGAGAGGAGAAGAACCCGGGATCTAAATGCAGTGAGCTTTTCCTAGGGGTATGTGAGTAGCAAGGGAGAGGATGGACAGGAGTGTGGTGGGTGGGCATGGGCGGGGATAAAAACAAAAATGAGCATAAATATAATCTGGGATGAAGGGCCAATTTTTCCCCCAGTTTGACAGTAAAAAGACTAAAAATGAAACCTAAAATGTCCAAGACATGCACAAGTGTACTGACTCCAACACTTGGATATAACAATGTCAAATTGCTGTCAAAGGCTATCAAATTGCTATCTCAAGGCTTACTTGCAATTACTTGTCTAGGACATAGAAAGCAATTCGCAGGCCAAGTACTTCATCTCTCCAGTGAAACCTGCAGTCATTTCATGGTGGCCTGCTGGTATGAAAGGTCTGGTTGAATTTTAGCATCTGGATTTGTAGGCTTCACCTGCTGTGACCCCCCCAGTGAGCACTCTCTTTGCTCCGGGCTGCTGCATTTCAGCCATGCAGCTGCTCTCGTCCTCGGAAAATCCTGGAACTCTGATTCAAAGATGAAAAAAGCCTTTCCCAATCTTTGTCTGAAGATCCTGCCCAAATTTTGCCAAGCTTTCTTTTACTCATCTAGAGATTTCTAGGGCCATAGAGCCCAGGGACCTGCTCTCCCCTCCTGGCTAGGACAGCTTCATAAAAACGTGCTTTCTCTAACCGCAAAGTGGTTTAACTTCTTGGGATGCTCAATTTCCTTATCTATGCTTTTGGACATGCTGAAACACCCATTTGATGTGGAATAAAATGATGAATGATGAACTCTATGGTCTAAATTCCTTGCTCTCCCCTTAAGCTTTTAATGTATTCCGGAGTTGTTCCAGGGCCCACTTCCATCCCTCCCACTCATGGTAGGTTTTCAGTCTGGAAAATACAAGTTAATCTCAGTACTTTTGCAGAGCTTAGGTGGTTTACATACCCCACACATATCAATGCTGTCCTTGACCAGTCCAAATCTCTAATTTTACTTCTAACTGCAGGATGCTAACTCTTGCCACCCGCAATCTTAGTACAAATACTTGACATCAATCTTTTTTTATTTTACTTTTTTTAGCACAAAATTTTTGTTTTTTCTCCCCTCCCCACAGATCCCATCTCAAATCATTCTGTTAACCACCATTCCAACAGGTTGAGGAGAGCTTAAACACCTTCTTCCTCTGCCTTGTTTCTCTTTTATGTTTTAATTTTTGCATCAGTATTAATATTTTTGCATACTTTGCATCTTTATTCAAAAATGTAAACTTTCTTTGTCCATATATGGACATGGCCATACATGAAGGAGATGGGTGGGTCAAAAAGGGATATCAAATGAAATGATAGGGGTCACAATGGGGAAACTGATGTGGTGCATAACATTGCCAAAATAATGTGCCACTAGAAATGGTGTAAAGGCTGTCTTTTTTTTTTTTTTTAAAGAAAATGTATTATCATGTATTTTTGTGAGGCAGGTTTACAACAGTACAAGTCTTGACTAAGAAGGAAAGAGGAAAAAAGAAAAACCACCAATACCCAGATTTAAAAAAAATGATTATAGTCTTAGGAGTTCATTTAAACCACAGGAACTTTTCACTTATCTCATGTTAGCTGTACCAGTCAGTAATTAAGTAGAACTACAAGTTGTATAGGCTTTATTGTTTATTGCTGGTTTATGGCCTTAATAAAGTGTAATTATGTATTATCTGCAGGGTGTTTTTCACTGTGACTATTGTATGAACACAAATCTCGGTATCCAGAAGCACATGAAGTTTGCAACTTTCCACCCTGCCCATTTTTGTAAAACTGCAGTAATCTTGGACCTTTTAAACACAAATTTTAAACCCAACCAAGCTGTGATAAGTGGAATGGTTACTGTTTATACTGTGGTATGTTTTTGATTACAGCAGATAATGCTTTATTTTCCAGTTGTCTTTGAGAATAAAGGGAAAAAATCTTCAGATGCAATGGTTTTGTGTAGCATCTTGTCTATCATGTTTTGTAAATGCTGGAGAAGCTTTGACCAATTTGACTTAGAGATGAAATGTAACTTTGCTTACAAAAATTGCTATTAAACTCCTGCTTAAGGTATTCTAATTTTCTGTGAGCACACTAAAAGCAAAAAATAAATGTGAATAAAATGTACAAATTTGTTATGTTTCTTCATGTTCTAATAATACTGAGACTTCTAAGTCTTAGGTTAATTTTTAGGAAGATCTTGCATGCCATCAAGACTAAATTTTCTTGTGGTTCTTAATCTGAAGTTTTCAAGCTCTGAAACTCATAATCTGCAGTGTCAGATTATGTAGAGGAAGATCTTAGAACATTCCACGTCAAATCTGTTACCATTTATTGGCATTTAGTTTTCATTTAAGAATTGAACATAATTATTTTTCTTGTAGTTATATAGCATGTCAGATTAAATCATTTAGAACAAAAGGGGTGTGAATCTAAGACTATTTAAATGTCTTATTAGCAAATTTCATAAAGCAATTCTCTTGTCATTCAGGTCCAGAAACAAATTTTAAACTGAGTGAGAGTCTATAGAATCCACACTGCAGATGGGTTGTGAAATGTGGCCAAATGTGTTTCAAAAACTGATGGTGTATTACCTGCTGTTGTAACTGCTTAGTGCTTGGCTAATTTCCAAATTATTGCTTCATATGTGATACCTTAAGAAAACAGGTTTATGTAACAAAGTAATGGTGTTGAATGGATGATGTCAGTTCATGGACTTCAGCATAGTTTTAAGCATTTTTTTTTTCTTGAAAGCGTGTTAGCATCTTGTTACTCAAAGGATAACATAGACAGTAATACTTTGCTGACTACTAATAATCTTTACTCGTTTACTAGTTTACCTCCTCTGCTCTTTACCACCTGGTAACTGGATATCTTTTTCTTCACTGGACCCTAAACTGAATTGAATTTTAAGATATGTATCAAAAACCATTATTTCATTTAATGCACATCGGTTTTGCTGTTTTGAGCAGTGTGCAGTTTAGGGTTCATGATAAATCATTGAACCACCTGTGTAACAATCTGAATGCCAAATCTTAAACTCATTAGAAAAATAACAAATTAGCTTTTGACACGTACTCTTAATTGGAATAATGGATCAAAAATAGTGATTCATGACCTTACCAAACACCCCTGCTACTTACTAATGAAATCAAATAACACTTAGAAGGGTGTGTATTTTTAGTTATGGTTTCTTGTTCTTGGAGGATGTTTGAAAGTTAAAAATTGAATTTGGTAACCAAAGGACTGATTTATGGGTCTTTCTGTCCTAACCAACTTTTTCTTAGTTACCTAGATGGCCAAGTACAGCGCCTGGTATGTAGTAGGACCCAGTAAAAAAGGGGATTTTAAAAAAAAACTCCCAAAGTGAATAGTCAAAAATCCTGTGTAGCAAACTGTTATGTATGCTAAGTTTGTTCTTTTCATAGCTGGAATTTATTAAGATGCATTATTTTGACTTTATTCACTGCCTGAAACACTTTGGGTGGTATTGACAGAGTTGGTGGATTTTCCTCCAAGTAATTAAATGAAATTTGACATATGTTTTCATCCAAAGTTTTGTATGTCATGTTTTCTAATGGAAAAAAAAATGTTAATATGGTTTTTTTGTGTTATTAAAATAGCTTTGAGATTAAGGAAAAATAAATAACTCTTGTACAGTTTAGTATTGTCTATTAAATCTGTATCGGCAGTATGTATAATGGCATTTGCTGTGGTTACAAAATACTTCCTCTGGAGTATAACAATCATTTGATCCAATCCCTACTGCTTGTAAAATAAAATTTTACCAGTTGATATAAAAAAAATTGACATCCAAAACCCTACCCACACATACAGGAATGCTCTCATATGTAGTGACAGGAGAACTGTTCTAGTACATGCTTTCAGGAAGAAAAATGGAAGATTTATGGACTTTCAGTGGAATTTTTCCTGACTCTTGGAGTCTGGCTAGGCAGACACAGGGAAGATTTATTTTCTGACTGTCCCTCATATGTGCAAGCTCAATCATCTGCAACTCAGCTAATCAGAAAGGTCAGTGGTACCTTCTGAGCAAAGCAGAGAAATAGACCTGCGCCAAACTGGAAATGTACATATTACTGATGACTGCCACACTGAAGCAGTGGGAGGACTAAGAGTAATGCTCATGCCTAGTGGAGAGCTTTTGTGAGAAATTTTTTAAGGCAAAAGAGTGAATGCTACTACTGGAGAGGTCACTATCAGCTAGCTCTGTGCAAAATTAATAACACAGCATGGTTGGTCCTACATTTCACTGTTTCCATGGGTAGGAAAGGGATGACTGCATTATGAATAAAGGAAAATTATAGGAATAAGAAAGAAAAGATGAAGTCTAAAATATTCCCAGATCAAAAACAAACTGTATCTAAGCATACACAGCTACAAAACGCCACCTAACTCTTTTTCTCCAGTGCAATGAAGGGCACTAAATTTCGTGAGCATTTGATATGTTCCAGGTACTATATTAAACTCATTTTCTTTCTTTCTTTCTTTCTTTCTTTCTTTCTTTCTTTCTTTCTTTCTTTCTTTCTTTCTTTCTTTCTTTCTTTCTTTCTTTCTTTCTTTTTTCTTTCTCTTTTTCTCCTTTCTTTCTTTTCTTTTTTCTTTCTTTCTTTCTCTTTTTTCTTTCTTCCTTTCTTTCTCTCTCTCTTTCTCTCCTTCTTTCGTTCTTTTTTGAGACAGAGTCTCACTGTGTCACCCAGACTGCAGTGTAGTGGCACGATCACAGCTCACTGCAACCTCAGACTCCTGGGTTCAAGCAAGTCTCCTGCTGTAGGCTCCCAAAATGTTAGTATTACAGGTGTGAGCCACCATATTGACCTTAAAGTGATTTTGTTTGTTTGTTTGTTTGTTTGTTTGAGACAGAGTCTCTCTCTGCTGCCCAGGCTGGAGTGCCTTGGCTCACTGCATGATCTTGGCTCACTGCAACCTCTGCCTCCTGGGTTCATGCCATTCTCCTGTCTCAGCCTCCCGAGTAGCTGGGACTATGTGGTGCCCGCCACCACACCTGGCTAATTTTTTTGTATTTTTAGTAGAAATGGGGTTTCACCATGTTAGCCAGGATGGCCTCAATCTCCTGACCTCATGATCCGCCCGCCTCGGCTTCCCAAAGTGCTGGGATTACAGGCGTGAGCCACTGCGCCCGGCCGTGATTTTCTATATCATAGAAGTAATATACTATTGTCCTCTTTTTGTAGTTAAGAAAACACAGATTCAGAGAAGCTAAATAATATGCCAAGGTTCACACAATGAGCAAATGGAAAAGGTGAGACCAACATCTACATGAATCTAAAGCCCATTCTCTATATACCAATTGCCACTCCAAAGCAGATGGATAAATGTCTGTAATATCAAATCTTTGCTTCAATTCTACTTATTTGTCAAAAGTAAGTAGTATAAATTAATATTAGATCATTATTAAAGCTATCATATTTGCTAATAAAACAACACAAATAATATACATATTTTCTAATAATACAACTATCATATATTTGCTATCATATTTGCTAATACTATCATATTTGCTAATAATACAACACATAAATAATATACATAGACACAAATCTATTTGCCCTACTATGCTATTCAAAGAGATGTCATCCAAATAACTGCATGGAATTTTATTTTATTAGATTACATTCCAATGCAAGAACTAAAAGTACACTCAGTGCCTCAGCACATTTAGCTATCAGACAGAACTTTTAAACATGAAATTTCCCTAGAACAAATCAGGAGTTGACAACAACAGAAAGTTATGTCACCTGTGCAGGTCGAAATATTTTTGTGAAGGCTTTTGCTACTAATGTGACTATTGGTTTGTCCATAAGAAGAAGCTCTATCAAAAATATCTCAGCCCATTTGAGCTACAGGCTCAAAGTTCTACCTTCATTCCCACTTGGCTGGTTTGACATATCCCCAAGGATAAGTGTCTACTGTAAAATATGAATAAGAACCTTCTAGCATATCTGTGAATATGCATATTCTTAGACCCCACTTCATAGAAATTTTGCTCCAGTTAGCCTGAGGTAGGGCCCAGGAATCTGCATTTTAAAATACATACATTTCTGACAGAGATGATCTAATGTTATTCTAACGCTTATTGAGAATCACTAGACTAGAGAATCCTTCATTCTAGTTGGGAATTATTCATTGAGTGAATCATTCCCTCAATGATTCTTTCTGTCTGAGTCAAAGGAGTCTGAGAGGTTTTCCTGGATTCTCAAATTGCTAGAGCATCCTCTAAACTGAACCGAGTCTGTATATGTTAAATCCCAAGGAAGCACGTGCGTGAGACTGGCTATCACAAGCAAAACCGTTGAAGTTCTACTCAGATAAGCATTTGCTCCTCTTTACTTGCTCAGAGTCTTTCTCAAAACAAAGCTGTCAACTGGAAAAATTATTTATTATATTCTACTTCCTATATCTTCATATCCAGGTACCTATATCCTAACCATACGTGGGAAACTAAAGCTTCTTGGATACCCAGTATCATCAACTGAGATGTCCAACCCAATGTAGCCTGGCCTTTTTCCTCATGCTCTGAATTTCTCTCTATGTCCTCCATAAAATGTGCTCCATCCGCTTCCCTCTGGTGAGGATCCTAGCATCAGCACGGTGACAGAACTTTAATACAACATGTGAAAAGGAATGAACAAAGTAATGTTTTATTTTGGAGCAAAACTGGAGCTAATGGCAGATTTCTGTTTTGAGTCGCACAGATTGCAAAATAAAGTTAACGAATAAAGTTAAAATGATGGTGTCAGGTAATGTGGAAATGCAAGGACATTCCTCACTCCATTTTCCTGCTAGAGAGAATATATACTTAACGAATCAGTAATCCACTGTCTCTGTTGACAATTCAACAAGGCCGTAAAAAGACTCAGCTGAGTAATAGGACTTAGAATTCAACAAGACAAAACCTGAGCTCTCAATATGTTTTATTCTTTAGAGAAAAATTCAGGGTTTTTTTTTTTTTTTTTTTTTTTTTGAGTCAGGGTCTCACTCTGTTGCCCAAGCTGGAGTGCAGTAACATGATTTTGGCTCACTGTAGCCTTGGCCTCCCCAGGCTCAGGTGATCCTCCCACCTCAGCCTCCCGAGTAGTTAGGACTACAGGCATGTGCCATCATGCCCAGCTAATTTTTGTATTTTTTGTAGAGATGTGGTTTCAGCAACTGGTCTCAAACTCCTGGGCACAAGTGATCCACCTATCTTGGCCTCCCAAAGTGCTGGGATTACAGGTATGAGGCACTACACCCAGCCCAGGATAATTTATTAAAATACAAAATATAATGACTATCAAAGACAAGAACTGTATGCAAAAAATGCTTCATAAATGCCACTCTCCATGACAGTGTACAAAAACACAGCTCTGTCTGAGACCAACTACCATGCCACCTAGGACAGACACAACAGATAAGCAAAATTCTCAAGGAAAAACACAGAAGACAACCAGTTCTCCCATGAAGCTCTGGAAAGAAAGTAGAGGCTCCACGTTGTAGACCACCCTTGATAACCTCACAGTAATCAGCATGACTAAGAAATATATTGTGAACTAGTAGCAGTTAGGATAAAGATGAAGGGTGGAATGAGAAGATCCCATAATTTCTTGATATTTTTGCATTATTAGAACCACCTGAACTTTTGACTCTGTACTTGGAGTCAGACAAATCCGGAAGCCTTTGGCTTCTGAATAGTAAATCATTTAGCCCAAATTTCATGATTATAATTAACACTTAAGCCTTAATGGATGTTAATGGGTTACTTTTCTTAGGTAGCATGCTATTTTAACAGGGGCCTTTTATATTCAAGGCCTTACAAATTCCAAGGAATGATTCTTACAGTGTAAAGTGCAGCACTATAACAAGAGATAAGAAGGATATTGAGGAAGGAAGGTAAGTGGTCTCATACCCTTAAAATAAATAATTCTACATTGTCACCTACTGTCTCCAA
Source organism: Macaca nemestrina (assembly GCF_043159975.1). Classification (NCBI taxonomy): domain Eukaryota; kingdom Metazoa; phylum Chordata; class Mammalia; order Primates; family Cercopithecidae; genus Macaca; species Macaca nemestrina. The sequence continues at coordinate 169,155,393 of NC_092128.1, read as the reverse complement.
CGTGTATAATAAACCTACACTTGCTTTAATGCAGGGCTTACCACATGGTTCCATTTCAGCAGCAATTGCCTTCATAATCTGCTAAGATGGAGAGTAGGAACATAATTTATTTTGAAAAAGGTCCGTCAGGATATAAAGCATAATCCCAGCCCATATGGGCAGAATTCTTAATATCATTTATACTTCTAGGAAAATTCATTTACCTTGGAAATTTCTCCTTTGGGCTGAGCTGAAGATTTCTGAAGAGATCTTGGTTGGCTTTGGAGAGTAGGAGAAAAAACACCAGGAGTCCTCCATAGAACCTCATTTCCAGCATTAAGTAAGATCCTGGGATGTAAGTGTGAAAGGAAAGTCTGGGCGTGGTGGCTGAAGCCTGTAATCCCACCATTTTGGGAGGCCGAGGCGGATGGATCACCTGAGGTCAGGAGTTCAAGACCAGCCTGGCCAACATGGTGAAGCCCCGTCTCTACTAAAAATACAAAAATCAGCTGGGCATGGTGGCATGCACCTGTAATCCCAGCTACTCAGGAGGCTGAGGCAGAAGAATCATTTGAACCTGGGAGGCAGAGGTTGCAGTGATCTGAGATTGAATGACTGCACTCCAGCCTGGGTGACAGAGCAAGACTCAGTCTCAAAAAAAAAAAAAAAAAGAAAGGAAAATATCTTGGACCCCCAAAATCACCAAGCTAAAGGGAAAAGCCAAGCTGGGAACTGCTAAGGGCAAAACTGCCTCCCATGCTGTTCAAAGTCACCCCTCCGCTCACTGAGATAAATGCATATCTGATGGCCTCCTTTGGAGAGGCTAATCAGAAACTCAAAATGCAACCATTTGTCTCTTATCTACCTATGACCTGGAAGCCTGCTCCCTGCTTCGAGTTGTCCTGCCTTTCCAGACTAAACCAATGTTCATTTTACATATGTTGATTGATGTCTCATGTCTCCCTAAAATGTATAAAACCAAACTGTGCTCTGACCAGCTTGGGCACATGTCTTCAGGACCTCCTGAGGCTGTGTCATGGGCGTGCATCCTCAACCTTGGCAAATAAACTTTCTAAATTAACTGAGACCTGCCTCAGATTTTTGGGGTTCATATAAGTATGTCTAGATTGTATATCTTCCATAAGAGAATGCATACCTGGGGCTCAAAACTGACACAATGGTAGTAATAAAATGGTCCTAGCTAAGAACATTGACTGTTCCCTGACAGCCAAACACTGCAATCAATTCCTCACTGTGTCAACACAGTGTACCTCTACATTTCTCTCAGCCTTTACTTCTGCATCTGTACAATTGGTATGATAATAATGCATTTCCACAAGTCTACAGTGAAAATGAAAGGAGGCTACAGACACTTGACAAAAGCTCAAGCATTACACAGTTCTTAAGTAGTGGCAATGCAGAATCAGATCCTTTTCTTTTCTACATATATCTTTCAGCAAATGAATAATTAGCCCTAACCCAAAGATAGAACAGCCTTTTAAGAATCATTCACTAACAACTAAAATTCTAACACTTTTTAAGAAAAGGCTATTAACAATCTGATTGTTTAAGTTCTTGATAAATATAATTGGCAGAATTACTAAACATGTTTTGGAGATTTGGGAGAAACTTCAGTGTAGTTGAGTAGGAGGATAGCTAGACACCCAGTGCCCCTGGCTGTTTATCTGCAGGACAGATATCAAGTGGTTAATTTGCAGCCTCATCTCTCTCTCCTTGTGTTCCAAGCCATATGGACCTTGTGTGCCTGGGTGGCAGACATCTTTCCCTCATGTCATATAAATAATATCTCAGTTCAAAGTCATTATCTCAGGGAAAAGTGAACCATTGACCCCATTTTAGACAGAGCCAGATCCCTTTTTTAACACTCTCTTATAGCATTTTGTATTTTCTTTCTTAGCACTTAGCATAGTTGATGAATAAGATTTATTTCTGTAATTGTTTACTTAACACCTGCCTCTTCTCCAGTGTAAGCTTGTAAAGGGTAGAAAGTACGACTATTAAACTCACTGTTGTATCAATCCAGAGCCTGGTCCAAGGTCTGGCACATGGGAGGAGTTAAAAAAATATTTGGTGCTTCAATGAAGAGAAAGGACTTGATGCCAAATCCTCTGAGACCAAAGCCAGTATTCCTTTTTACTACCAAGGAAATGGTTCTGTATAAGTAAATATCACCTGAGAAGCCCATTAAAATGCAGTCCTAGGTCTTTCTCCAGTGCTCCAGAGTCAGAAACTCCCAGGGATGAAGGAATCTGTATTTTCAGGTTGCAGCTAGTTCTTGGATTAGCTGCAGGAGCCACTGCATTCTACTCAACATGGATGTGCTTTTAAAGAGAGAATCCAGAATCCTCATGTTTTTCTTTCTACCCGCTGCTCAGTGCTGGAAGAGAAACCCCTCCCATCAGTCTCATATTGTATCAAGGAAGTAAAAATATCAAAAGCAACTCCCATGTCTTCACTTAAAATACGCTCTATGTAATCCTTTCCATTAACTATAAATCACATGCATTTTTAAAAAATGAAACTCTAAGTCATATTGCTAAGTGAAAGACAGCAGACTGAAAAAGATACATACTAGATGATTCCAACCATATGACATTTTGGAAAAGGCAAAACCATAGAGACAATAAAAAGATAGTGGCTGCCAGAGATATTAGGGGAGGGACAGAAAGATGAATAGGTACACAGGGGTCTGTTTAGGGTGGTTAAATTGTTCTGTATGAAACTAGAATGAATATGTAGGGGAGGAAAAACTTCCTCTACCCTCTCAGTTTCTGTGGCTGGAATTTAAGAGTAAAACTGAAAAAAGATAGATTAATCAGAGAAGAAGCAGACAAAGTTTATTTTTAATTTTATGTGTACAGGAGCTTCATAGAAGAGAACTAGAAACTCAAAGAGGTAGTGAGACCCTGGGGCTTACATACCATTTGATATGGTTTAGCTCTGTCCCCATCCAAGTCTCATCTTGAATTGTAGCTCCCATAATTCCCACGTGTTGTGGGAGGGACCCAGTAGGAGACAACTGAATCATGGGTTTCCCCCACATTGTTCTCATGGTAGTGAATAAGTCTTATGAGATCTGGTGGTTTTATAAGGGGAAACCCTTTCGCTTGGTTCTCACTCTCTCTTTTTGTCTGCCACCATGTGAGACATGTCTTTCACCTTCTGCCATGATTGTGAGGCCTCCCCAGCCACATGGAACTGTGAGTCCATTAAACTTCTTTTTCTTTAAAATTACCCAGTCTAGCATATGTCTTTATCAGCAGTGTGAAAAGGGACTAATACACCATTTTAGCAAAGGATGATAACTTGTGGAGACATCACTAGACAAAAGAAAGGGGGAGCTCGGGTTCCTAGGGGTGGTAAATTGGGAGAAGGTGACTAGGGAGTACATGGTAGATAAGGGTTGTTTACTGAGATTTGCTACACAAACTCAAGTTCTCTCTGGTTGTAAGAATGGAGAATCGTTCTCCTCTCCCAGGTATGGGAAAAGGGAAATTTATCCCCTGCTTTTAGGCAGAAAAGAGAGGTCAGGGAGCTCTTTCTGAGTCTGCTGTTTCTAAATTGCCTTCAGTTCAAAATAATTCTTATGACAAAGTAGAATATTTTGGGGGTAGAATATTCTGATCCCTTTCAGTGGATACATGTTATTATACCCTTGTCAAAACCATAGAACTGTACAACACAAAGAGTGAGCCCTCATGTAAACTATGGACTATAGTTAGCAATAATGTATCAATATTGGTTCATTAATTTTAACAAATGTACCACACCAATGCAAGTTGTTAATAATAGGGGAAATTGTGGAGGGAAATTGAAGAATAGGGATAGGGTGGGTGTATAGAACTCTATGCAATATCTGTTCAATTATTCTATAAATCTAAAACTGTATTTTTTAAGTCTAAAAAATCAAAACACATACACAAAAATGACTGTGGGAATGGAGCACAACAGTAAGCGTTACAGTTCACATTTACCGAATGCTCACAGTGTGGGCAACACCAAATTAAAAATTTTCAAACCACACTGACACTCTAAGGTAGTGTGTTAGTTCATTTTCATGCTGCTAATAAAGACATATCCAAGAGTGGGCAATTTACAAAAGAAAGAATTTTATTGTACTTACAGATTCACATGGCTAAGGAGACCACACAATCATGGCAGAAGGCACGGAAGAGGAAGTAACATCTTATGTGGATGGCAGCAGGCAAAGAGCGAGCTTGTGCAGGGAGACTCCTGTTTTTAAAACCATCAGATCTTGTGAGAACCATTCACTATCACGAGAACAGCAAGAGAAAGACCCACCCTCATGATGCAATCATCTCCCACTGGGTCCCTCCTACAAGTGGGAGTTATGGGAGCTACAAGATGAGATTTGGGTGGGGACCCAGAGCCAAACCATATCGCTACACCCCTTGCCCCTCTCAAATCTCATGTCTTCACATTTCACAACCAATCATGCCCTCCCAACAGTCCCCCAAAGTCTTAACTCATGTCAGCATTAACTTAAAAGTCCACAGTCCAATATCTCATTTGAGACAAGGCAAGTCCCTTCTGCCTATGAGCCTGTAAAATCAAAAGCAAGTTAGCTACTGCCTTAGATACAATGGGGGTATAGGTATTAGGTAAACTCAGCTGTTCCAAATGGGAGAAATTGGCCAAAACACAGGGGCTACAGGCCCCATGTAAGTCTGAAATCTAGAGGGGCAGTCAAATCTTAAAGCTCCAAAGTAATCTCCTTTGATGCCATATCTCACATCCAGGTCATGCTGATGCAAGAGGTGGGTTCCCATGGTCTTGGACAGCTCTGCCCCCGGGTACAGACTCCCTCCTGGCTGCTTTCATGGGCTGGCATTGAGTGCAAGTTGCAGGTGCATGGTGCTAGCTGTGAGAGGATCTATCATTCTGGGGTCTGGAGGACAGTGGCCCACTTCTCACAGCTCCACTAGGTGGTGCCCCAGTAGGAACTCTGTGTTGGGGCTCTGACCCCACATTTCCCTTCTGCACTGCCCTAGCAGAGGTTCTTCATGAGGGCCCCGCCCCTGCAGCAGACATCTGCCTGGGCATCCAGGCGTTTCCATACATCTTCTGAAATCTAGGCAGAGGTTCCCAAACCCCCATTTTTGACTTCTGTGCACTGGCAGGCTCAACACCACATGGAAGCTGCCAATGCTTACAGTTTGCACCCTCTGAAGCCACAACCTGAGCTCTACACTGGCCCCTTTCAGCCATAGCTAGAGTAGCTGGGACATAAGGCACCAAGTCCCTAGGCTGTACACAGCACAGGCATCCTGGGCCTGGCCCACAAAACCACTTTTTCCTCCTAGGCCTGCAGGCCTGTGATAGGAGGGGCTGCTGTGAAGACCTCTGGCATGCCCTGGAGACATTTTCCCCATTGTCTTGGGGATTAAAATTTAACTTAGGCAAATTTCTGCAGCCAGCTTGAATTTCTCCTCAGAAAATGGGATTTTCTTTTCTATTGCATTGTCAGGCTGCAAATTTTCCAAACTTTCATGCTCTGCTTCCCTTATAAAACTAAATGCCTTTAACAGCACCCAAGTTACCTCTTGAATGCTTTGCTGCTTAGAAATTTCTTCTTCCAGATACCTTAAATGATCTCTCTCAAGCTCAAAGTTCCACAAGTCTCTAGGTCAGGGGCAAAATGCCACCAGTCTCTTTGCTAAAACATAACAAGAGTCATCTTTGCTCTAGTTCCCAACAAGTTCCTCATCCCCATCTGAGACCACCTCAGCCTGGATTTCATTGTCCATATCATTATCAATATTTTGGTCAAAGCCATTCAACAACTCTGGAGGGAGTTTCAAACTTTCCCACATTTTCCTGTCTTCTGAGCCCTCCAAACTGTTCCAACCTCTGCCTGTTACCTGGTTTCAAAGTCACCTCCACATTTTCAGGTACCTTTACAGTACCACTCCACTACCTGGTACCAAATTACTATATTGGTCTGTTCTCATGCTGCTGATAAAGATATACCCAGGCCAGGCATGGTGGCTCAAGCCTGTAATGCCAGCACTTTGGGAGGCCGAGGCAGGTGGATCACAAGGTCAGGAGTTCGAGACCAGCCTGGCCAATATGGTGAAACCCTGTTGCTACTAAAAATACAAAAATTAGCCAGAAATGGTGGCAGATGCCTGTAGTCCCAGCTACTCGGGAGGCTGAGGCAGAAGAATCGCTTGAACCCGGGAGGTGGAGGTTGTAGTGAGTGAGACTCCGTCTCAAAAAAAAAAAAAAAAAGATATACCCAAGACTGGGCAATTTACAAAAGAAAGAGGTTTATTGGACTTACAGTTCCATGTGGCTGGGGAGGACACACAATCATGGCAGAGGGCAAGGAGGAGGAAGTCACATCTTATGTGGATGGGAGCAGGCAAAGAGAGAACTTGTGCAGGAAGACTCTTGTTTTTAAAACCGTCAGATCTCATGAGACCCATTCACTATCACAAGAACAGCACAGGAAAGACCCGCCCCCATGATTCAATCACCTCCTACCGGGCCCCTCCCACAACACATGGGAATTATGGGAGCTACAAGAGGAGAGTTGGGTGGGGACACAGAGCCAAACCATATCAGGTACTAAATATAATCACATGCACCTGAGGGTTGAAGGAACTAAAAGTGAGAGCAGTTAATCCCTGGCCCAAGGGGGCATAGCCAGGAAGTGTCATCAGGTTTCAAACCTAGGTTCATGCATTTACCCACTGTGGGAAACTTCTGTTTATTCCTAGTTGCTTTTGCCTACACACAAAATGAGTGGGTTACTACTAAGTTTGATCGGTAGCTACATTAGAAAATAGTAAGGCAGATTAAGAGGAAAAGATTCTCAGTCGATGCTTCCTGATGATCCAGGGACACACACAGTTAAAACTGATGGTGGAAAAACAGGTCAGGTGGGCAATCGCATGACTGTCTTGGCATAAAATTTTGTTTCAAATAAACAAATAATGACAGCATTGATATACAAACTTAAATGACAATACTTCACTTTAAACAAGACTATTAATAACCAAGAAATTGCCAATAAAACAAACAAACACAAAAGGCAGGGGAGGGAGAAAGAGACTAGAAATGGTCACACATTAAAAGAGAGATATATGAGTCATCAGCCTAATCCAGTATGTGAACATCATATGGGTCTTGATGTTATAGAATCTCCAAATTTAGGTCTGTGCACCTGATGCACAGTAAGCCAAACACTCACACTTCAGCACTCGGGAACAGAGAAAGCTTGACCAAAGCAAGAGGGAAGAAGAGACAACCTCTCAAATCTGCCCTGCCTTTGAATAAAACTGAGGACTTGTATGAGTAAGGTGGGTATATGGGAGATGAAATTCCCGCAGTGATCAAAGCTGTTTGCATCCCTCTACCCAAATTTCTGGGCACCATCAAGGAGGTCTGCATAACCTAAGGATCATGGTTCTTTAAAAAAAAACAAGTTCATCAACCTGATAGGCACTCCTGTGGACTAGGATATGAAGTTAATCAATTATTAGTGACCACCCTTTACTGAAATAATGACATGCAAACAAGTATGCATAGAGAAAGAAAAGGACAAGGGGAAAGGGAAAGTAGGTAAAACAAACATAGTATGATCTTTGTAATAGAGACTCAGTTACAGTGATTCAAACAAAACAATTCTGGGGTCAGTTATGAATGAATCAGTAAAATTTGATCATAGATTGGATGATAGACAATACCAACACATTAGTAAATTTTAGGTATAATTATTTTATCAAAATGACACTAAAAAATAACTTATCAAAAACATTAAAGGTAAGCCTAGGCTAAACACAGTGACTCACCCCTGTAATCCCAGCACTTTGGGAGGTCAAGGTAGAAAGATTGCTTGAGGTCAGGAGTTCAAGTCTGCAGTGAATAAAGATTTGCCACTGTGCTCCAGCCCTGGGCAACAGAGTGAGACCCTGTATCTAAAAAAAAAAAAAAAAAAAAAAAAAAAAAAAAAAAAAAAAGATTAAAGGTAAATCTAAATATGTCCAGTATTTCCTTCAAAATAATTTGAGAAGGGACAGAGATCAAATAAAATTGACTGTGAACTGATATCATATAATCGTTGGAGCAAGATTAGATGGGTACCCAGGTTCATTATGCTATTCTCACTCCCTTTAAATAGGCTTGACATTTTCCACAATAAAGGGTTTTTTAGAGTTTATTATAGAGCATTAGTTCTAGCACTTATCTAACCCATTGAATTGTTTTCATTCAATAAATAAGGGATGTGAACATTAACTATAAAAACAATATTTGAAATTAAAACATAAGATTAGGCCTGGCGCAGTGGCTCACACCTGTAATCCCACCACTTTGGGAGGCCGAGGCGGGTGGATCACCTGAAGTCAGGAGATCCAGACAAGCCTAACCAATATGGTGAAACCCCATCTCTACAGAAAAAAAAAAAAAAAAAAAAAAAAATTAGCCAGGTGTGGTGGCATGCGCCTGTAATCCCAGCTACTCAGGAGGCTGAGGCAGGAGAATCACATGAATTCGGAGGCGGAGGTTGCAGTGAGCCAAGATCACGCCGCTGCATTCCAGCCTGGGTGACAGAGGGAGAGCCTGTCTCAAAGTAAAATAAAATAAAATAAAATAAAATAAAATAAAATAAAAAATAAGATTAGCATATACAAGCATTTTCATCCGGATTATTTCAATAAATCATGCCCTGTAGTTTCTGTTAACCTTTCTGGGAAAGAGCTGACATCAGTCTCTACTCCTTCCCCAGACCCTATGTCCTTGGTCTCTCATTGATTTCTTTCAAGTGCCCGTGGCCAGAAAAGAGCATCCACAGAAGAAAGAGCAAGTCTAAGCGGTGCTGCTACTTGTTGATATTTTTCCTTCAAGTGAAGGACAGAATGAACTCTCAGGGTTCTGAATACAGTGACAGGTCTCCTTCACCCATGGGCATCACTCACTACCACAAATACCAATCCTTGGGTCTAGGAAATCCAGAGGACCTCAAGAAAGTCTATCATCCCCACTGAGTTTAGATTGGTTCATTTGTTATTCCTGGGAAATATGATTTCGAGGACTTTGAGTGACTCACAGGGAATGTAGAAAGGAAAATGAGGTTCTGTCCCCTTCCCAAACAGACTAGGAAATGTTCTTGGCTAGCCATTGGGAGACACTGGCTTATGGCTGGTTCCAAGCTGGAGGTAAAAATGGAAATTCCATGTCCCTAGCAACAAAAGTATAAACTAAAGTCACAAAGCACTTATATTAAATCCAATTTCAGGGACTGGTGTGTTCTTTTGTTTCAGGAATTTCTTTTTCTTTCTTTCCTTTTTCTGTTTGTTTGTTTATTAAGATAGTATCTCATTGTGTCACCCAGGCTGGAGTGCAGGGGCACAATCTCCGCTCACTGCAACCTCCGCCTCCGGGTTCAAGCATTTCCCCTGCCTCAGCCTCCCTAGTAGCTGGGATTACAGGAGCCCACCACCATGCCAGGCTAATTTTTGTATTTTCAGTAGAGACAGGGTTCCACCATGTTGGCCAAGCTGGTCTCAAACTCTGGACCTCAGGTGATCCGCCCGCCTTGGCCTCCCAAAGTGCTGGGATTACAGGCATGAGCTACCAAGCCCAGCCCATGTTTCAGAAATGTCTTCGATAGTGAAGTGCTAGGCTTGCCCTGACATCAGATGGTCACAGCAGTCTGGACCCCGCACCATGTGTCTCCTTGGATTCAAAAGTTTACTTGTGACTGGATGCAGAGGCTCACACCTGTAATCTCAGCACTTTCGGAGGCCAAGGCCAGAGGATTGCTTGAGGCCAGTAATTCAAGGTCAGCCTGGGCAACGTAGTGGGATCCCTATTTCTACAAAAAAATTAAAAATTAGCCAGGCATGGTAGTGTGCACCTATGGTCCCAGCTCCTCGGAAGGCTGAGGTGGGAGGATCTCGAGCCCAGGAGGTGGGCTGTGAGCCATAAGCTGTGATTGCACCTGTGCATTCCAGCCTGGGCAACAGACATTGTCTCAAAAAAAAAAAAAAAGTGTAGTTGTGTGTTATATATCACACATATGAATACATATGCAGCATTTTATTTCTAGACGTGGCAAACAGTGAATATGCTTACCTGTTATCTTCTTTCCCTCAAGGGAGTCCCTCACTTCTAGGAAGAAACATTTCACAGACAAGGGAAAAGAGTGTTTCAGCTTTGGCCGATTTATTCAGCCAGCTGTTCAGACATTCTTTTTAAATGATGCTTGTCATTTACCTGTACTGGTTTTGGCTTTTGGTATTCAAAACACTCCAAATGCTTGCATTCATATGCGTTTCTACTAGTTTTTAAATGTGTTTGGGGATTTCACTAAGCCTAGTGATTTAAAATTCTAAAGGTCAGGAAGTATATCACTGTGTACTTAAACAATGACCCTGCATGGTACAAAAATAAAATATTGATTATGCAAATTGACAAATGCATATTATCTATGATGCCATTGCAGAGTATTGAACTGAATTCCAGTCTGAAGAGTTCCTGTCCATTCACAAACTATTTGATGTTAGGTCAATTATTAATGTCTACTAGCCTTTTTATAAAATAAGGGATGCAGATTAAGTGACTGTTGATGATTATTCAAAATCTCAGATGCAATTACCCTAATAACCTTTCAAATCACAACTCTGATTTTCTCTGGGATAAGAATTTGATACATGATAATAAGCCTCCAAGAGGCTGCCTCAACCCTGCACTGAAATATGCTATTGATAGAGACAGAAGCCAGCCATGGGTCCCTGGCGAAAGGGTCCCCACCTCCAAGCATAAAACAGCTTGAAGGCTGAAAAACCAAACTGTTGGTCCCAGATGAAACCTGCCCTTTCCCGACTGCTTCTGAATAATGCCCACCTGTGCCCGGAGAGGACGGGGTGGAGCCTTGGGAAGTCCACAGCTTTTGCAGCAGGGAGGAGCCTGGGCTCTTCAGTTCCTGGGTGGTGACCTGGGATTCAGTCTGTGAGGCAAGAGACCTGCTGGCGGGACTCTCACTTTGCTGAGAGTTCCTCTTTCCCGTTTTCTTTTCACTCAATAAACCCTGCCCTACTCACCCTACAATGCATCCGCATGTCTAAATTTTCCTGGTCGCATGACAAGAACCCAGTTTTTTTCTACAACACTATTCCATATCTTGGGAGCTTTATCTGAAAAATGGCCATTCGCACAGGACATTCACTTCCTGAGGGTAGGTCCATCTGGGATACCAAATTGCAGATCAGTGGTTACTTAATGAACTTAGGATCGGAACATATGACACTGTGTTTCTGAAAACCTGCTTTCTTCAAATCAGGATAGCTAATTAGGCTGCAGCCATTACAGAAAGACATCAGTTTCGATACTCATCATTAATCATGAAAAATCACAGCATTCTTCCTCTTCTGTGTAATACAAGAAAATGCCTTTAACTCTCATTTTAAACTGTAGGGGAGGAAAAATAATTTTCTTTCTAACTTTTAGAGTTCTTAGTTGAGATAGACCCAGTAACAGAAGACGCATTAACAAGAGAAAAGCAAAAGGAAGTTTATTTATTTTTATTTTTTTATTATTATACTTTAAGTTCTAGGGTACATGTGTACAACGTGCAGGTTTGTTACATATGTATACATGTGTCATGTTGGTGTGCTGCACCCATTAATTTGTCATGTACATTAGGTATTTCTCCTTATGCTATCCCTCCCCACTCCCCCCACCCCATGACAGGCCCTGGTGTGTGATGTTCCCTGCCCTGTGTACAAGTGTTCTCATTGTTCAGTTCCCACCTATGAGTGAGAACCTGTGGTGTTTGGTTTTCTGTCCTTGCGGTAGTTTGTTGAGAATGATGGTTTCCAGCTTCATCCATGTCCCTACAAAGGACACAAACTCATCCTTTTTTGTGGCTGCATAATATAGCAAACAGAAGTTTAATAACATATATACCTCATGTATACTGGAAGATACCCAAAGAAATGAGCAAATCTCCAAGAGATGACTTAGAATTCAGGCTTAACTACCAGCTTCTGCTGAAACAAAGAAAGAAGGGTGTTGGGAAGGCCAGTAATGGGGAGGTGAGCAGAAAAAGCACGGTAAAGAAGAGTAAGGCTTGTTATGCAGATTTAGGTGGATGGGTCTCTAGTAATTTAATCATCTTTCCCTTCTTGGTACAGAGAGGGAGACACACTTACAAATGGAGATTTTTCTTTATAGGTGTAAGTTTCCCTTATAAAAGAGAAATTTTTGTGTTTTCAAAACTTCTCTTGTGTCTAGTGTCTAAAAATGATCAGTTCAAAGTAATCTTTATTTTGGCATACTTTGGGGTAGCACATTCTCATGTCATACACCACTCTATACAGACCGTGACCCTACAGCTATGACATTCCCTTAACTCTATTAGAAATAAATGGATAACAACTTCTCTTATACTATTTGCTTTCTCTTATCTGTAGCAGACACTTGCGGTGCCTCAACCACTTCCCTTGGCCACCAGATTTCAGCACAGCTGTGAAGGACAAGTCTGTGCAAGTAACCAGCATCCCACCTCAAGCTGTGCTGTGGCATCTCACAATCTGGACTTTCTCTGCAGTCACTCAAAGCAACGCACCCCGCCTCTTCCCTACACAGGCACACTTAGAAGTGCATGGTGCCAAAGTGTCTCTAGCAAAACCCATAATCAATGGCAGACACGAAATTAATAGATGGGTGTCCCAGTCTCCCTGTCCTTCCCTAAAACATCCCTGAGGGATTCCACAAAGTTTCTTAGCAACTCTTCAACAGAATGGAGCCCCAGTTGTCCATAGAGGTAGCTATACCTCAATAACTCCACGTTTTCCCATGCCTCTACTCTCTCACTTCTGCTTCCTAGGATTCACTCCCAAAGAAACTACCTGAGCCCACATATTTGTCTTAGGCCCTCTGCTTTCAGGGAAACTCAAATGAGGATACTCGTCTTGAAGACAACTGGAAGACATTTCAGTCTCATGGACAAGACACTAAGTTGATGTTCCCCTTAAGAGTGAGAAATAAAAATATAATCCTGAGCCCCCCAACCAGCTGAACAGAACCATCTCTTGGCGAAGGGTACCACAGAGAAACCTTGAAAACTTCGCTCCTGGCCATGATAACATGGAAGATTGAACATGCCTCGTTCACCTCCCCTGCAACCTTGCCAACAGCCATGAGGCTTTCTTTCTTAGGGGTTAAACAGAAACCAGCCCTCGGGAAAGGCTGGCTCCACCAGTGATTTCCACCAACCTTGTGACTGTCCTTCCTTTTGCAGTTTTGACAAAACGACCACTCAGCTTTCCTTCCTGACAAGAGAACATCGAACATGAAATGGCTCTGGCCAGTTTATAGAGGATGCATAGTAAGAGTTTTTGTGTTCCCTGCTTCACCTTTTCAGTCAGAGGGCTGAAAACTCCATCCTCAGATTATACTAATGCCACCATATTTTGAACATGAGGCCCATGGACAGGCATGAAGCTCAACTGTGTATGTGCATGTTTCTCCTTTCATATATTTGTGCCTTTTCCTGTAGCTGATTAAATATGTATATTCAGGTGGGGCATGGTGGCTCATGCCTATAATCCCAGCATTTTGGGAGTCTGAGACAGGAGGATCACTTGAGGCCAGAATTTCAAGACCAGCTTGGCCAACATGGCAAAACTCCATCTCTACTAAAAATACAAAAATTGTCCGGGCTTGGTGGCACACGCCTGTAACCCCAGCTACTTGAGAGGCTGAGGCATGAGAATCACTTGAACCTGGGAGGCAGAGGTTGCAGTGAGCCAAGATGGGGCCCCTGAACTCCAGCCTGGGCAACAGTGAGACTCTGTCTCAAAAACAAACAATTGGGAGGCCGAGGCAGATGGATCACCTGAGGTCAGGAATTTGAGAGCTGCCTGGCCAACGTGGTGAAACCCCATCTCTATTAAAAATGCAAAAATAAGCCAGGCATGGTGGCGGGTGCCTGTAATCCCAGCTACTCAGGAGGCTGTGGCAGGAGTATCACTTGAATCCAGGAGGCGGAGGTTGCAGTGAGCTGAGATTGTGCCACTACACTCCAGCCTGTGTGACAGAGCGAGACTCTGTCTAAACAAACAAACAAACAAAAATATATATTCAGCTACCTCATTCAGTATAAATTCCTGTCTTATTCTTCCTTCCCTCAGAGTGCCTGTTTCTGGCTTCTGGCAGGAGGCTACACTTCCTACCTTGTCAGAATGGCCACGTGAGGACTGCAATTCTTTATAAAAAACAAAGCTCACCTTTCCAAATTTATGAACCTCATCATTATTCAGTTGACAAGAGAAACATTTTACTAATCCTTCCCCCAAATTTTGGAATTACCCTGCAACATAGTGTATACATTCCCATTATGCAACCCGAAGTATTTCAGGCCTTTTAAGTGGCATCTGATTATCTGACTACCTACAGCACTATATGATTTCAATAAAATGGTCAGTGGTGAAATTGCTGAAACCTAAAACTAGAATACAAGGTGATCTTTCCACGTACCTAAGCAGAAATCTGTGGCCATATTTTCAACACAAATGCCAAAATTCTATACATGCTTTTGTTTGTACAGACTATTACAGTATATTATACAGAGTTGGGTGCAGCATTTTGGGAGGCTGAGGCGGGTGAATTACTTGAGGTCAGGAGTTCAAAACCAACCTGGCCTACATGGCGAAACCCCGTCTCTACTAAAAATACAAAAATTAGCCAGGCATGATGGTGCACGCCTATAATTCTAATTACTTGGGAGGCTGAGGCAGAAGAATCACTTGAACCTGGGAAGCAGAGGCTGCAGTGAGCCAAGATTGTGCCACTACACTCCAGTTTGGGTGACACAGCAAGATCCTGTTTCAAAAACTTTAAAATTAAAATATATATATATGTTTATTTATTTGTATATAAAATATGTATAACATATATTATGAAAAGTAAAAAGACTTTGCTAAGATTTTAAGCTGTTTCAATAGGATTTTTTGTATTAAAAATCAGTACTAATTTTCAAATGTAAGACACAAGAATTTAAATATCATAATGAGCAACTGTTTCAAGGAAAATTGAAAAGAGATAACACAGAACCTGGTGAAATTTTTACAACAAATATATTTTTAAGATTTTGAACTTTAAATTACAACCAATTAAGTAAAACCAGTTCTATTTTAATAGAAAATCATTATAAAATATGTGTTTGTTGAATTGTTTATTTTTAGAATAATGCCAATTAAATGCTTCTTCCTCTTGTCTAACCTAGAAGGTTTGTTAATGGGAGAAGAAAACTTCTTTTGTCTGCTGAAGTCAACACAGTTTTTCCAAGATGTAGAATCTGACACATTCTGAAGTTAATATTGGCTAAAAGAGTTATGATAATTGGCCTTTTTCTGATCATATTTGATTGAGTCTTCTGGAGTCACTAAATCATTGTTCTTAATTTTCATTATCTTAGAATATAAACTAGCTGACTTAGAGTCAGGGGTTCAATTCATTTTGAATAAGACTTAACACCCCCCCTTACATTAATAGACTCTTAAGGCTGTTACTGCTTAGGAAAGGTTTGGGTAATGAATAGGCATATTGTCCCTGAAGTTAAACTTGCTTTTAAAGCAAGGCAGAGACTTTTTGCAATTAAAATGTTTGAATCTTTTTGAAACATCAAATAGCTACTTAAAGGAGTAAATATATGTATATTCATTAAATTCAAAAACAGATTTCCATCTACAAAATCAGAATTCTCTCATCAGTTCTTAAGGTAATTTTATTTATTACTTTGCTTTCATTTGAATTTTTTCTTCATGAATTATCTTCCCTTTAAAGAAATGACTTTTTACAAAATACTTATAGTGCCTCACACTTGCATGGCATTTTCAAGTACTGAAATGACTTTAACTTAACATTGTTTTAACTGAGGCTGAAAAAAACTTTGTCAGACAATGATAATATCCTATTTTACTGAAGAAACTGAGGTCATGCTGCTAATAACTGGCAATATCTGCATTCAAATCCAGGCCTTCCAGCTCCAGGTTTAACAATGAGCCATTTGTCCCACAACTACTAACATTTCCAAAAAGAATTCTGTAAAAATCACCTCGAGCATTCCACAAAGTGAAATAGAAGCACAATCGTCAGCAGCGGTATTCAAAGTCAAAAAGGGAGGTCTCTCCTTCATGGAATGAACATGAGCAGGTAGTTAACCAGAGAACACCAGCTCATCTAGAAGAGTCGGTGGTCACCTCCCAGGTTTTTGGACTCTAGGAAACACAATTTCATTGAGCCTGCAAGACAACTGCAGCAAACTGACAAAAATGATAGCTTTAAAGGATTCATTTTGATCTATCCAATCATTGATCTGTAAAGTAAAAAATCTGCCTTAAGTACAACTTGACACAATAAACTGTAAAAATTCTGTGGGACCTGTTGAAGTTTATCACATTAATGGCATTCTGCATGCATTTGATAGATACGAGCAAATCTTAGAGACATGCTAATGCTCAGGAAAGAAGTGACCATTGATCAACGACATGAGATGGTAGGGCGTTAATCATGCAATCCTAACCAAATGTCCCCTGTGGTTCCACCTGAATAATCCATGACCTGCTTCTGTGTGTTAATCTTAACTTTACTATGGGGTGGGTTCTTGGATCTCAGACAGGAAAGAATTCAGTGTGAGTAGCAGAGTACAGTGAAATTAAGATAGTTTGTTAGAGACTACTCTTATTACAGAGTAGGGCGTCCTCAAAAAGCAAGAGAAGGAATGCCCTCATGTCAAACATAATGCTTGCTTATATACAGTGTTAGGACTAAGAATAATGTGCTTTATTATTATACAAAGGCTTGTGATTAGCTTGTAACAGTCTATTAGTATCGTTCTTCTCTTGTTTACCTATTGATATCAGCAAGAATTTATGGTTGTACTATAATCTTTAAAGCGAAACCTATTCCTAAACTAAGAATGCTTTTTATTCTGTTGCATAGGCTGGGGTGCAGTGGCACGATCATGGCTCGCTGCAGCCTGGATGTCCCATACT
The DNA here is from genome assembly GCF_043159975.1 of Macaca nemestrina. Taxonomy (NCBI): domain Eukaryota; kingdom Metazoa; phylum Chordata; class Mammalia; order Primates; family Cercopithecidae; genus Macaca; species Macaca nemestrina. The sequence goes on along the minus strand of NC_092128.1, from coordinate 169,138,366 downwards.
CAGGTAATCCTCCCACCTCAACCTTCTGAGTAGCTGGGACCACAGTTGTGTGCCATCACCCTTGGCTAATGTTTGTATTTTTTTGGAGAGATGGAGTTGCACTGTGTTGCCCAGTCTGGTCAAGTGATCCACCTCCCTCAGCCTCCCAAAGTGTTGGGATTATAGGTGTGCACCACCCTGCCTGGTCTGTTCTTAAGATATCTGGACGTCAGAACATTTCCTTAAGTTCTGGGTCTTATTTAGTTGGCATAATTAACTTGTTCCCTCAGTCATAAACATCTTGTGACCAGGAGTGCCTAACTTCCCGGAAGTGTAACCCAGAAGGTCTCACTTCATTCAGCCTTTATTCAAGAGGGAGTCACTCTGGTTTGGATGCCAATGACAGATAGATAGATAGAGAGAGAGATAGAGAGATAGGTAGATAGATAGATAGATAGATAGATAGATAGATAGATAGATAGATAGATAGACAGACAGACAGACAGACAGACAGACAGACAGATGATAGATAGATAACAGGAAATTTATTAGGGGAATTGGCTCACATGATCATGGAAGCTAAGAAGTCCCACCATAGGGTGTCTGCAAGCTGGAGAATCAGGAGAGCTGGCAGCACCGGTCAGCCCAAGTCAGAAAGCCTCAGAACCAAAGAAGCTGATGGTGTAACTCTCAGTCTGAGGCTTACAGCCTGATTACACAGGGGGCTGCTTCTTGTATGAGTCCTGGAGCCCAAATGCTGGAAAATCTGGGATTCTGATGTCCTAGGCCAGGAGAAGAGGGTGTTCCAGCTCCAGAAGAGAGAGAAATCAAATTCACGTTTTGTCTGCCTTTTTGTTCTATCTGGGCCCCCAGCTGATTGGATGGTGCTCACCCGTGTTGAGGGTGGATCCTCCCCACTTAGTCTATCTACTGACATACCAATCTCCTGTAGTGTGCCGCACCCAGACATAATGCCTTACCAGTTATGTAGGTATCCATTAATCCAGTCAAGTTGACACCTAAAATAAACCATCACACTATGCTTCTGTCTTACTAGCAGTTATATTTTGAGGAAATGGATCCCTATCCTTCATATAAAATGTATGGTACTCTGACTTAGTAAAGCAACAAATGACTTAAAATAACTTAACACCTGTGGAAAATATTTAAAAGTATTAACGTTGATGTTACAGTAAGGTAGCATCACAAAGTCCAGGACTATTTCTCAGTAGCAAAGAAATAAAAAGGCACCATAAAAAGGCCGGGTACAGTGGCTCACACCTGTAATCCCAGCACTTTGGGAGGCCGAGGCAGGCGCATCACGAGGTCAGGAGATCAAGATCATCCTGGCTAACATGGTGAAACCCCGTCTCTACTAAAATACAAAAAATTAGCCGGGTGTGTTGGCAGGCACCTGCAGTCCGTCCCAGTTACTCAGGAGGCTGAGGCTAGAGAATGGTGTGAACCTGGAAGGCGGAGCTTGCAGTAAGCCAAGATCGTGCAACTGCACTCCTGCCTGGGCAACAGAGCGAGACTCCATCTCAAAAAAGAAAGAAAAGAAAGAAAGCATCTTCATGCAGGGATGCCTGGCATAGGCCAGCAGAGCCCAAGCAGAATGAGACAGCACCCATGGAGGGTGGAGAGCAGAGTGGCAATGGAAGCTTAGCCACATACTGTGGACTGTTGGAGGGAAACAGGTGTGATAAAATAAACAAATATATTCAGTATAATTGGTGAACCAGGTTTCTCACTGTCAGAGAAGAAAGCTACAGATACTGAAATGAAAGAAAAATAGAATGAATTCAGTGGTGTTGAAATGGAAGGAATTGGTATGAATTTATAAATTTATATAAATGTAGACATATGAGTAACAGATACATGGATGCATGTCTGCATATTATTATATATTCCTTAGTTTTTGTCCTCTGAAACAGTCTGGAGGCAGTGACACCACAAGAGTAATGAGTACCTTTAGCACCCAAATCTTGGCTTCTAAATACTATTCTCATTAAAAAGAAACAGGACCCTTTAGCAAAATGACCAATTCCTGGATGGGAAAGAAAAAATACAAAATGAGCCTAGAATATTTTCTGTACCGGAAAGTCAGGAAATACTTAAAGAATAGTAGAGAAATGTCAAAAGATAACAAAAGCAATCAAAGTGGCTCCCACAGCAACAATTTGAACATTAAAATAAATAATCATAGTAGTGGATTTTAGTCCATTAAATAAGTAGACCACAAATCTATAAAGGTATAAAGAAAGCGGCCAGGTGTAGTGGCTCATGCCTGTAATCCCAGCACTTTGGGAGGCCAAGGCAGGTGGATCACCTGAGGTCAGGAGCTCGTGACCAGCCTGGCCAACATGGTGAAATCCTGTCTCTACTAAAAGTACAAAAATTAGCTGGGTATGGTGGTGGGTGCCTGTAATCCCAGTTACTCGGAAGGCTGAGACATGAGAATCACTTGAACCCAGGAGGCAGAGGTTGCAGTGAGCCATGATCATGCCATTGCACTCCAGCCTGGGCGACAAGAGTGAAACTCCGTCTCAAAAAAAAAAAAAAAAAAAAGAAGAAGAAGAAGAAGGAGAGAAAGAAAATATATAAAGAAAGAAATGAATAACATGAAAGTTTGAAGAGGAATGAAATTTCTGCAGAGTTTTAAAGTACTTCACCATGCAATACTTATTATTTCTTAAAGAGGAAAGAATAAACTACTGTGAAGAAACCTGGCAATCACCACCTTAACCCAGTTATCACAGAGACACCATCAGTAATTGAACAAGTCACAGTTGTGTACCACAGACAGCATGCAATGAGGGAGCAGCATTATTTCTGTGATATCCCTGCCAAAGATGCATGGATTTAATCATGAGACAAAATCAGCCAAATCCATATTGAGAGATAGTCCACAAAATACCTAGCCCATGAGTTTCAGAATTGTCAAATTTATGAAATTCAAGAAAAAATTTAAACTTTCCAAAGCCTACAAATGCTTAAGAGACAGGGCAGTAAAATGCAGCCCATGATTCTAAACTGGATCCTCTTTCTACACAGGACATAATTGGGCCAACTGGCAAGCTTGATGTTAATAATATCAAGGTTAATTTCCTGATTTCAATGGTTGTATTTTGTAGTATGATAGTGTCTTCATTTGTAATCTACCAAGGCATTCTGGGGTCGTAAGGCATCGTGTTGGCAATTTGCTTTCAAATGGATGAGGAGAGGGAGCAAAAATTCTTTGTACTTTTCTTCTGACTTTCTTGCTATTTTATTCTTGTTTCAAAAAATGTCAAGCTTGATGAACTGTTATAAATATTTGGTATATATAATTAAATGTATAAGTGTATGACATTAAATTTTCATAAACTAAAATGAATATATATAACCTGTAAGAGTTGCACTCCATACTTTAAATGATGTTCTTATTGTAAACCCTATACAGAGTGTAGATTAAAACAAACTGATTAATTTATCATATGATATAAATAAATCAAATGGAGAGTAAACGAAAAAATTAAATTGGACTCAGCTACTATCCATCCCCCAATATACATTCAAGCAGAAGTAGAATTAAGAGAAATCATTCAATAAACTACAGTTCTATTTAGCTTCATAGAAGAGCAAAATGACATCTGTTAAGCTCCTTGTTTTGCCCTCTCTGGGCATTTCCATACAAATTTGACTATGAAACAAGCTGGTCTCACATCAAATTAAAAGGAAGAAGGAAATGCTTTTATGCCTGAAAACAATACAACCCCTTTTCTTTCCTTTGTACAATGTGATTTAAACATGTATACACATTTTTTTTAAAGACTTGATTTAATAATTAAATTTTACTGGTAGCATTTGTTTCATTACACCAGTAAGTGATAACTGGTAAAAAATAAAGTTGCAGATTGTCATTCCGGCTTGCCAAGGTTGAAATAGATGTTCTAGATTGGTGTTTCCTCCCCCAAATCTTCCTGATTATACTAATGTTATTTCAGCCCATATGTAATTACAATTCACCATTTTTTCAATTGCTTTTTCTTAAGCAATTACAATTAACTGGCACCACGTCCTGTTTATAAGAGGCAATGTCACGCAGTGAAAAGAAGACTCAACAAGAGGAGTCAGCTCGGCCACTGTCTAATGGTGACTTTGGATGAAAACTTAACCTCAGTATGTCTCCATTTCTGCCTATATAAATTACAGTACCAAGCAAGACAATTTCTAATGTTCCATTGAATTAGTCTTATGTCCTCATTTGCATTCAAACTATTGTCTTAATTAAATTGCAATGACCAACTTTAATTTCCTTTTACTTTTTTTTTTTTGAGATGGAGTCTTGCTCTGTCGCCCAGGCTGGAGTGCAGTGGCCGGATCTCAGCTCACTGCAAGCTCCGCCTCCCAGATTTAGGCCATCCTCCTGCCTCAGCCTCCCGAGTAGCTGGGACTACAGGCGCCCGCCACCACGCCCAGCTAGTTTTTTTGTATTTTTTAGTAGAGACGGGGTTTCACCATGTTAGCCAGGATGGTCTCGATCTCCTGACCTCGTGATCCGCCCAGGTCGGCCTCCCAAAGTGCTGGGATTACAGGCTTGAGGCACCGTGCCCGGCCTCCTTTTACTTTTTTATAGTGCCTAGTTTTTCGTTGTTTCTTTGCTTTTCATATGGCCTCATAACTTGTCAACAAGCTCAGTAACTTGTCTTAAATTTGTAGAAGTTTTCTATAAAATAGTACAATTTATCCACTATAAGCAAACATGTTATTTCTGTGTTGTTTCAATTCATGCTTCCAATTTTGAACCTGCTTTTAAAAAAAAGCATTTTTAGTGAGCTAAAAGCCTGCTATATGTCAACCATCACTGTGTTTGTCTTCTGATATGCACACCTGAGGACCAATTCTAGTAGTATAAATTATACTAAAAATCCAGGCTATTTATAGGATACCAGTGAACCAGTAAATATAAAAATGTATGTACTACAGAGGCAGTGATAGAATCCATAAAATGTAGAATTTCTATAAAATATACATTTGCTAATTCAGGATACTCCTAGGTTATTTTGCTTATTAAGGCTTTTCTTAGAAATTAACAATAAAGATGTAAATATCAATTTAGAAAAAATGAGCAACGAATTTGGTTATAATTGTTTAAAAGTTTAATGTTTCTTGGTATAGATAATTTAATTATATATATATTAATTAAATGTGTAACTTAATTTATGCCCATTGTTTCATTATGTGAATTATTTGCAGAATGTAGGCTTTTAACAATGTGGTAAGATGGATGGAGGTTGCTAGGTAATATAATTCATTCCTCAGAAGTTAACTTACTCAGGTATGAAATGTTGAAAAGAAGAACCTTTTGGTAACATCAGATAAAATATTACTATTTTAGTTGGTATTTACTCTTTTATAAAATGTCTACTTAATACAAATGAATTTTTAAAAATTCAACATCCCATAAATTCCAAGGGTCTCTATAGGCATTAAACTGACACCAGCACAAACACACTGGTCAAGTTTCTTTTTCTTTTTCTTTCTTTCTTTTTTTTTTTTTTTTTTTTTTTTTTTTTTGAGGCAGGGTCTCACTCTCTTACCCAGGCTGGAAGGCAATGGTGCCATCTCAGCTCACTGCAGCCTCAACCTCCCAGGCTCAAGCAATCCTTCTATTTCAGCCTCCTGAATAGCTGGGACCACAGGTGTGCACCACCACCCCTGACTAATTTTTTTTATTTTTTCAGTGACAGGATTTCACCATGTTGCCCAGGCTGGTCTTGAACGCCTGGGCTCAAGTAGTCCACCTGCCTCGGCTTCCCAAAGTGCTAGGATTACAAGCATGTGCCACCTCGCCTGGCCTAAATTTTCAATGATAAAGATAATTCATATAGTCAGGGACAGCAGTGGGCATCTGTAGTCCCAGCTACTTGGGAGGCTGAGGCGGGAGGGTCACATGAGCCTAGAATTTTGAGGCCATCCTGGGAAACATTGTGAGGCTCCATCTCTAATATGAATAAATAAATAAATAAATAGTTTCCACAAGTTAAGACACAGAAGTATGAGAGTTCTTCTCGGATGGTGTAGTTTTATAAAAAGGAAAACACTACAAAATACCCAACATAAATAATTTTTAAGTACTTGGAAAATTTATTCCTATCAATTCAACTCAGATTAGAGTCAAAATATTCATCAGAATGTAATAAGCCATATTAGCAAATAATAAGCTCCTATTCTCTAGGAGATAACATTCAAGCTACTTATCCAGAATTCTAATTGTTCTATGCAGCAAAATTACATGTACAAATAATATATTTAATTTACTAAAATAAAATCCTCAAAGTTACAAGAAATCAGATACAATAAAAAGATATTCGCAATTTCTAGTCGCTATGGTTATTGGATGGGTTAGAGATTAACAAGAGGAAATATATCAAGATAGTGAACGCTATAATGTATAACAGAAGATCGTTTAATCTCTCCATGGGGGAGTTCTTGTTCCCCAGAATCTCAAAGAATTTTACACCTTGGATACTAATATTCACCAAAGTACTCTCAGGGGCATAAGTAACATTTTCATTTTTCAGGGGAAAAAAATAAGATACAGAATATTTAATGAAGAATATTCACACATTAATTTTCCAGAACTATAGGCTTGTGGGGTTTTTTCCCTGGGAGAAAGAAGAGATCCCTTTTTCCCTGTGCCAGTTCTGGAATATGAATTAACTGAAGAGTTTAAGGCAATGGGAAAGGGCTTGGATATTTTTAAATATTTGAAATATCTAGGAAACCACACAAATGTAGACACAGCCTATAAACTCCCAGACATGATTAGTAAAAAGCATGGAACGAGAAATGACACAATCCTGCATACTTGGCTTGGGAGCTCTCCTGCCTCTTCGTATCTGTAACTGCAGCAACAACCACAGGACCCAGCACGTAAGAGGAGCTCTCTAAATATTGGTTGAATCAATAAATTAATGAATCTTAATCTCAACTGTACAGTCTTTTCATTTGAAAAATCAGAAAAGAACTTCCTGTCCAGTGTCTGACTCAGTGCCTGGTGTTTAGCTTTATGCTCCTCCTCAAGCTTTGTACTTCTCTGGATTTTCCTAAACTCCTCTGCCCCAACTGGCCACATGAGCATAACATGACTGAGAAGAAGTACATTTCACCTTTCCATCATTTAGGGTGGAATGTGATTGTTTAATTGTCCTTGCCCTTTGGGAACCCAATTTAAAACATTTGTAATCTTTGTCCTCTCCAAACAACATATTTTAGTTCACACTTAACAAAATGTGCTAAAGATTCTATTTATGAATGATTCATAATGCTAATGAATTCATCAATCCCATTATCGCACATCATTCTATAAATGTCAAACAGGATGTAGCTGACAAGTTCATTGCCATTAAATATAAGGGCATAGATGCACACATTTGCCCTTGATGAGGGTCATCCATGGCCAACCTTTGACTTTTTATGTTTCTGCTATTTGAATGTCAATAATTGTATATAATTTTCACATTATTCTGTGACTACATGTCAAAATTTCCAAACATCTATCATATTTTTATATAATTAAATGTGTATCCTTTACTACTTTGTAAATGAGTGCCCTCTATTTGAAAGCGGTTAAATCCTTTTATTTTAACATTTTTTAATCTTTACTGTCATTTGGGACTAGTGGATGCTTTCACAGAGTCCTGGAGGCAGAACCTGAGATAGAGGTTCTAATGCAAGTGGTTTATTGAGGGAATGTTTAGGAAGAAATTAGCAAGAAGGTGAGGGAAGCAGAAAAGGGCAGGAGGAGAAGCAAATGCAAGTTATGGTTACGGTGGAAGTCTGGCCTCAGCCTGAGGTCCTAAGAAGTTTTCTGTTTTTTTTTTTTTGAGACGGAGTCTCGCTCTGTCCCCCAGGTTGGAGTGCAGTGGCCGGATCTCAGCTCACTGCAAGCTCCGCCTCCCAGGTTTACGCCATTCTCCTGCATCAGCCTCCCGAGTAGCTGGGACTACAGGTACCCGCCACCTCGCCCGGCTAGTTTTTTTTGTTTTTGTTTTTTTTGTATTTTTTAGTAGAGACGGGGTTTCACCGTGTTAGCCAGGATGGTCTCGATCTCCTGACCTCGTGATCCACCCGCCTCGGCCTCCCAAAGTGCTGGGATTACAGGCTTGAGCCACCGCGCCTGGCCTAGAGGTCATAAGAAGTTTAGGAACAAGAATGACACCAGGAAAATTGTCCCAACTTAAGGCAAAAAAGCAGGATTTCACACCAATCAATTAACTGGGTGTGTGCTGCCCATGGTTGGGGTGGATACACACCACCCAAGGCAACTTACAGTGAGGCAGCCCAAGTCTACGGAGGACAATTCTCCATCCAGTGGGGTAGTTGTGGGCTTTTCGCAGCCAACACTCAGAACACAGGAAGGTGGGTGCACAGGCCTACTAGTAGGGTTGTTTTCTGACGTTTTATTTTACCAAAAGAAAAACAGAACTCTCTATGGATTGGTGGTCTAGTTTTATTGTCTTAGTAATATATGTATTCATCATTTTTTAAATACGTAAACATATTACTTAAAACAATAAAACTGTAGTAATTTGGTAACCCATGACTGGAGAAGTAAAGAATTATGATGCAGATGAAAACAGAATACAGTTGGCCCTTGAACAGCATGGGTTTGAACAGCACAGATCACTTATAGGGGATTTTTCTCAAGAAAAGTTACACCAAGTGTGCTTGCCTCTCCTGACTTCCCTTCTACCTCCTCCATTTCTTCTGTCTCTGCCACCCCTGAGACAGCAAGACCAACGTCTCCTTCTCCTCTTCTTCATCAGCCTATACAACCTGCAGATGATGAGCATGAAGACTTTGGTGATCCATTTCCATTTAATGAACAGTAAATATATTTTCTTTCTTATGATTTTCTTAATAACATTTTCTTTTCATTAGCATAATTTATTGCAAGAATACAGTATATAATACGTATAGCATGCAAAATATGTGTTAACTCTTCATGCTATTGGTAAGGCTTCCAGTTAAGTCAGCTATTAGTAGTTAAGATTTGGGGGAGTCAAAAGTTATATGCAAAGTCTCAGCACCTCTAACCCCCCCCATTGTTCAAGGGTCAACTGTACTTAACCAACGCTCGTAATAAAAACTTAAATTCCAAACACAGCCTTATCCTATGAATTCAATTTGGGAAATGGCATTCCATCAATGATAGCCACTGTGCAAATTTTAGTAGATATTACAACTTTCAAATTTTTATGTCACAAATAGTGATAATTTAGGCAACCTCTGTACCACATAAGTCAACAGTAGATATACCAGCACAGGTCAGTTTCACTCCCCTTCATTAATGGCTATGGACTGGTGTTAGCATACGCCTTTCTCAGGGAGCATTGCGATGGAGAATCCACTGCTGTATGATCTTAGAGCAATTTTGGAACATAGACTTTCAGTTACTTAATTTAAACCTGTGCTTTGATATCATAGTGAGCTTCTGTCTTTACTTTCTGTGCCCCTTACATTTAAGGTCTTACAGATCCCACCATGCCTTGTTCCCTGCTCATTTCCATGTTCTTGTTGCTCTTTCATGGGGATGACTGTTAAAGAACCAAGACAACCTTGCAGGTGAATCAAATGGATGCAAGAATCGGAAATGCCCTGTCTCTTTGCTCCTTGTGCTTACATACGTTTATGACTGAGTCCACTATTTAGGAATAGTTGTGTGTAGGCATCAAAGCAACCTCTTGGTCTTCCTTACGGCTCTATGTGAAATTGTAAATGAGAGCAAAGGCTCTGGAGGCTGGCATATGTTGGCTGGCATTTGCCCAACTTAAAGGGTTGCTGTGGTACTGGGAGTATCGTGCTCCTTCAATTTGCTTGTGTATGGCTGCCATGAGGTAGAGGCAGTAAACGCAGATCAAAGATAAAGATGTACAGCCTTCAGATAGGAAGAGAGGAACCCATGACTACTGTTGGTGTACATCTCAGAATAAAACGTGATGTGGCTCCCGATGGAGCATCCTCTAAGATCTTAAAGACCTGGAAACAGCCAAATGTTACAGAAGTTCATAGTAACCATATGATCTGTGAAGAAATTGGTACTATTGGATGGCTGGATGGGCTCAGAACGTTATGAACAATCCACGATCTTCAGAGACACACCAAATGTTCCAAAACAACTATTACAGGAGAATTTACGGTTAGATAGAAGGTGTGCCCTTTCCATGAGTCATGAAGGGTGTTGTTGGGGAAGGATAAGTGCAGACTTGAGCTTGGGGTTTGGGAAATGTTTTCTCCAGGTCATGGCATGAGTGGCATAGCATCCTTGAGGCATCAGTTGCCAGCCAGTTAGAAAGTCCTTCATTTCTTAAAGGGTTTTTTAACTTTAACCTGTTTAATCTAGAGTCTAATCTATAACACATCTCCTCTATATCATTTTATCTGCACAAGACTTGGCTACGTATAGGACAATATTAGAAAGTTCTTAGGCCGGGTGTGGTGGCTCATGCCTGTAATCCCAGCACCCCAGCACTTTGGTAGGACAAGGCGGGCAGATCATGAGGTCAGGAGATCGAGACCATCCTGGCTAACACGATGAAACCCCGTTTCCACTAAAAATATAAAAAATCAGCCGGGTGTGGTGGTGGGCGCCTGTAGTCCCAGCTACTTGGGAGGCTGAGGCAGGAGAATCGCTTGAACCTGGGAGGCGGAGCTTGCAGTGAGCCGAAATCGCGCCACTGCACTCTAGCCTGGGGGACAGCCTGGGCGAGACTCTGTCTCAAAAAAAAAAAAAAAAGAAAGAAAGAAACAAAGTTCTTTAGAACTTAATTTTTCTTTTTTCAGCAATTCATGTGTCACTTTAGAAAGGAGATAATTCATGACATTTTATTCCCACGCAGCATTTGATGACAAATGAGGCACAGAGATGTTAATGGCTTGTCTGATGTCACACAGCTATCTGGGGGACAGTTATAAATCATTGCATAATCCCATTGGTGAGCCGTATATTAAGCAATTATATCTCTCCTTCTTTGAAGATTCTTTATCCCAGAAGCCCTTATGATCCAGCAACACTGGACTACTTGTACTGCGCTTATTTCTCACATAAGCTATGTCTTAGTTTACACTTTTCTCCATGCCTGGAAAGCCTCCTTGCCCCACCCCAGCCCCTGTATACCTCCACTTCCTACTCATGTCTACTTGTCAGGTAGCATCGTTCAGTTACTCCAAGATGAGTTGGGAGCATCTCATCAATACCATATTGTATTAACCAAGTTGTTATAATACAATAACCAGCTTGTTCACATTTTATTCTTAGATGTATGCCAGTAGTGCCCATGAGTTCCTCTCTTCATTTTTAAAAGTTGTACATCTGCACCGGGTGTGGAGGCTCATGCCTGCAATCCCAGCGCTTTGGGAGGTCAAAGTGGAAGGATCGCTTGAGGCCAGGAGTTTATGACCAGCCTGAGCAACACAGCAAGGCCCTGTCTCTAAAAAATTAAAATTAAAATTAAAAAATTTGCCAGCCATGATGGTGTGCACCTGTTGTCCCAGTTGTCTGGGAGGCTGAGGCAAGATGATCTCTTCAGCCCAGGAGTTCAAGGCTGCAGTGAGCTAGGATCGTGCCACAGCACTCCAGCCTGGACTACAGAGTGAAATCCTGTCTCAAAACAACAGCGACAACAACAAAGAAAGTCATACATCTTTATTTTTATTTTTAAATTTTATTTATTTATTTATTTTGAGACAGAGTCTCCCTCTATCACCCAGGCTGGAGTGCAGTGGTGCGATCTCGGCTCATTACAACCCCTGCCTCCCAGGTTCAAGCGATTCTCCTGTCTTAGCCGCCCAAGTAGCTGGGATTACAGGCATGCACTACCACGCCTGGCTAATTTTTGTATTTTCAGTAGAGACAGGGTTTCACTATGTTGACAGGCTGGTCTCGAACTCCTGACCTCAAGTGATCTGCCCGCCTCGGCCTCCCAAAGCGTTGGGATTACAGGCATGAGCCACCGTGCCCCCGGCCCTACATCTTTATTTTTGATCCACATTTACAGCCTCTAGCTAAAGGCAGACGTACACAAGCAAATAGAAAAAGTATGATACTCAAAGTATCAAAGCAACCCTATAAGTTGGGCATACCAGATGTTCCCATAAGGTAGCCTACAATTATGCCTGTTGTGAATAAAAGTTGTCACTAGTGTCAGGCTCCATCTTGACCCGGGAGAGATGTGCCTAGCAAAGCGGTCCAGTGCCTAGAATAGTAGACGGTATGTAGTAGGTGCTCAGTCATTATTAACTTAGGATTCTTACAGGAAAGTTTTTAGGGGGATAAGGGTAGAGTCCTTAACTCTTGATCTTCCCTGTAACAGGAAAACCAAGAGAAGGCTGAAACCCAGCAATTCTACTCCTAGGCACATACTCAAGGGAATTTATTTCTTTATTTATTTATTGGCATGGAGTCTCGCTCTGTCGCCCAGGCTGGAGTGCAGTGGTGCGATCTCGGTTCACTGCAAGCTCTGCCTCCCGGGTTCACGCCATTCTCCTGCCTCAGCCTCCTGAGTAGCTGGGACTACAGGCGCCCGCCACCGCGCCCAGCTAATTGTTTGTATTTTTAGTAGAGACAGGGTTGCACTGTGTTAGCCAGGATGGTCTCGATCTCCTGACCTCGTGATCCACCCACCTCGGCCTCCCAAAGTGCTGGGATTACAGGTGTGGGCCACCGTGCCCAGCCAAAATTTTTTATTTTTAATGCCCACACAAATACTTATGCACTTTCTTTTATTTTTATTTTTGAGACAGAGTCTTGCTGTGTCACCCAGGCTGGAGTGCAGTGGCGCCATCTCGGCTCACTGCAAGCTCCACCTCCCGGGTTCACGCCATTCTCCTGCCTCAGCCTCCCGAGTAGCTGGGACTACAGGCTCCAGCCACCACTCCCGGCTAATTTTTTTGTATTTTTAGTAGAGACGGGGTTTCACCATGTTAGCCAGGATGGTCTCAATCTCCTGACCTCGTGATCTGCCTGCCTCGGCCTCCCTTAGTGCTGGGATTACAGGCCGGAGCCACCACGCCCAGCTAATTTTTTGTATTTTTAGTAGAGACGGGGTTTCACCGTGTTAGCCAGGATAGTCTCCATCTTCTGACCTCATGATCCTCTGGCATCGTCCTCCCGAAGTGCTGGGATTACAGGCCTGAGCCACCGTACCCGGCCTTATGCACATATGTTTACAGCAACAACATTCATAATGGCTAAAAGGTGGAGACAACCCAAATGTCCATCGACTGATGAATAGACAAACGAAATAAGGTATACCATCCAATGGAATAGTATTTGGTCACAAGAGAAATGAAGTACTGATACGTGATACAACATGGATGAACTTTGAAGACATTATGTTAAGTGAAAGAAACCAGTCACAAAAGACCACATAATGTATGATTCCATTTATATAAAATACCCAGAACGAGAAAATCTACAGAGAAAGCATGTAGATTAGTGGTTGCCTAGGGCTGGGGGAGGGAGAAGCAGAGCAGTTTCTTTTTGAAGTGATGAAAATGCCCTCAAATTGCCTATGGTGATGGTGGCACTCCTCTGTGAATACACTAAAAACTATTAAATTGCACAATTTAAATGAGTGAATTGTATGGTATGTGAATTATAGCTCAATAAGATGATGAGAAAGAGAGTGGAGGCTGAAATATGTCAGACTAAAGGCCACCCATCAGAATCCTCCCAATACTTTAACAAGAATCATGGCAAGCTTTTGCTAAAGATGTCCCAGCCTGGCTCTCACTTTTCCTTTGTCTATTTCTAAGGCCCCGACCAGAATTCACTTAAGTACGACTCAGACTGTTTTAGCCAACTATCACATTGTGTTCTCTTCTGTTTTGTTGTGTATAGTAACCAGCTAAATCGCATGAAAAATCCTTGTCTAAATTGAGTCCATAGTCTCAATACCCAACTAGCATTCATTGAATGCCCATTGGTGCCAAGCCCTTCACAGATGTCATCCCTAAGCCTCATAATAGCCCCAGGAGCCTCATAAGAACCCCAGTGAGTACGTTGCATTACCGTCATTTCGTAGAGGAGGAGAGAGACTAAGCTTAGCTAATAGGCATGATGTCACCATGTGGGAAATGATGGACCCAGGTTTAACATGGATGTGCCTGATTCACAAAATCTGTGCTCTATTGACAAATTATGTATTCAAAGTCTAGCACAGAAATGCATAAAACCCGAACAAGAGAGGGAATAGAGTGTAGACCATCTGATAAAGATAATCTGATTCAGTGTTCCAACGTAGAGCCGTGATGTGAGAATCCTGTTTTAAAATCCTGTCCTAATGGCCTGGACACTGACAAAGAGTTCGCCTGGGTCTGGGGCTACCAAAGCTGCCTGTTTGAAGAGGGAGCTTTTAAATGTTTTTCCAGCTGAGCAAGCAAAAGAGCATACTCCCAGGTCAGTTTCTTTTGAAAAAGAACTACACTCTCATTCCTTAACTCCAGTTATCAGTTTTACTCTACCACCACTTGGTGTCATCTATGAAGCCATGTCTATTTGCCTGTGGTAAAATATCAGATTGCTTCTTTCCCACTCTGAGCAACAGGACGTAGACAGAGAAGGCATCTACACAAACTTTTTTTTTCCCCAGTTGACTTCCTGATTTTCTCCTGCGAGCATGTCTGAGGGCACTCTTCTCTGTTGCTTCTCTCTCCATAACATCCTTTCCTTCATCTTTGTTGGTGCCCTTTTATCTAGACACTGCCCTCCAACCACCCCCTCTTTGGCAACTTAGTTTCGAGTCATTTCCACGGTAGAGTGGCCAATCCCTTGTCACGTGATCCTCCACAAAGAATACAAGCCCTTTCTTGCTTACAATAATCTGGAATCCTAATATCAGGTCTAATAAATCAAATCCAGCTTTGCTACCACTTACATGGCAAGTGGTTGCTGGCTTTCCCATCGTCCTTTCTCCCCCAGAGTGAGTAACTTCAACTGTCAGAAAATAAGAAAAGATCACCTCCACACAGATGAAAGCAAGGAGGCAGACTGGAGTGTTAAAAGACTGGCACGAGAATACACAGAAAAAAGAAACAGACACCTCTGGAAGCTGATGCTCACACAGGTTCACCAGGAAATTCATGCCAGACCAATCTCTATTAGATAAGTGTGGCCGACATGGAATTTTCGGACTTTAGCAGAGCATAGGACTAAGACTTTCATGACACTTTTCTGGAAAAGCTATATTGGGTTAAATAAGAACATATTTCTATATAATCACATACAGCTACCTTAAGATTGAATATATTATAGTACGTTTGTATTCTGAAAGGAATGTTCTGTAGAAATCATCCAACTTTTGCAACCTCATCACCACCACCTAGACCTGCATAGTCCACCGCACATATGGTTATTGAGCACTTGAAATGTGTCAGCTCTGAACTGGGATGTGCTTGAAGTGTAAAATGCACACCAAACTTGGAAGACTAACTATAAAAAAATAAGGATGTCAAATATCTCAGTAATCTTTATACTGATTTTATGTTGAAATAATATTTGGGGCTAGGTGTGGTGGCTCATTCGTGTAGTCCCAACACTTTGGGAGGCTGAGGTGGGAGGACTGCTTGAGGCCAGGAGTTTGAGACCAGCCTGGTCCACATAGCAAGACCCTGTCTCTATTATTTTTTTTTAAGAAATTTGCAAAAACAACAACAACAAAAGAAATAATATTTTTATACATTGGATAACAAAACATACTATTAAACTAAGTTTATTTGTTTCTTTTCTAGTAAGGTCAATAAAAGATTTAAAATTATCTGTATGGTTTTTACTACATTTATGTTGATTGTGCTGATTTAGACCAGCAGGGCAGATCGCCATGTGCCCTCTACCCAGTTTGTATTTGTCACCCAAGAAGCCCTAAATTCCCAGCCCATCTCTCATCACTCATCAGCCTTGAACACTTCTCAATCTGATCCCGTCCCCCATCCCTGCACAAACCCCAAGTGCCTTTCTTTGCACCTGTGGAACCCATGTCCATCAGTAACACAGTTCCCCATCCTTCATCTCTTCTCCGCCCATTTCCTCCACATTCTTACTCTAACTCAGTGGTTCTTAAACACATATCTGGCCTGTAATCCCAGCACTTTGGGAGGTCGAGGCGGGTGGATCATTTGAGGTCAGGAGTTCAAGACCAGCCTGGCCAACACTGTGAAACCCCATCTCTACTAAAAATACCAAAAAAAAAAAAAAAAAAAAAAAACTAGCCAGGTAGTAGTGGCATGCGCCTGTAATCCCAGCCACTTGGGAGACTGAGGCAGGAAAATTGCTCGAGCCTGGAAGGCAGAGGTTGTGGTGAGCCAAGATGGCGTCACTGCACTACAGTCTGAGCAACAGAGTGAAGCCCTGTCTCAAAAAAAAAAAAAAAAAGAAAAAAATCTGTGTTAGAATCACCTTGGGAGCTTTAAATGAGTGTTTGTTGCTCAGGCCCCATTTTCAGAATGTTCAATCAGATCCTTTGGCTACAAGGATGAGGCTTCTGATTTTTTTTTTTTTTTTTTTTTAAATAACTCACCCAGGTGATTCTAACATGCAGCTGGGACAGAGAACCACTCATTGGACGAGCCCCAGCTTTCTGTCTACTCTAACAGTGCATTCATGCCAGTGAACGTAAGTTGGAAAAAACTCCACAGCATGCTGACTGGTCTCCCTAAATTAGAGATCACTAACCTAAAGTGGATATTTTAAAAATTATTTTTAGAGACAGGGGCTGGCTCTGGAGTGCAGCAGTCCACCATAGCTCACTGCAACCTCAAATTCCTGGGTTCCAGGGCTCCTCTGGCCTCAGCCCCCCAGGTAGGTAGCACTACAGGTGAGCACCACAGATCTGGGTTGGCTCTGTGTCCCCACCCAAATCTCATCTTGCAGCTTCCATAATTCACACACGTTGTGGAGGGACCCAGAGGGAGATGATTAAATTATGGGGGTGGATCTTTCCCGTGCTGTTCTCATGATAATGAGTAAGTCTCATGAGCTCTGATAGCTTAAAAATAAAAATGGGAGTTTCTCTGCACAAGCTCTCTCTTTGCCTGCTGCCATCCACGTAAGATGTGACTTGCTCCTCCTTGCCTTCCGCCAGGATTGTAAGGCCTCCCCAGGCACATGGAACTGTACGTTAATTAAACCTCTTTATTCGTAAATTGCCTGGTCTTGGGTATGTCTTTTAACAACAGCATGAAAACAGACTAATACAACCACCATACGGGACTTTTTTTTTTTGAGACGGAGTCTCGCTCTGTTGCCCAGGCTGCAGTACAGTGGCGCGATCTCAGCTTACTGCAAGCTCTGCCTCCTGGGTTCACGCCATTCTCCTGCCTCAGCGTCCTGAGTAGCTGGGATTACCACCACCACGTCCGGTTAATTTTTGTATTTTCAGTAGAGATGGGGTTTCACCATGTTAGCCAGGATGGTCTTGATCTCCTGACCTTGTGATCTGCCCGCGTCAGCCTCCCAGAGTGCTGGGATTACAGGCATGAGCCACCACACCTGGCCACACCTGACTAACTTTTAAAATTCTTTTTTGTTGAGATGGGGTCTCACTACGTTGTCCAGGATGATCTTGAACTGGCCTCAAGTGATTCCCGCACCTCAGTCTCCCAAAGTGTTGGGATTACAGGTGTGGCCAGGTGTGGTGCCTTATGCCCAGCACTTTGGGAGGCCGAGGCTGGCAGATTGCTTAAGTCTAGGAGTTTGCAACCAGTCTGGGCAACATGGTGAAACCCTGTCTCTACAAAATATACAAAAATTAGTCGGGTGTAGTGGAGTTGATATGGGAGGATCACTTGAGTCAAGGAGGTTGAGGCTGCAGTGAGCCGAGATTGCTCCACCACACTCCAGTCTGGGTTATAGCACAAGACCCTGTCTCAAAGTTTTTAAAAAAGGGATGAGAGGTGTGAGCCACTGTGCTGGCCTGAAGTGGATCTTAAAAGTTGTCCTGCAATCCTGCCGTTTTCCCCGTGTCCCCTCACTCTCTTTATCTCCTAGAGATATAGTCTGCACCTTTTCCTCAAAGCTCCAGGTACTTCTCCTGAGTAGCCTTAAGTGAGACACAGAAGAAATCAGGAAAGACTTTCCACAAGCTCCCCCCACCACATCTACTCACCTCTCTGCATAGGTGCTCATACATATGTCTGCCTTCCCTCATTTCTCAGCTCAGGCCTGCCCAGCAGATCTTTCTGTAATGACCAAAATATTATTTGTTGGTGCTGTCTAGTACTATAGTCACTAGCCATATGTGGCTATTGAACACTTGAAATATGGCTAGCACAACTTATTATTATTATTATTATTTTTGAGATGGAGTCTTGCTCTGTCATCCAGGCTGGAGTGCAGTGGCACGATCTCAGCTCACTGCAACCTCTGACTCCTGAGTTCAAGCGATTCTCCTGCCTCAGCCTCCCGAGTAGCTGGGACTACAGGCATGTGCCACCACACCCAGGTAATTTTTGTATCTTTTTTTTTTTTGAGACGGAGTCTCGCTCTGTCGCCCAGGCTGGAGTGCAGTGACTGGATCTCAGCTCACTGCAAGCTCCGCCTCCCGGGTTTGCGCCATTCTCCTGCCTCAGCCTCCCGAGTAGCTGGACTACAGGCACTCGCCACCTCGCCCGGCTAGTTTTTTGTATTTTTTAGTAGAGACGGGGTTTCACCGTGTTAGCCAGGATGGTCTCGATCTCCTGACCTCGTGATCCGCCTATCTCGGCCTCCCAGAGTGCCGGGATTACAGGCGTGAGCCACCGCACCCAGCCTAATTTTTGTATTTTTAGTAGAGATGGGGTTTTGCCATGTTGGCCAGGCTGATCTCAACCTCCTGACATCAGGTGATCTACCCACCTCGACCTTCCAAAGTACTGGGATTACAGGCATGGGCCACCTAGCACGCCCAGAAAAAATTTAGATTGTCTTCATTTTAAATTAATTTACACTTAAATAGCTACATGTGGCTTTCTATAAGGCAACATAGCTAGAGATGTTAGTGCCATCTAAGACCAACTCCTGCACTTGTATTCTGTGTGTCATTCTCTCTTACACTCTAGGACATTGCTCCAACAATTGTTCCCTCTCCTGCTTTATTCATTTTCCTTTGTTACAGAATCATTCTCCTCTGCATACAAATATATCGTCACATATTCAATTTTTTAAAAAGCCTCTTTGCTAGGTATGGCGGCTCATACCTGTAATCCAAGCACTTTGGGAGGCTGAGGCAGAAGGATCGCTTGAGCCCAGAGATTCAAGATCAGCATGGGCGATACTCCATTCCCAAGCTGGAGTGCAGTGGTGCAATCACAGCTCACTGCAACCTCAACCTCCTAGGTTCAGGTGATTCTCCCACCTCAGCCTCCCAAGTAGCTGGGACCATAGGCACACGCCACCACATCTGGCTAATTTTTGGTGTTTTTTTTCTATGTGCTTCTACAAATATATGAAACGTTTTACGAATGTGCGTGTCATCCTTGCACAGGGGCTGTGCTAAACTTCTCTGTGTTGTTCCAATTTTAGTATAGGTGCTGCTGAAGCAAGCACTAATTTTTGTATTTTTTTGTACAGATGGCGTTTCACTATGTTGCCCAGACTGGTATCAAACTCCTGGGCTCAAGCTCATAAAAAAATTAGCTGGGTGTGGTGCATGTGCCTGTAGTTCCAGCTACTCAGAAGGCTGAAATAGAAGGATCACTTGAGTGAAGGAGGTTGAGCCTGCAGTGAGCTGTGATCCCACCACTGCACTCCAACCTGGGTAAGCTCTGTCTCAAAAAATAATAATAAAATTACTTTCTCTTCGTATTTCCCTTTAGCTACCTTCAGCTTTTTGCTCCCTTCATAGCAAAAGTCCTCCAAAAGAATATTTTAATCATTGCTGACTCAAAGTTCTTTCCTCTACTCTCTCTTGAGCCCACTCAAATCATACTTCTGTCCCCACCATTCTGAACCGGCTCTTGTCAATGTCACCAGTGACTTCTCTATCACTAAATACAACGCAGTCCTTATCTTATTAAACACACAGTATCTGCAGCATTAACCCAGTAGTCATTCTGTCCTCATGAAACACATTCTCGACTTGGCTTCTTGGAAACCACCCTCTTTCGCTTCCTACTCCACTTGCTGCCCCTCCTCTGCTTGCTTCTCTGGTTCCTGCTCATCTTAACAACCTCAACATTTCCAAGTACAGTAGGGCTTAATCCCAAATCCTTTACTTGTGGGGAGTTCAGGGGGACTGGGTCTCATTCTGTGGCCCAGACAGGAGTGTAGTGGCGCCATCTCAGCTCACTGCACCCTCTGTCTCCCAGGTTCAAGCCATTCTCATGCCTCAACCTCCTGAGTAGCTGAGATTACAGCACCTGCCACCACGCCTGGCAAATTTTTCTATTTTTGGTAGAAACAGGGTTTTTCCATACTGGCCAGGCTGGTCTTGAACTCCTGGCCTCAAGTGATCCACTCACCTCAGCTTCCCAAAGTGCTGGAATTGCAGGCATGAGCCACCGTCCCCAGCTTCCAAATCCTCCTTTTTGTCCTCATTTCACCCTAAGTGATCTCACTCAGTACCATCTGTATCTTTACCCTGACCACTCCTCTGAATTCTAAATTCATACATCCAACAGCCTAGCTGGCATTTCAAACTCAAAGATGAGTAGGCATCTTAATCTTAATGTGTCCATACTGAACTCTTGGTCCTCCCCCTTAAAACCCATTGCTCCATCAGGAAGAATAGCTAATGGATGCAGGGCTTAATACCTACGTGATGGGATGATCTGTGCAGCAAACCACCATGGCACACATTTACCTATGTAACAAACCTGCACATTCTGCACATGTACTCCTTAACTTAAAAGCTGAAGAAGAAAAAAAAAAAAAAGCCCACTGCTCCGACAGTCCTTTCCATCTCGATGAATGTTAACTCCATTCTCCAAGTTGCTGTGGCCAAAAGCCTTGGGTCATCTTTGACTCCTTTCTCTCTCACACATCACAATTCCAGTTCATCAGAAAATCCTTTTGGCTCTAACTTCAGAATATATTCCAAAACTTCCCTCTCCTCACCACCGCCTTCCACCCTCATGTACATTTCTGCAACAGCCTCCTCCTGGTTTTCTTCCTTCTGTCCTTGCCTCCCCATAGACTGCTTTCAGTACAGAAGCTAGAGTGATGCTTTTAAAATATGAGCCAAATCATCACCTTCATCTGCTCAGAAACCCTCACTGGCTCCCCTTCTGCTCAAAGAACTGAAAATGGTTTTCAAGGTCTTACACTATCTGGCCCTTTTCCCCTCTGTGTTAGCTTTCTAGGGCAGCCATAATAAAGTACCACAGATTGGGTGACTTAACCAACAGAAATTTATTTTCTCACAGTTCTGGAGGCTGGAAGCCTGAGATGAAGGTGTCAACAGGATTGGCTTCTCTGGGGGCTTCTCCGCTTGGCTTATCGCTATAGATGGCTCTCTTCTCCCTGTGTCATCACATGGTCTTCCCTCTGTGCCCATCTGTGTCCTAATTTCCTCTTCTTGTGAGAAAATCAGTCATATTGGATTACGGCCCACCCTAATGACCTCATTTTAGGTCTTTAAAGACACTATGTCGAAACACAGTCATGTGCTGAGGTTCTGGGGCTTATGGCTTCAACACATGAATTCCAGGGAGACACCACTCAGCCCGTAACAACCTCCCTGACCTCACTTCCTCCCACTCTCCCACTCACGCCCTCCACTGGAGCCTCAAGGGCCACCTTGCTGTTCTCCAAACACATCAGACTTATTTCTGCCTCAGGAGCTATTCTCTATGCCCAAATCCTCTCTCCCCAGACAGTGGCAAGTCTTCCTCCTTCATTTCCTTTACATGTTTGCTCAAAGCTCACTACATCAGTGAGGCCTTTCCTGATCACTGTGAGTATTAACAGAATAGCAAGGCACCAAGCTCCTAACCATACACAAATTTTCCACCTCCCCTTGCTCTGCTTAACTTTTCTCCACAGCCTGTATTGTTATATACCACTTTGTATATTTTCTTATTCACATGCTTGTATTTTTAAAATCTCCGTCAACTTAGTAGGTGCTTATTAAATATCTGTCGAATTAGTGGATAAATAGGATACAGTCATTTGCCAAAAGGAATATATCCAAAGTTCAGCATCACAAAGGATCCAGCAACTGTAACCTATAAGGCACAGTTTAGACAACTCAGATATTTAGCTTTG
Source organism: Macaca nemestrina (assembly GCF_043159975.1). NCBI lineage: Eukaryota > Metazoa > Chordata > Mammalia > Primates > Cercopithecidae > Macaca > Macaca nemestrina. Next base: position 169,116,162 of record NC_092128.1, on the reverse strand, counting down.
AGAAAAAACAAAAGAAGCTTGAGGAAATACTGGATAAGTATTTTAACACTTCTAAAGGAGTGTCCTGTGGCCGAAAGCACAGTTTGTCTTTGCATTTGGTGTTACTCCATGGGGCAGTGTTGGGATATAAGGACGGAAATGAAGAGAAGGTAAATTTTAGCTATATGTAACAACACACAAATTCTAGTGAAATGTTGTATTTCCTGAAGCTGGCTCCTGATAATAGAAAGTAAGGAGGCAGAAACCAGATTGTCTCAAGAATATTGCAAGAGAGACACCTGCCTTGGTGGGAGGATCAAACAGTTGATTTCTGATTTGGGTTCCAACTCTAAGATTCTAGAAAGATAACCCAACTTTAGGTGAGGAAACTGTCACCACTTCATATAGTATGGCTGGTCTTAGCACCCCATTGTTTTTATGACTCAGGTCTAGCAAAGTGGCCATATCCTGGAAGCACCACAAGATGAAATGAGAAGTCAGGGGGACAAAGGCCAAGCTTTGCCAATAAATATTCAAATGACCGTATGCAAGGGACTTCATTTATCTGGCTCTCCAGTAAATCCTCAACAAATTAAAGACGTGGCCTAAATGACTACTTCATCCCTTTCAGTTGTAAACACTGTAATTCCAGATGTTTTTTCCTCAACTAACAGGAGCTGTGAAAAACAGGAGTTGTGAAAAAGAGACTTCAGACAGTCCCGGAGGCCAAACACAGTGACTCACTCCTGCAATCCCTGCACTTTGGGAGACTCGAGCCCAGGAGTTTGAGATCAGCCTGGGCAACAAAGTAAGACCCAATCTCTATGAAAAATTTGAAGGAATTAGCTGGGCATGGTGGTACCCACCTGTAGTCCCAGCTACTCAGAAGACCAAGGTAAGAGGATTGCTTGAGCCCTGGAGGTTGAGGCTGCAGTGAGCCATGATTATGCCACTGTACTCCAGCCTGAGCAACAGAGTGAGACCAGAGTGTCTCAAAAAACAAACAACAACAACAAAAACAGGCCGGGCGTGGTGGCTCAAGCCTGTAATCCCAGCACTTTGGGAGGCCGAGACGGGCGGATCACAAGGTCAGGAGATCGAGACCATCCTGGCTAACATGGTGAAACCCCGTCTCTACTAAAAATACAAAAAACTAGCCGGGCGAGGTGGCGGGCGCCTGTAGTCCCAGCTACTCGGGAGGCTGAGGCAGGAGAATGGCGTAAACCCGGGAGGCGGAGCTTGCAGTGAGCTGAGATCCGGCCACTGCACTCCAGCCTGGGCGACAGAGCGAGACTCCGTCTCAAAAAAAAAACAAAAACAAAAACAAAAACAAAAAAAAAAAACAAACAAACAAAAAAAAAAACAAAAACAGGCACAGAGTATATATTAAATGAGATGGGAAAGAAGGTATACTGGCATGTTCAGATTGAAGGAGAATCATGTTAAGTCACATCCTTCCTTCCTTACCAGAAGATTACATAAATGAGAGGAAAAACTTCTCTGGGCCAATTGTTCAACATCTTGTCTTCAAGCATGTGAAAGTGTAGAGAGCGCTGAGCTTGAAAAATCAGGATGAAACTGCTACTTAATCACAGACACCTTACAGAACTGCTTCTCACTCCCAAGGGTCCAGTAAAGCTTCAAGTTGTGCTGTGCTTCAGTTTATGGAGACTAAATCTTACACTGAATGAATATCACTGAAAACTAATTTCAAAAACAAGTCTACCTATGAGTGAGCACACATCGCAGTGCTTGCCCGAGCTTCTTTGTTTTGATTGATAAAATGTCTTCTGTGGATGTTTCCTAGGTGTTGAATTACTGAGACTAGTAAGACAGCATTAAAGACTTGAGTTACTCAAGCTTGGTTTCTAATATCTTTGTCTGCTTTTTTCTAGCTATAGTCTGTTTATGGCTTTTGGAGTTATTTAGAGATTTTGGTCAAAAAGCACCAAACAGGACTGGGCGCAGTGACTCACGCCTGTAATCCCAGCACTTTGGGAGGCCAAGGCGGGTGGATCGCGAGGGCAGGAGATTAAGACCATCCTGGCTAACACGGTGAAACCCCGTCTCTACTAAAAACACAAAAAATTAGCCAGGCATGGTGGCAGGCGCCTGTAGTCCCAGCTACTGAGAGGCTGAGGCGGGAGAATGGCGTGAACCCGGGAGGTGGAGTTTGCAGTGAGCAGAGATCACGCCACTGCACTCCAGCCTGGCCAACAGAGCAAGACTCTGTCTCAAACAAAAAAAAAAAAAAGAAAAAAAAAAAAAGCCCCAAACAATCTTGATACAACCTGATTTTAAAAATAGAAATTCCCAGTAGCTCCCAAGTAGTTAAGGCAGAAATGGTACAATCGACTAAGCAAATCTTTGACCTGTTTTCTTATGTTGGTCAAAAACTAGCATAAATTTGATATCTTTCAGGATTTAAGCCAGGGTAGAGCTAGTGCTCTGGAATGACCTGAAAACCAAGTGGTATAGTTTGGATATTTGCCCCTGTCGAAATCTCATGTTGAGGTGTAATCCCAGTGTTAGAGGTTCCTGTCTGAATTATGCAGGTGGATCCCTCATGAATGGCTTGGGCCACTCCCTTGGTGATAAGTGAGATCTCCCTCTGAGTTCACATGAGATCTGGTCTCATTAAAAGTGTGGGGCAACACCCCCAACTGCTCTCTCTCTCTCCTGCTCATCACATGCGTTCACCATGTGCCGTGCCTGCTTCCCCTTTGCATTCTACCATGATTGAAAGCTCCCTGAAGCTTCACCAGAAGCCAAATAGATGCCAGCACTGTGCCTCATGTAAAGCTTACAGAAGTGTGAGGGAAATAGTCCTCTTTTCTTTACCAATTTACAAATCTCAGGTATGTCTTTATAGCAATGCAAGAACGACCTAACACAGAAAATTGGTACTGAGAAATGGGGGCATCACTATAAAGATATCTGAAAATATGGAAGTGATTTTGGAACTGGGCAGAGGTTGGAAGAATTTGGAGAGCTCAGAAGACAGGAAGATGAGGGAAAGTGTGGAATTTCTTAGAGACCTGTTAAATGGTTGTCACCAAAAGCTGACAGAAATATGCATAGTGAAGTCCAGGCCTGCCACCGTCTCAGATGGAAATGAGAAACTTATTGGGAACTGGAGCAAAGATCACATGCGCTATGCCTTAGCAAAGAACTTGGCTGCATTGTCTTCAGGCCCCAGGAATCTGTGGAAGTTTGAACTTGTGAGGTTGATGACCTAGGGTACCTGGCAGAAGAAATTTCTAAGCAGCAAAGCATTCAAGAATTGATCTGGCTGCTTCTAGCAGCCCAACTCAGATATAGGAGCAAAGAAGTGACTTAAAGCTGGAACTCATAAGGGAAGGACAGCATACAAGTTTGGAAAATTTGCAGCCTGGCCATGTGTTCGAAAAGATAAGCCCATTTTCATGGGAAGAACCCAATCAGGTTGCAGAGCAAACCACTTGCTAGAGGTATCTGCCTAACTAAAAAGAATCCAGACAGTAATATCCAAGAAAATGGGGAAAAGGCCTTGAAGGTATTTAAGAGACCTTTGCAGCAGCCCCTTCCCTCACAGACCCAGAGGGCTAGGAAGAAAGAACGGTTTTGTGGGCTAGGCCCAAGGCCCCCCTGCCCTGCACAGCCTTGGAACATTGCTCTCCATATCCCAGCTACTCGAGCTCCAGCTGCGGTTCACAGGGACCCAGGTACAGCTTGGGCTGCCGCTTTGGAGAATGCAAGCCATAAGACTTGGAGGCTTCCACACAGTGTTATGTATGTAGGTGCACAGAATATAAGATTGAAGAATGCTTGGCAGCCTCAACTTAGATTTCAGAGGTTGTACAAGAAAGCCTGGGTGCCCAGGCAGAAACCTGTTTGCAGGTGCAGAGCCTCCAAAGACAACCTCTACTAGGGCAGTGACAAGGGGAAGTATGGTGTTGGAGACCCCACACAGAGTCCCCAGTGGGGCATGGCCTAGCAGAGCTGTGAGAAGGGGGCCCCTGCCTTCCAGGCCTGAGAATGGCAGATCTACCAGCAGCTTACACCTGTGCCTAGAAAAGTCATAGCACTCAACAATCGGTGAGAGCAGCCACGAGGGCTGTACCCAGCTGCAAAGCCACAGAGGCAGAGCTGCCCATAGCCTTGGGAGCCCACCCCTTGCTCCAGTGTGCCCTGGATGTGGGACATGGAGTCAAAGGAAATTATTTCGGAGCTTTAAGGTTTAATGACTGCCCTACTGGGTTTTGAAATTGCATGAAGACTATAGCCCCTTTCTTTTGGTTTCTCTGATTTCTCCCTTTTGGAATGGGAATATTTACCCAATGCTGGTTCTCCCATTATATCTTGGAAGTAAATAACTTGTTTTGATTTTACAGGCTCATAGATGGAAAGAGATTGAGTCTCAGATGAGACTTTGGACTTGGACTTTGGACTTTTGAGTTAATGCTGGAACAAGTCAAGATTTTTGGGGACTGTTGGGAAGGCATGATTATATTTTGAAATGAGAGAGGGACATGAGATTTGAGAGAGGCCAGGGGCAGAATGATATAGTTTGTATATTTATCTCCACCCAAATCTCATGTTGAATTGTAATCCCCCGTATTGGAGGCGGGACTGGTAGGAGGTGATAGGATCATGGGGGTGGATTTCTCATGAATGGTTTAGCACCATCTGTTTGTTGCTGTCCTTGTGATGAGTGACTTCTCATGAGATCTGGCTTTTTAAAAGTGTGTGGCACCATGCTCTGTCTTGTTTCTGCTCTGGTCATGTGACATCCCTACTCCCCCTTCACCTTCCATCATGATTTTAAGCTTCCTGAGGCCTCACCAGAAGCCAAGCAGATGCCAGCATCAGGTTTCCTGCAAAGCCTGCAGAATCATAAGCTGATTAAATCTCTCTCTTTTTTCTTGAGATGGAGTCTTATCCTGTGGCCCAGGCTGGAGTGCAGTGGCAGTATCTCTGCTCCCAGGCTCAAGTGATTCTCCTGCCTCAGCCTCCTGAATAGCTAGGATTACAGGTGTGTGCCACCAGACCCAGCTAATTTTTGTATTTTTGGTAGAGATGAGGTTTTGCCATGTTGGCCAGGCTGGTCTCGAACTCTTGACCTAAGGTTGTCCATCCACCTCAACCTTCCAAAGTGCTGGGATTATAGGCATGAGCCACTGCACCCAGCCTGTTTTCTTTATAAATTACCTAGTCTCAGATATTTATTTTTAGCAATGCAAGAATGCCCTAATATACCAACATTTGTGTTCTCACCATTTTTTTCTGTTTATAGCCATGTTATTTTACTGTTTATCTAAGAAAAGAACCTGGCCTGTCAGTATCTTTTATTAGACGGACAAACTCGCCAGAATAAAGTGAGTATTAGGACCCTTGGTTCTGCAAGGTTTAGGTAACAGAATCTGTTTTTAATGATTGTTGGGAAACATAAATAATATTCCTTTTAGACTTGGCTCCCTAAACCTTTTCCTTGTTTTGCTTTTTGGTAGGGCTGCCAGGGCCACTTGACACCTTTAGCAGTAGACGAATTTTTCAATAAGGACTAACAGAGGAAAACTATGGAAATTCTGATTTATTGTTTGGCCCAGAGAGTTCTCTATCTCCTCGTGCCCTTGCTCTCCATGTATACTTTATGAGACATTTCAGCAAAGGCATCTCTCAAAATTAATCCCATAGCTGTCTCCTTCAATTCTCCTCCTTGAAACTCTTCACCAATCTTCATACGGTCCTGGCCACTTCTTGAGGGCCCTCCCACCAGATGATTAAAGGCAATACACTGAAGGAGAGTCCTATTCTGGGACTTGTCTTTGTAAACTTAGTGATCTTCTTCCTTTCCACTTATGAAAATTTAAAGAGAAGCACTCTCAAATGTGAACTGAATGCCGTCCCATTTCTCCCCCAAACTGGGAAGAAGCTGGTCATATACCTGCACATTTATATAATAAATATTCAAAGACTCTAATCTGGTATCTTCCATATAACACACACTTTAACTCCTATTTTAAACTTTCAAAAGGCTTTTTATGGCATCTTATGCCCTACTTTAAAATGTCTGTCAGCCTAATATTTCTACCTTTTTTCTTTTTTAATTTATTTTCAAGGTCATGTGTGAAAACAACTTGCAGTGAAAAGAACCCATCTGCTTTGACAAAAATGTACACTATAAACCTTCACTTCTACAAGGGTCTAAAAAAAATCCAAGGGTTCAATTCGAATGCTTCCAAACCACGTTCCCTAAAGCATGCTTTGTGCAACACTAGGAGTCGATGCAGCAAACAAAAACAAAAAATGGGGAGGGGGCCAGGCAGGCACGGCGGTTCATGCCTGTAATCCCAGCACTTTGGGAGACCCAGGCGGGTGGAACACTTGAGGCCAGGAGTTCGAGATCAGTCAGCATGGTGAAACCCCGTCTCTTCTAAAATACAAAAATTAGCTAGGTGTGGTCATGTGTGCGTGTAATTCCAGCACTTTGGGAGACTAAGGTGGGTGGATCACTTGAGGTCAGGAGTCCAAGACCAGCCTGGCCAACATGGTGAAACCGCGTCTCTACTAAAAATAAAAAATAAAAAATAAATTAGCCGGGTATGGTGGCACACACCTGTAATCCCAGCTACTCAGGAGGCTGAGGCATGAGAATCATTTGAACCCTCGAGGCAGAGCCTGCAGTGAGCAGAGATCTTGCCACTGCACTCCAGCCTGGGGAACAGAGTGAGACTATGTCTAAAAAAAAAGGAAAAAGAAAAAAGAAATGGGGAGAGGGAATGATGCTACATACTGAAGCTACCTACCTTCTTTAAAATTCAAAATGCAGATTATCATCTTAAAAAATTATATGCATCTTAAAGTGAAGATATTTGTTTAATTTTACTTAACCTCCTATTTCTCAAAGTTACTTGATTACAGACCTCTTTTCGGGTATGCATGCAACACCGAGCAACATACGACCGAGCTAGGGTTCCATGGTACACAGTTTGGAACTTGTGCTAGAAAATGTTATTCATTATTTTATAAGAAGTGTTATTCCAAGGCATCTATGCATTGGAGAATAATCTTGGTATGAAATATGACTCGATCCCTTCTCATACCGTAATTACAGGGTATGGTGGTTAACTTTATGTGTCCACTTGTCCCTTAGCCCATCCTGGGTTAAGGGATGCCCAGATAGCTGGTAAAATATTGTTTCTGGGCGAGTCTGTGAGGTATTTCTGGAAGAGAATAGCATTTGAATCAATAGACTGGGTACCAAAACCCATCCTCACTGATGTGAGTGGGCATCATTCGATTAACAGAGCATAGGAATCACAAAAAAGGTAGAGGAAGGCAAATTTGCTCTCTCTTCTGAAGCTGGGACATCCATCATCTGCTCCTGCCCTTGACTTCAGAGCTCCAGGTTCTTGAGCCTTCAATACCAGCAGCCACTCTTCAGCCCTTCAGCCTCAGATGCAAGAATTACACTGGCTTTCCTGGTTCTTCATCTTGCAGGGGGCACATGTTGGGACTTCTTGGCCTTTATAATCTCCTGAGCCAATTCCTAAAAGAAGTGTCTTTGTATATTTCTATATATATCTCATTGGTTCTGTTGGTTTGGAAAACCCTAATACACAGGGCTATCTATAGCTCATCCCTCAAGTACTAAGTAAGTCTCCAAATGACTATCAGGTTCTTACAGACACAAAACATGTATGCTTATTTTGTAACATCAAGTTGTTAACTTCATCTGAGTAGTTTTCAGCACATATGATGGGGGTAAGTCATCAGTTATGACAGACAACTTCCAGAGTTACATCACCAATGTTCATCTATCACTCACCTTTCCTTCAAACTTTATACATCATATTCAAGTTAATTCCTATTGCACGTACCTCTGATTTCTACATACGAAATGAAAATTAAATTTATTATTTCCCTCATTAAAAAAAAGATTTCAGGCTGGCTGCAGTGGTTCATGTCTGCAATCACAGCATTTTGGGAGGCTGAGGCAGGTGGATCACTTGAGGCCAGGAGTTCAAGACCAGCCTAGGCAATGGTGAAACCCCTATCTACTAAAAATACAAAAAAAAAAAACCTAGCCAGGCGTATGTGCGCCTGCAATCCCACCCCTACTCAGGAGGCTGAGGCAGGAGGATAGCTTGAGTTCTGGAGGCAGAGGTTGCAGTGAGCCAAGATCACGCCACTACACTCCAACCTAGGCAAGACAGTGAGACTGAGACTCTGTCTCAAAAAAAAAAAAAAGTTTTCAAATCACTTTTTCTCCTTTGCAGCTCAGCATTGTCACTAAAGGTGTCCAGGTAAGACAGAACTGGGTATAAACCCTCCCTTCTCTTCCCCTTACTCTTTCACCTCTTCATTTGTGACATGCAGTGTTAACCCAATATAACTCATGAGTGTTCAGAGATCTCGTCTGTCCTCAGCTTGACACACTGTAATCTTTAGGCATCCTTATTAGTAATAAGGTGTCCTTGTGTGATTTTTTTCACAAACTTTTCACAGACCCTATCTATGGTCATTCCTGGAACCCCTGGCACATTCTTCTTCCTTCTCTTCCTGATCTCAACTTTTTCATCCTCCAAATCTCCCTCTGCTTTGCCCGTGGACAAACCTCTAGAAATGTTAAAATGTCACATCATGATCGGGAAATCTGTAGTGAGTAGTTGCCTACTGCTGCCCATTCCATCTGACCTAAATTCCTCAGCTCTTCTAACATTAAGACCTCTTTCTAGCCAGGCGTGGTGCCTCACACCTGTAATTCCAACATCTTGGGAGGCTGAGGCAGGCGGATCACTTGAGGTCAGGAGTTCGAGACCAGCCTGGCCAGCATGATGAAACTCTGTCTCTAACTAAAAAATACAAAAATTAGCTGGACGTGGTGATGCATGCCTGTAATCCCAGCTACTCGGGAGGCTGAGGCAGGAGAACCACTTGAACCTGGGGGGCGGAGGTTGCAGTGAGCTGAGATCACACCACCGCACTCCAGCCTAGGTGACAGAGCAAGATTCAGTCTCAAAAACAAAACAAAACAAAATCTCTTCCTATAGCTAACTCCCATTTACCACCCCCAGCATGAACATTCTTGATGTATTTACATGGTTTCTCCTTGGAACTTCCTCTTTTTCTTCTTTCTTAACGGTTGCTATCAAATACCCTGAAAAAAGAAACAAAAACAAAAAACCTCCTCTGAATGTCCCTTATTCACCCTTCCAATGCTACAAGTCTGTAACTCTCATTTTCTTGTTAAAATTTTTTTTAATTATTATTATTTTTTCCAGACAAAGTCTTGCTCTGTTGCCAGGCTGGAATGCAGTGGCATGATCTCGGCTCACTGCAACCTCTGCTTCCTGGGTTCAAGTGATTCTCCTGCCTCAGCCTCCTGAGTAGCTGAGATTACAGGTGCCTGCCACCATGCCCAGCTAATTTTTATACTTTTAGTAGAGGCAGGGTTTCACCATGTTGGCCAGGCTGGTCTCAAATTCCTGACCTCAAGTAACCCACCTGCCTCAACCTCCCAAAGTGATGAGATTACAGGTGTGAGCCATCACGCCAGGCCAAAATTTTTAAATTTTAAAAAATATATTTTATTTTTTGTAGAGACAGGGTCTCACTTTGTTGCCCAAACTGGTCTTGAACTCCTGGGCTCAAGTGATCCTCCTGCCTCAGTCTCCCAAAATGCTAGGATTACAGGCACAAGCCACCACGCCCGATGCTTAATTTTCTTCTGATGAATTCACATATATGTGCACAAATACTGTATGCTAAATTGTACTTACCGATGTACTTTTTTTCACTGTGCTTTTTTTTTCTTTTGCCCAGATATTTTTCTCATATAAACATTAGCTCCTTAATGGGAGCAAATGTACCAGTCTTTTTTTTTATTCTCACCTGTAGTGAGAATATAAACATTTTTTACTGATCCACCAATACTGAACCCTTTTGTTTCTAATAGTTATATTTACTTTAACTGAATAAATTACACATGGGACAAAAATGTTATTTGAGGGATGAAGTTGGGTGTTTGCTCAGGGACAAAGCTGATGGTGCCTTTGTGAATTTATCAAAAAGACCATCGCGATGGCTAAATAATAGAAGGCTAAATAATAAAAATTGTTTTATTGGCAATATCAGTTTGCAAACCCGGAAGATATAGTCTTCAGCATATGCCGAATGTGCTCTCTCTTCAAAGAGGGGAAGGACAAGTTGGGTTTCATGCCTCACAGGGCCCATGTCACACAATGGAGTCATACATATTCAGCAGGTTTGGAGGAAAAGATATACATATTTATGAGGGGAGCTGAGTGCATGGGCAATGGGTAAACGCGTATGTGACATACATCCCATATACACTTTGGGGCAGGGTTTTCGTGTTAAAATGAGGTAGAATTTGGCTCTTTACATCAAAAAGTGGACTACAGGACCCAAAGGCAGTTTGTGGACGGCCTCCATAAACTGGCTGAAACTGGCTTCAGGTCTGCAATTGCTTATCAGAAAAGAATGCTTGTAAGGGTGATCCTCAGTCCAATCAGAGTTGCAGTGGTCTGGGTTGTAAATCAGAGGATGGGTCTGATAGTTCCTATTATTAGGGAGTTTAGAGCCATAGAAATTGAGAAATTGGTCATGCCAGCCAGTCCCCGAACCCTAACCCTGTAGGTAACTTTGTTTCCTTAACCTTACAGTCCCTCTTAGGTGATAAAGGAGTGCCTGTTTTGGTATCCCAGATCACAAATTGTTGGTTGGTTTGTGTGTTTGTTTCATCATTCAGGATGTTGTTTCACGAGGCAATGTGAACCTGAATTCTCAAGGCTTGTCAGACTGTAATGTTCCCATTCATTTTAGGTTCAGGTCATGCTTCTCTGGCCACAGCCTTCACTTGGATTTTAAAAGTCGAGTTACTCATCAAAGTCTCCAGGACATGAAAGACAATCCCCAGGTATGATTTGACTAGTGAAAAAGAGGTCCAGCTGCCTTGAAGCATAAGATCCCCTCAACTCCAATGTCTATCCTAGTATTCAGTGTTGGCAAGGATCCCAGGCCACAGAGCTGTGGCTTCCTGCAGCCGCTCTGGGGAGTGACTCTCCTGGAGCATGTGATGTGGCCTTCCATTGTGCAGGACCAGCCCAGTGGCATCCTTTCAACAGCTCTGGCAAGCAGCCTTTCCAAGCACTGTGCCATCTGAAAACAGGAGGCATTATCTTTCACATCCTAGGCACACGCCCTAGGGAGTGGTCAGGCTTTTGTCTAGTTCTCAGCAAACTAGCTGCAGCTCCATTCCTTACTCCCACACTCAAGAGAGATACTAGAAGTGAGAGTAGCCTGATATGATGCTAACCCTGAGTTGCTTTTATTTAAATTAAAGTAAGAGTAAATCAATCAGGCATGGTGGCTCATGCCTAAAATCCCCAAATTTTAGGAGATCAGGGAGGGTGGATCATGAGTTCAGGAGTTCAAGACCAGCCTGGATAACATGGCAAGACCCCATCTCTACAAAAAGTACACAGATTAGCTGGACATGTTGGTGTGCACCTGTAGCCCCAGCTACTCTGGAGGCTGAGGTGGAGGATCACTTGAGTCCAGGAGGTAGAGGTTGCAGTGAGCTGAGACTGTGCCACTGCTAACAATTAATTAATTAAATTAATAAATCATGCCACTTTTATTTATTTATTAAATAAATAAGAGCAAATCACTCACAAATTTAGAGCTTTTATTAGCAAAACATTACTTAGGGAACCCAAATAAATAACATGGGGTTGACAGCCCTTGTGCTAACTGGCAGCCCCTGGCAAAGTCAGCACAAGCTCAAAGCCAGGATTATGCTGGTCACTTAAGTGACAGCTATTGTGAATTGCTGTTCTCTCAAGAAAAAAGAACTGATTTCTGTGGTAAACCAGGCACTGTGCTGGGTGCCTTTACAATTCATCACCACACCACCTAATGAAAGCAGCATTTTTCAGAAACTGTAGTGGTCAGGCTTTCTCAAGGCCTGAGTTCTTTTCCACCAGAGCATATTGTTGTCCTATTATCCAAAGTTCTCTCAGGAAAAGAATTGACGTAAGACCCACACGGCTCCATTAAATCTTCTGGCTACTTGATGGATTTTCATACTCCCTACGTCTGGGGTTGGTAGGTACTATCTTCTTTCTCCTCTCTTATTCTTCCTTTTTATTCCATAAAATACAGGAATATTCTTGTACATTAGTCCTTGCAGCAACCTTGGAATTACTACATTCCTCAAACAAGTTACGGAAGCCAGCTGCCAACATTGGTCCCTGCTTAAACAGTGAATTTTGTTGTTCCATAGAGTTACTACTGAAATACCTAAGCCCATTTGTAAAATATAATTTAGTTGATCTGAAGGCTGTCTCGAAAGCAGTTTTATGTAGTTATTACAGAGAAGGACTAATTTTAAGACTATTTTATTGTTTAAAAAACATGTAAACATTTTATGGATGCACTAGTGAAGTAAAGACCAATAAATGAAGCAGTAACTTTAATAAAAGGGTAAGTAAAATGTCACATCCTCTGCCTATATTCAGGTCTGTTAGGTATGTGTAGTTAAACGTAGGTATGTTAGTTGATAAATATTTATTTAAGCATTTCTTTATGTCTACTCATTAAAAAGAAAGAAAAGATTAAAAGAATCTTACTATGTGAAAAACTGCCCACCACTGGGGGAAAGAATTTTATTATGCAAAGCTTCAATGTTATTTACAGTTTAGACTTCTGTAGATATTGAAGGCTGACGTTAAGATAAAGAAGTTAACCCTGTCCTGTCTTGGAGAAGGTAGAAAGAGATGAGAATGAATACAATTCAGGATCTAATTCTGGTCTTTGATGAGGAATCAGCATATAGTTTTGGGAGGAAAGACAGGTTAAGAGGCATGTGGAACTCTCAAACACATCACTGTGTCTGCCAACATAGATGATAGGCAGCAAGGTCACATCTTCATGGAAAGCACGGTAATTTCCAACACTACTGGAAGTCTGGAGTGGCTAAATAATCCATATATTCAACTAGGAAGCAGCTAAAGAGATATCCTAGTTACCTAGGAAGCTTTCTGATTTCAAAAGGACATGAATACAAAGTAGAAGGAATCCACTCCCAAGGACGGACATGAGAGTAGCTTAAAATGTGAGAATAATTTTAGGAGTTTAGTTATAGACTTATGTTCCCTCAAAATTCATTTGTTGAAGCCCTAACCCCCGGTACCTTAGAACATGACTGTATTTGGGTAGGGCCTCTGAAGAGCTAATTAAATTAAGGTCACTGGGGTGGACCTTAATATAATCTGACTGGTATTCTTATAAGAGGAGGAGATTAGGACACACAGAGACACCAGAGGTACTTGTGCAGAGGAAAGAACATGTGGGGACTTAGCACTGGTGCAGCCATCTGCAAGCCAAGGAGACCTCTGAGGATTCCAATCCTACCTGCACCTTGATCTCAGACTTTTCTGGAACTGTGAGAAAATAAATTTCTTGGTTTAAGCCACCCAGTCTGTGATATTTTGTTATGGCAGCTCTAGTAAACTAATACAGATTTTAAATGTCAACAAATGTCAGTGTTTAAGCTTTGACAAAACTTTCTAAAGGAAAGTATAAAAGGTCATTTTCTTTCTTTTCAGAGCCTGATGATTGCGGGAGGGGTAAGCTAGCTGCATGGGGATCACCACGCAATACTCACGCAGGACAGAGAGAAAGCTGATCTCTTCCATTTCTTTTCCTTTTTTTTTTTTTTTTTTTCTGTTGAGTTGAATGATCTTCAAACTGCAAATGAAAGAACCATTGCTCATTGGAAATAAAGGCCAAAGATGAGTGACAGGATTATAGAATAAGTCTTAGCTGTTCTAAATCCAAGTCCTTACTTGTTATGTACCCCCACCCCCAAATTCATATGTTCAAGTCCTAACCCGACACTACCTCAAAACGTGACCATATTTGGAGATAGGGTCAAACATGTAATTAAGGTTAAATGAGGTCATTAGCGTGGATCCTAACCCAGTATCTGGTGTCCTTATAAGAAGAGGAGATTAGGACACAGTAAAACACAAAGGGAAGACCATGTGAGAATACAGGGACAATACTTGCAGATGGCTATCTGCAAGCCAAGGAGAGAGGCCTCAGAAGTAACCAACCCAGCCAAAACCTTGATTTCAGACTTCCAGCCTCCTCAAATGTGAGGAAATACATTTCTGGTGTTTGATCCACCCAGTCTATGGTAAGTTCCGGCAGCCCAACATGCTCATCTGGCTCAGACTTAACGATTGCTTTTGGTGATATTTATGGGGCGCAGATAACAGCCTAAACACAAGACGACAGAAATGTGGCCCAGCAGACTATGCATAAAATAGAACTGGGATATCTGGACCAATTGGAGTCTGCAGTGGGATGCGGTTACTAAAACAGTCAAATGCAACATGAGGCTCCAGGCAGAGTGGTAGGCAGCATCTCCCATGCTGCAGTAGTCACAGCATACGTGGAGTACTGTAAAAAGACACAGACAAACCAGAACACATCTAGAGAATGGCCAAGGTGTGGAGGGAACCAGAAAACATGCCAATATGCAACTGTTGAAGGAAGTGCCTGTTTTACCTTGTGAAGAGGAGACTCTAGAGGAAGAAGCATGAAAACCACTGGCAAATGTGTAAAGATCTGAAGTGTGGAAAAGAATTATTCTGCTTGGTCACTGGGGATACAAGGATATCTCAGTGGGAGTTTAAAGGCGGGGGATGTGAGCTTTAAATGGGGTAAGAACGTTCGAGTAACCAGAAATGCCTGAAGATAGAATGCACAGTCTGGAGAGCCGGTGAATATCTCACAAATGGAGACACTGAAACCTAGGATGGGGATGCTGCTGTAGGAATTCCAGCAGACAAGTGGCTGTTGGTTCCTTCCCCAACTCAGCAGGATTCTAACTAGGGATGTTCCTGTATTTGGTGCTTAGAGGATCTGGAAGATACCTCAGGGCAGGAAATGGCATTAAATGCAGAACAGAGGTACTGACTGAGAAGCAAAAAGCCATCAGGATCTCTGAGTAGTGAAGGAACCGGAGAACATGCAGGCAATGTCCATCATTCTGACGCAATCAGCAGCAAATCATCTTCCCCTAGGAACATCTTGACCAGGGAATGTGTCAGTGTGGTGAATTTCAACCGTGGAAAGAGAAACTGCTAAATCTAAGAACTTTAATTTTTATAGATTATGATCTCATCTCTACAATTTTGAATTTCATGCTCAATAAAAGTCTCTTACTCTTAAACTAAAACTGCCTCCTCCTTCCCAGGGCTGGCTTCACAGGCATGCAACCCTGGGAAGTCTTACAGGCCCTGCGGTGGGAGGAGCTGCCATCGACATCTTAAAATTCTTTTTTTTTTGAGACAGAGTCTCGCTCTATCGCCCAGGCTGAAGTGCAATGGCATGACCTTGGCTCACTGCAACCTCCACCTCCCAGGTTCAAGCGATTCTCCTGCCTCAGCCTCTGGAGTAGCTGGGATTACAGGCATGAGTAACCATGCTCGGCTAATTTTTGCATTTTTAGTAGAGATGGGGGTTTCACTCTGTCAGCCAGGCTGGTCTAGAACTCCTGACTTCAGGTGATCTGCTCACCTGGGCCTCCCAAAGTGCTGGGATTACAGACATGAGACAACAGGCCGGGCCTTAAAATTCTTAATTTTGAAACAAAAGGTCTCACATTTGCATTTTGCAATGGACTCTGCAAAATTTGTAGCTTTGGGCCACCTTTCTCTTTGCATTCAGATGCCTTCTTTTTTGCCTTATTTGCTCATGCAGACCTGGAACAAATAGGGAATTGCGGTGGCTTTATGTGGTGTAGAAAGTGAACAACTGGGTTTGTCCTGTCACTTTAGGCTTTTCCCTGCTGTCCCAACTTCATGTCATTTACTTGCTGTTAGATTTGGGAGTTCATTAGTTTCACTTTCCTGATGTATAAATAGATAAATAGGAATCATAATAGTAACAGCTTCTTTGGCTTTCGTAGGAAGTAAAGGACATGAAGCATACAAACAAATACTGCATGACAACAAATATTTGCCCTTTTTTGTTGAGGACGTTCAAAGGACATTCAGGGGCAAAAGTAATCCAAGGGTCAAGATTGAATGCCGAGTGCAGGGAAAGCCATGAGACAACATTTAGGGGAGCTGGTACAGAAATGACGTCCCAGGAAGGAAATCTATACCCCACTGGCTGAGCCATCCTTCCCGGGCCTAGGCACCCTTGTCGCGAAATGAGCAGGGGAGAGAACGCAGGCTGCAGTGCAGCCCTCGGAAGGGCCAGGGCATTCCCTGGCTTCAGTCCTTCCGCACAAGCCCTGTGTGGCTTGGTGACTAATGCTACTTCAGGTCAAGAGCAGGGGATACATACGGGCAGTTCTAGAGTATTCTAAACTATCTAGACACTAACTGGACAGTGGACGGTTTGTGTTTAATCCAGGAGAAAGTGGCATGGCAGAAGGTTCATTTCTATAATTTAGGACAGACACAGCGAAGAACAAGGGCAGAGTTTGAGGTCAGGAGTCCTCATTTACGGGGGTCGAATACGAATAATCTCTCCTAATTTTTCCTTCGTCCCCAACTCAGGCGGATGTTACATCCCTGCTTAACAACAACAAAAAAAGACCCCCGCCCCCCGCAAAATCCACACTGACCGCCCCCTTGAACAAAACAAAACCAAAACAAACAAAAACATAAGAAAGAAACAAAACCCAAGCCCAGAACCCTCTGCTTTCAAGAAGAAGTAAATGGGTTGCCCGCTTTTTTGCCAGGTCCTGCGCCTTTCTCCTTTGGTTCGTTCTAAAGATAGAAATTCCAGGTTGCTCGTGGCTGCTTTTGACGTTGCGGGTTAAAAAATGAGGCTTTTGCTGTCTCAACAAGCAAAGAAAATCCTACTTCCTTTAAGCTTCACTCGTTCTCATTCTTTTCCAGAAACGCCTGCCCCACCTCTCCAAACCGAGAGAAAAAAACGAAATGCGGATAAAAACGCACCCTAGCAGCAGTCCTTTATACCACACCCCCGGGAGGCCTGCGGGGTCGGATGATTCAAGCTCACGGGGACGAGCGGGAGCGCTCCCGACTTTTCTAGAGCCCCAGCGTCCTAGGACTCACCTTTCCCTGATCCTGCACCGTCCCTCTCCTGGCCCCAGACTCTCCCTCCCACTGTTCCCGAAGCCCAGGTGGGCCGTCGGCCGGGGAGCTGAGGAGGGCGCGTGTGGTGCAGGCGGCGCCTAGGGCGCTGCACCTGTGGGCCCGGGGCGCGCGGGCCCCTCCCGGCGCGAGCGGGCGCAGCTCCCCGGCGGCGCCGCTAGGGGTCTCTCTCGAGTGCCGAGCGGGGTGGGCCGGATCAGCTGACTTGCCTGGCTCCGAGCCTCGCCGCCGCGCTCCTGCTCCGTCAGTTTCCTCGGCAGCGGTAGGCGAGAGCACTCGGAGCAGCGCGCGCGGGGGCCCCCGGAGACGGCGGCGGTGGCGCGGGCAGAGCAAGGACGCGGCGGATCCCACTCGCACAGCAGCGCACTCGGTGCCCCGCGCAGGGTCGCGATGCTGCCCGGTTTGGCACTGCTCCTGCTGGCCGCCTGGACGGCTCGGGCGCTGGAGGTGGGTGCCGCGCCTCGGAAGGCGGGGGGAGGCGGGCATGGCGGGGACCCAATCCCCCCAAAGACCTTAACGCAAGTCTTTAATGCAGAGAAGCCGAGGGTCCGTCAAGGGGACCCCTCTCCTCTCCGCCCCCGCTTGCGGACGTCCAGCGCATCCTCGCTTTCGGCCCAGCCCTGCCCCAGGGACGCGCGCTCCGGCCCGCGGAGAGGGAGCGGGAGAGGCGCTGGGCTCCCTGGTTCCGCGCCAGCCAGGGGCGAGAAGGGGAGGGGACGACCCTGAGCCCAGACCCCGACTCATTCCCTGCCTTGGAAGCGGGGTCCGGGGGAGGCGAGAGACATTCAGATGGGAGGAAGGGGGAAGGAGCACGTGGAAAAACCGAAAACGCAGCGTCCCTGAAGCCAGTCCTCTGCTCTTGAATCGTTGCCCTTTCCTTTCTCTTGGGCCCTGGGGAGGAGGAGGAGTCGGGACAGCCCGGGAAGCTAGGGGCCCCTCGCTTTTCCCTGCGTTCTCCGCCTCGTTTCACCTTCCCCTCTCACCCCCACCCCCCTTCCTTGTTCGAACCTCCTCTTTCGCGGCTGCTGGCGGCGGCCGCCTGGGTGCGACCCTAGCCCGAGCCGGCGCCGGGGTCGCGCACCGTCTTCCGCAGGCAAACTTTGTGCATTTCCGCGTCTCCCTTTTGTGTAAGTTGCGAGAAATGGGAGGGGTCGGAGAACCATAGCCTCCCCTCACCTTCGCCAAGCCTGGACGTCCCGGGAGTTTGCTGGCACCCTAAGCTTCTGCCTGAGAGGCAGAAGGTCCCCGGGAACAAAAGCCGCGACACCCCGCCCTCACCGGCCCGGGCGCTCTGGGCCGAGCCGCGTTAGTCTCGGTGCGCCACCGAGACTCCGGCCCGGCTCCCAGGCTGCGCGTCCGCCCTGGAGGGGGCAGAGACGCTGCCGGGGCCTCTGGCGGAGCCTTGGGGCCCCTCTGCTTCCCACCCTCGGATCACCTCTGAGGCTTAATTCCCTGCTGGGCTGTAAAGTCCTTGGCGGGGAGGAAATAAGGCGGAGAGTAGGGTGTGCGTCTGGAAAGGGCAGTGGCGGATGGTGGGGAGGCACGGGCTCTGTCCTGTGCATCCAAGGAGGCGTTTGTCTTACTAAGGCGCGGCCTGTTCCCTAACACCTCTGGGGACTCTGGGTTAGTTCCCCTGGGGGCACAGGATGCTGGGGAGGGTCCAAAGGGTCTTTTTTTTTAGGGTACAGATAAAAGGATTGAATTGAGTGAAGATTAAGACGGAGAAGATGGCGCCTCTGCAGTGCAGCAAAGAAAAGCTGTGTGGAGGCTGCAGCCTAGTGAAATCCACCCACCACTAGGTGTATAACAAGTCTTCCCCATTCATCCAACTCTCGAACATTCAGCTAACGCCTGTGCACAATGACTGTTTTTCTTTACATCTAAAGATGCTTAGAAGTTGTTTGCATGACAGTTGGGCCAGAGAAGGTTGTATTTCACTTCGGTTGGATTCCTGTTTGGCATCTTAACCATTTGCAACCTTCCCTCCCCGTGTTTTCCCCTCTTTTCTCCCAACCTCCTAGTAATTTTCCAAAAGAAAAAAAGCAATTTCCGGACAGATGTTTTCCTGAGGCTGTATAGACTATCACACCATTACAGTTTTTTAGTTCGTAATTTGCAAGGTCATTGAACTTTTTTCCCTTCTGATTTTTACCCACAAGTGGCTCAGGAATCACCTTAGGGCTAGTTAAGACAGGTTGTTTTAAGAGTTAAAGAATTTCGTTTTC
Source organism: Macaca nemestrina (assembly GCF_043159975.1). Taxonomy (NCBI): domain Eukaryota; kingdom Metazoa; phylum Chordata; class Mammalia; order Primates; family Cercopithecidae; genus Macaca; species Macaca nemestrina. Next base: position 169,096,811 of record NC_092128.1, on the reverse strand, counting down.
CATGTTTTAAAAAAATGCTCTTAACTAAGAGAATTCAGATTTCTCTCATGACTTACATTTATTTGTAGAATTATTCCCGTTTTCCCGGTCGTAGTACAAATTAAAAACCGTATACTTAAGGAATTAAAAGCATATGATAACCTTATTTTTGAAGCTTTTGTCAAAACTTAAATATGTAACTGTTGAGCAATATTTCTGTATAAAAAGAGGAAGCGTGTAGGCAGATTCGAATTTAGTTTTTCGTCTGTTTAATTGCATTAATTTGCTCTTTCTGCCATCTTTTGGGAGCTTTTCACTAGCTATTGTTAACTCCTCTAAAGGGTGGAGGTGAGAGTCACATTATTCCATTTTGCAAAGTGTTGATAGAAGGGTAGGTAATTCAGTCTACTGAGGTTTGGGAGTGGTTTATCTGGCCCTCTCTGTGTCCACTGAAAAGATGTAATTACGAGTTGACTCTCTTTTATAGAGCTTAGAAAATAGGTCTGCTGCAGGTGGCTGTAAAAAAGAAATGAATAAGGGCAGTGATAATGGGGCCTTGGCTTGCAGGGGAAACATGGTTATTATCTGGGTGGATGATTTTGGCTGGTATGTTGATAGAGATGTGAGTTTAACCCTAATCTATATGATGTTTCACTACCCTAATATTTATTTATTTTTAAATCTAGCTTCCTCTTAAGTTTTATTTCCCTCTCTTGAGGGTGTAACCTAGTCACAATCATCTTACCTTTGTGGTAGTGCTAATTTATAGTTTATGGAAACCTACTGCTACTGACTAGTACCTCCCTAAAGGTAGAAGCCCACACACAGAATAGTAAAGCTCAGGTTTAATGGTGATCTGTAAGGAGTCATGGTTCTTGCTAATCGGTGAGAAACCATGATAACTGGCAGACTGCAGAAGCTTTTTCTCTTGTCACTGTGACCAGCAGAGGCTCCTGAACGACACTTGCAAGGCTATTAGTACTGCGGAGAAGTTGCTAAATGGAATAATACTGGTCCTGACTGAGGAAATGAAAAGGAACATGCAAGTTCTCAAGGTTAAATGAGGAATGACTGATTAAAAAAATTAAAAAAAAAAAAGTGATCAACTGAATATTGGCTTGAAGGAATGGGAGAGGTTATCTTTATGTTAAGTCTTGTTGCTAGAGGATCTCTATTTTATGTTACTGTTTTTTGCATACTAGAGTCTTCTACAGATATTTGTATGCATGTAGTCAGTCATTCTGGAAATAAGCATAGCTATTACTTGCCTTTCACGTGGCCACTAAACTATCATTGAGAAATGCATTAAATTCAGTAGAAATGTACGTTGTTTCTGCAAATTGTATTACCTTGAGAATCTTACGAAGCATCTTTCATTAATACATTTCTTTTAAAATCTCTATCAATCACAAATGTAAAGATCAACCTGTGCAGATGCTTTTTAAATGTAAAGCTTCCAGAATGTAAGGTGTAGTTTGACTGCATACCTTATTACCTCCCCTTCCCTCCTCCCTCCCCTTACTGCCAGGAAGTTTGCAGGGTAAATAAAACATGCACATGATAACAAAACAAAGTGGAATGTACTAAAATACCAAAAGGAAAATACAGATTAAGTATACTGAGTAAATATGTTACAGAGAAAACTTCCTGTATTTAAAAACTATAGGAATAATGGGATGAGATAATAGATAATCCTGGAGCATTTCCTGGTAGTAAATTTCCAGCCAGGTTTGTATCCCAAGTCTGGGGATTTGAGGTTAAGTTTTTGCATATACAATATGTGTTTACATTCCTCTCTGCCTCTCCCAGACAGACAGACACACACACATACACATCTGTCTGACTGTCTCTCTCTCTCTCTCACTTGAGTGACAGATGCTGGTGCAGGGTACTCCCAAGAGGAGTAGGGAATTCGAAATAAGGAGTTGAGAGGTCAAAGGTAAGGGGCTGAATGCAGGACCAGAGAGCTTCAGTAGCATCACAAAGTGATTCCCTGAGTGGCAACGAGGAGGATAGGGAAAAAATCATATTTTCTGTTTGTGTTTTTTGTCTGGTGGTTTTCAACCTCTCTCTGTTTCACTTGACTATGCTTGATTATGAAATCTTTTTTTTTCTTTGTTAATTTAAAGATCTCAACTGGCTTTGTTGTGATTCTACATTCAGGCAACACTATTCCATAAAATAGTATAAATGTTCCCATGAGTTCAACAGAGGGGATCGGCTTTGTAGACAGAAAAGGGCTGAAGAAAACAGAAACAGAAAAATCTTTTCCTTTTCATCGTGAGAGCTCAGATGCAAATGTATGGAGTGGGGATGGACGGGAAATGCTGTCACCCCGTGGGTCTCACAGCCGGCAGCCGGTGTACAGATACACCCTCATGAGTGGGTGGGGGAAGACAGAAGGTGGCAGGGGAAGGAATGAGCACACCCGAGAATGAGTAGCAAGTTTAATCAATAAAAATACGTCTTTCTTTTTTTTATTGTTGTATAAGAAGAAAAGCAGACAGAACTCAAACCCTGAAGCTGGTTTGGCAAGTGAAAACTTAGTAAAGGGGGAAATGTTACGTAACTATTTCTTCAGTTTAGTGTGGATAGCTTAAGAAATAACCGTTACTGTGAGGACACTGGCATTTTTCTTGGAAGAAAAGTTTGGCACATTTTCCTCTTTAATCTTGGTTAATAGATACGCTTGACCGGTACCTCTTTAGAAGTAGAAATCTAGCATAGACTGGAGTACAATGATTGCTCTAGGAATAAATTCACATATTTAAATTTAACAGCCTGGATATGTTCATCCATTAATAACTTCATGAAAAAGGGATGCTGAATAGATTAGATAGTGGACTATTCAAAGAGGGCCACATGAAGTCTCAGGTTCACATGCATTAAATCTGCTGAAATAGAAACCTAAGATATTTTATTTAGGTTTATTTTGTGTGGCTGCATGTTGAAGAAACATGCAATGCAGAATTAGCTTGAACCTTGCGAGAGTGATAGTGTCTCACCAAAGAAGATAGTTAAAATGGGGAAGATGAGAGGTTTTTAAAAAATCTCACCTCTGTAGAAAGAACCAGAGTTATTCTCAATTTATAATGTTGATTTTGATGCCAGGCATGATGTTAGGCCGATAACACTGAGTCATTGAGTGTTCTCAGGTGTGTAGAGAAGGTGGCACTGCACACTAATCAAGAGTTTGGACCAGGGCAGGAACGCATGGGTATACATTCTGTCTTTGTCTCTTTTGAGCTAGTGTCCATGGGCAAGTTTCTGTGCCTCAGTTTTTTCCTTTGTAAAATGGGATGAGTATTTCTAGTTATTGAGGATCAAATTAATATCTATGTTAAATGCTTGAAACGGTGTGTGAGTTAATATGTATGTAACCTGATGGCATAGCATAAGCACTGTGTGTTAGTTACTGCTAGTATGTATGGTGATGATGATGATGTACAATGAGTATATGTAAGTTTCCCGCATAGTTGAAAGTTAAAAATCTATATGATGTTTCACTTACTGACAAATTAATTTACTTATTGGCCAATTAAGACTATTGCAGGAAATTGGCAGATCGTTGTCTATGAGTTTGATCTAAATTTAAAAAGCACATGGTGTCTCAGATACAATTTTTAGAATACATGTTATAAAATTTCATTTATTAAATATGTATTGTGCATTTTGATTGGTTTTTTGAAAAATGAAAATAATTCATGCTCATTGAAAAATTTAAAACAGTACAGAAATGTGCAAAAAGCATAAGCATTTTTTACACAAATGGGAAAGACCTAGTTTTTTTTTTTCTTTTTTTCCACATAACATGGATGTAGACCATTTTAATTTTTTATTTTTATTTTTTTTTTGAGGCAGAATCTCGCTGTGTCACTCAGGCTGGAGTGCAGTGGCACAATCTCGGCTCACTGCAATCTCCGCCTCCCTGGTTCAAGTGATACTCCTGCCTCAGCCTCCTGAGTTGCTGGGATTACAGGCCCTCACCATCATGCCGAGCTAATTTTTGTATTTTTTTAAGTAGGGATGGGGCTTCACCATGTTGGCCAGGCTGATCTCAAACTCCTGACCTCAAGTGATCCGCCCACCTCGGCCTCCCAGAGACCTATTTTTGATGTTGTACACACTGACAGCTTGCCACAGATCTCTAATATTGAGCAAGATTATACACTGGCTTGATTATTAACTGTTAGTTGGCTATCAGCTATTTGCAAGGAACTGTGAACAAGCTTGGTTTAGTTTTTAGCAGAATCTTTGCTAGCAAAATGAATGAACAGGCTTTGCCAATCGGTAGAAATGGAAGATATCAAATGCCAGCAAAAGAATTTTGGTCCTACTATGGATCCTTGAAGTTATGTTCACCCAAGGACAGGGAAACCAAAAAGCAGATTGCTTGAGAATGCTGCATTTCTCTAAGAAGTCAGTTTCAAAATAAAATGAATTTGTATAATCAGCCATGTTATGGCTGTTACATCTTTAAAACTTCATAGTGATCTGCTGTTTAATTGAAATTATATATGTATTTTTAAAATCAGCATATGTTGCTCATAAAATAAAAGGTTTTTAGCTTCAAAAGCAGGCTAAGGATATTTGAAAGCTTTGAGTGAGGAAACTGGTGATACTGAGGTTAAATTATGATTAACACAGTGAAAAATCAAGAAGCAGAGTCCCAAAGAATTTACACGGGTTTTTGTTAACCAGCTCACGTAATTCTAATTGTCCTGTCCAACCAAAGACAAGAAGACAAGAAATGGGTTCAAGTATGAGAATGTGTAATGACAGAAGCCATATTTGTAATAAACATCCTGTTTAAAATAGATACAGTGAGGAGTGAATAAGATGGTTTCAGAAGCGGGAGTGGAGGGTCCATGAGCAGGGATGAGGAATAAATAGGACAAACATTTTGGAAAAGGGAAAAGATGAATAAGCCTGTTTTGTAACTGAATGGATCCTGATGAGTGAAGTGCAGATTCCTTAAGGTCTTATTAATGATGGACCCAAAACAGTGTTTGAATCTCCTAATTTCCAGATGGTTCCTCTCTTCTTTTCTTCACAAATTCAGAAGCTTTTCTTATGAGAAATTGATTCAACAAGAATAATTGTCATTCTTTTGTTTTTTGGTGATTTTTTTTTTTCTTGAAACCGAGTCTCACTGTGTCACCCAGGCTGGAGTGCAGTGGCGTGATCTTGGCTCACTGCAACTTCTGCCTCCCGGGCTCAGGCAATTCTTGTGCCTCAGCCTCCCGAATAGCTGGGTTTACAGGCATGTGCCACCACGCCCGGCTAATTTTTGTATTTTTTTAGGAGAGACAGGGTTTCACCACATTGGCCAGGGTGGTCTTGAACTCCTGACTTCAAGTGATCCACCCACCTAGGCCTCCGAAAGTGCTGGGATAACAGGAGTGAGCCACTGCACCTGGCCAATTTTTTGGTGATTTTGATAGGAATTTTTTTTTTTTTTGCCTGATTCTTTTTTTGAGAGAATCTAATAATTTGTCTCTTATCTAATAATTTGGCTTTCATTAGCTTCTGGAAAGCCACATACTATCTTCATTGAAAAATGTAAGGCATCCTGGATGATAGAGACTGATAAATTACTTTTCAACCATAAAGGATACTTATGAGAGTAAGAGATCTGTTGCATAAAGAAAAGTCATTTGTATTAAGTGAAGAAATGCATCATTACTCTTGTTGCTTTGCTAAATTTCAAACCTTTAATGACTAATAAATTTTGACCCCATGGAGATATTTTACAGAAGAAAAGTGAGAGGTTTAATCCTACCGTTGAGATAGACACGTGTTTTAGACCTGCTCCTCACCTCAAGTTACTACAAACTCATTTGTTTAGTTTTTCCTTGTCTGTGTGTGCGTGTTACTTCACAGTAAAATTAGTGAGGCAACATAAATTTTATTTTTAAGAGAAAGTAAAGAAAATGGCATTATCCATTAAAGGCTGATTCATCTTAAAAAAAAAGGACTTGTTACATCTACTCCTACTATTGGATGAATTTTCAAAAGCACAATGATATTGTATTTGGTTTTGTTTGTTTGTTTTCGGGACAAGGCCTTACTCTGTCACGTAGGCTGAAGTGCAGTGGTGTCATCTGTAGCTGTGGCCTCCTGGGCTCAAGCCATCTTTCTGCCCCAGCTTCCAGAGTAGCTGGGACACTACAGGCACCTGCCACCACACCTAATTTCTTAAATGTTTTGTAGAGATGGGGTCCCCACTATGTTGCCCAGGCTGATTTTGAACTCCTGGGCTCAAGCGATCCTCCTGCCTCAGCCTTCCAAAGAGATAAATTACAGATGTGAGCTATGGTGCCTGGCCAACGTTGTTTTTATAAATATCATTACTCAGTTATTTTGTTTATAATTGAGTTGATAGGCTCATAGAATAAAGATGGATAAGCACTCTTTCTTAACCATATTTATTGATTTTTTTCATCTTTTAAAAAATCCTCATCTACTTCAAAGATTAAGCCTTTAAAACTGATGCAAAGTTTTTGAAGTCTTAGCTTAAGTCTTCAGAGACTAACATTAAAACCCATCATATGAAAAGTCATATGTAATAGCAAATATTCTCCATCCTGATGCTCTCAATTGCTGCTTATGGTTTAACACAAATATAATTTTGTCATTACAGTAAATTAGTTTGAGGATATAACTGACGAGTACCTAAGAAACTCCCATAGAAATGTGAAAATATGCAGACTAATTATTCTAAGAATAATTAATCATAGATATTACATATTAAATTGATTAGTAATTTAAAATTAAACCCAAATTTCTTTAGAAATTAGCTTATTTTTATACACAAAGAAACCTAGATTCTTAGGGGTACAACCAAGAAAGGTTCACTCCTTCATTTCACAAATATTTTCAAGGTCCTTGTCCCCAAGCGGGTAGACAGAATTAAAAGGAGGAAGGAAGTGACTTGGGAAAAATTAAGTTGGATAAGGAATATAAGAGAATGCTACGCAGAAGGATGTGTGTTGTGAATGTGATTGTTACTGTAGTATTGTCAAAGTTCTCTGACCATTTCACTACGTGAAGGTAAACTTAGGTATCTGGGGGCAGGAACTATATATTTACTGTAATGTAAAAGAATAATTGTAGACAGGAGATCTACTTTGGGTGATTAAATGTTGCAAACAAGTGGTGGGGGAGAGAAGTTAGTATTGATTGTGATCACACACTTTTCTATACAGTAATTTGTTTGATCACTCATGATAATGCCTTACATTTTGTATGTACTAAATAACATCATTGAGTGCTCTAGAAATTCTATGTTGGGGTGATAAAGAATTACGTTCAGATTAAAGATTCGAACAGCTGTGGGACCTTCTCTTATGTTTAAGAAATTGTGAACAAGCATAGAAAGAAGATTAAAGCCTTTTAAATAAGATGCATTTTTTTTCAGCCTCTTTTTGGAACATTTTATTGTGAAAAAGTTTCATAAATACTGTCAATAACTTCATCATGTTCAGTCATTTGCAACTGTATTTCAGAAATTCAGTTGGCCTGCAAAAAAAATGCCTCATTCTTGAAATATTTCATCCATGCCCTGATTGATTGGGACACTTTCAATAGAGGGTGCCTAGAAATAATTTTGTGTGAAGAAGATAGTAGAGTCTAGAAAGAAAATGTGTATTGGAATTAAATTGAGTGGCACCAAAATGAAAATTTTCCTGTCATTGTCTTTTTTTTGGCTCCTTTTCTGGCCATTTTACAGCTAGTGTTTAGTGTTATGAGGATCAAAATTGGCCCTTTAAAAAAATATAGTGAATTCTATTACCTCTGTTATCTAGAAGAATTGTATTTTTCAATTTGAAGGGCTTGAAGCCAGTACCACTATCTACCATTAACTTGACAGGCATTGAAAATCTAATTGAGGTCATTATGATTAGCCTTGTATCTTGCTAGTGTTTTCTCAATCTTATTTTGAATGTTTTGTGTCAAGTGTTAAATCCTCTTATACCACAGAATCCCGAAAATTTAAATCCGACAAAAGTAAACCGAATATAAAAATTCTGTGGTTGTCCGTTCTTGGCTAACCCATAGGGTGTTTGAATGCAAAGGCAGCTTACAGCACTGCTGCTAGTTAAATTGTGGAGGGTTTCACTTTTAAGAGTACATCTGAGACAAAATTGCAATTTTGGAATCACTCTTTCCTGCTTGTTCAGTGAAATAGGAGAGGGGGGAATTCCTGAGGGAAGCTGGGAGATTTCCAGGTGATGATAGAGCAGCCATGTGAGTATTTGGCTGAAACAGAGTAGAAGCAAAGGCTGTTGGACAGAGGTGGCCTTAACACTGAGTATCAATCAGCATGGCCATTAGAACTGTCCAGGACAAACATAATGAATGTTGTGGTGGCAGAGAGGTTATACTTAAATGAACAAAATAGGAGGCTGACTTTCCCTCTTTCTTGGTAGTTCCTTTCTTTGTATTTGCTATTTGGATATTTCACTTCACTTTTGTGAGCTAGACTCAAAGGTTAAATTTATGTCATTGTGAATATTCTGGGTCATATTGTAGGGACACAGATGGGAAGCATCCCTTCAGTTTATTGGGAATATTTCTTATGTGCATGTATTTTCAATTGTATTTATTGATTTAATGAATAGCCGATGAGATGAGAAAAAAATATTAGTGTCTTTTCGTTGCACAGAAAAAGACATGGGATGCATTCTTCGAGTTTATCATCACATGTGAAGTTATTCAGATTTACAAAGCAGTCTGACATGTTAACCTCACTGCTTGTTTGCTCGTTTCTATCAGAGGTTGGATACAAAGCCAGGCCAAGCCCATGATTCTTCTGCCAGCAGATGAGAGAGAAGGTTTAATGCAGAATGTTTCACTGAGTATTTGGATTGTGCATTCACCTGTTATGTCTCTACTGCAAGTTTTCTCAGGGCATTTGTGATTGACTTCTGTGATGTTGACACTGATTTGGAGTTAAGATGTTTTAAAAAGTATTAATTCATGGCCTGGCACAGTGGCTCATGCCTGTAATTCTAGCACTTTGGGAGGCAGATACGTGTGGATCACAAGGTCAGGAGATTGAGACCATCCAGGCTAACATGGTGAAACCCCCTCTCCACTAAAAATACAACGAATTAGCCAGGCGTGGTAGCAGGCGCCGGTAGTCCCAGCTACTCGGAAGGCTGAGGCAGGAGAATGGCGTGAACCCGGGAGGTGGAGCTTGCAGTGAGCCGAGATCATGCCACTGCACTCCAGCCTGGGCGACAGAGCGAGACTCCGTCTCAAAAAAAAAAAAAAAAAAATTTTTTTTTTTTACTATCTCACTGTTTCTCTTACTTTGAATTTTTGAAATTGTCATTCATTTTATGGACATATCCTGCGAGGATTCTGTGTTTCATTTATGACAGGAGATCTAGAATCTGGGTGGAGCTGTGAGTAAATGAAAAGGTAGCTCAGTCTGTGCCTTGAGGAATTCCGCAGTCCAGTGGGAGAAGAAAGAGGCGGAGAAATAATTAGGTGCAGTGTGCCAAAGGCTATAACAGAGGAGGTACAGAGTCTTCCCAGAGAAGGCAGGCAGCATTTTTGAACTAGGTTTTAAGGATGCGTGAAGGTGAACTGGGGTGTGGAGGGCTTCCCAGACAGAAAAAACAGCGAGGGTGTAGAGTTTCAAAGGAGGAAGCCCAGGGGCAAATAAGTGAGAGAGACAGTGGGAGATTATACATTTTGGATGCCCTTAATGAGTTTGAACTTCATTTTCTTAGCAATGGAGTACTTCTAAATGTTTGTAAAATGGGGACGAGGCATTGATGACCATGGTTCAGTTAGGTTTGTAGAAGTCCTTTTCAATGTCTGCTTAATCTCATGGGCTGGTTAGTGACACCTCGACGCAAGGGAGCGTGTAAATGTGCTCTGTTAGCTGGGAGCACTGCCATCAGAAATAACATTTCTGGCTCTCTTCTTAAGGATAAAGGACAGGTAGGATATTGGGTGACAACTGGCATTCTGGGATGTAGAAGAAATACAGTACCATAAAGGGATAGAGGAACATGGGTAGACTTAACATTCTGAACCAAAACAAAGATTCTCCATGAGCGATTAGAGTAGGCTTTTGGGATTTGCTTACCTTCCCTTATCTGCTAGTCAGCCACACAGGAAGCACATCTTTGTGGGCTGATAGAGGAGGAGGTAGGAAATGCTTTCTCATTTTTATGGTAGAAACATCCAAGAGCTGAGCTTTCATTCTGGCTGAGGGAACTCAAGATGGTTCAGACTTGCATTCCTGGGAAAGCCTTCCAACCAGAGTGATGGAACAAAGGGATAATTTCTGTGGCCCTGTGTGGATAGCAGTGGCAGTCAGCTTACTCTCCCTGTTGGTTAACTATCTTTCGTTTGATCTAGAGACTTCCTCAAAGCAATTTTGTTGTGCTTGTTCTTTGAAAGCAACAGCAGACAAAACAAGCTTTGAGGTTTTTAGAAAAGAGCTTGATACTGAGCACCTCTTTTGAGCTAGATCTGTCTGTCATGCTGAACCTCTTTTCTGTAGCTACATAGCTTTTCAGATCTGTTTATGCTTGCTGGTGTTATTGAAACAGAATGGGAAGATCTATGAAAAAAGGAACATGGATCTTAATAAATTTATGTCAGTAAGAATGGGACTGCCATTTTAAAATTTATTTTAATTCCTTACCTATTTTCTTGTTCATTTCAATTATTCTAGAAGTGATGAAATGAATATATATGTCACAGAAAGTATGTGATAAAATCAAGATGTGGGGAAAACTTGTAGTTCTGAGTAGGCCTGATAGAATCATCATTGTTAGGGAGTATTTGGAGGTTTTGTATTAGGGATTTTGTCTTCACTTAAATATTTAATTGAAATATGTTCCAATAGTTTGACGTATTACAGTATCTGTCTTAAAGAAATGTCTAAAATATGATTCCTCAGAAGCTGCTCTTGGTTTTGTTTTCTGCTGTTGGTTTTATTTTGTAACATTTCATTTTGATCTCGCAGTTTTAAGAGTAATCAAAAAGGCCGGGCGTGGTGGCTCACACCTGTAATCCCAGCACTTCGGGAGACTGAGGTGGGTGGATCACTTGAGGTCAGGAGTTCAAGGCCAGTCTGGCCAACATGGTGAAACCCCGTCTCTACAAAAAATACAAAAATCAGCCGAACGTGGTGGTGCATGCCTGTAGTCTCAGTTACTTAGGAGGTTGAGACAGGAGAATCGCTTGAACCCAGGAGGCAGAGGTTGCAGTAAGCTGAGATCATACCACTGCATTCCAGCCTGGGCAACAGAGCCAGACTCTGTCTCCAAAAAAAGAGTAATCAAAAAGTTAGATTATTTAAATCTTGGCATGTCTTCTTTAAAAAATGTTAAACTGTCAGGAAAATTATCATTTCTGAATACCACCTTCAGAAAAACACATGAAAATTTGTGCATGTGTCAAATAGTTGATTTATGAAAATTAGAGTAGTTATCAGATGTGTTTGAATGTATATTTCTGTCATATTACATTGGTCATATTTTAAAATTATACTTTTTTTCACCCATGAAGCCCATGTAGTAAGTTTGAAAATTTTCTTTAATTATATTAGAATTTGAAAATTAAATAAATCTCCTTTAATTCATGCATAATTTTCTAATAGTCATATAGTTTGTATTATATAATTTGAGAAACTTGGTTCTAAAAAATAGTCTGCCAGAGAATGTATATTTCTGAATTCTGTTCTGCTTTCATATATCTGAAAATATTTGAGCTATCATAACTGGCTATGCTTCAAACCCAGTCTGAAATGGGTGGCCTTTGCTGGCTTTGGATTGCAGAGCTGGGGGCTGTTGCTTGCTGTATCTGATTTAAAATAGTCAGTAGTTGATTTTGCAGGCAGTTAGATGTATACCTTTGCATAAAATCATTGAACAGAAAAACTTGGCACTGCAAGTGTATGGTGTGAGAAAAGAGAACTTGAGTACTCACTCTCATCTCACCTGAATCTTATTAATATTTTATTTATTCATATTTGTTGTATTTTTAAGTAAATAAGCTCTCTAGAAACTATCTCTACTTCTTTGATCATTTAAAATACATTAAACAAACTAATAGCGATTGCAAAAATTGGTTGCAATGTTCCTAGTTAGATATCGATGAAGTAAAAATGTGGTCTATTCATATGAGTTCATTTTAGTTATTCCTACTAATATCAGATGTGTTTTAAAAAATGGGAGTATAATCTTTTATGAAGTAAGATATTACTTTATATATTCAATTCTTAGAAAACAAAATAGGCTACAAGTGCCTGCATAAAGGCACATCCACTTAGGATTATTGTTAAGGCCTACATGATAATTAGGATTCATTCATAGCGTAAATGAAGTGATATCAATTTTTTTTTTTTTTTTTGAGACTGAGTCTCGCACTGTCGCCCAGCCTGGAGGGCAGTGACGCGGTCTTGGCTCACTGCAAGCTCCGCCTTCTGGGTTCATGCCATTTTCCTGCCTCAGCCTCCTGAGTAGCTGGGGCTACAGGCGCCTGCCACCACGCCTGGATAATTTTTTTTGTATTTTTAGTAGAGATGGGGTTTCACCGTGTTAGCCAGGATGGTCTCGATCTCCTAACCTCGTGATCCGCCCGCCTAGGCCTCCCAAAGTGCTGGAATTACAGGCATGAGCCACCGCGCCCGGCCAGATATCAGTTATTTTTAGACCCAATGATATTTGCTGTCGACTTATTGTTGGTGCACAAAATAAGAAAACAAAAGCATGGTTTTAAAACAGCCCTTTATACATTTAATATGGAAATGGTAACCTCCAGGTCTGTATTCCATACAGGTTCCTGGGCTCCTTTCATCTGCGAATTCCTCTGGGCTTCATGCATGCCCAGGTCTGAATTTAAAGCAGAATTATCCAATAGAGGTATAATGGGACCATTAGATCTAATTTAAAGTTTTCAGGTAGCCACATAAAAAAATAAGCAGATGAAATTAATTTTAGTATGTCACTAAATTCAAAATGTTATTTCAACAGGTGGTCAATATAAAAGCTATTTATGAAATACATTATTTTTTCATATTATGTCTTCAAAATTTTCACATTTCACATATTTATTTTTTATTTTATTATTATTATTATTTTTGAAACAGAGTCTCACTCAGTCGGTCGCCTAGGTTAGAGTGCAGTGGCACCAGCTTGGCTCACTGCAACCTCCACCTCCCGGGTTCAAGCAATTTTCCTCCCTCAGCCTCCTGAGTAGCTGGGATTACAGGCGTTCACCATCACACCCAGCTAATTTTTTTTTTTTTAATTTTTGGTAGAGATGAGATTTCACCATGCTGGCCAGGCTGGTCTTGAACTCCTGACCTCAAGTGACCTGCTCGCTTTGGCCTCCCAAAGTGCTGGGATTACAGTTGTGAGCCACCGCGCCTGGTCACATATTTCACATATTTTAACTCATACCAGCTGCATGTCAAGTACTTAGTAGCCACAAATGGCTAGTGGCTACTGTATTGGACAGTGCAGCTCTAGGAGCGTCTGCTCAACCTGCAACTGTCTAGGAAGAGAATCATAGTTTCTGGAACAGGTAGACCTCCTTTTTAAGCTTCTCCACTTTACAGATAAAGAAAGTAGTATCTGGAGATGTTGAGTTGTTTAAAATCACCCACATTTTAAGAATCAAGAGCCCAATGCATGTTCTCTAACTTCTAGTCTCTTTCTTCATCACTTTTTCTGCTCCATGTTGCTGCATCCCATTTAATTACTAAGGTACTAATGTTAGGTTGTTGCTATCAGTTAAATATTAAGCCAGGAGCTTTAAGACAATCTGGCCCACTTGAAGGCATGGCCTGATTTGGACAAAACTTTTGGGGTAGGATGAATAGCATTACCAGGCATATCTACAACCTCTCTGTGGACTAGTATTATTCATAGATCAGTTCATCTTTTTCTGTTGTGAGCGCTGTTGGAATAGGAATGGGGGAACCTTTTGGAACCCAAGGTATGTGATCCTGAACCCTGAAATGTCAGATGCTCCCTAAAAGGAACGGGGGAGATAGACATGCCATTACCTTACACATTTTATTGTCTGTATGGGTATGTAAACATGTACATATTATAAGGAATTGCACTTCATTTCTGGGCTTCTGGAAACATCGGTATTAAGATTTCATTTACCTCCCCTTGTTTTGGAAGTCTTCTTGTGTGTGTACTGCCCATAGTTCCTACCCAGTAACACTTAAATTATGATAGATACTTTTTGACAACTTAAGCCTAGTGCATTCCTGGCACGTAAAATAGTTATTTTCAGAATGTAAGCAAATGTAGAAAGCTTACTGCCTGACATGGAGGGTTGGAGAAGTGGGATTGGTGTTCTTTTGTTGTAAACTCATTTTTGTGAAATATTTGTTTTACAATGTGAAGCATGCATGATGGATGAACTTTTAGAATTGAAAGTTATTTTTCATTTCATTCCTGAAATATTTACCAGCATGGATGTTGACTGAGTGCTTTGAAGAGAGTTTGCTTAGTCATATAACTTAGGTTTAATGATTTTAGATTTAATTAAACTTGAAGTTTTCCTGTTTGATCCTCAGGACTTCTCATCTGTGGCAAGGCTTTACTCACAAAGAACATGTCAACTTTGAAGTGAGGCATGCCCTGTGTTTCTTTATATTCAGATGAAAATGACTGAAGTTTGCCAATGCTGTGTCTGGGACAATGCTTAGAGGATTCATGGCTTGGATGGTGACTGTCGCCTGTAGTCCCAAAACTTTGAGAGTCTGAGGTCGGAGGATTGCTTGAGGTCAGGAGTTAGAGATAAGCCTGGGCAACATAAGGAGATCCCATCTCTATATTTTTTAAAAAATTAAAACAACAACAACAAGGTACAGGAGTATCTGCATTTCCTTAGGCAGCTATCTTATACACCTTTAAACTTATAAAAAATCCACCATTTTTAAAACAGTGTTTTATGTTCTTTTCTTAGTAAATATAAACAATAGGAACTGAGGTTTAGGGCTTAAAAATTTTGAGAGAATATTTTTTATTTCAGTAGCTTTTGGGGTACAAGTGGTTTTTTGTTACTTGGTTGAATTACATCGTGGTGAATTCTGAGATTTTAGTACACTCAAGTAGGGTACCTGGTACCTAATATAGTTTTTTTAATCCCTAGCCCCTCCTACCACCCTCCCCCTTGTGAGTGTCTGAAGTCCATTATATCCCTCTGTATGCCTTTGCTTATTCCTAGCTTAACTCCCACTTCTAAGTGAGAACACATGATTTTTGGTTTTCTAATTCCTGAATTACTTTACTTAGGATAATGGCCTCCAGCTCTATCCAAGTTGTTGCAAAAGACATAATTTTGTTCCTTGCAATGGCTGAGTAGTATTCTGTGGTATGTATTTGCCACATCTTCTTTATCCTCTCATTAGTCGATGGGCACTTACGTTGGTTCTGCATCTTTGCGTTTGTGAATTGTGGTCCTATAAACATATGTGTGCAAGTGTCTTTTTCATACAATGACTTCTTTCCCTCTGGGTAAATACCCAGTAGTAAGATTTTTAGATCAAATGGTAGATCTACTTTTAACTCTTTAAGAAATCTCCACAATGTTTTCCATAGAGGTGGTACTGGTTTACATTGTGAGAGAATAATTTTTTTTAAAACTATGTTTAAGCTAGATTTTGAATTGGGAAAGAATTACATTCATTATAGGAAGCTTTTGAAAAATATATTTAAAAATACATGAAAATATGCATAATCCTACCACCCACAAATGTCTGTATTATGATGTCATTTTCTAAACCAGTTTTGAGATTGTGCTATAGATTATATTTTATATCCTACATTTTATTTCTTAACGTTAAGTCTCATACTATTTTAAGTTCTTTGTACATGTAATGTTTATTGGATGGGTAAATCTGTTTAGGGAAACTGCAGCTATGTAGTTGTGGACTTGTGCTTTTTTATTTGGCATTTCTAGCCTGAACACAGGCTGGAAGTAGTGACATAGAGAGGGATTGTTTGCCAAATATCAGGTAATATTTTAATTATTTATTATTTATTTTAAAGCTCTAAATCAGGAGTCCTCAACCCCTGGGCATGGACTGGTACCAGTCTGTGGTGTGTTAGGAACTTTGCTGCACAGCAGGAGGTGAGCAATGGGTGAGTGAGCGTTACTGCCTGAGCTCCGCCTCTTGTCACATCAGCAGGGCATTAGATGCTCATAGGAGGGCAAACCCTATTGTGAACTACATGTGAGAGAGCTGGGTTACACACTCCTTATTAGAATCTAATACCTGATGATCTGAGGTGGAGCAGTTTTATCCCGGAACCAAACCACAAAATTGTCTTCCATGAAACCATTCCCTGGTGCCAGAAAGGTTGGGGACCACTGCTGTCAATGGCTGCTCTCAAGTAGTGTGACACATGGTGGTCTTTAACATAAAAAAAAAAAAAGTAATGAACGTACACATACAGATTAGCAAAAGTAAGGAAAAGCTGATCTAGTAGTTCAAACAAGCAATCCTCTTATTTAATGGTTCTGTGATTGCTTGTGTAGGCAGAAACTTAAATGTAAGTTGCTGCATTTGACAGGCAAATGTAGCTGGGGCTGGAATGTAGGTATCAGTGAAATTGTGATTTCAGTTTACTGGAGCCATTCAGTGGGAGCATGAAGTGGGTTACATGATTACACAGATATAAATAAAGCATCCTCCTTCCCACTTCACTGCTGTTAAAGTCTCTCCTGATGTTATGTGGTGGAAAAACAAGTCAAAAACATTAATTCTGTCAAGTTTCCAAAGATAGAAGAATCTTTGACCACAAAAGAGACAGTATTTATCTCCAAATTTAACAACATGTGATGAAATGCTGCTGTTGTATAAGCTTGTGTGAGGTTGTGGAGTCCATTCAGCCAGACACATGTAATTTTTGTTATTAACTTGCTGTTTCTGCAGTCAGTCGGCCAGGTTTATATTATTATACTTCACTATAGGTTTTTGGAGCAAGGACAGTGTTGTTTATTGTTTACTTTAAAAAAGAAATATAGTACTGTAACTAAATAATGAATAAATGTTGGTACTGTTGAAAACTAATAAAAACAAACTCTTATACTATCAATACCACAGAAATTCCAATTGTAAGAAAATATTGATCTAATATGGAAATTCATTCATTTATTCAGTGCATTAATTGAACACCAACACTATGCCAA
This sequence comes from Macaca nemestrina, assembly GCF_043159975.1. NCBI lineage: Eukaryota > Metazoa > Chordata > Mammalia > Primates > Cercopithecidae > Macaca > Macaca nemestrina. The sequence continues at coordinate 169,079,645 of NC_092128.1, read as the reverse complement.
GCATTGAGACACAACTATGAAAGAGGCCGGCTTCCCGATCTCACAGAGCTTATACTTTGTTGAGTGGGGTGGAGAGCAAATCTATGTATGTACATATGTATGTATGTATGTATGTCAATCAATATATTCTGTGCCACTTGGTGGTCAGTGCTCCAAAGAAAAATTAAGCCAGTGAGGAGCTGGATAGAGACACAGTCTGGAAGGGTATGAAGGGGGGATCAGAATATGCTACCCCAAAATATGCCATTTTGGCGTAAGTACTAATTTGAGCTGAAGACAATTGAGAAATAGCAGACACAGGACAAGCTTAACCCTTTCTATAAAAATGTTGCTGTGTGAAGGTATCCTCCCTCCCCTCTCCATCCCTGGAGAGACCACTAGAGGTGGCACCATCGTCTGCAGAAACAAAACTTACTGAAATAACCCTTACCTTCTATTAGTTTCCCCCATATATTTACCTTCCCACACTTCGTCTGGAAGTCCTAACCCCCCTCTCCTTTGTCTTGTGACTTTTCCACAGTTTATTGCTCTTTGTTAAGATGGTACGTAGACTCTCAGACCTAACTGCTTCTTTTGGGTTTTTGCTTTTCTATGGTACTTCCTCCTCTCCACTCCCTCATGTAAAAATATTAACATTAAATAAAATTTATGTGTAAATAAAATTTATGTGTTTTTTTCCCCTGCGAACCTGTCTTGTCAGTTTAATTGGCAAGGCCTCAGGTGCTGAACTTGACAGGGTAGAGAAAAAAGTTTTTTTCCCTTTTCTACAAGTATTAAAGCTGGAGAGAACACAGTGTAAAGACTGTGAGGTGGGAGCATGCTGGGGTGTTGGAAGAAGCACATGAGCTTACAAACATTCCATCAGTTGTGTGTATGTAATTTTTCTGTGACGATTCCCACTGATTGATCATTTATAAAAACCAGTGGTGAGGGTCTTCCATACTCAGTTTACTCCTTTCTTGGAAAAGAATGCACATTTTAATCAAGAGGATTTCAGGAAAGACATTCTGTACTCCAAACATCTAAAAGATCTTTGACAGTATATAGCAATTCTTCTTTTCTTGTGTATTTTAAAATTGAAGACAGGGAGAATTACTATTTTATGCTTAGTTCAGATTTGGTGGTGGTTTTGTTTTTTGGTTCCAGTGGAAAGAAGTTGCATTAGTCACCTGGCAGTCAACCATGCCATATTGTTTGTGGTTTATTAGTGTGGAATAAACAACTGTATTTCTGGCATATGTAAAAATAGTTTTTTGAGAGGCTTCCTTGGTCGTGGCAGTAATAATACTAATTACCAGGTACTGTATATAGCTCATTCTATGAACTAGGCCTTGTTGAAAAGTGCTTTCACTTAATTTTTTCTTAACGGCAGCCTGTGAGGTATCTACTGTTATCCCCAGCTGGGAGGGACCTGGCCAGTGGACTGGATTTAAACTGTGTCTTCATTGTCTGTACTCTTAACTAGTTATCTTCACTGCCTCTAGCAAAATAGATCAATGAGTTGAGCCAGTGTTTCCTGTTAGCCTCCTGAGTAAGCAAGCCTTGGAATGCAATTGGTTGGTAAGATACTAAAGTAATCAGGCCCTCAGTTCCTGGCTGCCAGCCTGTTTCACCCTCTTCTCCAGGAAGTTCTGAGTGCTGATATCTCTACTTGGTGTCTTCTCTGTCCCTCCCAATTCCATTATTTCCCTTTTTCTTAATCCCAAGTAAAGGAAGTTCTGAGTGTGGATGTTGGAGTCATTCAGACCTTGGATCTGAGTCACAACTCTTTCAATTTACTAGAAATATGACTGCAAGAAAATGATCTAAGCTTCCCTAAACCAATTTCCACATCTATAAAGTATCTGTAAATAGATTGGTTAGGAGAAAAATTGAATTAAATTGAATAAGGTATAAAGCACAGAACGTGGCCAGGAGTAGGCCCTGGATGAATGAGGGAAAAATTGTTCTGATTTTTATTTTTGAGTCTCTTTGTAACATCTGTTGGGCCCTTCAGAACAGTCCTTAAAGTTCATATCAGCCACCCTTTATGCCCCCTGGGGCTAGGCCAGGGAAGAGGCCCAGTTGCCTGTGACACTGCTTAGTTTCACATTTCACTGAGTGTAATACATGGAAGGCTTGAGCATCTTAACATTTCATTGGTAACATTTTTGATGCCTGAAAAAAGAATAACTTATTTGTAACTGCATACATTTTGTTTGCGGTCAGGTTGTTAGAATCGGAAATGAGCCTCATTTCCTTGAGTTTTGTCCCTCCCCATCTGACCTTCTTCTCAGTGAACCCTGAAGAAAAAACACTAGCAAAGGAATCTCAAAAATGTTAGTCCGGGACACAGCTCTCCGTCTACTCTCCGCCCTAGTCCTGCCCCTCCTTGTGTTTTCAGCGGTGACCAGGCACTGGTGGCAGCCTTGGCTGCTTGGATCAGTTGGAGATAGCTGCAACATGCCTGCCTGCTAGCTTTGAAAAATCTCTTCCAACCTCACTGAAATAATTGTTTACCACATATCAGAGGGGACTGGGAAGCGGGTCATTGAGAGATCTTTTTGAAGGGGTTTGTGGCTTCTCCACTCGCAGAGGCTTCTTGAAGTGGTGGGTAATGTTCATACCTCGGGGAGAATCAATATCCGTCTCCTAAGACCTGCTCATACGTAGCTCTAAGCATTAGAGGTGCACTTTTGTTTATATTTTATCAGTGCATTTTTCTACCTGTGTCATTTGGACATTAGTTTCCGGAGAAAATCACTGTGTACCTTTGGTGGTTTCACATGACTCTTAAATTTCATTAATTCACAAAATCTGAATTGAATGGAATAGTCTGTTTTGGTTTTTTTTTTTTTTTTTTGGTGAGGGGTGGGGAGGGATTGGATTTTTCAGTCCTTCCAAGAGACTTCAGGGTTTTTTTTTTTTTTAATGTTTTGATTAGCCTGGCGTGTGTAAGGCCCTATCAGGTGTTCCCCTCTTTGATCCTATCACACCCACATCCTGTAGCTTCATCCAAGTGCTTTGAGACCGACTTAATGGGGATTAACTTAACAGTTGCTCTGTGGAAACAGATGCTCTTTGCTGCTTATTTCTAATAAATTGATCGAGCCATTTAAGACTTTTTTTTTTCTTTTAAGAAGTTACATCTTCCTAAGAAACTGTAGAGCAATAAAGCAAAACTAAAATACTTGGGTCTAAAATTAGCGTATTATATTTAAAACACTGGGCTTCAGACTGATTATATCATGCTCTTTTACTGACTTTCTAGTCAGATGCTTATTTATAAAAATAAAGCTTATATAAAGGGCAGCATTCAAATGTTATACCAGTCGCTTTGAGCTATTTGACCTTCCACAGTAGCTAAATATTTTTTACACTGAGAAAAGAATTATTTAACATTATATGCTATCAGCATGTCAAGTGAATTCTGAGCTTGCCTGCAACAGATGAGACCCTAGGTAGAAACATAAAAACATGGCAGTGTGAAAGAGAAAAGCAGGCTCTCTGTCTTTGGGAAGCAGTTCTGCAGGGAGGGGAGTTTATAAGCGTAGTAGATACTTAGGAAAATGAATACAATTATTATAAAAGTCATCAGGGAAAAACCATTAGGTAAGAATAGCCAATTAAAAAAAACAGAAGCGGCCGGGCGCGCTGGCTCATGCCTGTAATCCCAGCACTTTGAGAGGCCGAGGTGGGCGGATCACTAAGTCAGGAGATCGAGACCATCCTGGCTAACACGATGAAACCCCGTCTCTACTAAAAATACAAAAATTAGCCGGGCGTGGTGGCGGCGCCTGTAGTCCCAGCTACCCGGGAGGCTGAGGCAGGAGAATAGCGGGAACCCGGGAGGTGGAGCTTGCAGTGAGCTGAGACCGAGCTACTGCACTCCAGCCTGGGCGACAGAGCAAGACTCCATCTCAAAAAAAAAAAAACCCCAGAAGTGAAATGTAAAAATATGGAAATTAAAACTGCACATCGCGTGCATAGATAGGTCAGTGGGGCAAACTGAAAGTCTAGAAATAAAGTCGTACGCATAATTGAAATTAGTGCAAGATAAAGGTATCTTTTTACATCAGAAGGGGAAAGATAGATTATTTAGTTAATGGTGTTGGGATATCTAACTGTACATAGAAGGAAGGTGGGTAATTATTTACCCAGTAACAACACTGGATTACCTAGTATTATGTACCCAGTACAGTTTGTCAGTAACAAAAGGCAAACTTTTTTATTCCATGAAGTGTTCTTACAAATGAATCAGAAATACTAAATATGAACATCTTCAGAGAAAAATGAACATTTTTGAAAACTTATTATGAAAAGAAACATATGCAAGAGAGAATAGTGCACTGAACCCTCAGCAATGATCAGCTCTCATCCAGTTTTGTTTTATCTGTCTCGCCCTTTCTCAACCTGCTCAACTCTCTTTTCCCTCGCTGGGTTATTTTGAAATAATTTCAGTTATATAATTTTATGCATAAATATTTCAGCGTGAATGTCTAACAGAATCTCTATTAGACATGGACAGAAAAGGCAAATAGTTTTATAGTACACAGGAAAAAATACACATAGCCAATAAATCTGTGAAGAGATACTCAATGTCACTAGTAGTCAGGGAAATGCAAATTAAAACAGTGATATAACATTGTTTTTTAAAACCCTGATTGTCAAAGACTAAAAAGACTTGCCAGAATGGCATTTCGTCTACTGTCAATTGATAACAGATATTTTTTTGCTTGGAGTACAGTGGCACAGTCTGGGCTCACCACAACCTCTGCTTCCCAGGTTCAAGTGATTCTCCTGCCTCAGCCTCCCGAGTAGCTGGGATTACAGGTGTGCACCACTATGCCTGGCTAATTTTTTGTATTTTTTAGTAGAAGCGGAGTTTCATCATGTTGGCCGGGCTGGTCTGGAACTCCTGACCTCAAGTGATCTCCCCGTTACAGGTGTGAGCCACTACACCCAGCTGATACAGAAATTTTTGAGATCAGTCATTTAAAATTTTATGTATGTATCCCTTGATCTAGGAATTCTAGGAACTAATTAATTAGTTCATAGTATATTGTATAAATGTGCACAGATGAGGACATTATGAGAGCATTATTTGTGTCAACTAAACAAGCCTTTTAAAAACTCTTGTACAGTAGAATATTATGCTGATACATTTAAAGTGGGCATAACCATACTGATGTATAGAAATATCTAAAATCATACCGATATAAGTGAAAACAAATTTTCAAAATGCAGGCATAATCACATATTAAACAATAATTTATATAAAAACTGGAAAATTTTTACGTGTATTATGTCAGTAACAGATTCAAGTAAATCTGACAAAATCTGACTCTGGGTTAAGTGAACTTTGGAATGGAGAAGGTAGTACCTATTTACTTTGTATGTTATCACCTTTTGTACTATTCGAGTCTTTTTAACTGTACACAGATACTCTAGAGCAGGGGTCCCCAGCACCCAGCCACGGACAGGTACTGGTCCATGGCCTGCTGGGAACCGGGCCACACAGCAGAAGGTGAGTGGCAGGCAGGTGAGCCAGTGAGCATTACTACCTGAGTGCTGCTTCCTGGCAGTAGGTTCTCACAGGAGCACAAACCCTATTGTGAACTGCACATGGGAGGGATCCAGGTTGCCTGGTCCGGTCCTTGTGAGAATCTAACTAATGCCTGATGATCTGAGGTGGAAGAGTTTCATCCCAAAACCATCCCATCCAGTCTCATCCCATCCCAACCCCAACACCCCATGGATAAATGGTCTTCCACAAAACCAGTCCCTGGTGCCAAAAACAGTAGAGATCACTGCCTTAGAGGTTGCCCCCTCCTGGCACATCTTGGATGTAGGACTCGTTGGTTCTGCCATTCCTGGTAGGTAGTCAACCAGCTTTTGACAGTTCTCCCCAGAGACTTCATCCCACAGGCAAGCCATCCCATTCCACGTAAAACATCTCTAATGTTAGGAAGGCACGTATTTTGATGTGATATCTAGAATCCTCCCAGCTGTTCTTCAGAGGAACATTACTTCTGTAAAGTTGAAAAGAACAAGTTTTATTGTATTATAAAACTAGGTCATATCAGTGAATTTCATCTGTTTATTTTCATGGGTAACTGATTCTTATATCAAAACTTGCTTTTGAAAGTATTGGAAGCATAAATTATTACTTCAGGCCCATTTGCTTTACTTTGTTCAGCACATTGAACATCAAGGAGCAGCTCCCTCAATCTAAAATTTCTAGTGTTGGTGCTTGTAATATCATTTTTCAAGTTGACACTAATGCTAACTGTGGAATTCTCATGGTTTAAGTCAGAAGAAAGCAGTTTAGTGGAACTGTTCTTTTTCCCACTGAATTGTATACTGAGTTCTGTTATATTTTCTGCATTTTAACCCAGAAAGTTGTTCAAGAGAATTGACCATGGTAAGACATCTGTAGCTTATTTTGTATTTTCTTTTAATGGAAATTTTAACTTGACTTTTAAATTTAAGGTTGAGTGTAGCCTTTCCTGAACCAGTAACTAATGTTTTTTTAACTATTTAGTGTAGGAGATTATAATAAAATCCACATTGCTTAAGACATAAAATATTTGTGCAATAATAGGTTGAATAAAAACAGTAAATTGAGATTGTATCGGGAATAATGTATTATAAACCATATATGAAACCAGGTACTAACTTGGTATTCTTCATAGCTTTATCAGGAAGACAGAGCAAATACTATCTCAAAATGAAATATAAACAAAATGAGGTTCAGTGAGTGATGTGGTTTGGCTCTGTCCCCACCCGGATCTCATCTTGAATTGCAGTTCCCATAATCCACATGTGTTGTGGGAGGGACCAGGTGGAGATAACTGAATCATAGAAGCAGTTTCCCCCATCCTGTTCTTGTAATAGTAAGTTAGTTCTCACGAGAACTGATGATTTTATAAGGGACTTTCCCCCCTTTTGCTTGGCACTTCTCCTTCCTGCCACCATGTGAAGAAGGAAGTGTTTTCCTCTTCTAAGGTTCCTGAGGCCTCCCCAGCCATGATAAACTGTGAGTGTTCAACCTGTTTCTTTTATAAATTACCCAGTCTTGGATATGTCTTCATTAGCAGTGTGAGATTGGACTTAATACAGGGAGGCTACATAACTTTGACCCAAGTAGCAATAAACTATAGGGGTGAGGTTGGAGTCCAGGCCCCTGGTACTTATGGCCTTAAGCTAAGTGAAATAAGCTAGATACAGAAAAACAAATACTGCATGATTTCATTTATATGTGGAACCTAAAACACTCAAACTCATGGAAACAGAGTAGAAGGGTGGTTACTAGGGTTTTGGATGTGGGGGAAGTGAGGAGATGTTGGTCAAAGGGTACAAACTTGCAGTTATGAGATTAGTACCTAATGTACAGCATAGTGACTGCAGTTATTATTAGTGAATTGTATACTTGAAAATGGCTGCAAGAGTAAATGTTAAATATTCTTACCACACACAACAAAAAAAGTAACTCTGAGGTGATGGATTTGTTAATTACCTTGATTGTGATAATCATTTCGCCGTGTATACATACATCAAAACATCATGTTGTATGCATTGAATATACATAATTTTTGTCAATTATACTTCAGTAAAGCTAGGGAAAAATAAAAGAAGTGACTTAACCAGGACACCTCTCTGTAGCTCTGTGGTAAAGCCAAAAGGGATAATAACTTTTGATTATCAAAACTTCGTCAACATCATTATTTTTTAAGACTGGGTCTTGCTATGTTACCTAGGCTGGTCTCAAACTCCTAGGCTCAAGTGATCCTTCTGCCTTGGCCTCCCAACGTGTTAGGATTATAGGCATGAGCCATCACACCCAGCTAGTTTTGAAGGTATCTTTATTACATTTTTTGTTTAAATATTTAATAGTAAGTGTTTAACTTGAAGCATTTTTTTATGCCTTAAAGTTGATTTTTCCCACTCATTTTATGGATCAAAACTATTATCAGATTCTAATTCCCACTCCACCACCTTGTTTATAAAAGTTGACAGTTATGGAAAGTAAAGTAATACTGAGTTTTTCTAATGCCTATCTTTGACATTGAATAAAGATTATAAAATTTCTTATAACTTGAATGAATTTTTACAAATTTGACATCTTTTTATAAAAATCTAGTATTGACCATTTCAACATAAGTTTTACTTATCTCTGAAATACAAGTAGGACCTATTTTTATTAATTTTCTTAAGTGATGCCGAGTGACACTATTTTTTTTTTCACTTTTTCTTTACCTTTTTTTTTGAGACAGGATCTCAGTCTGTTGCCCAGCCCTAGAGTGCAGTGGTGTGATCTTAGCTTACTGCAGCCTCAGCCTCCTGGGCTCAAGCAGTGCTGCCACCTCAGCCTCCTGAGTAGCTGGGACTACAGGTTTGCACCACCAGGCCCAGCAATTTTAAAGATTTTTTTGTAGAGATGGGGGTCTTGCTGTGTTGCCCAGGTTGGTCTTGAATTCCTGGCCTCAGACGAGCCTCCGACCTCTATCTCCCAAAGTGCTGGAATTATAGACATCAACCACTGTGCCTGGCCCCAGTGACACAGTCTTAATTTAGAATGGGGAGCATCTAATAGTATTAAAATGGCCTGGCAGAGAAGTGGATATGAGGCTTGGTGAAGATAAGCATAGGATGTACCATCTTAGAGTAGGTGTTAGTTTCTGCAGTAAGCCAGCAGCAACATTCTTAGCAGAGCCTAGAAAGATCAAGTGAGGGCTGTGTGGTGGTGCAGCCTCTTAAGTCTCTCTGGTTCTTCAACATGCTCAGGTTGGTGGCTTTGATATTTTCTTCATCCAGAATGGGTTGTTCTAAGTTTAGGGAAGATCCAGTGGATATTTACCAAGCCTCTTATACTGCCCAGCATGTTGCCATGAGACAGCAGTGTTACCACCTTAAATGATGCAAATACTCCTTGTGCATACCCTGTCCCTGAGATCTAACATCTGGATTCTGGAGACTGTTGCTTATTCTTCCATCTTGCTTCATGGTCCCCAGGTTATGTACGTAGTGTGGCTGGGCACCACACATGTCCCCTGGCTCCTTGCAGCCATACAGAGGTGACCTAACTGGATGTACTTGGGTGTCTACCAGGTATTGGCTACCTGTGTAGGCTGAGGGCCTTCCATAGTTCTAGCAAAGCAATTCATTGCCTTCCTGAATTTTTTAATGCTTCATTTGTGAAACCCTTGATGTAGTAACTGTTGATATTATTTCTTTTTGAAAACTCCCCTTACTCTTCCCAGTTTCTTCATTTGTGAACTGGAACCAACAGAAAAGTACCAAACTTAGGGTTGTTGTGAGGCTTCAAAGAAATAATACAGCCCAGAGAACATAGTATATACTCAGCAAATATTTATTAATACGACTACTAAGCCAGCATTGGTGATTGATTGGGTCATAGTGTCTTCTGTTTGCCAGATGTTTTCAGAGGCTCTGTTCATGTTCATACCCATGTTTGTAAATGACAGAACATAAATTTCTTAATCCTCTGTCTTCTCCTTCAGCATCAGCTCTTGTCCCCAAAGTAAAAGAACTCAGTCATCCAGAACCCTGTTTTGTAGATCTGTTTTTCATAATTGGGCAGTTACTAGAAAATTAAAAGCAGTCTAGGGAAAAGCCTTTCCTTTGGGTTTGTTGCTTTCTTTTCTCTCATAATAAGGCTGTGCCCAAACTGTAAGGAAAAATCAAGAAATTGTAAAATATATCGTCAGGGTGTTTATGGTAAATGTAAAACATTAAGTAACATTTGAGTTAATTTGTGCTTGTACAAACCTCAGAGGCTTAAATAATGAACCAATGACACATAATTTCAGAAAGTTTTCATTAGACTCTTTGCGTTGGTCTTTGCAGTGTCATATTTGCTTGTCATCAGTATTAGCATTCCTCTATTTGGAGTGTTGACTAGGTGCCAGGCATCATGATGAGAAATGTATGTGCTTATTTAATTCTCATACTGACTCCATGAGATAGATACTCCATTTTATAGATGAGGACCCCAAATCATAACCTTTTGGCCAGAATTACAGTTAGTGTTAGAATTTAAACCTATGCAATCTTATTCCAAATCCTCTATCTTTACTCCTCCAGAATGCTCCATTAAATGAATTGTTGCTTATAACCCGGCTGTGTTAACACTGGAAAAGAACTTGAGAACATTTAGCCCAGCCACCCCATGATGTTTGGCAGTACTTCTTGCCATTCTTTCAGTAGATAATTTATTTGAGTTTAAGGGAGAGTCTGTGAATTAATACCAGTACCAAAACTCCCATGAGAAAGTAATGGAGACGCCTTTTTTTAAAAAACCAGAATTTTTAAAGGTGTTCATTCCGTTATCTTCTTGCCTAACAAGTTCCTATGTTGATTACTTAAACTATTCTAATCCTGATACAGACGTGATAGACTTTGAATTTGTTAAATATGAATTGGCTTCCTGATTCTAGCTGTTTTGCCAGAGGCCTGATTTAGAGAAGGGATTAAACCACTGGTCAACCTTGGATGGAATCTGGACCAGCAGTTCCCTCTCCACAACCCCTGGCACTTGGCTTTGTGCCAAGAATATCCTACAAAAGGAAATTGATTTACTCCACCCAAGACAGACTTCCGGAGGCTGTGGTTGTCCCTTGTTAGCTTAGAAGTTGGTGCAGTGTACGTGTGATCCACGTCTAAATAGCACAGCATTGCTGTGCCTAATGGAAGTTGGGTTAGTGCTGACATGCTATTGACTCACCCTCCCAAGGATGGAAGCTCTGGCCTGGGTCAAGTTGTGGTCACTGCAGTTAACAGTTTGTTGATCTCAGGGAGCATTCCACAGTTGCTGATGTAATTGACAATGGTTGGAGCCAGCTCTTCCCCAGATTCAAATGGACCGATTAGAGGACTTGTTGGTTCCGTTTATCAACCATGTAAGTGAGTGCTGTGAAGTTGGCATTGTTTTTAGACTGTGTTTGGGTAAGATGAAACTCTGTTCTCAGGCATTAATATCTTTCAAAAGTACAACGTTACTTATTATGACCAAAGTAGGGATGAAGTTTGCAAATTATTTGGTGTAACTATTTAATTTGGTTATCCATGCAATGCAATTCTCTAACCAGTGTGATTGTTCTCTTTGTACAGTACTCTTACTTTGCCATAAAATTGTTTTCTTTGTTTTTTTGTTTTTGAGACAGAGTCTCGCTCTGTTGCCAGGCTGGAGTGCCGTGGCACGATCTCGCCTCACTGCATTCTTCAAGCGATTCTACTGCCTCAGCCTCCCGAGTAGCTGGGACTACAGGCGTGTGCCACCAGGCCCAGCTAATTTCTGTATTTTTAGTAGAGACGAGGTTTCATCATGTTGGCCAGGATGGTCTTGATCTCTTGACCTCGTGATCTGCCTGCCTTGGCCTCCCAAAGTACTGGGATTACAGGTGTGAGCCACCGTGCCTGGCTGAAAATTCTTCTTAATAAGATATTTCTCATAGAATGTGTACGGAGTTTCAAAAAATTGTGACTGGTTTCAAAATCAGATAATTTGCAAGAATTAGCCATAGTATAAACACATAGTTCTCAAACTGTTGTTTGGGAGTGGGTCCAGAGATCTGTTTAACAAAACTTTGTGTAGAGTCCGGTGCAAGTTAAAATTTGAGAACCACTAATGTAACCTTACCTTATCTGTGGACCACATTTTGAGCTTTGGAAGAAATAACCCTTTCTAGCCTTCACAAGATAACAGGTGATTTTTTTGCGCAATTATTTGATAATGAGCTTATATTTGAGATTAAGGTATGCACACAATAGTGTACATTCTCACTCTAGGTCTGGGGACCTTGACTCTTTGACTCTTCTGTCCTTTTCTCTCCAGTTACTTGGTTTTGTGCATTAACAAACTTTTTAATTTACTTAATTTTTTTACTTGTTTACTTATTTCTTATCCCTTACTTAACATTGCATCATTGTTTTTTGTAGGCCCTGCAGTTCAAGATACTCATCAGCCCTTTCCACCATATTAAAATACACAGACTCCATCTAAAATCATGGATCAGAGTAACATGATAGATATGAAAGTGTAAGCATGTCACAATACCCCCCTGCCCCCAGTCTACATAAAACTGCAAACACTTTATTGCTTGCCAAGAAAGTAGACAATAATATTGAAGAAAGTCCTCCTTTTCCTCTTCTTTGACCAACAATGGAGCAGTTCCTGACAAATGTCAGTTTGCTTTTTGAGTTCTTTAGGTTTATGTGTTGTGTTTGCAGTGGATGAATATTGAGTAACAGGTACTGACTGTATTGTATACATTGAAAACTATCCACCAACAGAGTATTTGTGGGAGGACAATGTTCTTTTTTTTGCGGAGGAGGATGATGTTCTTTTTTTTTTTTTTTTTTTCTGAGACAGGCTGTCTGTCACCCAGGATGGAGTGCTGTGGGGTCATCATGGCTCACTGCAGCCTTCACCTCCTTGTCTCAAGCGATCTTCCCACCTCAGCTTCCTAAATAGCTAGGACTACAGGAGAGGACCACCACACCTGGCTAATTTTTTTTTTTTTTTTTTTTTTTGTAGAGACAGAGTTTTGCTGTGTTGCCCAGGCTGGTGTTGAACTCCTGGGCTCAAGTAATCTCCTAAAGTGCTGGGATTGTAGGCATCAGCCACTGTGCCTGGCCTGAGAATGACATTCTATAAATAGTTTCAGTCCCTTAGTTTAATCCCATATTTTGATCCTATAACTTATACAATATTTGTGTATAGTATATGATCTGCCAACTCTCTAAGAAGATTTTAAAACTTACTATGTTAAATTTCAAACATATACACCATCCAGCTTCAAAAATTAACCACATTTTGCTGTTCTTGTTTCAGCACCTCCACCTGCCCCATTTTCTTTTCCGAAGCATTTAAAAATAATTCTCCGGTATCATATCATTTTACTTGTAACTACTTCTGTTCATAGGTTTCTGAAAGGATTTGATGCAGAATGTTATAATTCTATAATGTTATAATTCTAAAATGTTATAATTCTATAATTATAATGTTATAATTAAACCAGTATACAGAGAGAAAGGCCACTGGATATTAGTACATGTTTTGCTCAGTCCTTTTAAGAGTCTATTAAATCACATAGGGATTTTCCGAGTATCCATTAGAACCACAAAAAATACCTGTGAGACCTTTTTCACTGTAGTAGATGAGTTTCCTAGGGTAGCCCTTTGTTGCTAGAACAAATAGGTGTTTTGTTTCACCAGGAAAATCATTGGAACAGCCGTGACTCAGATCCACTAAATGAAGGAACAAAAATAGGATCTGCCTCACCTCCTGATTTTTTTTAAATCTCTAGGATGAGTAACCAGAATATTTTTACGTTGTGCTAAGTAGGTTTGTTTGTTTGTTTTTTACTCTGACTTACATGATTTGAATTTTAGAAATATATTGTTTTTTCCTTTTTTCTTTAAAATTCTGTCTGGAGTTTCCAAACGAGAGATTGTAGCTCCTAAAACCTTTCTTGGTGTTAGTGTCTTGCTTTCTTTTCTTAGCGTCTGTGGCCATTTCTAACTCCCAGTGAGGAAAGAGCTCTCTGGTCTTGTTTCTTTGTTCAATGAAGGAGCAAACCTCCCTCTCCTTGATCCAGCCCCCACTGACTTGTTTTGTAACAACGAAAGTTATCTCCTACTTAAAAGACAACTTGAGGCCGGGCGCGGTGGCTCAAGCCTGTAATCCCAGCACTTTGGGAGGCCGAGACGGGTGGATCACAAGGTCAGGAGATCGAGACCATCCTGGCTAACACAGTGAAACCCCGTCTCTACTAAAAAATACAAAAAACTAGCCGGGCGAGGTGGCGGGCGCCTGTAATCCCAGCTACTACTCGGAGGCTGAGGCAGGAGAATGGTGTAAACCCGGGAGGCGGAGCTTGCAGTGAGCTGAGATCTGGCCACTGCAATCCAGCCTGGGCGACAGAGCGAGACTCCGTCTCAAAAAAAAAAAAAAAAAAAAAGACAATTTGAAATTATAACACACCTGTAACAAAGTAAAGTGTATGGGTTTTTACATAGGTTTAAAAAAAGGGCAGTAACCCTTTTTTTAAAAAAGCAAAATTTAGATGGGATAGAACCCCCATCTACAAAATATATTTTAAAATCTCAGTTGCTGTCATTGAAATCTTAACCTCCCCTCAAATACTGGCGCACCTCTGAGGAACTTCAAATACTACTTGAAAACTAATGGTCTAAGGAGGGCTGGGCGCAGTGGTCATGCCTGTAACCCCAGCACTTTGGGAGGCCGAGGTGGGCGGATCTCTTGATGCTAGCCTGGGCAACATGGCAAAATGCTGTCTCTACTAAAAATAGGAAAAATCAGCTGGGTGTGGTGGTACATGCCTGTAGTCCCCGCTACTCGGGAGGCAGAGGCGGGAGGATCGCTTGAACCCAGGAGGCATAGGTGCAGTGAGCAGAGATCGCGCAACTGCAGGCCAGCGTGGGCAACAGTGAGACCCTGTGTCAAAAAAAAAAAAAAAGGGAAGACGAATGGTCTAAGGAAACTAGTTTGTGGTTTCTCAGCGGGGAATGCCATTCTAGTTTCTACAGATCTGGCAACAGAAGACAGGGAGATAAACTGGCTTGCTTTGGAGGCAGGCCAAGACTTAAATCCAGATTAAAAACCAGCTTTTTTTTTTTTTTTTTCTTCTAAAACAACCAACCTGTGTTTTGGGTCCAGTGTCTGCCTTGTAAGTTGCTCAAAGCTCAGATACAAGGAAGTAATCAGCACACATTTTTATGATAACATTCCTGAAAAGAAAAAGATGAGGTGGACTAAGGTAAATACACTGCTCCTTAAACATCCATATTTTTAGGTTATTTATGAATCAAATGGGCATGGTTACCAAAGATGAATTATAGAGGTATAAAACTCCAGTCTTAGACCTCAAATTTCAGTTTTCCTTAGGGAGTAAAACACTTCCATAATCTTACTGAGGACCTAAACAAGCCTGTACATAGTTTAAAAATAACACTCCCTAGATAGGGCCTGATGGCTCCAGGATACAGTAGAATCATGAAATTGCCTGTTTCTTTTTTAAAAATTTATTTTGTCCATCGTGTGTATGTGTGTGTGTGTGTGTGTGTGTGTGTGTTATGTTCATTCTTTCAGAGAGGCAGTGGTGTGCAGAGTGAGAGGGTCACAGATGTGTATATGACAAAACTATTTCCTTTTTTCTTTTTTTTTTTTTTGAGACAGAGTCTTGCGCTGTCGCCCAGGCTGGAGTGCAGTGGTGTGATCTTGGCTCACTGTAACCTCTGCCTCCTGGGTTCAAGCAATTTTCCTGCCTCAGTCTCCTGAGTAGCTGGGATTACAGGTGTGCGCCACCACGCCTGGCTAATTTTTGTATTTTTAGTAGAGACAGGGTTTCACCATGTTGATCAGGCTGGTCTCAAACTCCTGACCTTGTGACTCGCCTGCCTCAGCCTCCCAATGGGCTAGGATTACAGGTGTGAGCCACCGCGCCCGACTGACAAAACTATTTCTAAAACGTAAGTCCAGATATTCCTACCAAGGGCTCTCTGGGGCTTCGTTTTGACTTATATGCAAAACACTCCTAATGTGGTGATGTTGGGGAGATGAAGATCTAGGATGAGAGAGAGAAAGGCAGGTAGGACACATGCCCTTCCAGTAACTTTCCAGCTAGGGCTTGCATTTAGCCTCTGATGGAGGCCTCACCATCCAGGCAGATGTACTTACTTAGGAATGAGTTTGAGATAATAAGGCTAAATGTGCTGCCTTCTGTATATAGTTTGCATTTGTCCTAATGTACGACTAAGGACATGAAAAATGAAAATTTGAGTGACTAAAATAAAAGAGATCGGTGGAATAATTGGATTGAATTTGCACCAAGTCAAGGAGAAAACTGCTCTGTATTTTGTATGTTTTGTCATGGTTCTGTGATTACTTGTTAGAAAGTGATATAAAATTCAGTGACTTAGTTTGATATGAACTTGGCTATCTTTAAGTTATAGAATCCATACATATAATGTGGCTGTTTTCAACCCCCATACCCTGAGCGGTTGGGGATGTCTTGAATTTCTAAGTGAGAAGGTCTGGTGCTGTTGCATAGGTAATCATGTTAACCAGCTTTACCTTCTGATAAGCTCTCAATTTAAGAAAGTACTTCTAATCCTGGCTTTTTCTTTGGCTTGCTATCTTATTATGCACAGAGCATAATGGTAAGAAGGGATAATATCTCTTGCTGTCTATTCCCTAGGAATAGTGTGAGTACAGGGCTCTTTTAAAAACATGAAGAGGTGGGCACTATTGTATAGAAACAGAGATTTGATGAAATGTTAAAATGTTGGATGATTTTAAATGAAAAGTGGAGTGGTGAAAAGTTTATTTTTAACCTATGTGGATACCTTAGATATTTAGAAACATTGAAGTTGTAAGGAAGAACAAATATCTTGACTCCAAGAAAATGGTCATATGATATTGTGGAATCTATTTGGTCTTCTGATGTGTATGTTTCCTGACATTTAGCTCCTAAAATCCTTGGAATCTCCAGTGCTAAGAAGGTCTTATATGCTAATGAGATGACTGGGGGCTGGGTAATCTGCCATGTGATTAGAGGGTTAGGACTTTCAGATACCCTCCCCAACCTCCAAGAGCTGAAGTTTGAGTTGATAAACTAATGATCAATGGTCTGAAGTTTGAAGTTGATAAACTAATGATCAATGATACCTACATAATGAAGCTTTCTTAACAACCCTGAAGGACTGCGTTCTGGAAACTTCCAGATAGATGAACCGCATGGAGGTTCCTGGAGGGTGGGATGCTAGGAAAGAGCATGGACTCTCCTTGTCTCTTCATCCGCACCTGTGCACCTCTTCCATCTGGCTGTTCATCTGTGTGTCCTTTGTAATATCCTTTAAAATAAGTGGGTGAATGTAAGCAAGTATTTCCCTGAGTTCTCTGAAGGTGCTCCGGCAATGAATCAAAACAAAGGAAGGCGTGGTGGGAATGGTAGCCAGTTGGTCAGAAGCACAGGCTACAACCTGGGGCTTGTGATTGACATCTGAAGTTGGGGGAGTTTTGTGGTACTGAGCCCTCAACCTGTGGGATATGTAATCTCCAAGTACAATGTCAGAATCCAATTGAATTAGAGGACACTCAGCTGGCATCCACTGGAGAATCATCTGCAGTATTTGTTGTCATGAGCTTGGGCAACATAGGGAGATCTTATCTCTACAAATATAGCTGGGAGTGGTGGTGTGCACCTGTGGTTCCAGCTGCTCAGGAGGCTGAGATGGGAGGATTGCTTGAGTCCAGGAAGTAAACATTGCTTCTCCTCCAAATGCTTTACTTTAACATGTTTGGAAACTCCTGAAAGGAATTTCAACATGAGAGAAGTTAATGGGTTATAAAGGACTCAATGCCATTTTGTAAATGTCAGAAATCAAAGTCACAACCAAATTAAGTTGGAGATTAGGGCCAGGAAGAGAAATGTAATATCTGGTCAACCATATCAAATCTGTATTTTGGTGGAAGAAAATTTTCTTACATTGGTTCTGATTGGTTTGATACGGACAGAGAACTGTTTTCCTTTATTCTAGTATTTTTTTTTTTTTTTTTTTTTTTGAGACGGAGTGTCACTCTGTTGCCCAGGCTGGAGTGCAGTGGCGCGATCTTGGCTCACTGCAACCTCCGCCCCCAGGTTCAAGCAATTTTCCTGCCTCAGCCTCCCGAGTAGCTGGGATTACAGGTGTGCTCTAATTTTTGTATTTTTAGTGGAGACGGGGTTTCACCATCTTGGCCAGGCTGGTTGTGAACTCCTGACCTCGTGATCCACCCACCTCGGCCTCCCAAAGTGCTGGGATTGCAGGTGTGAGCCACCGCCCGGCCTATTGTAGTTGTTAATCAGTAAACATAGCCAAAAGATAAGATTGTAGACTGAGTCCATAGTCTAATGATTTGTCTTCCTAGCAATTGTGAATAATTCAAACATTCAAAATTAGTCTGGCATCATACAAACATTAGCCTAGTCCTAAAATGAGGATATTGGCAAGTGTGTTAATAAAAATTGCATATGCAATATTAATAGGTTCCTTGTGTAGGCTGCTGATTACTCAGGAACTGTCAGATGTTTTGTTTTGTTTTGTCTTTGAGAGATGGGGCAGGGTCTTACTCTGCTGGAGTGCAGTGGCATGATCGTGGCTAACTGCAGCCTTGACCTGTCAGGCTCAAGCGATCCTCCCTCCCCAGCCTCCCAAGTAGGTGGGACTACAGGCGTGCGCCATCATGCCTAGCTAATTTTTGTATCTTTTTTTTAGAGACAGGGTTTTTGCCATGTTGCCCAGGCTGGTCTCCAACTCCTGAGCTAGAGATCTACCTACCCAGGCCTCCCAAAGTGCTGTGATTACGGGCATAAGCCACTGTGCCCAGCGCCCAGATTTTTAATATTCTCTTTGACATTGAGTTTCAGAAATGAAGTCTAAATAGTGAATTTTTAGTGTAGAATATGATGCACCAGGAAGATCACTTATCCATTTATTCATCTTCCTTAGACCATGTCAACCCGATTCTTAATTTATTTTGACCCTTGAGGTCTTTACACCAACAACTAGAATTTAACAGGCACTAAAGTAGGGTTCTGTTGTGATGGTGTTTTTAGAAGTGATTTTAATACTCAAAATACTATAGTCTGTAACATAATTTATTGATTTTTTAATTTTTGCAAACTAAGTTGAAGTAATCAAGTGTTTATATGTTCTTTGGATGAGGCCATCTGTCAAAGAATTCTGGCCTTAATGGAGATACATATATGTTGTGAATACTAAACAGATATCCAGGTAATAAAGCAGAAATCATATGCTGTATAATGGAAATGTAAAGTTCTGAATTAGTTCACGAGTAGGAGAGAAACTTTTTTTAGATGTAGAGAACTACAATTAATTTCTTAAAGACTGCCTATTTTACATCTTCAATATTAAAAGTCGAATTCAGTGCATTGGGACCTTGTTCTTTTTGTAGATTTTGATTTGAATGAACTTCAGTTCGCTGAAATGTCTAATGGGTGCAAAGTACAGATTTAATTATAAGGTTGAGCTAAAGTCAGAATTCAAGCATATGGCATATATAATATCAATTTAATCTTTCCCCGTTAAATTTAGTTATTTTTAGTGAGTCCCAAACACCATATTTGAGGCATAACTTTTTGCTTTCTTTTTTTTTTTTTTTTGAGACGGAGTCTTGCTCTGTTGCCCAGGCTGGAGTGCAGTGAGGTGATCTTGGCTCACTGCAAGCTCCACCTCCCGGGTTCATGACATTCTCCTGCCTCAGCCTCCCGAGTAGCTGGGACTATAGGCGCCTGCCACCATGCCCGGCTAATTTTTTGTGTGTGTTTTTAGTAGAGATGGGGTTTCACCATGTTAGCCAGGATGGTCTCCATCTCGTGACCTTGTGATCCACCCGCCTCTGCCTCCCAAAGTGCTAGGTTTACAGGCATGAGCCACCGTGCCTGGGCCCTCAGGTTTTTTCTTTTTTAAAGAGGCAGAGTCTCATTATGTTGCCCAGGCTGGAGTGCAGTGGCTATTCACAGGCTCGATCATAGCAAATTACAGCCTTGAACTCCCGGCCTCAGTGAGTGTAACTTCTCACCATGCCGTAGTACTTTTATCTTAAATTGTTTATTTTTTTGTTTATGCTTTTTTAACTGCCTCTGTTTACAAAATTGACCCTGTATCTAGTGATAGCTAGATTGTATCACATTTGTCATCTAAAGATTCTATGGGCAACTTATGTTTAGTTGTTTAATATGGTAAGTTTATTGTTTTTCCTTATTTAAGAAAACAGGATCTGGATGAAAAGAAAATATCTTAATTTAACTATCACAATTCCAATAGGAAGTAGACAGACATTCATCTGTATACATTAGGTGTCAAAGTAGAGTTTTGTGGTTTTTCATTTTGAAGATTTGAGATTTAAGACTTGGCTATCTTTCAGTCATATTGTGCTATAGATAACATTATATAATGTTTTTCACTGATGAGAACAATTGGTTGGATCTCTCAGATGACTTGAATTACGTATTAGCTCAAGTCAGTGGTCAATAAATTTGGCTTTACAGTTCCGAGGAATTTGTTATGACTGGATGTTTCTCTCAAGTATTGCCATATTGCTCATTTTGGCTACCAATGCTTAAATTATACTTAGTATAGTAGAAATTTTCTTATTTCCCTTATTTAAGCATGCCTCCATTACGCTGTTGTTGTCTCTAACAAGAGTTTAATAATCTTTGTTTTGGCTTAGTAAAAAGAGCCAACAAATATGAGAGTGACTGGCTGAGTGTACTGCTCTGTGCTCAGTTATCTTAAAGGGAAAACGTTTATAGGATCGCTGTGAACTATAAGATGGTTACATTTTGCTGGAAAACCTTGCTGCTGCTTTGGTAAATAATGAAGTGTTTTGTTTTATGGGCCTTTTCACTACTTCATTGACAACATATATGTATTTTTATTTTATTTTATTTTATTTTTTTTGAGATGGCGTTTCGCTCTTGTTGCCCAGGCTGGAGTGCAGTGGTGCGATCTCAACCTCTGTTTCCCAGGTTCAAGTGATTCTCCTGTTTCAGCCTTCTGAGGAGCTGGGGTTACAGACATGCACCACCACGCCCAGCTAATTTTGTATTTTTAGTAGAGACAGGGTTTCTCCATGTTGGTCAGGCTAGTCTTGAACTCCCGACATCAGGTGTTCCACCTGCCTGGGCCTCCCAAAGTGCTGGGATTACAGGCAGGAGCCACCGCGTCTGGCCAACAACATACGTTTATATTACCCAGTAATAGGCATAGTCTAAGGAAGATAATAGAATTTATTCTTAGTAGTGAACTCTGGCTTTTTAAGCAAATTTTTTTTTCTTTGTTCTTTTCTGTGGTAGTGAGGAAGGAAGGAAGGGAAGGCTACTACTAAAAATACAAATTGCTAAATAGAAGTCAAGTCTCTGTTTGGGTGTTGAGGCTCACGTATGGTGCTGTCCAGACTTGACACATTTAGAAACAGGAATTTGCCCTTAGCATAAGCTTAGCCAAAGAGTTGAGTCATTTCTAGGTATCTTAACATGATAGAATGCCTTAGGAAGTGTCGTGAATATCTAAAACAGGTTTTCTTGAGGATTTTATTAGTTTCTTAAAACATGGAGAGGAACTCGATTCTCAGCGCTGGTACCTAAAATTCAGAGACATCAGTTGTGAGTTGCTGTGCTCCTCAGCTCTAAGCCGCAGTTGTCATGGTCACGCATGTCCCCTTCTGGAGAGAGGCCTTGCTGTTTTCTGCAGAGCTTCTCTTGTGCCTGGCTTGTGCCTGGAAGTCAATGTATCACCACTTCAGAGAAACACTATAAAAGCTTGGTGATCTTCAAACAAGAATTTAAAACAAGGAAGTTTCCTTTCACAGATATCTTAAAACTTGGAGCTAAATAAAGCATGTGAGTAACTGTGAGAGCCTAATTATAGCCATTTTTTAAAAAGCAGTGCACCTTTCGTTGTATCTTAAACATCGAAGAATGGTATTGTGTGTCCAGTTTTGTTTGTAAATGTAACCTTCGTGTGAATGACCATCTATTCCTTTCTTTTTGGAAGGTTAGCCAGTCAGCTGTTGTGTGATGTTCAACATTTTATATAATGACATTTTGCACAAGGTTTCAATATAACATCTGAGGAAACATTATTTAAGAAATAGTGCAGTTCTCTGGGTATTGTATTAATCATATTAATTACCTGTTGCTTTTATCACCATGTCACCCTAGTATCACAAGGCATGTGTAATACTATTTTGTAAAGATTTTCTAAAGACCTTCCCTTTATAGAAAGGAAAATTTAATTCAGAAATTGGGCTGAACTCTCTTTCACTTGTGTGAAAATGGGAAAATTAGAAGTAATTTGTGTTTTTTATTGTGAAATCAGTGTAGGAACCTGTGCTTATATCATGGAAACAAAAGCACTAATATTTTTCTCCCCTCAGGTGTGGGCTTTGCTTCAGATATCCATGTCTTCTACTTTTTCTATTCTTAGTTCTTATTCACTTATTGTCTTTACTTCGTATCACTTTATTAAATTTCACAGATGCAATTTAGGAATCCAGGGATGTGATCAAGTTTGTGCATCTGCTTGTCATTGGCCATCTCACATTTATATCGCTAAATGAAAATTTAACTTACTTTGGAACAAACCACCATGATTTAGTTCACCTGTGTGGTTTAAATGACAGAAGACCTAGATTTTTTTTTTTCTTTTTTTGAAATGGAGTCTCACTCTGTCGCCCAGGCTGGAATATAGTGGTGTGATCTCAACTCACTGCAACTTCTGCAACTGCCTCTTGGGTTCAAGCAGTTCTCTGCTTCAGCCTCCTGAGTAGCTGGGATTACAGGCACCTGCCACCACGCCTGGCTAATTTTTGTATTTTTAGTAGAGACGGGGTTTCACCATCTTGGCCGGGCTGGTCTTGAACTCCTAACCTCATGATCCACCCGCCTCAGCCTCCCAAAGTGCTGGGATTACAGGCGTCAGCCACGGTGCCCAGCCAAGACCCGGAATTTTACACTGCACACAGTGCCCGGCCAAGACCCGGAATTTTACACTGCATTGGGATCTTATAAAATTCTTGACTTGTACTTTTTTGGCGTGTTCTGAACGCTCATGATCTGCTTCTGAAGTATTTTAGGCCTTTGGAAACACCCCTTCATTCTAATCCTCTCTTTTCTTGCTCTGAATTCTACATGTCATGTAATTATTTTGCCTAGATCCAAATCTGATGTGTTATTATAATCATCATTTCTGCAGGAGCTTGGCAACACTCCTGCTTTTGTTCCCTTTAAAGCTTCTTTTGGTTTTATTTTGTTTCAGTGAGAATGATCTGGTTAAGTTTTGCTTGATCATCCATTTCAGATCTCTTAGTACGTTTTTCAACTTCAGTTCCAAGTATGTTAAATGTGTCACAATGGAAGGGTCCCACCGTCAAATACATTTTGGGAAACCTCCGTTTTAAAAAAGTTAAACTGACTTCATTTTTATGGGATTTTTTGCAAAAGCCTCCCGTATGCATCTTGAATGATCCCATTTCCCGTATGTGTTTTATGACAGAATTCTTCCCCCTCCCAGGTAATAACTGTTGACATTTTCTGAAAACTGTTTTTGAGAACACTGAATTAGGTGTGAAATGAGGCATTTATTCATACTTTGTAACGAATGCCTTAAACATCATTGGGCTATTTTGAGTATACATTGATAGTGATATATTTAATAACTTAGTGGTATAAGCATGCAATAAAAAATTTCTTACACATAAGAAGTTCTGTGTAGACACAAATTTAATACTGTGGCTGAAGAAATGAACCAAAAAATTTAATATCTTGAAATTTGCTTCTCAGAGGTATTTAGAATCATTGTGATTCACGGATTGTAAATTGTTAGAGTGGACTTCATGAACCTTATATCAGACATTTTGAAAAGAGCTAAAATTGCCATTAAACTGCATGAATTAAAATATCTTAGATAGTTTAAAAATACTGTGTAGACTTGGTGAGTCAGATCTGCCACACTGAGCGTGTAGCTGGGGGTGAGGACACACGTGCTGCAGTGTCGTTACCAGTTTGTCTCTTTTAGAGACAACTTGGCAGGCGGACGCCTTGCAGATAAACAAGAAAAGATTGTCTATTTCAAGTGGCATAAGACATTCTTTAAACCAATGTGTCATATCTGGTTATATAGTCAGCATTTTCTTTAGTGCTGAAAATCCTCTCTCAGGATTCCTGAATAAATAGCAGATATCTTGGTAGGGATAGCTCGCAGGAGATTTCAAATGCTGTATATTCATCCATTCAGTCTCCCCAGATGTCTTACGAACGTGCTCATATTCGTTTTCTTTTCTTTTCCCTCTTCCTGCTAAATACAAGTTGAGGCAATATGATTAGGTCTTAAAGTACTTACTCTCCCTTTTATGTATATTATTGCATTTTAATTCTCATAATATCCTGTGAGGTGGGATGTTACTATGTCCATTTGACAGATAAGAAACTCAAGAGATAAAGCTATCGGCTTCCTCCAAACAGCCGGTAAATACTAAATACAGAATTGACTTTTGCCTTGTGATTCCAAAGACCATATTGGTACTTTGATGTGTGGGTCCCTTCAGCCAGTTCCTACAGTGACCCTGACCCAGCTATGAGTCCCCTGAGGTCTCTAGAGATATAGACAGTGATGGATTAGACCCTGTTCATAGTTGGAGATACAAGACATAGAGAAGTTTCCAGCAATAATTTTTTTAGTTATATATTTTCATAGGGCTTTTGATTTATGTAACCTATTCGTATATATTTGTTATTCCAGTAGAGTTAATGCATTATTCAAGGAGATTCCAGTTTTTAGCCTTTTCTCCATTTGTCTAAGTTGTTCATTATGAAATGATTGGCTAGAATTAGAAAGTCTTTACCTATGGAGCGATTCTGACTGGCTTCCTTGGTCTTGGAACCCTAGTTATGAGTGCATTGTCTTGCTTCCTGCTGAACTTTGCCCAGAAATAGTTACCACCTCATTTTTTTAAAATGAAAGCTGGATAATCAACCCTCAACATTTCTTAATTAAAAGATTACTGCTACAGATTGACCCACAGGGAGTTAATGCAATAAAATTATTTTTGATCATTCTGTATGAAATAATTATGGGCCAATCTTCTGTAATCTTTAGTTGAAGGGGTTATCTTACTTAACATTAATAACTTTTGATACACCAGCTACCTTTTAAAAATTAACGTAGGTTTTTTTTTCTTTTTTTTTGCTTCTGTGGAAGGCAGGCTGTATTTTATAGAATTTACAGTTTACATAGTTATTGTTTTATGTCAGTTGGATTAATTATGTTTTGGGTAGAAACTCTGGTTCAACCAATATTTGAATGCCAATTTTGTTCTGTGAACAAATAGAAATACAGAGATCAGTAAGACATGACTCTTTCCCCCTAAGTAAAAACTGAGGTTGGAGTTTTCAACCTAGGCATTATTGACATTTTGGGCCAAATAATTCTTTATGTGGAGTGGAGGGGGTGCAGGCAGGGGAGGCTGCCTGTGCATTGTGGGATGTTTAGTAACATTCCTGGCTTCTACCTACTAGGTAGATGCCAGTAGCACCACCCAAGTCGTGACAATCATCTTTGCCGAGAACTTTGAGCTTCTACGTAGAAACAGTTCCTAGGGCTCGCAAAGCAAGGTGGCCTAGGACCCATGTAGTTAGCAAGCTTTCCTTGGTGGAGAACCACTGCATAGCTGAACAACATGGGTGAGGCTGGTGTCAGGGTAAAGGAACTCTTGACTGAAGATTGGCCGTGCACAGAAAACAAAGTGAGCGCATAAGGATCTTTGGGGATTTACCTTCATTAGGCCACTGTTGGTTAGCGTTAGGTGTACACCATTATTGCCTCTTTAGAAACAGCCATGCATGTAACATTTTAGCAAATCTGAAAAGACACTTCTATTCTAATTACCTAAAATTCTTATTACCTAGAATTACATGCTATGAACAACGGCAGTGAAGTCAGAAGCCAGAATCTATGT
Organism: Macaca nemestrina; assembly: GCF_043159975.1. Classification (NCBI taxonomy): domain Eukaryota; kingdom Metazoa; phylum Chordata; class Mammalia; order Primates; family Cercopithecidae; genus Macaca; species Macaca nemestrina. The sequence goes on along the minus strand of NC_092128.1, from coordinate 169,054,099 downwards.
GATGTTATCTGTTTTGTGATCACAGTTGTGTTCTTCTCTTAGTTTATTTGAACGAGTTTGTGAAAAAAGTTTTTGTGCTTATGTAAATACTCTTTGCTTAGATTTTTTTGGTAGAATGTAAATCTTTCCCACACAATGCTATACCCCTCCTGCCCAAGGGCAAGATACAGATTGTACAGCTTGTTATTTCTCTGTTTTAGGGCTTATTCCTCTGTAGACATGTCAAAAAGACAACCGTGGGGGGTCAGGAATGCATTAGCAATTCAAGCTGATAATCTGCATGGTGAGAGTCCAGATAATTTTTTCCCCAGGTCACACAGGCAGCTCTGCACAGATCTGTTAAACATCTGCTGGTTTTGAAAATTAAAATAAGTTCCCATCACTCAAGGCAGTGAAATGTAGATGAATTGCTCTGCGAGATTGACTCTTAGAACTCTTGATGTGATGTGGGGCTAGACAGAATGGGCTGTTTGCTAATAAATCAGGGAAGGGGTGATTGTTTTCCTTCTTTTTCTCTCCCACCCCCGTTAGGACAAACTCACATTCTCTAGCCTGGTGCACTCTAATAATGCCTGTTGACCTTGGCCGTGAAAGCACTCCAGACTCACCCTCCAAACACTGCACCGAATGTGCTCATCCTTGAAATTTACAAGCCTTAGAATCTTTCCCACCTCCACTCCTGTTTTCTGCCTCCCTGCCATGCCTGGTGCTGTTACTCCTGGTGCTTCCAGTCGGCCCGTAGTCTTGGCTGTGCAGTACCTTTAGCAGCCCTCAAAAATGTTTAATTTCGTTTAAAATCAGAAGGAAACATAAAGAACATGACAATAATCATGAATATACAATAATGAATCCAGCTTGACTTAGAGTTGTCTTTATACCAACAGAGCCCTAAAATACAGCTTTTCATGGTTTCTTAAGAGAGAAAGGGACCCACGAAAGTTGTCCTGGGCCCCCACATCCTCCTCATACACAGGTGGGATGCTGCTCTTGCTTGCTTTGGAATGTGGCAGCAGCTCCCAGTGACTTCACACGTTTATTACAAATTCAAGGTCATTCGCACGCTAGCCCTGTGCTACCTTTCATGCCTCCTGTCCCCACACTCAGCCTGGACACGTTTTCTGCCCTGGTCTTTGGTCTGCCTTCCTTCTCCTTCTCCAAGTCAAACCAGTCACTCTTTCCTGAGAGCTCTTTGATACACCCCTGCCAGATCTCTGCATTAACACTCCAGCACCTTTGCTTAGCCAACTTGGCGTTATTTGTGTCTCCACCATTAGATTTTCTGTCCATCAAGGTCAGGAATGTTTTTGGGTTACCACACTGTCCCTAACTTTGAATATGTTCACTGCCTGGAAAATGTTTATCTGAATACAACGCATCAAGCCAGAACTTGCCCAAAACTTAACCTAGGACTCAAACAACTCTGAAATCTTACCTGTGTAGAGTGGGAAGGGCATGTGTTTGATAACCATCAGCATTTGCTGTTTTGCTTAGCCATCAAGAGTCCGTTTCTATCTCTTCCTCATAGTATTTTCAGGTGTATTTTTATACACCAGGCGTTCACTCTGGGTGTTAGGTTACGCTGAAATCTCTGACAATCAGTTCTGTGCTACTGAAGGCTTTTAGTTGCAGGATTAAAAAAAAAAATAGTTGATTGCACATTCGAAGTCTCGCTGCTCATACTGTTTGTGTAATTCTCGGAGTCTAGTTAATCTGATTTTTAAAGTGTTGCCTGAATTACGGAGGAATTCAGGAATGTGTTATCAAAGAATCAGGAAATTAACATTGAAATTTATTGAGCAACATAGCTAATAGGTTGTCTTGCTTTTTAAGCCTTCTTGTTTTCTAAGAGGAGCCTGAGGTCCGTGGACAAGTTGAACTGTAACTGGTATTTAGGAATTGGTAAAGACAGAGGTGTGGATACTGTGTTTTCTTTAATCTGTTAGGAAATTACTCTGCTGGTGCCACAAGAAAAAATTTCACAGGTATCTAAATTGGAATTTATTTTGTATTGTTCCACGCCTTTGTCAGTAATTACATTTTCTACCTTCTAGTTTATTACTGTTATTGTTTTTCATGCCAGGTGTTTCTTACTTGTTGGCCTAAGTATTATTGGATGCTTATATGTGGGAGTGAGAGAGTGAGGCCAATGCTAAAGAGTAGGGACAGTGAAGTAACTTTTGTCTTGTTTGCACATTAAAAAAAAAAAAAAAAAAAAGATTAGAAATCCTTGCTCTATATACTAGAAATATTTGATGTTCTCTTCTCTTCTAACAGAGAAAACTTAGATGAATACTTACAGGATCTACTGTCAACTAACCGCACCCCCCTAATATTGGCATCTGCATATTTACCATTGTCAATATCAGATTGCCTCCAGTGTTGTGTCACTGAAACTGACTTTACCATTACATCCAAGAGTAAGACTGCAGTGTGATTTTGTGGCTCCTGGTCTTCTGTTCTTTCGGCAACAATCTTTTATAAATATAGTCAAGAAAATAGAAATAGAGTCTTCACTGTTACCTTCCCTTCAGAATTATTTTCTCTTAGTATTGTGGTTCCTGATAGCCTTTATTCCTATAGAAATGGCAATTTGAAAAATTCCTTTTGTGAATCTGAGGGCTCTACAAAGGAAAGCTTCTTTGATAGTGCTTTGGTGTAAGTTATTTAAGAAGGACAATCTACCCATGCTTATCAAGCAGATAGCCTGAAATTTGGACCTGGAGTATTCTTTAGTGTTCCAAGTCTGCAGGAAAAGAAGTAATCTTGGCTTAAACTAAGTAAGTTAACAGAATACAATTTGAACAATGAACAAGAATGCTGTTCGAAAATTATCTTGGGTTCTTTATGTCAAGTTAATGTTCTCACTGAATTTCTATTATGTTTGTAAAGCAGTTTTCTCCTAGACCAAAAGTCCTAGTAATAAAACCACAGCAGTATGAGAGTTATAAGCACACAGCAAAGGCTGATGAGTAAATGTTATGACACTTTGAAAGGGAATAACCAAATGATACAATGTAAATATCCTTTGTGCTTATCAAAAATATGTCACTTCATGTTCTGTTCCTGCATTATTTCTGTAATTATGCTAAAAATAGAAAGGTAAAGGTCTAAGACCATAAATTCTTTGATGCCCTTTCCTTAAAAGTAAGGAATTCTTATCTTGGATTCCTATGTAATATACTTACTTATAATCTCACTCGTTCTGACTGCAGGTGGCCTCTTACTATCTTTACATCCATGTGAATGTGTGTGCTTTGATGTGTACCTGTGAGAGATAAGAACAAAAACAAATGTCAAATATCTGAATTCCTGTTTCAGTGAGCTTTCGTGGAGTAAATCCTTTTGTCTACTTGCCTGTGACCTCTTCTAATATGACTTGCATTAATGACCTTTAAGAAATCTTTTAATAAAATAAAAGTGTTTATTAAAATCTTTCAATAAAAAATTTTTATTAAAATCTTCTTCATACGTGTTGCTTGAAAAGAATCTACTCATGGCAAGGACCAGTTAGTACCATTTTATGAAATCACAAGCTCATGGGCTTGTGATAAAACATACAAGTACGTTAAATTTGGCATTGGTAACGGCAGGCAGACTCACGTGAAAAATGCCCTGAACTGCTCTGCCTCATGCTGGTGGGAAGTCAGATGGAAATGACTTTCTAGAGAGTTTAGCTGGCCTCCGAGCTTGATGGGTATTCACTCTCCTTATCCTCCAATAGCTGCTCTGAGATTTTAATGCACATTGAAGGACAATATGATAACCTGGAAAATTAGCATTTTGGTAAGGGTCTTGAACTTCATTAGCATTTTCATACCACTTTGGTACTAGAAATTGTAAAGATATTAAAGGGTATGGACAATGTGGAATATATGTACCAGACCCAGAAATGTGTACTGACTCCCTCACTGTAGCCCAGAGCCGGAAATCCCGCTAACTGCCCCTCCCCATCCTAGCCTGAATTGCCTCTCCACCTATGTTGGTTTTACAATGGCCTGAAAAGCCTGAAAGCTGGTAGCAACTGTATAGGAAAATAGGGTTGGGATAAATTTCTGGGCTGACAAAAGGATAGAGGAATATGCTTCTTTTTCCCCTTGTCCTAGTACATCAGCCACTCTAAGATACAGATGTATGAGTATGGCTCTACTGTGCAAGTTCTAGTTAAATGGTAGACCCACTACCTCTTCTGGAAGCTTATTTTCCTTTATATTCCCACCTGCAGCTTTTCAAAGACTTAATCTCTTCTCTAATGATCTCAAGGTGCTCTGTTTTGTCCGTGCTCCACGTTCCGAGTGTGTCAACATTGCAGTAGGTCAATGAGAAGAAATGGGAAAAATGTAAGAACCAGAAACCTGTTAAAGTTGCACTTACTTGTGCATTAAGCATGTTGGCCTAAGTCTTAAACTCCAGAAAACACGGTAGTGCCGTAAAGTACCACTGATAAAGTAAAAGTTCACTTTAACGCTGTATCCTTATTTAGTGATGAATATGATATTGTGTAAAAGATGAGGATCTGTGTATACCCGCTAGGTGATGAGTGAGGTAACATGAATAACATGGCAATATCCTAACTGTGCAGGTATAAGGAGTGACCCCCAGGAATATAATTGCAATTAAACTTGCAAATTATGTGGGGATGCTCTTTCAGGGCAATAAAATAAATTATATCTAGAGGTCATAACTCTTATGCATACTTGGCTAGGTCTATGCAGCAAAGCCCAGGTGATACTGAGGCTTTAACTTTGGGATTTGTTTGGTGCTGAGTCTGCCACAGGGTGAAATGTGATATGAGCTCAGTGCGAGCGTCACGTGATCAGTCTGGTTGCCCCAACATGCCAGAATTCCATTTCTCACCCCACTGTCTCCTCTGCATACATACCTACCTCTCAGAGAGGGCTAGGTGGGAGCTATGTGTGGCAAGAGCCCTCATTGCTTTTGTTACACAGATTTCAACACATGTGGCTTGATGGAGTGCGATTGCAGTAGCATGAGTCTTTGGTGATGAAATGTACATGTCCTTTGCTGGGAGAAGTATAATTATAAGATTTTTGTACTCACATAGCGACATGTGAGGTATGAGCAGGAACGTGGTCTCTTTAATAGCATTGGATTGCTTTCAGATTTGAAATATTTCCTTTTAGAAATACATTAAGTGTAAACAAAATACATTTAATTTTTTTTAAAAAAACATGCCTTTGTACAAATTGTTTATCATTTACAGAGGTCTAAAAAAAATAGGAGAAAAGTTAAGAAGCCCACAAAATCAATCAGATCTAAAGATTGCAAAGATTGTTTACCATCTCCTTAAAAGCTCCAGTGCATGTGTTTACAATATCACTCTGTTTGCCAATGCTCAGATTCTTACTTTCCAGGTCTAGGACAACCCAAAGATCATAAGCCATAACTGATCCTACCTTATATAGTACATTAAATATAAAATATTTATGGCCAGGCATGGTGGCCTGTTCCTGTAATCCCAGCACTTTAGGAGACCAAGGCAGGAGGAACACTTGAGGCCAGGAAGTTGAGACCAGCCTGGGCAACATACTGAGACCTTGTCTCTATAAAAAAAATTAGCCAGGTATGGTGGTACAAGCCTGTACTCATACCTGCTCAGGATCGCTTGAGCCCAGGAGTTTGAGGCTGCAGTGAGCTGTGATCACCACTGCATTCCAGTCGGGGCAATGGTATGAGACCCTTTCTCTTAAAAAAAATACAAAATGTTTATGAAGTTTCTGGCTAGGTATGTGCTAATGTATGCCAATTGAAGTAATTGAAGTCTTGATTTTCCAAGAGCTTATAAAAAAAACCTGAGAGGAGATGGCAGGTATGCAGTAAGATTAGTAAAGGACAAATGTGTAATATGTTGTCATGTACCTAACTTGTTATTGTATATTTTATACTGGTTTATTTCAGGCATGTTAAGGGCAGTGCTGTCCAACAGAAATATAATGCAAGCCACTTACAGAATTTAAAATTTTCTAGCAGCCATATTTTAAAAAGTAATTGGCATTAATTTTAGTCATGTATTTTATTTAACCCAATTACGATCATAGCATGTAGTCCATATAAAAAATTTTTACAGATTTTTTATATCACAATTTTTGTACTATAAAATATTTATGGTCAAGCATGGTAACTGATGCCTGTAATGCCAGCACTTTAGGAGGCCAAGGCAGGAGGAAGTGCTTGAAATCCAATGTATATTTTACACTTAAAACGTATCTGAATTGGAACAATACATCTTCATCAAAAAATTTATTTTAAGTTCAGAAAATTTATAGTTAGAAAGTAGATTCACTTACCTGAGTTCTGGACATGCTTCAGTGTTTAATAATGGGATGGTGTAACAGATTTTAAGTCTACATTTATATTAAGTATAAATAAATAACATGAAAAGCTTCTCCATCTCACTAGCCTTGTTCCAAGGGCTCATACACCACAAGTGGCCAGTGCTTTTGCCCTGTTAGATAGTATAGGTTTAAGATATTCAACGGTATGCAGTTGACCCTTGAACAGTAATGGATTGGAGTGCTAACCCCTGTGCAGTCAAAAATCCATGTATAACTTTTGACTCCCCCCCAATTTAACTATTATTAGTCTATTGTTGACCAGAAACCTTACTGATAACATAAACAATTAATACATGTTTTGTATATGTGTAATATACTTATTTTTTTCTCTAGCTTACTTTATTAGAATAGTTATTAAAGAAAAGCATAAGGAAGGGAAAATAGGCAGTTCCTTAAGTGGAAGCAGACCAGCCTAAGGGTCTTCCTCCTCCTCTTCACGTTGTGTAGGCTGAGGAGGAAGAGGAGGGGCTGGTCCTGCTGTCTCAGAGGTGGCAGAGGCAGAAGAGGTGGAAGCAGGAGAGTCAGGCCCGCCTGCTGTAACTTCTGTTGAAAAAGATCTGTGTATAAGTGGACCTGGTCCGTGCAGTTCAAACCTGTGTTGTTCAAGGGTTAATGCGGTATAACCACATAACAGAACTGCACTTGTACTGCTTAAATTAATATATATGTATAAAAAGAACTGTGTAAGGGAGGAGAGTTTCCAAGAACAGCAGCAGGAGGGAGTGAAGGTGCTTGTGGGTGTAGGGCAGTAAGGCCTATAAGGCTACAATCGAAAAGTCTAGAGGTAAGCCCCTGAGCACAAGGGATTAAGCAAAAACAATCAAATGAAATGCCACATGTTAATCATAGTATGATGACTTTAGAGCGTGACTAAAAGCATCATAGCGTATGGCTTTAGATCACCAGTGCTTTACATGCTATGTGGGGCAGGAATGCAGGTTTCAAGCAGGGAGGTGCCCAGCTATGAGGGTTTCCCATAGATTTTAAGTACAAGGTTCCACTGCTTAAAAACTGTGGAAAAGTGTGAATCTCTGACTTTCTACCAACTTCGATAATCTCTTCGGAAATGCTGCTGGTTGATTGTCCATCTAATTTAAGTGACTTGTTGATGAGGTGCTCATGATCTTACGATGTTTCTTCCCAACCCCAAATATTTCTCCATCACTGTTGTTCATTTCATTGGGCACTTTCTTGTGATTTTCCTTCAGATGTCTTCTGCCCTCAGTTTTTTCGGATGAGCTAGTTCTGTTTTCTTTAAATTCTCCTGATAAAATTTTCTTTCCCTCCAAGTTTATTTTTATTTTACTATTATTATTATTATTATTATTTATTATTATTGAGATGGAGTTTCACTCTGTCACCCAGGTTGGAGTACGGTGGCATGGTCTCGTCTCACTGCAACCTCCGCCTCTTGGGTTCAAGAGATTCTCTTGCCTACTCCTCCTGAGTAGCTGGGACTGTGAGCATGTGCTACCACGCCTGGCTAGTTGTTTTGTATTTTTAGTAGAGAAGGGGTTTCACCATGTTGGTCAGGCTAGTCCTGAACTCCTGACCTCAAATGATCTGCCCGCCTCGGCCTCCCAAAATGCTAGGATTACAGACGTGAGCCACCACAGTGCCAACCCTATTTTTATTTTTATTTTTATTTTTTTACTGTTTATCTAAAAATGGGATTGCATCCTTCTAGATTTTTTCTGATGCAGCAAGATTTCCTGTGGTCATCTGGAGCTGTATTGGTGAAGCTTATGAGTGTTAATAGCTGTTTTTTCATCTTCTTCTCTTTCCTGTCATCTAATACTTCAAATAATTATTTAACACAATAAATAGGATCTTGCATATACCTAAAAAAAGGCAACTTGAGAAAGTTTCTACCTTCTGAAATAATCTATGCCTTGATTCTATCACTTAGTATTTTAGTTATTCCTATCAAATACATGACTGTGTTAATTTCTCTTGCCACAAAAATGCAGCAAAGCCACAAACCCACTCCAAAATTTCGTGGCTTAGAACAATAACCATTTATTATAGCCCACAAGCTCAGGGTTCAGCTGATCTTGGCTTAGCTTGGCTACATTTGATAGAAAACAGTAGAAAATTAGAATTGAATATATGTAGAATATCTCTTGTACCAAAAATGAAGAGGAATAATAGGTTTTGATTTTCTTTGTCGTATTCTGTGCTGGGTGCTAATCTGTCCTAGCTGTCAGAACCAGTGGAAGTCATACTGGAAAATCATTTATTTGTTACTATCCAATTTCTTTCAGTGAATGCCATTCAAACCGCTATCTCTGAGGAGCCCAGTTACCAAGTCCTCCACCTTGTTAGCAACATGGACTTAAATGCACTAATTCTAGAATGAGATTTTAGCAAAGCACCAGCATTTGAGATTTGTGCAAATTGAGCTCTTAAACCATGTGTATGTATGTGTATGTGTGTGTGTGCATGTGTTTATTCTAGCACTACCACTACATACCATACAGGTAGCTGTACAGCAGGTATATATACAGGTGTATATGTATATAGGTATATGTCAACTGTTGAAAAACTAGAAAATACAGACTAAATAATGTAATGGTTGAAAAACATTAATAGTTGGAACATTGGGAGATTTGGACTCCTAGTTTGCAGATGCAGTTGGCTGCATTTGATTTAAGGAAAGAACTGACTTTGGAGAAATTTGTGTTTGCATTTCAGGAGAGATTTCTTAAAGAGGAGACTACCAAAGGTTAGTACATATTAACATCTAGTGATTTAAATTTGAGAAATGCAAATTAGACATTTAAGCAGTGGGTTTGCTTCCCATTTTACTTGCTCTAAAAGTATTTTTTTTTAAAGCCAGTAACAAAGACATGCAAAATAGCACTGCCATGGGGGAAAAATTACTTGAAAATAATATTCAAGATTGAAAAATAAAAAAGCTTGAGATCTAGTACCAGGAATGCCAGCTGGCTTGTTATGGCAAAAAGCAAACATGTGCTTTGGAATGACGCTCTCGATCAGACTCTAGGCGGGTTTTGAGCCCTTCTGATTATCTGACTAGATGTGGAAGTGACTTATCTTGGTTTTTCTGAGTCAAATGAGATAATGAGTAAAGGCCTTAGTAGACGTTGGATTTTTGCCTGTTAATAACCCTCTTTCTGTCTCCATGTTCACAGGGTCAAGGCTGATGAGATATGGCAATATTGAGAGAGTCAGAATAGGATAAAGATCTCAAATACTGTTTTTATATATATATATATATTTATTTATTTATTTACCTGTGGTGACTGTGTGAGACATGTCAGTAAAACTTTAAAGACAAGCCAGGCTTTGTGACTCATGCCTATAATCCCAGCACTTTGGGAGGCCAAGGCGGGCAGATCACTTGAGGTCAGGAGTGGCACCATGGCAAAAACCCATCTCTTCTAAAAAATACAAAAATTAGCTGGGCATAGTGGCGCATGCCTGTAGTCCCAGCTACGCAAGAGGCTAAGGCACAAGAATCACTTGAACCTGGGAGGCAGAGGTTGCAGTGAGCCGAGATCACCCCACTACACTCCAGCCTGGGCAACTGAGCGAAACTGTCTCAGAAAACAAAACAAAACAAAAGACACACAGAAAAACCGTAAAGACAGAATGAAAGAGATGAACTGTTTTTACATCAAGGTGACCTTGGGAAGAATTAGTCTTACCAATGCAAGAGTACAACATTAGACACAAGTATACATGGTATAGTATGTGTATGGTTTCATATGTTTGTGTGTATGTATATATATGAAGTTAAAAGAAAACATTCACCTTTTAGGACTAAATGGACATTGACTAGATTGTAAACTGTTTTTGAGGCTAAGAGTTTGGTTGCCATGTGTAAGGCTCTATTTTTTGTAATTCCAGTTTTATATCCATTTACATCAGTCCTAGCCGTAGATGCCACTCTTTCTGGATACCGCCTAAATGCATGCTTCAGATGTTGGTTATTAATTTCACAAGTGGTGAATAACAAAGGCTCCTATTGAGGCACCTCTTGATTTCCTACTGGGCACCAGCAGCAAGCATGATTTACTGGCCTTGTTATGAGTGGGTAGGAGTTTTCGGTCAACTTGAGAACATCTATCCTTTGAGTAGAAAAAAAGCTTGGTATTAGGTTGGTGCAAAAGTAATTGCGATTTTTGCACCAACCTAATATCAACAGAGACCATGAAAAACATCAAAGGAGGATAGCTTGTAATTAGAAACCAGATCAACAGTGACCCAAAAAGAATTTCAAGTTTCCAGGAGTGAAACATGCAGATTACTCCGCTGAAAGGAATTGTTTTTCTCCCATTCACTTTTACGGCAAATCATTTTTAGGCTGAAACTCAAGCTCTGAAATAATTGTGCAGCAAATAGTGGCTGTGAATAGATGTGGCAGCTCTCCACAAGGGTAAATAGAAACCATGTGCAGTTTCAGTCATCACATTTTATTTTTCTTTTTTACTAGCTTCTCTATTTTTGCCCACCACAGATACATGCACACACACACACACACACACACACACACACACACACACAGGGGCACAGCCTTGGAAAATTGCAATTTTCCATTTTAATTTGAGAGACAGCCCGGTCACATTAACAGAACCTTGACGGAATAAGTTGAATTCCCTTCTCTATCTCTGTAACCCCATGGCCTTGGACACATCCTTACCCGGCGCCTTTTCCTCCCTCTTAGGGTCCACTTATGTGATTCTGATTTTAATTTCAGTTCTCAGTTAGTGATGAAATGAGCGATTACAGATGTTCCGCTTCCACTGGAAATACTTTTCTTTGGCATTTAAAAGAAAACCCTACAGATGAATTATTCCCTTGAAAGGAGTTCACTCAGATTTTCTAGATTATGATTCTAGAAAACAGTTCTTTACATTTGACAATGGAGAATTTAAATGTTTTAACAGGAAAATGTAAAGCACTCTTCTGGGGTATAATTGAATTATGCCCAGGTTAAGGGAATCCAGTATTTATGTCAGGAAACCATGGATGTGGTAGAAATAGTATCGCTGCAAAGCTGGGCACAGTGGCTCATGCCTATAATCCCAACATTTTGGGAGGCCAAGAGTTCGAGACCAGCCTGGCCAACATGGTGAAACCCCGTCTCTACTAAAAATTCAAAAATTATCTGGGCGTGGTAGCACAGGCCTGTAATCCCAGCTACTCAGGAGGCTGCGGCAGGAGAATAGCTTGAACCCAGGAGGTGGAGAGGTTGCATTGAGCCGAGATCACGCCACTACACTCCAGCCTGGGTGATGGAGTGAGACAGTGTATACAAAAAAAAAAAAAAAAAAAAAAAATGAGATTATGCAAGAATCTGACTCTAAGAAGTTCGAACTGATTAAAAAGTACCACATACTTCATTATATGAGGCCAGCTGTTTAGACTAGTGAGAGCAGTTAGTTCAAATGCAGAAAACAGATGGCTTTCATTAGCCAGAAACCTTAAAATTACATAAATCCACGGATGCAACTAAGCTATGGATCTGTGCCCTCTCCTTGCCAAGCAGGACTTTTCGGCTAGCAAAACAGAGAGCTCCTTGTTCACTCTTCCCTCCTAGATGGGACCCTGTTGGGGAGGAATGCTGCCAAGCCTGCTCATAAGGAATTTTGATCTCCTAGATGATAACAGAGAGAAACTTTTTGAAGAAAGGGAACACCCTGTTTGAAAGGACAACAAGAGAACTTGTTCAAGAAGGTGGCTTTGCATTTAATTGAAAATTGCAGCAACTGTAGGCATAGGGTTTCCAGGTTCACCTCTGCAGACTGGTCCAGATTAGGTATATATGTTTATATTTGTTTATGTTATCCCCTTAAGGCTCTTTTAAAACTGTTTCTAAAAATTCCTTCGGAAAGTCCATTTCACTTCAGTATACTTTGTATTGTGGCTCAAAAATATTTTTTTTTTCCGGTAACAAAAGTATTTCTTTTCTGTTTTTAAGAGTTGCAGCATTTTTAAGTTTGATATGTACGTCTCTGTAGTTCAGAGCACTCGGTAAACAGCCTCTTGCTTTTGAGGCAATTTGTCAATGCTTCATTGTTTTCAGCTGGTTATTTTGTTCATTGTCAGGAACACTGTTTTCCCATGGGAAACATCTCCAGTTTTATGATGTCAATGGAAAGTCATTCGGTTTACAAGAATTACCTTCATGTTCAGTCTTAGAAATGCATAGACCACGAATGAGAAATGCATAGACCACGAATGGCCAGTTGTATCACAGTTCTCATCTTTTAAATGTTGTCTTAGATTTTTGCAAAGTAACCTTAACTCACCTTAGAATAGTGTTAAGACATAAATAGAACTAAAATGTAGTAGTTAAGTGGTTATAGTTCCCATCTACTAAGGTATTTATATTTCTTTTCTTTTAGAAAAGAAAAATGTTTAAAAACATTAGGAATAATTATCTTTAGGATGACTTTGTAAGACGGTACTTTTTTACTGGCAGCAAATATCTCAAAGATTTCAATTTTAAGAGTGTCCTTATTAACAGATTCTGAATAGGACCCTGTGTATGATTTATTAAGTCATTTCTTTGAGACTTCATTCAGGAAAAGGGAATTAACCCTTGGATGGCAATGGATTAATGTGGCCATATTTCCTTCTGGCTGAATGCCAGGGAGTGGCTGCGCTTAGCAACCAGGCTTTGTTTCATAAATGGGTTACTTGATGCAGGTGAGGATGCCGTGGGTCGTTTGTCTTGTTTTAATTAAAGGGGACAGGAATATATAGTGAAAGCATGGAATTGTTTGCAGATGGGCTTCAGTAAGAATAGGAAGGCGTCTGGTTCAATTTGTATCTCCAAGCTAATTGCTCTGATTTCCATATACACACCTGGTGTTGGTTCGGGGAAAAATTTTGCTTGAGAAACGTGGCTTTTGTGAGTTGATATTTATTTGTGAAGGGCTCTTGTAATGTCAAATGTAAAAAGATCTATACGTACAACCAATTTTACAATTTCTAATTCAACAGCTTACCCTAATTATTGAGGATTCACAGTTTAAATTATTAAACGATCTCCACTCGAAGAAAATAGAGCATGTTAATCATCACGATTCTCCAAACATTTATTTTTAAAGTTAATATTAAATCTCATTTGGTGGAAAACCTGAAAGGAACTGAAGCATATATTTTCTAGTCTAAACTCTCATTATTAAATATTAAACATTAAAATGAAGACAACATGAGACAAATAATCAAGTTATTTGAAAAAAAGTTTTAAAAATTACCACTTTTTGGTAGTCAGCATACACACATATGCCAACAGATGGCATTAAAAAGTGATGAGAACGTGAGGCAATTATAGGGTCATAATCAATTTATTTGAAAAAAATGTTTAAAAAATTACCACTTTTTGATGGCATACACACATATGCCAACAGATGACATTAAAATATCTGTAAAGTGAAGAAGCAGGGAGGATGACAAAAGGAAGAATAGAAGAAACCAAAGGAAGTTAAATCAAAAGAGGAAAACAAAAATGAAGAAGCATTTACTTGGTTTGTCAGGTAGGGGGACACATTGTATTTTGCCAAAAACTTTCCTGGTTTTAGCACCAGATGTCTCAGAACATGGCAGCTGACCTCCCTCACAGTGAGTGATTCCAGAGAGCAGTGAAGAATTGTGATGCCTTTCATGACCTTGTTTTGGATGTTACACATCATCATGCCCTTCATGACCTTTCTGGTAGCAAAGGGTTTGTTTTTAAGAGTTGCAGCATCTTTAAGTCTAATATGTACATGTTCGGAAGTTACACCGTCATCATTTCTGCCGTACTCCATTTGTTGCACAGACAGACCCTGATACATTGTGGGATTGCCCAAGGTCCCTGAATAGCAGCAGGCTGGGACTACTGGGGGCCTTCTTGGAGGCTGGCTACCCTGGGGAGAGAAATTGTCAATTAAATGCTCCCTGTGGGAAGGAAATGGAATGAAGGGCATTTGTATTGACAAGAAGGTAGAACGCTTTCCTTAGACATTGTAATGAACAGATTGTGGATAAACAAAAGTACAGAGAGAGTTTGAGGCAGAGAGGAGGAGATTGATTCAACAGAATATTTACCAGCTATGGTAAAGGCTCATTAATGTCTCTGTACAGTTACGAACATGCTGCAAAGACTGGAAATCCTGGGGACAGGAATGAATTCGGAAGGTGAACAGAATAAAGTACTGTAGGAACAATGGCGATTCCATTAGTGAATTGTATGTTCCTTAAGATCAGGGCCCTCCATGGCATCTAATATATGGCCTTTTCCACAGGTACCTGATTATTATTTGACTTTCTTTAACGTTTTTGCAGTGTTATTATCTGTACTTCTTATTTCAGTAAGATTGGCAACATTTGCATTTTGATTTCTAAGATCAAGACAATGAATTCCTCTTAATCCCCCAGGAAAGCTGTGAAATTTAAATTTATAAAGCATTCTACCTAGCTTGCTGCTCTGCATCTGTCAGGGAATGAGACCCCCAGTTTCGTGGAAGTCGCAGGAAGTGGCAAGGGGCTCAGATGGAGGAGTTGAGGGGTCCTAGCTATTTCTGCAATTGATCTGGATATTTTGGCATCGGCTGCTTTTACTTAACCATCTGGCAATGTCAAGGCAGAATTTCGTTAAATATTGGAAAAGTTACTTGAAAACATGGTTCTAGAGATTTTGCCAGCAGCTTTTGCACTCATGACTTGGTCCAGTCTAAGACCTGTTTTGTTTTTTTTGTTGTGAGGACCCCAGTCCTCTGTTGGGTTTTGATGAAATATGTGTACAAATGACTAAAATGGCCAGATGTATCCTATTTTACATTTATGTGGGAAGAAATGTTTGGAAACTATTTCACGTCTTTAGCCAGAAATTTCTCAGTGCAATTTTAGTTGGTGTTTTTCCTCCTGTGGACCGATTTTAGGAATGATACAAGTTATCATGGAATCACCCAGTTCTTGAGTGTGTGAACGAATGGCTTCTGCTGGAGGTTAATTCTTCTTGGCATGATGTCTCTTATTTCCCCATTTAACAGAGGAGGGCCTATCATGATTAATATGCCTTCTAATTGGTTTAAGTAACACCTTTACTCCTGTGGATATATTTTTCATTTCTTGCTGAATTTTTTTTTCTTTTTGAGATACCAGAACCTATTAAGTGACATAATACAGATATTTCAGGACTTCCATTTTTTCTTTTAAAAATATTTTTGTAAAGGTAACGCCTGTACACAGAAGGGTTTGAAAATGCAGAAGGCACCCTTTTTCATGAGTTTGTGAAGTGGTCTGTTGCCTGCAATGGTAATAGCTAGGACTGCTTACTTACTACCCAGCAGGCACTATGCAGAGCTCTGAATGAGAAAATGTTGGCTCCTTGCAGATGGTTGGGAGAGGAGACACCAGCACCCTTAACAGACTTTTTAAGAGCTGAGAGAGTGATAACCAGAGAATATTCTGGGGAAAATCAGGTAGAATCACCAACATACTCAGTTATTTTTGTGGATGGTGATTTCTACAGTGAATTTTTCCGTTCAAAATCATAATGCAGTCACTTGTTAACTACCAATGCCATGCTTGCTGTCAGTGCTGAGAGGTGGCACACAGTATTACTTTCAGGCTTGGTCATCAGGCAGGGCCTGGCAGGCATTGTGCTCTGTGTGAGTCAGTGGAGTTTATTATGAGAATGTGGTAGCCTCCACAGTGATTATATTTATTATAGAGAAACATGTTATTTTGTTGTCAGAACGTTTCAGCAGGTACCACAAAATCTCACATGGGAAAATGTTTAAATTTTTCATGAGTAAATTCCTTTCGGTATTGGTAATTTCCTTCTCTGTTTCAGTGTAAAAGAAAGCACTATCTTATAGGCGGCTAGAAATGTCTGTAGCGTACATAACACTTAATCTAAAGCAGGGTTGAAGACCGGACTGATTCCTAATTAAGAATGAGCAAGAATAGAGCTCTTTTTGATCCCTGTTCTTCCCCCCAGCCTCTGCCTTGGAGCTATGGATTCTATCACTAACTGAAGCTTCTTCTTTCAGGTACCTACGGATGGCAATGCTGGCCTGCTGGCTGAACCCCAGATCGCCATGTTCTGTGGCAGACTGAACATGCACATGAATGTCCAGAATGGGAAGTGGGATTCAGATCCATCAGGGACCAAAACCTGCATTGATACCAAGGAAGGCATCCTGCAGTATTGCCAAGAAGTAAGTCCTGTCTGGTGGCTAGCAGTTCACGTTGGATCACGTGCACTTGTTTTCAGAAAATTTAACTTCTTATGTTTTGCATCAGTATTTTAACCCTACAGTAAAAATCTTGGTTCCTAATGATTTGCCATACCATTAATATATTTATTTGCATTACCCTATGATATACATATAAATGTTTTTAAAATTATGATGTCATATTATGACCATCACTAAGCAGTAAAGTTTAAGATGTCTCAGCACTTTTTTTTTCCCTCACTCTGTTGCCCGGGTTGGAGTGCAGCGGCATGTTATGGCTCACGGCAGCCTTGCTTGACCTCCTGGGCTCAAGCAGTCCTCCCACCTCAGCCTCCGAGTAGCTGGACTATAGGCATATGCCACCAGGCCTGACTGATTTTTTAAATTTTTGTTTTTTGAGACGCAGTCTCACTCTGTTGCCCAGGCTGGAGTGCAGTGGTACAGTCTCGGCTCACTGCAAGCTCTGCCTCCCGGGTTCCCGCCATTCTCCTGCCTCAGTCTCCTGAGTAGCTGGGACTACAGGCACCCGCCACCACGCCCGGCTAATTTTTTTGTACTTTTAATAGAGACGGGGTTTCACCGTGTTAGCCAGGATGGTCTCGATCTGCTGACCTCATGATCCACTCGCCTCAGCTTCCCAAAGTGCTGGGATTACAGGCATGAGCTACCACGCCCAACCGATTTGTTTAATTTTTAGTAGAGATGTGGTCTCCTTGTGTTGGCCAGGCTGTCTGAAACTCCTGGGCTCAAGCCATCCTCTGGCTGGACATCCCAAAGTGCTCAGATAACAGACATGAGCCACCATGCTCAGCCCTCCGCACGCCTTTCATCTTTAGTATATATCTTACCACGGCTCTACAGTCAAGGTCTTTTGGTTAAAAGTGTTAGAATCAATTTTTTTCTGTTACCAGCTTGATATATATTTTAGTTCATTTATATCTGTTTGTATTCTGTTTTAGTTTTTTCATCCCTTACTAATTTTACTTTTTGACTATCATGTTAGTTCTATAAAATATACTCGGAAAGCTCACTTTTTACTCATTCTCTATCGATAAACATTTTCATTGTTCCTGATTTTTTTTTTTTTTTTTTGGCAAAAGAAAATACATGTTTTTCCTTCTTGTACAAAAAAAAAATATAAAGTGCACTGTTCTGCACTTTGCTTTTTTTTTTTTAAACTTAACTTTATATCCTGGAAATCATGCCTCCTCATTTCGTGGAGATCTTCATTTTTGTTTAATTCTTTGTAGTCCTTTTGCTGTTACTGTACGGGGTGCTCCTTTCTTATTCAATTTAAAATAGCTGGAGTTCCAGGCATTTCATCTCACACTTCTTAGATAGTTATCTCTTCTAGGACATGTGTCTGCATCTTAAGAACATTGGAAGTAATTAGTCTTATGCTTGTTGGCAAAGCAAAATTCTTGACACTCATTATAAATAGCAGATAGCCTGGCAACATTTTATTTTGTTGTAATCCTTTTTGTACTAGAAATTTTTCTTTAGCCTACTTGGATAATGAATGTTTGTTGTTTAATATTACTATTCTATTGAGATCCTTTTATTTTAAATTATAAATACTAAAATTATTATTAAAAGGTTTAATTTGTTTTGATAGCATTCTGTTTAAGAAAGGACAATAATTACTAATTGGTGTTTTGAGAAGCAAAAATCATCTGCATTATCACAATATATTACATATTAAGTAATTTTTATCTTGAAAGGAGTATGAACCATGATGTGAAATGATGAATAGTGGAAATCACTAATGCTTAAGTTCATTATATGTTGGTTTTTTTTGATTTTTTTTTTTTTGAGATGATGTCTTGCTCTGTCGCCCAGGCTGGAGTGCAGTGGTGCAATCTCAGCTCATTGCACCCTCCATCTCCCAGGTATAAGTGATTCTCCTGCCTCAGCCTCCTGAGTAGCTAGGACTGTAGGCACCAGCCAACACACCCAGCTAAATTTTTTGTGTTTTTAATAGAGACAGGGTTTCACCATATTGGCCAGGCTGGTCTTGAACTACCGACATTGTGATCCACCCACCTTGGCCTCCCAATGTGCTGGGATTACAGGCATGAACTACTGCGTATGGCCCATGATATTTATTTTTACAAGAACATTCTCTGTGCTGATTTACTAAGTATGGATTGATAATAAATCAACTTTTGCCTGGGTATGACTTTTATAAAGTATCAATTTTAGAAATAATATTCGCATTCTGCTGAAGAGATCTTGTAGTACAATTATGTAGATAAGTTATAAATGTTATAAATCGGAACTCTGTGCGTACTTATATGTTTTTGATACCATTTTTTTTTTTGGATATATGCGTACAGATTGTGTATTCTGAGTGTTAAATAAACTTTTTTTAAAGGCTAGAATTAAAATTTAGTTTATGACATTGACCAGATTGTCCTTTTCTGGTGAATCGACTATTTTGATACATGTGTCATAGTTTGCATGTAAGTTTTTCCTCCCTTAGTTTCACGTATGAATAACCAGATGTTTTCACATTTGTATGGTGGCCATACAAAAATTACTCTTCTTGACCCCAGGAACACCCCTCTTTTCCCATTTCACTTAGAGATCCTACTAATGGCTGGGTAGCTTTACTTTCTGTCTTAGCCTGTTATTTATCCCAGGGTATATTAGTCTGCTCTCACATTGGTATAATAAATTACCTGAGACTGAGTAATTTCTAAATAAAAGAGGTTTAATTGGTTCACGGTTCTGAAGGCTGTACGGGAAGCATGGCTGGGGAGGCCTCAGGAAACTTACAATCATGGCAGGCGGTGAAGGGGAAGCAGACACATGTTCACATGGCTGGAGCAAGAAAGAGAAAGAGTGTGAAGGGAGAGGTGCTACACACTTTCAAACACCCAGATCTCATGAGAACACTGTCACGGGACAGCACTTGAGGGATGGTGCTTAACCATTAAAACCACCCCCATGATCCAGTCCCTTCCTACCAGACCCCACCTCCAACACTGGGAATTACAATTCGACATGAGATGTGGGTAGGGACACAGAGCCAAACTGCATCACAAGGTTAAGCACAGAGTGGTTCTTTCCAGTTCTGGACTTTACCAGATTGTTGGTGGCCACCATGAGTGGAGAGAATTAGCCCTTCGCTGTCGCCTTCCTCTTGCAATTCTGGTATTATCTATCCTCTGCCTACCACCCACCCACGGAAGTCTTGTCAGATGATATACACCAGCCAGATTCTTCAACATTAGGCATCATAAGTAAGAAGGGTCCAAAACATCATATTTTGTGAGCCATTTTAATGGATTTGGGCTTTATTTTGTAGCAACTGGAAGTCACTAGACTTTATTTATTTATTTACTTATTTTATTTTATTTTTGAGATGGAGTCTTGCTCTTGTTGCCCAGGCTGGAGTGCAGTGGCACAATCTCAGTTCACTGCAACCTCAAACTCCTGGGTTCAAACAATTCTCCTGCCTTAGCCTCCCAAGCAGCTGGGATTATAGGCACCCGCCACCACGCCTGGGATTTTTTTTATTTTTAGTAGAGACAGGGTTTTGCCATGTTGGCCAGGCTGGTCTCGAACTCCTGACCTTGTGATTCACCCTCCTCGGCCTCCCAGAGTGAGCCACTGCACCCAGCCTAGACTTGCACTCATTTTACCCACTCAGTGACACCTGTGGACAAGAACCCAAGGAAAGCACCTTGGGGAATTGCAACATTGAAGGCAAACAAAGAGAGACGATTCCCCATGATTCCCCATGATGGAGATGAGCAGTGACCAGAGAGATAGGGTAGGAAGTAGGAGGTGTAACATGCTGGAAGTCAAGCTATATAAATTTCTAAATGAGGGGAAAGGTAAGAGTGCAAGCATGATGCAAACAGAAAGCAGTTGAAGTGTAGTTTTTGACAAGGTAAAATCATGTCTGTCATGCAGACTGAACACATGTCAAATATTTTATTCAATTCATTAATGAGATGAACTGTAAGATGTTCATTTTGACTTGGAGAGATTTAAAATTCCTTCCCCAGCATACTTGATTTGCATGGCTATGAACAGGAATCATCTGGAATTATCTTGAATATCATCAAATTATTTGCATGGTACAGGAACACTTGCATTGCTATGAGGGTCTGCAGTATGCATCTTTACAAAGCTGTAAGGGTGCAAAATAGCTTGTAAGGATGTAAATGATAAGGGTGTAAGAGTTTTATGGGTGTAAGTTGTAAAATAGCTTCTTTAGTAGCAAGTCAACCGGAGGAACATGCTGTAGAATCAGATAATCCTTTCCCCACCACCCTGAGGGTCTGAAAGACAACACCTGCATTTCATTGCTAGGATACTCAGGAATCTCTTTTGCTCATATCTTGTTTTTGGGCATTTGTGTGTGTGTGTGACAAAACATTGTTAGGATCTGGCAAATAAAAGGTCATTGTTGACCCTGTGGAATAGCATGGGGAGAAGTTAAATTACAGTCCCTTGCAGGAAAAACAACGTGAGTCAGTGGTGAAGTCAGCTGTGGACTCCTGGAGGAAAGACCTAGAGGCAAAAAGCTTGAGGTCATTCAAGACAAAAGGAAAGACTTTGTGATTTTGCTTTTTAAATGGAAGGAATTTGGGCCAAAGGAAGCTTAAACTAAACTGTGGGAAGGACTGATATCCATCCTAAGCACTAGCCGCAGGTATCTCTAAGAACTAGGTTTTGGCCCAGCTCCGTGGCTCAAACCTGTAGTCCCAGCACTTTGAGTGAGAGGGTCACTTGGGCCCAGGAGTACAAGGTCACAGTAAGCTATAACCGTAGTACTCAGTTCTGTAAGAACTAGGGAGAAGGGAGATCCAGTGGTGGATATGTGATTGGCTGGGTCTTGGAAGGGGGAGGGAACATCTCCTTTTCTGAGAAAGACTGGGGAGATAGTAAGGGTGGGTTAATTAGGCAGTTTCTTTTGCTAGTTGATAAAAACCCCCTAAACAATTTGTGTTTTATATATGGAGAATATTTTCTCCCATTGATGGGAAGGATCGTAGTGCAGGGGATGCTTACACAATTTCTTAAAAATGCACACAGAAATGAGATCCGCAGGTGCTGGAACCGAGAGTCAGTATTTCCCCATTAGGGTCTCTTTTGTTTCTGCTTACCTTCCTGCTGTGCGTTTGCTCCTTTTCTTCTGCTAAGATGGGCGTCCTCCAGGGACGTTGGTAGCCACTACCTCTGGTAGTGTTAGTCCCAGTTTGGCATCCCAACTTTGTTCTGCCCATGCGCATTATCAGGGAGTGCTTCTGGTTGGCACTGCTTTGAGTTACACATCCGCCCTTGGAGCCGCCACCATATCTTCAGGGACTCAGTATCAGGACTTGCCCATCTTGGCCTTGTACATGTGGCCATGTGATGTGGGGAGAGGAGCTGTTACCAGAAGAGTGATGAAGAACGGCATGGGCAAAATAGAAGAATGACCCCAGTGCTGCAACACAGTGGGTATGGATTAGAAAAGGCTTGTAGGCTGGACAGGACGAGGTGAGAGAGTGCATCATGCATTAGGATTTTAAGTGGCTTTTTGGGGAGTATTGAGCAGGCGTCAGGGAGAGAAGTTCACTCAGAAGTTTTAGACAGTGTTGACATTTTCTGTCAAATTGTGCATCTTGAATTTTCTAGAACATTCTTTATAGATATTTCACGATCTTCCTGCCACTTTCCACATTGTAGCTATTCTGGTGTTTTTCTTTTATAATTAGAAATAATGAATAGTTCTCATTTGTAGGCTTGGATTTTCGTGTGTGTGTTGGAGAGTGTTCATTTTGCCTTTCTTTTTTTAACTTCATGTTTTTATTTTTTAAACAGTATTGATGGATTCATTGCTAGGAATGACAAGGAAAAGAATACTCTCACAATGTTACCATGTTTCTTTCTCACGGGTTTTATAAGTTGTATTATTTTTATATTTTCAAAGTTATAATCTTACCATCTCCTCTGTTGCCATAATTCTCATTCATAGGGTCTGTCTGTAACTGGACTCACTGTTTACAGCTAGTCTTTTCATCAGATCATCTCAAACCCTGTATTTTATTAATATTTTGATTCCCTTTTGTTGGATGAGTTTCATCTTAATCATTCTTATTGTTGAACAATGTTTTCTTATTATTGAAAATTGCTGCGTTAGGTATAGAATTCCTGATTGACGGGTGTTTGATTCAGCACCATGAAAATTCACGGTATTCTGATATCTGTCATTGGGAAAATTCTTCCTTTTTTTTTTTTTGAAAAAAATGCGTGGAAACCATTAGTTCATTAACAGAGCTACTCATTTAACAATTTGTTTTTCTCCCAGTAGTGGTGGATGAATTTTTTACTTTCTCTTCTCACTTTGTGTCTCTCGTGACCAAAATATTTTAGAGATAGCTAGCTGGCTAAGTCTGAGGTGGCTGTTAGCAGTCTGGTCCTAGGATAGAACAAAACCAACAGAACTCATCACTGTCACGTCATTTTGACTGTCTGCTCACCAGTTTAACTCACTTGTTTAATTAGCTTTTCCAAAGGATTGCTTTGCATTATACATTTTGGTGCTTAGCTTAACATGATGATAAATACATTCTTCAACTGTGAATTATCTGCTGTGCTCCTTTCATAATCTCATGCTTTTCTGAATTTGTATTTTGTGCTACTGGGTTGTTTTGTTGTTATTCATAGTGAGTTTTTTTGCCCTTGATTTATTTGATCCAGTTTTTGGTCAAGAGCAAGATTCAAGAGAAAAAGTAAAAACACAGTCTTTTATCTTTGCTCTTGGTTATAAACCCTTGTAAAGTTTGATTGAGAAGATAACTTGGATCTTATGGTTTAAATTGAGTCTTTGTTTAATCCCAAGTCTTCCAAATTCTTTGTGCTAGTGTATTCTTTGCTCTTTCCCAATCATAATAGTTTTGCCTCTGCCTAGTCATCATTCAAATACCTGCCTTTCAATGCTTTTAAAAAATATTTTGTGTTAGCACCATTTGAGATTCCCCCCCCTTTTTTTTCAAGTATGTTATGGGATGAATGTGTTCCCCCAAAATTTGGATATTGAAACCCTAACCCCAGGCATGATGGTATTTGGAGATGATACCTTTGGGAGGTGATAATTGTTAGATGAGGTCGTATGTGCCCTGGTGATGGAACTATTGCCCTTATAAGAAAAGATACCAAAGAGCTTGCCTTTTTCTCCCTGCTCAAACAAAGAAGAAGTCACACGAGGACACAGCGAGGAGGTGGCTATCTGCAAGGAAGGAAGAGCGGCCTCACCAGAACTTGGTCATGCTGGCACCTTGGTTTTGGACTTCCAGCTTCCAGAGCTGTGACAAAAGACATTGTTGTTGTTTTAAGCCATTCACAGTAAGGCAGCATTTTGAGCTAAGACCGAGACCTACTGTGGCTTCTGTAGGCAAAAGCCCTACAGACCCAAAGTGTTGTGAGAATTAACATTTCTAGGGATCATGCCTTACAATGGATTTTTTCCAACACTTAGCTCTGACCTACAGCACGCTAAGTCATCATTAGGTAAATGCTTGTGCATGGTCAGTTTCTGGCACAGAAATTGGAACAGTATGGGTAGGAGTTCTGTATCCAGCTTATGCTGAGAGAGCCTCCCATAAAATGGAGCCTGTACTTTCCTTTTGCAGAGACCATTTCTTTCCATTGATAGAATTCTTTTTTTTTCTTTTTCTTTTCTTTTTTTTTTTTTTTTGACAGAATCTCACTCCGTTGCCCAGGCTGGAGTGCAGTGGCATGATCTCAGCCCACTCCAACCTCTGCCTCCTGGGTTCAAGTGATTCTCATGCCTCAGCCTCCTGAGTAACTGGGATTACAGGTGCACACCACCACATGTGGCTAATTTTTGTATTTTGATAGAGATGGGGTTTTACCATGTTGGCTAGGCTGGTCTTGAACTCTAGTGATTTACCTGCCTTGGCCTCCCAAAGTGCTGGGATTACAGGCATGAGCCACTGCGCCCAGCCTTCCGTCGTCAGAATTCTAAAGACATGTTTAGGCCAGAGTTAGCGGAATGTTGGCCCATAGTCCAGATTTGCCTTCAGTTTATTTTTATCCACTTCAAATGCAAAGGCCATGATAACTCAATAGTAAAGTCATGAATCCATAGTATGACTTAAAATATTTGGTTGTAATATTACAAAGTATGCTTCTGAACACATTAAGCAATTAAGCATGCAGGATCCTTATATTGTTCTTTTTATTTAGTGTTTAGGGTAGTTTGTGTGAATCATAGATGACCACGGCAGAGTGTCGAGTTACTTTCTTTTGGCATTCTTTGATAGAAAACAGTGCTTTTCCTCTGTTCTATACTAGAAGCAAAAAGTGTCTCTTGTAGCATTATGGAAACAACTCAAATACGACTACGTCAATTATTTATCTTTTTTTTTTTTTTTTAAGACAGAGTCCCACTCCATCAACCAGGCTGAAGTGCAGTGGCACAATCTTGGCACACTGCAATATTTGTCTCCTGGGCTCAAGCGATTCTCGTGCCTCAGCCTCCCAAGTAGCTGAGATTATAGGCGCCCACCACCATTCTCAGCTAATTTTTGTATTTTTACTAGAGATGGGATTTCACCATGTTGGCCACGCTGGTCTCGAACTCCTGACCTCAAGTGATCCACCTGCCTTGGCCTCCCAAAGTGCTGCAATTACAGGTGCGAACCACTGTGCCTGGCAGTTATTCATCATTTAACAGCATAAAGTGGCCACTTGCTTTAATAAACTCTTATAGTACCATAATTTTGGCCTGAGGAATTTATAAATAGAACAAAACAAAAATAATATTCCCCTTGAAACATATTCTAAAACCAGGGGCTAAAAATTAAAATTGTTAGATTTTATTGTCCTGTTTCCTTGGGATGAAATGAAGTTTTTAAAAAACATAGTTTTATTTAAACCAAAGGCTTTGGGATTTGAGAAGAATAAAAGAAGTATACTTCAATTCTACATCCCAAGAATCTATTTCTTCCTAACTTTAATACAGGCAAATTTAGTCTATATTTATTGGGCACGGTTCGGTTTTTGTGTCAGGTGTTGTTGAGTGTCGGGATACCATTCTTGGCCCATAAGGACCTTATGAATCTATTAATACAATTAAATTGTGAAGACAATTTAGAAAATTGGAAAGGGAGAATGAGGTTGCAAATTAGAGGGTCTTATTCTGGAGATAAGTAGAAGCATTGGCAGATATTTAGCATGAATGCTTTCTGGTCAAGACACTTTTAGAAAAATTAGCTAGTTTCCAAGAGTAGGTTAGATTGGGGAGAGAAGGAATTCAGATTACAAAATAATAGTGTGAAAAGCGTTGTGGGAGATCATCCTGTCCATCCCCTCATTCATGATACCCAGAGGTGCCGTATTAAGGGCATCATTGGTCTTTGTCACCTGAGCTGTCCAGGAAGGCTGCCTGTTCAGTTTTCAGACTGTGTCCTCAGTCTTAAACCATATCCTCACTTTATGATAGAAACACACAGGCAAGTGTTGTAAAAGTTATTATCAGTTAAGCAAGAAATTGGATAAGTCCCCATACTATTCTTCGTCTTTTAAAGAGAGAACTTGGGCCGGGTGCAGTGGCTCACACCTGTAATCCTAGCACTTTGGGAGGATGAGTCGGGCAGATCAGGAGATCAAGAGATCGAGACCATCCTGGCCAACATGGTGAAACCCTGTCTCTACTAAAAATACAAAAATTAGCTGGGCATGGTGGTGCACGCCTGTAGTCCCAGGTACCCGGGAGGCTGAGGCAGGAGAAATGCTTCAACTTGCAGGCCGAGACTGCAGTGGGCCAAGATCACGCCACTGCCCTCCAGCCTGGAGACAGAGTGAGACTCCATCTCAAAAAAAAAAAAAAAAAAAGAAAAGAAAAGAGAGAGAAGTTAAAACGGCTCTTCTAGCCTCTGTATTCCTATTAATAGCATGCAGAGCACTTCTTGGAGCTGGGGGCTGGGGGCTTCCTGAAAGTGTTGATGTTTCTGGTAACTTACACTGTGGAGCAGGTCTCTGGAGGTAACTTGGAACAGGTTAAGCCCCAAATGCAGGCAGAGATTTCCAATTGGGACAGTTAGACAGGTGAACGTGGCTTTGTTTATCTCTTTTATTGGTTTATGGGTATATTCTCTTTTTCCTGTTTTCTTTTCCACCATTTAACATTATCTGTTCTCTGCCTCTTTAACCTTCTGGCTTTAAGTGAACAGTTACTTTGTCTGTAGATTAACAGGATCAGCAAACAAGCACAGAGGTGCCTGCACAAAGCGAAAACCACCTGTTAGATGAGTTGAGCAAAACCATTTCCTTTGCCCAACTTTCTCCTCTAAAATACGTAACTGAACATGGGATTCCCAGACAAGAATTGTTTCTCAACCTTTCTTTTTCCATTCTACAGTTGTATGAAATTAAAATTAAATAAAAAGCAAACAACAGAGGTGGTCTTTTAATCTTAGCAAGTTGGAAGGTGTACTATATACATTATCCTGTGGTAGAAGGCCTGGTACATTCTTGACCATTATTACTTTGCTATGGGCACCCTTCACCCTTGTAGGCTGAAAATTGACAAATCATAGGCACGTATACATTGTGGTTTTGGAATTTGAAAGATCTCAAATTCATATTAAATGAGACAGTTTTTGAATAGAGGGATCAGGCTGTTTATACATGAGTGTGGATATATTTTATGCACTTCTGGTCTGTATAAATGTAAGGATTGCTTTACTGACCATGGGATTTCTTCTAGGGCTAAAAAAGTTGAAGCCAGTTTGGATATTTTAAAATAAGAAAATTAGCTCTATGTTGAGAGAGAGAGAATAGGAGAATCTAGGCTATGTGTACACATCTGCTCATGTTTTCACATTTGTGTCCTGTCCTATTTATTTTGATTTCTCTCCCATCTCTTCCCCCCGACCCCAATTTGTTTTTCATTCAACACTTTGAAATTAGAATAGCTTATCTATCAAACAAGGTTCTTTGACAGTATTTTCCAACTCTGAGTATGAAAGTGTGGATATAGCAATATATTTATTTAGAATGTCAGAAGCAGAGTTTGGCCAAATTATTGGGAAATAGGCTAACGCCCTGCAGCATTTTACCGCCTTTGCTTTTACATAAGGCCATCATTTGGAAACATAGCACGCTGATACCTCCTGTTACTGCAGTAGCGTTTCATCAGCTGCACGCCGGCTCTCAGCGCCTCGTTAAGTTGCAAACAGAGAACGTTTTCATTTTCCAGTTCTCTTTCTCAATTAAATTAGAGATTCTGTTTTCACTATTCCTCATTAATAAAATAATTTTTGTTGAGAACAGTTTAAGATGTGATATTTCTTTGTATTCCAGGAAAATTTAAAGAATGTCATTGAAATCCAGAAACAGAAGTATATATTGTCTAGGACTTGCTTTGTCTTGGTTTATATGCCTAAGTCCGAGTAGTTTAAAATTTATAATTAATGTACTCTTTGAATGCTTAGAAATGGCATCTATTTTAGTTGTTCTAGTTTCATCTTGCATAAAATGGAGCGATTTCTATCTCAGGATTATGATGTGCTACACATAAAACATTTGCAATGAAGAGGAAACCCTCAGTTATGACATTTTTCTTACTTTCTTCTTGGATATGTTCTTTGAAAAAGGGACTGGCATGGAAAAGCTTTGAGAAGATGGAAATATACAAGATAGGCTATCTCTGAAACATTTTTCTATAGAGCATTTGATTCTCTGTTTCATGTATATATTCATATATGCTAGCTGCAGTCATGCAGGCACAATTTGGATCTTGGGTTTTTTTTTTCCCTTTTACACATGCAGTTATAAATTTAGAAAACTGGCTGTTTCCTCTGGACTAAATTTATTTATTTAAATTTTCAGTGCTTTAAATGCAAAATTGCAAGCATAGGTACAAGTAGAAAGAAGAGTAAAATGAACCCTCCCATCCACCTGTCACTCAATTGCAGTAATGATCAAATCTAGTCACTCTTGTTCCTGAGTCAGTCTGGAATGCAAGGTTTTTATCTTAACTGTTCAGGTTCTCCAGCAATCCTGGCAAAACACATGCGGGTTTGTTGCTCATCTCTTCTAGTGACCTGTAAAGTCTGTAAATTCAGATGTGCTAAAGCATCACATGTTACTAATGGATGTTTTGCTAATATATTTAAAACATCTTACTAGTACCACATAATTTTTAGTGTTTTCAAAAAGAAATGTCTTTGAGAATTTGGTCAAAGGTGAATTTAATAATTGAATGACTAAATAAAAAAGTGGACAAACTGTTTTCAGAATTAGTAACAATTTCCAATTCCGTTTACTCTGTTCATTAACTTTGTTTGCAGTCTTTTGTTAGCCACATTTGATTTTGTGTTTTTAAAATACTTTTGATCATAATTCAGACTTTCAGCATTAATCACCTGTCTTAGGTGGCCTGTTTACAAAAGGGATTTTTAGGTTCTCCATTTGCCCTTAATATTGGGAATAGAGACAGAGTTTCTCTAGGACTCTGACAACATACGGCTTTACGAAGTTTTTTTAAATATATATATTTATCTTCTTGGCTTTCTTAAATATCATCAATGTCTTTTCTTGCTTTACGTATTTAGCAACTTAAATGTCATCTTGTCTGAGATCAATACATTTCCAACTTGGAGAGATAGTGAGAAGAGAGACTTCAGATTTTTAAAATGTGGAACAACACATTCTGATGGTGACCAGGTTTTAAGCTATTTCTTCAGTAGACAAAAGTACTTAGGCTACCAATGATAAGCTTTTAATATGGATCTAAGATTGTCTCTGTTCTCCTTCTTTCCTGGTTGTTAGTCTTTGGAATTTCTTATGCACTCTTAAAATTATTTCATGTACTGACACATTCACTTTCAGTGATAAAACATGACTGTATGACCAGGTAGGTAGGCTGCTTTTCAGATTCCTGTACTAACTGAATGGGCCCCATTAGCCCAAGTGAGAGCTAAACTTGTCACTCTTCCTAAATGTCTTCCTCAGCTGAGTGCCTATTTACAGTAATCTACTGCTGCTTATAGCAGATGCTATGATTTGTATAAGCTGTCATATCTGCTTGGAAGAACAATATTGAAAGGCATTGAGATACTTATTTTCCTCAAAAGCCCATAATCCAACAACTATTTAGAATATCTTATTTAAGAGATAGGTTTATAATACCCAAAGGGAACTTAATATATTCTGAAAGTCCCTGATTGAATGGATTCTGACCTTAACCAGGAATATTAATTAAATGCTTATCAGACACTTACTGTGCTATCCCAGGGTTGGCCACTGTTGAGAGAACACCAGATGAATCATATTGTCCCTGCCTTCAAGGAGTGTATATTCTAATAGGACAGACAGCCCATCAGCAGACTAGGAGGTAGAAAGTGCTCAGGGATCAGATAAAGTGATCAAGGAAAGTGGAGGATGCAGCGGTAAGATAGAATGCTGTGCACACAGAGATTGAGGGGATCATGTGGTGGGAATTAGTTATGCAAGCCAGGCCTTTGTCTTGGCTTTTGTTCAGTTGGAAGGAGCATAAAACCACTAAAGTAGCTTATGTTTAGAAATAGGGCTTACTGAAGGGGACAAGGCATCTCCTGGAATCCAAATGCATATCCCAAGACTCACAAGAGTTAGAGGGCACAGGCAGGCCCTGTCAGATCCTGTCTCTGCTAGATCCAGTCATGTCTGTTTCTCATCTTCCCTTGTCTCTCTGGGTATTTCCCTGCTTTCCTTTCCTGGACTAACTGTTTCTTCCAGATGCCTAGTTTGAGTCCACCCATGGTTTTTTGGGGGGTTTTCTTTGTTTTTTTGTTATGTTTTGTTTTTGTTTTTGTTTTTGAGGCAGGGTCTCACTCTGTTGCCCAGACTGGAGTGCAGTGATGTGGTCACGGTTCACTGCAGCCTCGACTTCCTCGCTCAAGCTATCCTCCCACCTCAGCCTCCCGAGTAGCTGGGACTATAGGCGCAAGCCACCATGCACCCATGGGTGTTGACATGCCACCTGTGGCTCAGACTTATCCTCACCTCCAGTCAAATTTCTTCCTTATCTAGCAGCAGCCTTTGTGTGTTCATGAAAGCCCTTGAGGGAGAGAATGCTATGTACAGTTTGGTTTTCTTGGGCTCTTATGAAGTATAGGGATGGCACTGCAGAGTTGAAATACAGTCACTAATGAGTCCTCCTTCAGAGAGCTGAGGGTGGGAGCACCACATAAAAGGAGTTGGGGGTCAGCAGCCTCCTGATAGTCTGAAAGCCAAAGATGATGGATGTGGAGCTCCACGGGGAGGCTATAGCATGTCACATTATGTTTCCTGCCCTTGAGGAAAGCTTTTCACCAGGCAGGCAGTACAGATACGTACTTAATAGCAATGTGAGGTACACTGATAAATACCAGAAAACATTCCCTGAGAGGGGTTAGCATTATTTCACTGCGAGCAGAGGAGGTTTGTCCGTGTGGGGGGACCCTAATGGGCTTAGGCATTTGAAGTGTAGTCTAAGGGATCTTAGGTAAGAGTGTGTTTGGAACACAGTGTATGTATTTATACAACAAATGTTCTGTGTGGCTATAATTTAGGAAAATTTGTAGGAATTGAGGACAGCTTATTTTTCTACTAGCTGACAGAGAGCTGGGTTTGCTTCTGCTTTAAGTATAAGTATCTCAAGTCCTTTTTTAAAAAGGAAAATCAAGAAAATAGTCGGAATTGGGTTTCACATAAGAAACATTTTAGAAAAGAAGGGGAGTATGAGAGTTGGGATTTGCTAATGTGTGCTGTATTAGCAAATTGTTTGCACTGCTTGTCATATTAGCAATACATGTATGTTTTGAAAAACACATGCAAATTAAACAGCTTAAGGAACTTCTATCTTTATTTCCTATGTAAGATTCAAGATGCTGCAAAGAAAATATTAAAACACTGAACCAATGCTTATAATTATAGTAGTCCTCCTGTCTCTGCAGAGGATACCTTCCAAGACCCCCAGTGAATTCCCGAAACCTTGGATGGTATGAAACCCAATGTATACTATGTTTTTTCCTATGTGTACATACCTGTGATAAAGTTGGATTCACAAATTAGGCACAGTAAGTGATTCACAACAACTCATAATAAAATAGAGCAATTATGACACTCTGCTACCATCACTACTCTTGTGCTTTGGGGCCGTTATTAAGTCAAATAAGAGTTACTTTAACACAAGCACTATGATCAAGTGACCGATGGGCAGGTAGCATGTACAGCATGGTGACGCTGGACAAAGGGATGATTCACTTTCTGGACCGTATGGGTTTGAGATTTCATCACACTTCTCAGAATGGTACACAA
Source organism: Macaca nemestrina (assembly GCF_043159975.1). Classification (NCBI taxonomy): domain Eukaryota; kingdom Metazoa; phylum Chordata; class Mammalia; order Primates; family Cercopithecidae; genus Macaca; species Macaca nemestrina. The sequence continues at coordinate 169,022,238 of NC_092128.1, read as the reverse complement.
TTTAAAACTTATTGTTGGCTGGGCGTGGTGGCTCATGCCTGTAATCCTGGCACTTTCAGAGGCCAAGACAGGAGGAGCTCTTGAGGCCAGGAGTTTGAGACCAGCCTGGGCAACATAGGACAACTCTGTCTCTTTCTTAAAATTAAATATAGGCCGGGCATGGTGGCTCACACCTGTAATCCCAGCACTTTGGGAGGCCGAGACGGGTGGACCACGAGATCAGGAAATCGAGACCATCCTGGCCAACATGGTGAAACCCCGTCTCTACTAAAAATACAAACATTACCCGGTGTGGTGGCATGCACCTGTAGTCCCAGCTACTCAGGAGGCTGAGGCAGGAGAATCGCTTGAACCTGGGAGGCAGAGGTTACAGTGAGCCGAGATTGCGCCAATGCACTCCAACCTGGACAACAGAGAGAGAGTCCATCTCAAAAAAATAAATAAATATAAAAGAAAAATAAATCTCGTTTATAGAGCTTCCCATTTAATGTTTTTGGACTGAAACTGTGGAAAGCAAAACTATAGATAAGGGACGACTACTATAATTATGATAAAAATCAGGAACTTCATCTAGCCATGAGGACATTTGTGTTTCTGATTATTTAAATTTTTATTCTTGACTAAAATGATGAACTATATTTATATTTATATCTTTAAATGAACTATAGTTACATCTTTATAAATATAAATGAGCTATGTATTTATATTTTTATATAAATGTAAATATTTTTATATCTATGTAAACATAAAAATGCTTTTTTTCCTCTCTGGATGTTTACTGGGGTTATTTAATAAAAACCTAGGGCTGATATTGGGAATTTTTGTTGGGATTTTAAATTTTAACATGTTTGTTTTGTTTTTTGTTTTGTTTCGTCGTTTGCTTTCTGAGCTGGGAGCTGATTGTGCTTGTGGCAACTGCTTTATCTAAAGGGTCTTGCTTTGCTTCAGAAGAAATTTTGTTACCTTGATTGCTGATGTTCTCCCCCTTAAATAAACCTCAGCTCCGCCTCCCGGCTTCATGCCATTCTCCTGCCTCAGCCTCCTGAGTAGCTGGGACTACAGGCGCCTACCACCACGTCCGGCTAATTTTTTGTATCTTTATAGAGACGGGGTTTCATCGTGTTAGCCAGAATGGTCTCTGTCTCCTGACCTTGTGATCCGCCCGTCTCGGCCTCCCAAAGTGCTGGGATTACAGGCGTAAGCCACTGTGCCTGGCTTACTGCTTCCATTTTAATAGTTAGTACAGTAGGAAAACTACGCATGGGCTTTATGTGTTTTGTTTTGTTTTGTTTTGTTTTGTTTTTGAGACCGAGTCTTACTCTGTCACCAGGCTGGAGTGCAGTGGTGTGATCTCAGCTCACTGCAGCATCCACCTCCTGGGTTCAAGCAATTCTCCTGCCTCAGCCTCCCGAGTAGCTGGGAATTAACAGGCATGCGCCACCACACCCAGCTAATTTTTGTATTTTTAGTAGAGACAGGGTTTCACCATGTTGGCCGGGATGGTCTTTATCTCTTGACCTCATGATCCGCCCGCCTCGGCCTCCCAGAGTGCTGGGATTACAGGTGCGCGCACCACCGTGCCCAGCCTGGTTCAAATTTTATAATCTCCACATCCATCTGCATATTAAAAATTGTCATTGTCGGTGTTAGAGAGAGAGAAGCTGAAGCACAGAAAATAACACGCATGTCCTAGATTTCATGGCGGGAACTGGAAGTAAATTCTGTGTTTGGCTCATCACTGTATAAAGTTCTAGAACTAGTCTTTAGGGAAAAGCCCCATCTTCATGGGTTTTAATTTGTCAATTTGCAATTCTACCTGCTTGGAAATAGTCAACCTAATCAGTTACTGCCCTGTTGCACCAACTACTACCACAGGAACCTGAAGATGGTATGCAACCAACATGAGAAACAGATCCTTTTCTCCTGGTCATCAATGTGTACCCTACAAACAATTTGTTGGTTTTAAACTGTATAGAGGGAACCATGATGTGAATGAATATGCCTGCTACTGGGTTTATAGAAAACCAGTGACTCCTGAGGAAATTCTCAGCAGGGTTGTATTTCAGTGAAGTGGCAGCTAGAACAACCCCTTTAGAAAAATGCAGTAACTCACACTTTACTGCACATAAAGTTGTGTCCCTCAGGGTGGACTCTCAAGTGTCATAGAGTTTATGACTCATGAGTGCTGCAGCTTTGTGATCTAATAAACAAGTAAAAATGGTGGGAGAATTATATTCCTGTACAAAAAGCCACTTCACCTTTCATTATATAGAAAAAAAGCCATGGGAATATTAAATTTTTAGTGGCATTTTTCAGTTGAGCATTTTCTGTGATCTAAAGTGCCTGCATTGAGATATTAAGATACTTAACAAAGGAAAATAAAGAGAAGTCATAATAGCTGGATCCCTCTGGAGCTAGGCTACTGTGGCAGTGGCTTCAAGAATAACTCTCTCAACACCCACCCCAGGATTCTGATTTAGAGATTTTTTTGTGTGTTCTCATAGCATATACCTCTACCACTGAATTTGTCCCCCGCTACACTGATTGATACCTTATTTTTAAATTTTGTTTTTAAAATAGATGGGTTTTTTTAGAGCAGTTTTAGGTTCACAGAAAAATTGAGAAAAAAGTAAAAGGCTTCCCATCGACTTGCTACCTCCACACAAGCTTAGCCTCTCCTATTATCAACATCCCCCACACAGTGGTACATTTGTTACAGTCGATGAACCAACATTGATACATCATTAGTACCCAAAGGCCATAGTTCCCCTGAGGGTTCAGTCTTGGTGGTATACATTTTTTGGGTTTGGACAAACGTATAATGATATATGTCTATCACTGTGGTATCATACAGAGTAGTTTCACTGCCCTAAAAATCCTCTGTGCTCTATCCGTTCATCCTCCCCCTGCCCCCAACTGCCCAAACCCCTGGCAACCACTGATCTTTTTAATCTCTGGAGTTGTGCCTTTTCCAGAATGTCATAGAGTGGGAAGAATGTCATATAGTATGGAGCCTTTTCAGATGGGCTTCTTTCACTTAGCAATGTTAGTGAAGTTCCTCTGTGTCTTTTCATGAGTTCATAGGCCATTTCCTTTCAGTGCTAAATAACATTCCATTGTCTAGGTGTGTACCCCATCGTGTTATTTATCCATTCACAGTGCTTTATTTTTTAACTGATTTTTTGGGGGTCTGGGACTAAGGTAAGGTAAACAAGGCACTCAGGAATTGAGATTAAGAATTTTTAATGTGATATTTTTAAAAATCAAAATTACTGCAAAAAAACTCTATGATGAACAAAATATCAACTTTTTAAACAAAGATTGAGTCACGCCGAGCCCTCTGAATGTCATGGACAATCATAAGCAAATTTCTGTGTATCGTCTAACTCTCTATGGACATTATCTTGCTCAGAGACCTTGCTCTCCCTCCAAGGAAGGCACTACTTCTCCTGTAGCCTTCTCAGGTCAAAGTTCTTTTCTCAAAATCCTCACAGCATTGCCCCTACAGGTGGGAATGTCCTCTTTGCCTTTTCCTTTTTGTTTCCAAACCACTCTTCCTTTCTCTTCCCTAAAAGCGCCCCCCACCTCAGCTGTGAAGTGCATGCTTTCAGACTAGATGGTTTTGCTCCTCCACCTGTTGGTCATCTCCAGACCTCTTTCTACCTCATCGACGTTCACCACTCAGACTTTGAAGATTTTAGCTCCTTCCTTGCTGTCATCCAGTGTAGCCACTCATTTGCTGATTCTTAAGTGATCCTAATATTGATCTCAGTGATCCTCCCAATATTCCAGTTTGTCAGTTCATGATTCTCACCCCTCCAATCACATTGTTTTCATCATTCTCCATCACCTGTTGCTTACAATGGTCATATTATACTCCTTGCAATGACCAATAACTACAACTCCTCCAAAATTTTAATTTCAATTATCTGACTCTGCAAGTACTACTTATTACCACCTCACTTTCTCCAGTCATGTACGCCACACATTCTTTAGCCCCTGGAGTGTGATCAGTGGACCCAGACTCCGCTGGTCCTACCACCTTTTACCTGTGTCTAATTCCCCTCATATTCTCACGTTTGCCACTTCAGATTGCATGGCCCAGCATTCTAATCATGCCCTTGCTTATACCATCAGATCTCTTTATTCATTGTTATTTATTTGGCAAAACAGCCACCCTGGTGAAATGCAAGATTTATGCAAGGGAATGCACATTGTAGAAATAGATGTTTGTGTTTGTGTTTTTCTTTCAAATCTCATTAATAAATAGAAGTGGTTTGATATTTCACAAATATGATTTAATCGAGTTTCACATTTCATTCTAAGTGCTCAGTAAACACCATGATTTATTCACAACAGTAATCAAAGCAAGGGACTGTAGTTAGTTATAGGAGCAAAGAGAATTCATGAATTTATCTAAATGACACCCTTGATAAATTTTTGATAAATTATATTCATGTAAGTTACTTGGAATAAGAGGAGAATTTTTATATAGAAAGCTTTCTGTGTGTCATATTCTGTAAAATATTTGTCTGATTAGTGAGATCTAGGGGGAGGTTGAATTTAAGTAAAGATAATATCCCCAGCCATATCTATTGTAACATTTATTTAGAACATTACAGATTATTACCCCACACCAATTTATTTCACACCAAAAATCACCCCATGCTTGTAAGAATCCTCCTTTCCCCCTCTTGTTTCTATTTGAGCTCCCCTGAGAAAATATTTTCCGTCTAAATGAGTGCAATAAATTAAAAGTTGCATTGATAAATATTTTGAATGGAATGGCTAGATGCTTGTTATTTGCATCTTTTTCTTTCTACTGGTTTTTTTTTAGCTTGGTCAGAAGTAGAGCAGGCTTGACTGTTAGGGAATAGCAGCACAAGTTGAGTATCCCAAATTTAAAAATCCAGAGTCTGAAATGCTCAAAAATCCAAAACTTTTTGAGTGCCAACATGATGCTTAAAGGAAATGCTCATTGCAGTATTTTGGATTTTGGACTTTTCAGATTTGAGATGCTCAGCCAGTAAGTATATAGTGCAGATGTTCCAAAATCGGAAAAAGTTGGAGACCTTGAAAGCACTTCTGGTCCCAAGCATTTTGGATGAGGGACGCTCCACCTGTATCTTACAGTGGAGGCTCATTAGATGCTTGTACATGCCAGCCCCTGCCTCAAATAACAATTGATTCTTTTTGTGTGCTCTCCCAGGTCTACCCTGAACTGCAGATCACCAATGTGGTAGAAGCCAACCAACCAGTGACCATCCAGAACTGGTGCAAGCGGGGCCGCAAGCAGTGCAAGACCCATCCCCACTTTGTGATTCCCTACCGCTGCTTAGGTGAGCCGGCCGGCCGTGGAGCTGGTGTTGACTGGGGGCCTGGTCTTTAGGGAGGAAAAAGAGGATGCTCCTGGTAGCTCACGTACACAGACTTGTTCTTCAGCACGTCGCCACTCTGTGTCGTACTGTGGTTTGGACTCTTGCAGTTCCAGTCTGTGCACTGACACTCCAGGAGCAGTATTTTTGAGTTCTCTGCCTCAGAATGAATTTATCCAGGATGTTGATTGAAATTACAAATTCCTGAGCCAGTCCCAGGACTCCTGAATGAAAAATGCCCATAGTAGTGGATCCAGGAATTCTTATTTTACCGTATCCCATAGATGATTCTCATGAACTGGGGCCTTGTGTGTTTCTTCACATAGACTTTCTAGAAGAAAGAATCTAATGTGAAGCTGAAGCATTTTGCTCATTTCTAAAAAAGAAAAAAAAACTTTTTTACAACAACTACTCCTCTTATTTGGTGATAGTAGAGGAATTGGAATTGAGAAGGCTTTTTTTCTGCTTACATCAAACTGGAGGAAACACTTTGATCACTAATGTTTAATGTTTGTTTTGTCCCAAACCTCAAATTTACTTCAACCTTTTATTTTTAAAAATTGAGTAGTTTTATGTGGTATCGTGCTCTTTTCCTCTGGAAACTGTCATTCTCCATATTTAATCTGACTTGGTTATTAGTCTGTTCCTAGTTGTTGTTTTTGTGTGACCAGTCATTGCAGAAATCAAGTTCTTTGCTCTGATATCTTACATCTAGATGTTTTCCACAAGTGTATTCGTCAGTAGGCAGGTTGTAAATAAGGATATAGAGATTGTCTGTGGAGATTGTGGACGAATATTGATGTGCATTCTGATGACTTCTTATAAAAGTTAAAAGGAATATTTCAAAGAAAATCCAACAGCAAACCTAGAAAGTAAGGATAATTGCTGAAGATTCTGGAAATCTTTGTAATATGTGGTCAAAAATGAATGTCATAAGAGCATATTGATTGCTGTTCATTCATGTGCATAATTTGAGACATAAAATGAAAACACTGGGCGTTAGAATGAAGATTTCACCTGGTGAATTTACTTACAATGTAATTTATTCACAATGTGATTGATGAAGAGAGTGTAGAAAACTAGATTCTTAAACATTTGATAATTCAAGAGTTTCCTTAAAAAACAAAAACAAACAAAAAACCTCCAAGTGAACAAACAGTACAAGTAATAAAAATATAAAAAGTGTCCTCAGATCTCAATATCAAGTCAGAAGATTTTGTAATATTATAATTACACAGAGACTGTCCAAATATTCGTATTTGTTGTGATACACTGTACTATGTACCATTTAGTGAAACAACAGCCTAAGAAATGTGGTTTTAAATAATTAATCTCATCTAACAAACACCTATTTGATAGTAAAGTTAATGACCTGTCCTCACCTTATGTTTTTAACCATTATGGAAAGAGAACCACTTGAAAATGTATCATTCCACTAACAAATAATTACAGAGCTGTGATGCACAGGCTGGAGACTGGCAAGGAGAAATGGAGAGAAGCCCATAAAATAATTTTCTCTGGGAAGGAGTTTATTCCTGCCAAGGTTTTGCCATCAGCCATTATCAGATTTCTCTTTCATCCTCCGAACAGATTCTGGACTCCTTTGATGTGGAGGTACATAATTCAAGAAGATGGGTCACTTGCGACATGTTAAGCAAATTTCCCCGTTCTGGTGTAGTGTCTGATGTGAAATGAGCATGTTGACACTAACTGTTCTTGACTACTACGGGACTAGATAATCATTAGCTATTTCCTGTAGGTACTTGGCCTGTTCGAATCATTTTACCATATTTTCTCATTTTATGAATCACTGGTCCTTTTCCATTGGACCTGAAATTAGACCCTCATATGACAAGTAGAGCATATGTTGTCTCTTACTTTGTTATTAACCTTAGATTAGAATTAAGGAATATAGGCACTGCTTTTTTCTTAGGTAGTGGCAAATTTTCCAAAGATCTCAAATCCAGAGTTTTATACAGAGTTTATAAAATAACCTGGTAGAGTAGGCAGACTATGCCTTGTCTTTCCGGAAAAGGAATTGAAAAACAGGCTTTTCAATAGGGGTAACATAGGTAACATAGGTACGTAGGTGTAACTCATGTCCATTTTACTTGCACTTAATAGGCAGGCAGTGTTGGTTCTTAGTCTCTCTTCACAGGCTATACAGCTACCGAGATCCAGAGAGGCTGAATCTCTTGCTGTAACTCACAGCAAATAAATGGGAGAGTCAGTACTGCAGTCAGCACTACAGTCCAAGATCTCTTGATTATTGGTCCAGTATTTTTTACAGTATAAACAAAAATTTGTTTTAAAGCAAATATTAACTATGAATTAGAGACAATAAATAACACTACAAAAGAAACTCACAGCTATCGCTGTGTTGATAAAGGAGACAAGCATGACCTAGTACAGGATAAATCTCCATGTGATATGTTTTCTACTTTATAGTAGTAGTAGGTAACATTCTTACATATTATTGCTGCTTAACAAAGAATTACTGTTCAGCATTAACATAAGTATGCTCTAAAATCTCTGGACTGTATCCAAATACATGTTTTAGACAAAAGAGGTTTTTTTTGTTTTTTTGTATTTTTTTTTTTTTTACTGACCTAGCAAACAAAATAAGATTGTCTTAAACATTAAGCGTATTAAAATTCAAAACAAAGCTTGAAGAGAGAAAAATGCTTGTTATGTCTTGCACGCAACCTTCCTAACCTCTTTATCAGATGAAGGATCCAGTGTGGCACTGGATTATTTTTCTGTAATGTTTTGCTTGGACATATGTGCTCTCCATTTCTTGTCTGCATGGGGAAAGTATGTCAGGTTGCTGTTGCCATTTTCTTCCCATAGAGTGGCTAATTTCCCTTGAGAATCAGTTGGCTTTCTCAAAAATCTCACCCTTTGCTCTTGGTAGTACCTCTGCGACCAGAGGGGAAGATTCGTCTTAATCATGTGAGCATCTTATTAATTCTCTCATGTGATTCAAGCACATCGTTACTGTTACTCAAGGAGAATATTTTCTTTGCAAAGCTTTCAGCCCTTTCCATTTGAATGACTTCTGTTCGTGGCGTAAGAGATCCACTGTTGAAATTGGCACTTTCGCCGGGCGCGGTGGCTCACGCCTGTAATCCCAGCACTTTGGGAGGCCGAGGCGGGCGGATCACAAGGTCAGGAGATCGAGACCACGGTGAAACCCCGTCTCTACTAAAAATACAAAAAATTAGCCGGGCGCGGTTGTGGGCGCCTGTAGTCCCAGCTACTCGGGAGGCTGAGGCAGGAGAATGGCGTGAACCCGGGAGGCGGAGCTTGCAGTGAGCTGAGATCCGGCCACTGCACTCCAGCCTGGGCGACAGAGCGAGATTCCGTCTCAAAAAAAGAAATTGGCACTTTCCTGTGCTTGTCTTTCACCAGCAAAGGCAAGGAACATTGCGTAAAATAAATTACTGTTGAATTATTGGGGCAAAGTCAGGTTAATAGCTTAATCCAAAAGAAGAATTACAAGTTACAGAATTTTACCTTAAATGTCATTCTGTTTCATTTTGTAATTAAGACTTTGCAGATATGTAAGTAGTAATGACCAGAAATCTAATCAGATATGGTCAAATGAGAAAGGTATTCAGTTCATGTTAATTTTGAATTTTATTGTTTTAAAACAATTTTAGGAAAAGCATGCCTTGTTTTCTAGGTTTCTTGGCTGCCTTTTACCAGTTATCTCAGCTATCTTCTTTCGCATGGAAAGGATGTATTTGAATACTCTGACATACCAGGGTAGTTCTTTGAATTTATGTAAACAACAATTTTCTTGAGACACATCAATACAACGCAATAGTTAGAAATGTCACATGAGAGTTCACCAAACTTTAAAAATGGAGGTGAGGACGGAAAAACATTTTTATTGTAGACTTTAAGGATCTTGTAAATCCCTGCATGTAATCCAGTGTGCTAGAGAATTGGTGCCCATGGTGCCTCCTGTCCCCACCGACCTGCTCTGTGTAAATCCTACTAATTCTGAAGTCGTGGGAGATGCATGTGCAGGGGCTATACATGCACTGTGATGAGACTGGTACTTCATCATTCTCATTATTTAATGAGCCCAGCCTCTGCACACAAGAAGGATGCAAATTCTTGAATGTTCTTGATTGTTTACATCATGGTCTCATAAGGAATGACCAGAATTGCTGGGTATTTCTTCATCAGGGAAGGCTAATCAGCCATCCTTGGAGAGACATCAGACTCCTTTATATGTGGCCTTCCCATGGGACCTGTGAATGGTCCACGTTAATCATGCTTCAAAACCAGTATATGCAGCCTGATTCTCAACTAAGTAAAAGAAAACATGTCAAGAAAAGAAATCTTACCAGTGTTTATCTCCAAACAGTGGGATTACAGGTGATTTTGATTTTATTTAAGCCCTTTTCTATGGATTTGAATGATAAATGAGTAGCTTTTATCATCAGCAAAAGATAGACTATGAAATCAGTACATATAATTTTGTATCTGTGTGTAGTACCATCGAATGGTAATAGAGAAAAGTAGAAAGACTTGAAAGTCGACACAGAATGATCATTAATTTGTTTTATCTCTTGGTAGTTGTACTTTATGAGCTTTATACATACAGTATGGGAAAATACACTTTAGTTTTAAAAACACCACGCTGCCAAATTAAAAGAAAATATGTTCGTTCATACGATCTTCAACAATATTTAAGCAGCGTTAATCATCACTAATTCTTCAGGAAGATTCGTGATCTTCCTTACTTTTTTTCCCTCCAAAATTGCATATGGCAGCCACATAGGCCAGAAGGAAGAATGGGAAGAGCTTACATTTATCTCATAGATTCCTTCTGGGTGAGGAAGACTTAGAAAGTGAAGCCCTCTTCCATTTGATTAAGCAAGAACACCTATAAAAATGGTGTCCTTCTAGATAGGTCATCCTCCGTGACTCACTGCCGCACTTCCTTGGCCCTGTCCCAAGTTCCACAGTGGCCTCAATCGCATTGGCTCCTGCTTGATTTGCTTTCTAAAACTCAGGACAGGGGATGAGTTGAGAAGACTGACTTTTTTAAGAGTCACATTTTGAAAAGAAAGAAGCGTAGTGGTGTTTCTTGGCTCCATTTCCAATTTTGTTGCTTTTCGTTTTAATTATTGTACCTGGTATTGTGTCCTCTTTCTGGGACTTTTAACAACGAATGTTTTGATTGATAAGAGCTGTAATAGTATGGGTGATTTATACTTCATTACATCTTCAGTTTTGTCTTCTTTACTGGAGTTGTATTCAGGTGTCATTAAGTAACAGGAGATATTGAAAAGAAACAATAACTTTTGAAAGACTGCTGTTATGGCTTATGAGTGGGCTTTGCTGATATTTTCTTGAAGCACAGAATTTAGCTATCTGTGTAGGTCCTAGATGACAGGTGAGAAAAAGAAACCCAACTTATTTGTCATGATATTGTCCCAAGGCTTGTTAGTAATTGCTTTGAAAAATGAATAGCAAGGCTAATGGACATCTCATTTGTAGTACATGCTATGAATTGCAAATATGTGCTCAAAAGAAATTTCTCTGATTACAAAAGTAATATATATTCAGTGTACAAAGTTGTGAAAATGTAACCACTAGCTAAAAATAATCAAAACCATTTGGCTTCCTTGCAGTCTACATTCTTTTCATATATGTTTTGCTTTTGTTTTTAGTGTTATATAATTGTTTCCTGTTTTGTGACTTGCTTTTTTCACCTAACATTTTTAGAATACCCTATCTGTGAAATTAAATATTCTTGGAGAGCATAATTTTTAATGTAGCATCACACCAGACACCGTAATGTGTTTACTCTTTATTTATGGTTATTTAGGTGGTTTTCTTTATTTTGTGGTGGTGTAATAGTTGTTATAAGTGATGCTGTGATAAACATCCTGGTAGATAAATTTGTGTTCAGTTGATTTTTATATAACAGTTATTGGCGGAATGCCTTGCAAATCTAATAGTTGGTGTAATAAAATATATGTGTCACATAATTGTATATGAAAATATGGAGGAAAATTTTAATACTGATTTATGATCCTGAGTTTAACATAAGCATAGATACCCCTACATTTAGCTATGATTTTTTTTTATTGATGGAGTAAAAGCACGTGTAATTTCTACTTAAAACCATTTAAAATAATTACTATTTAAATCTATTTAAACAATTTTAAATACTCCTTTTCCAAATTTCCACCTTAGGAAACAGTTAATTGAATATTCTCAGAGAAATAAGTCCTACAAAATTGACCAATAAAAGGTCAAACTTATGTATTCATTGTGTATGTTTTATTGATCACCCACAGTGTGAGAGTCCCTAGAGGTGGCTGAAATGTGGGCCTTCCTCTTACAGAGTAGATAGTGGGCATGAAGGGGGATGGAATTTCAGCTCCGGAATTTAAGGCAGACTTGACAGGAAGTAGCATTGTGAGCCAAGATCTCAAGGATAAGATTTCAAGGCAAGAAAGGAGATGTATTTTAGGTATTCAGACAGAGGGTCAACAAAGTCTTTAAGGTAGGAACTGAAAGGATATGTGTAGAAGAACATGGTTCACAGTTTTCAGAAAGAAGAGGTAATTGGTCATGATAAGAGTAGTAGTTTTTAAAAATCATTACTATTTTAATTCATTTATAACAAATACTTTTATGTTATAATTTTAAAGTTTATATCCAAATAATTGTTTTCAAGATGGTAATGAATGTATACTGCTTTTATGTATACACATAATACTTTTTGCTTTTTGGTAACTAAGTTTATAATTTTTGAGGGCAGAAAATATTTTTGTTTTTCACTTACAAAAGAAATTATTATTTTAACAAGAGTTTTTGACAGCAGTGCTTTATGCCAAAGGAAAATAAGGCAACATTTAAGATATCAAAGAAAGCAAATGCAAAACAAAGATTATTTATTTATTTATTTATTTTTGAGACAGAGTTTCACTCTTGTTGCCAAGGCTGGAGTGCAATGGCGTGATCTCGGCTCACTGCAACCTCCACCTCTTGGGTTCAAGCTATTCTCCTGCCTCAGCCTCCTGAGTAGCTGGGATTACAGGCACCCACCACCACACCCAGCTAATTTTTTGTCTTTTTAGTAGAGATGGGGTTTCATCATGTTGGCCAGGTTGGTCTTGAACTCCTGACCTCAGGTGATCCACCTGTCTCGGCCTCCTAAAATGCTGGGATTACAGGCATGAGCCACTGTGCCCAGCCAAAACAAGGATTGTATATTCAATCAAACTGACATGCAGATATGATCACATGAAATAAATATCAACATACAATAACTCACGGCATATTTTCACATTATTTTCCTGTAGAGTCTCCTAGAGAACAAGTTTCAGATAACCAGAATACCTAGAGAAAAACTGATATAAGGATGGGTAATGAGCATTAAGTAGAAACATAAAAACTAAGACTCAGTGATGGTAAAAAGTAGGATAATACAGTATTCCACAGCTATATGCTGTGACAATAAAGAGAGTCTGTAACTGTCAGGCCTCAGAGCCCAAGCTAAGCCATCGTGTCCCTTGTGACCTGCACATATACACCCAGATGGCCCGAAGCAAGTGAAGAATCACAAAAGAAGTGAAAATGGCCTGTTCCTGCCTTAATTGATGACATTCCACCACAAAAGAAGTGAAAATGGCCGGTCCTTGCCTTAACTGATGACATTACCTTGTGAAATTCCTTTTTCGGACTCATCCTGGCTTAAAAGCTCCTCCACTGAGCACCTCATGACCCCCACCCCTGCCCACCAGAGAACAACCCCCTTTGACTGTAATTTTCCTTTACCTACACAAATATTATAAAATGGCCCCACCCCCATCTCCCTTCTTTCACTCTCTTTTTGGACTCAGCCCACCTGCACCCAGGTGAAATAAACAGCCCTGTTGCTCACACAAAGCCTGTTTGGTGGTCTCTTCACATGGACACAAGTGAAAGTAACTTTAATGGGGAAAAATGAGAAGAAGATGTGCATAAAGAAATGTTAACTGTTTTTATATTAATGGAGTAGTATTAGTGTGTAATTCTGAGCCTGGTGTATAAGTAATGTGGCATAACGTAAGTGAATAGTTGTGTGATATTTTAATTCGATCATCCCATGTATTTGAGAATCAGAATTTTTGATGCGGAAAAAGAAGATTCACATGTAACATATAATCTATTAAAAAGATACCCTGTAGTCATGAGTTTGACTTCTAGGTATCATTTCTCAGTATAACATATTGTTGTAGATTTCAGATAACGTTTTTCCCCATAAATACTGTCCACTGCAGGCCTAAAAATAATGAAAAGGCCTAAAAGACCAACTCAGTAGCAGTAAACACCAGTACTGCACCTAGATTATGGTCTTTAGAAACCATTTTCCAATAAAAGACATCAGTAATCTTTGGAAAGCAGGAATTTTTTTTTTCTTCTTTTTTTTTGAGACGGAGTCTCGCTCTGTTGCCCAGAGTGGAGTGCAGTGGTGCGATCTTGGCTCACTGCAAGCTCTGCCTCTGGGGTTCAAGCCATTCTCTGCCTCAGCCTGCCGAGTAGCTGGGATTACAGGAGCCCGCCACCACACCCAGCTAATTTTTTTTCGTATTTTTAGTAGAGATGGAGTTTGACCACCTTGGCCAGTCTGGTCTTGAACTCCTAACCTCATGATCCACCTGCCTCGGCCTCCCAAAGTACTGGGATTACAGGCATGAGCCACCACAACCCGTCAGAAAGCAGGAAATTTTTTAAAAGCTATTTTAATTAAGTCTTGTAAAAAAAAAAATGAGCAGAAAGAAACAAAAAACTTTAAAAAAACCTTAAAAAATGAGCAGAATCTTAGGAATCACCTGCGACTTTGGTTATTCATGCTTAGCCATTTCTGTAGGAAATTCCAGCACTATTTGAGTTAGACCACTAATTATATATGTGTGTTGTAGCTTTCTCCAAGAGATAATGGAATTCACAAATCAAAATTTTGAGATTATTAAGTGTTACAAGTGAAGTATAACCCCTGTCATTTGCTTTCAAATGAACAGCTAGACATATTTTGTGTTGATTTCTTAGGGATACTGCTTTTTTTGTTTTTTTGTTTGTTTATTGAGATGGAATTTAGCTTGTCACCCAGGCTGAAGTGCAATGGCGAGATCTTGGCTCACTGCAACCTCAGCCTCCCGGGTTCAAGTGACTCTCCTCCCTCAGCCTCCCAAGTAGCTGGAATTACAGATGCACACCACCACGCCTAGCAGATTTTTTTATTTTTAATAGAGACAGGGTTTCACCATGTTGGCCAGGCTGTTTTCAAACTTCTGACCTCAGGTGATCCACCCGCTTTGATCTCCCAAAGTGTTGGGATTACAGGCGTTAGCCCCCATGCCTGGCCTAGATAGGCTTTTAGTTGATTTCCATATACAGTGTATATAGGGAGAAACAGACTAAGACAGACACTGGTATCCACAGAAGTGAAAAAAATAAAGTGAGATATAATTTAAATTTCACACGGTCATGGTCACATTTTTCAGCTTTTTGCACCTATGTTATATAAAAAAGACAAAAATGCCTTTAGAGGCACAAGTTTTCAGGACTTCCTGAAGCTGTGTCATAATTTTAAAATGCCATTAAAAAATGCCATCAGATTTAATAACATATCAGCTGAACACTGTGGATTTCTGTTAACGTTGAGTCTTCAAAAATTTCTCCCTGTATTGGGAATTAGTACTGTTATGTCAGAGCTGGTGGTCTGAAATGTGAACCTTTCTGTGCCAACCAGTAAACAGCTGCTTCTGCTTTCTAGCTGGGTAATTCAGTCTTGGAAATTATTAGATAATTCCCACACCATTTCGGCTTGCTGTTTTAACATAAATTTAATATGAACAATATTTTTAGCTAACCTCAAACTGTGTTTATTGTCGTGGAATTTTCTGTTTTATTCTGAGGTAAATGATTGCAAATGGTTATGATGAAGAATCAGAGAAGAAAGTGGACTTTCATCAAAGTTCTCTTTCTACTCCAGCCGCTTCTGAACATCTTTCTCAAGCACTGTGTTTCCATCAGTCCCTACCCCAGCAGAGAAAGGAAACAGTTTTCCCTTTTGTCTTTAGAACCCTCTTTTCATCATGTCATTTCCCTAAACAAATAAAAATCTTGAAATACTGTCTTGATTTTTTTTTTTTTTTTTTTTTTTGGAGACGGAGTTTCACTCTTTGTTGCCTAGGCTGGAGTGCAGTGGCGTGATCTTGGCTCACCCCAACCTCCGCCTCCTGGGTTCAAGCAATTCTCCTGTCTCAGCCTCCCTAGTAGCTGGGATTACTGGCATGTGCCACCACGCCCAGCTAATTTTGTATTTTTAGTAGAGACGGGGTTTCTCCATGTTGGTCAGGCTGGTCTCGAACTCCCGACCTCAGGTGATCTGCCCACCTCGGCCTCCCAAAGAGCTGGGATTACAGGCGTGAGCCACCACGACCTGCCGAGTTTGATTTTTTTTTTTTAATCATTCAAGCCAGTAAATAACTTTCCAGACAGCTGTAGTAGAAAGGAGAACTTGTGTGTGACAGACTGATGGAAGATTTTGCGATTGAGAGCTCTATGGTTAATGCCATGTGATAATTGTAGCCAGATGAAGAATATGAAATTTAAGGAAGTGTACAGATAGCTATTATTATGATTCTTGGGGTGGAAGAGTAGCTTACATCCAACATAAAAAAAATGGCATTAACTGAATTAACTTCAGCCTTTGACATGAAACCCAAGCTCTCATTATGTTTTAAATAATGAACTACATTAAAAATAGTATATAAATATGTAAAATGTATTAGACTCAGACTTCTCATAATTATAGGGAACTTTTGATGTATTTCTTCCCTATGAAAAGAACTAAAGAAATGCTTTTGTGTGGACTTAAAATTTTTCAGTTTTACTATTGTGAATTAGGTACAGCATATCTTTATAATAATTCCAAATAATACCCATTAAAGCAGAACTGTTTATTTACTTATTATGAAGGGAATACTGAAATGAAATTAAGGAAATTTTTTCTCACATATTATATTTTTAAAAAGTTATTTGATGTTTGTACTTAAAGAATGGTTTTTTTAAAGCCAATTCTCATTTAGCATTGAGGAAAAAAATATGCTTTTTTTCAGGTACACAAAAGCATCATGGATGTAAGAAATGACATAAAGATGAATCTACAGTCTGGGTTAAGATGTATTTTAATTTCAGTGTCAAAGGCTGTTAGGAAATATTCAGATTTTAGTACTTGACACAGAAGGCTCTCGATATTTGTTTTAGTGTTCAGTCAAGGGATAAATTCTGTCGTCTCTTTCTCTTTTATCATATTAGTCACTGAGTGGCTTCATTAAACATTCCCTCTTCCATATCCCTTGATAAATATCAGTTTGGTGATGCATCCCAGGAGTGTCTGTCTGGTTTTTTTTTTTTTTTTTTTTTTCCTTCTCCTGTCAGTGAGTCTTAGGCTTTGGCTTTGAAACCCTACAGTGAAGGGAAATCTCAGGCAACAGCTGTGCAACCGTCTGGAGTCCAGATCGGAGGAGACGAACAGGGCTGGTCCCAGGAGAGAGGCCTCCAGGAAAAAATGGCATTGATGCATTACCTTCCTTAAAGGATTTTCCTGTACTTAGCATGCTTTTTAGGGTTCTACTGGAGAGTTTGGGAAAGATATAGTATTGATGGGTGCGTAGAAAATGAGGCAGTTTTTTTAAATGGGGCAAATATTAACTGTAGACAAAGAAAAACCAAAAGTACAAAATGACAAAGAGTTGTAACATACAAAGATAAAAATATGCCCAAGTATGAGCATTCTGGCACTCACAATACAAATGCCATATACGGGGTAAAACTATACCAGTAGGATGGTGGGAAAGGGAAAGGGGTGGGCTCATGTTCCATGGTGGGAAGACCTACAGTGGAAAAATCAGGAGAAGAGCTATTTAAGCACAGAGTTTAGGGTGTAAGTTGAAGAGACAACTAAATGAGATGGCCATGAATGATTTTTATGACCTCCTCTTGTTATGGGGAAATTGATCAAGGAGGCCTATATTTGATGGCAGGAAGACGTTGAGTTTAAGGTTTCCAGACATTTTTTTTTTTTAATCTGGAAAATTTCTTTTAAGCTTAGAAGTTGCAAGTCAAGTTACTCTTAAAGGTGTCCTAATTTGGTTGTCTAACTTGGAATTAGATAAAGCTAAACTGTGGTTTAACTGAGCTGAGTTTGTTTTATGCTATATCCCAACTTTACAAGATGTTTGCTTTTTCTTGGGTATAACTTACGATTATGCATATGTAAAATTACCTTTATGCCCATTTGACAGACTTTAGGGCTGAATTTCCCTGTGTAAGATGTTGCAGAGGTTGTACTTGTGATTGTTTTTACTCTAGGAACATGTTGATCTTCACTTCTTTAGTGATCGGGTGTTTGTTTAGGAACTTCAAACTCATCGTGATCAAAACTAGACTCATGCTCCCTAAATAGTCTCCCCTGACCACAAATCTGTTGGAAACTTCCAATCCTAATTAATAATCATAAACTTTTTAATGTAAGTCATATGGGGGGGCGTTGCTGTAAGCATAGGAGGTAGGGAGATGGTAGTGTGAGCTGGAGCATATGGTAAAAGTCGTTTGAAAGAAAGTAGAGCCGTGATGTGGATCCTGAGGGATATGTAAAGAAAATGAAGAGGTGTAGGTTTAAAAATGTTTATGGGGCCTGGGGGTGGTAGCTCACACCTGTTAATCCCAGCACTTTGGGAGGCCCAGGCGGGTGGATCACCTGAGGTCAGGAGTTCAAGACCAGCCTGGCCAACATGGTGAAACCCCATCTCTACTAAAAATACAAAAATTAGCCAGGCGTGGTGGCGGGCACCTGTAATCCCAGCTGCTCAGCAGTCTGAGGCAGGACAATCACTTGAACCCGGGAAGCAGAG
Organism: Macaca nemestrina; assembly: GCF_043159975.1. Classification (NCBI taxonomy): domain Eukaryota; kingdom Metazoa; phylum Chordata; class Mammalia; order Primates; family Cercopithecidae; genus Macaca; species Macaca nemestrina. The sequence continues at coordinate 169,003,928 of NC_092128.1, read as the reverse complement.
GTTGCAGTGAGCCGAGATGGAGCCACTGCACTCCAGCCTGGGTGACAAGAGCGAAACTGCATCTTCATAAATAAATAAATAAATAAATAAATAATTTATGGGGATGTTCCAGGGAAAATAGTGAGCCGAGATGGAGCCACTGCACTCCAGCCTGGGCGACAAGAGCGAAACTGCATCTTCATAAATAAATAAATAAATAAATAAATAAATAATTTATGGGGATGTTCCAGGGAAAATAGTTTGTGTTGGGAGCATTGAGAAATTATAATAGAAAATTAGAATAGAACGAAGGTGGCTCCTTAAAGTTGGAACACTTGTAGAGATTTTTAGTTTGGAAAGACATTAATTCGTTTGATTATTTCTCTTATTCGATGTCCAGAAAAATATCTGTACATTCAATGTGGTTTTATTTGTACTGCACATGTCATTAATATGCTAAGTTACCTCTAAGATAACTGCTTTCTTAGTCTTTGTTACGCTGTAAATTCTGGGCATCAGGATATAACTTTTTATTATGTTAGCTCTTTTAATAGATGATGCAATTGGATTGGAGAAAAAACTGATTATATTCTGGAGTAACACTTTCATAGCCTGTATTATCCTGCAAATAGTTCCTGGTCATCTTTGAATTTTACTAGCAAACTTGTAGGGTGATAGGTTGGAAGAAAGTATTATAATCAGTGGCTTTGAGGGCCTGATGAGAGGAAACAATAATTGTACAACTATACTGTGAATAAGTAGTGAATGATGCTGACGGTTAGCCCTTTCCTGCGGTGCCTAGACATTTGGAAATAACTGTTTTTTGTTCAAAATGTAAGCTCTTCGATAATTGAGACTTTTATTAATTCACTGAAATATTCCCAGAGCTTGAACATGTCTGGCACATAGTACATACTTAATAAATATATTATTTATTATATATTATATATAATTATATATTATATGTCATAAATTATATATTACATATATAATATATTATATATACACCTATAAAATGAATGGAGGATGTAGCTGAATATTGGAACAGGAAAGGGAAAAGAAAGAATAGCCCAAAGATTAGAAAGACAGAAGATGTTGAGCAGCAATTTCACATGCCTAAAAGAATTTCTGAGATTATGGCAAAATCATTTACTTTACTTACTCCTTACTGATCAACAGAGGAGGAGCAGGTTTTATGTAACAACCAAGAAGTAACATAGGGATCTCAGATGAGAAGAAACCAAGTGTCTTAGGATCTTGATAAAAAGAACATTAAACTCCAGAAATAGGGTTAAACCTATGCTACACATGTCTAGTAAAAAGTCAGTGTATCGGAGGCATCTGTGTTTAGAGATAAAACATACCATTAGATTCATTTATAGTAGTTTCATTGTCCTTAGTTTTCAAGGCTAATGATAAAGACTTTTTTTTTTTTTTTTGAGACGCAGTCTCGCTCTGTCACAAAGCTGGAGTGCAGTGGCACAATATCTGCTCGCTGTAACCTCCACCTCCTGGGTTCAAGCTATTCTTTTGCCTCAGCCTCCCAAGTAGCCAGGACTACAGGTGCCCTCTACCATGGCCAGCTAATTTTTGTATTTTTAGTAGAGTGGGGGTTTCACCATGTTGGCCACAACGGTCTCGATAGCCTGACCTCAATAGATCCGCCCGCCTCGGCCTAGTGCTGGAATTACAGGCGTGAGCCACCACACCTGGCCTAAAGAATTATTTTTAACAGAAATCTGCTTCTAGGTATTATTTAGTGGTAATAGATTTTAGAAATTTCATATTCTTACATTGTACCTTAAAGGTTAGGATACTATTTATGAATGCTAAACATGAACTCCTGTCATCCTATTTTAGTGTCTTTATTAAATGATTACATGAATGTGGTATTTCAGTAGGTGATGTATTAATAGATGTAGGTACTCCCCTCCTAAAGCTTTAAGTATATTTATGCCATGAAAAATTTGGGGGGTATTTTCTTTATTTATTGATTAGGTACCTGTATTTTCAAGAATATTACCCAGCTTCAGTTCCCTCAAATATTTTCTTCTAGTGTTCACTACCTTGCAAGAATATGGTATAACATTTTAAAATATATTTTTGAAGGTTTGGATGTCACTGAAGATCCCCCTATTTATTGGATGGTATCTTTATCAACTGGGAAGATAATTAGTTTCCCAATGTTGCCATGTTTTTATGAATAGGTCCTGTAGCTCTTGCTTTCTTGAAAGCTTAGAATTGATTGTAAGCCGTGAACTAATGATATTCTCTAAACATATTAAGATGAATAGGCTCATGTTCGGTATGTCAAGAAGTTGCCTTGTTTTACTATTTAAATAATTTGAGCTTAGTTTTCTTTTTCCACATTTGTTCTAAAGTTTTAGGTGAGTCTAAATTCCTGGGCATCTGTGCACCTTATTTCTTCAATGAGGTTCTTTAACCTCATTGTATCTGATCTTTGACTTCATAAAGACCCTTGGCCTACTGACCCTGTATTTAATTTCACAGTATCAGTGGTATTTAGCCATCTCATATTTTTCCTCTTCTTTAGAGCTCCCTGGTTTCTCACTCCAGTCATTCAACTCTGTGTGTTCCTTTAACTTCCACCCTTGCTCTGTCTCTTCACCGCCATGCTTCTTTATATGGTAGTCAGAAGTTCCTGTGAGATCTTCGTAACCTCCAGTTCCCTTCACAGTCACCTGTTATCAGGCATCTGTTCCTTGAGCTCCAGGGAATGAGCTCTTTGCTATCTTTCTGGTTGTCGGACTCACTGGGCACTGTTGTGTCCTCCACAGTCTCTCAGTGGCATCGGGCCCTGTTGATGGGTGCATTCTCCCCACACTGATGTCATTCTGCTGCTTCTGGTTGTCTTTCCGCTGTCCTCCATTTTCCTTTCAGGCTCCCTTCCCACCCACCCACCTTTTGCAATATTTAGGATTCAGAAATTCCAAATATTGCAAAATATTTAGAATCAGAATTCAGAAATTCTAAATATCAGTGTTTAATAGGAGTCCCCTGGGGTTGTCCATCTTCTCACATAATACATGCTTGCTCGGAGATCTCATCAGTGCAGTGGTTTTTCAGAGGCCTGCATTGATGATTCCTGAGTCATTATGTCCAGGCCAGGCCTCATACATACTATTTACCGGTCCTCTTTCCGCAGGTGCTCCACCAAGAGTTCAGATGCAATGGGATACTTCATCTAAGATGTATACCAGTTCCTTATCAAAAAACGGCAACTTCAGGCTTCTTAGGTGAAACAGAGAACTCTTGAACATGGCATATGTCTATTATTCCATTTTTCTCTGTTGGCTTAGTGCTGAGTACCATTTGGGATAAAAATCTGTTTTGGGCAAAGGATAGGATTGTTTTATTAAATTCTCCTAGACCCTTGATTTTATGCAGAGAACTAATTAAATTTGAATGAGTTTAATGTGGAAACCCTGCTATTGATGCGGAAATCAACCTGATTCTGAACTGTCACCAGAATCAAGTATTTTTGTTGTTGTTGCTTTCTGGTTTTTTGCTTTTGCTGTCTCTGCTGGTAAATAACAACTAGTATGTAAGAATCAAATGAAACAAGCATAAATCCCTAGGAAATACTTATGTATTCATTTTTAACGATTTGAAGATCTGAAGATATATAATTAAGTATAATCCTCTCAAAGTTTCACGTTGAAAAGTATTTCAAATACATCAACTTAAATATATTTTTTGCAAAATGTCTTTTTAAAAAAAAAAAACAGATGTGGTCTCAGCGGTGTAATTATCATCTTACAGTGTGAGGAGAGCTTACAGTTGTACCAAAATTTATAACTGGGAAGAAGAGAATGTGAAATAATCCAGAAACCTAGAAAACTGTCCTATATAGGAATACCAATTAAACAGCTACTAAAAACGAGTGTAAAGCGACAATATGGCTTTATCAAATGCTTAGGATCTGGAAAAATGCGCATATTGTCTGTTATTGATTGTTACAGTTCATGAATGTTCTTTTGCACGTGACAACTGTTGTCAAAGATGTCCTTGGTACTTCTTGGTACAGCAGCTGGCTTTTTACCCCTCAGCGCTGTTTTCCCCCAGAGGTGGCCTACTCTAGATGGCTTTAAAAATACACATCTTCCAGGGACTTACGTCAATAACCAACTACCCTGTTATGGAAACTTAAAAGCGAAGGCCCTGAAATACTCAGACAGTTTGAACATAAACCAAAAATGTAGTGAATCTCTAGAATTGCCGTGTAATAGCATGAGTGGGGAGGAGGTCCTTCAAGAGAGGAAACTGACCTTTTTCTTCCTTGTGGGTGACCTTGAGTACACACTTTATTTAGTCATTAAATGGGTCACCTTAAGCTTAGAGAATGAAGGTCCTACGGCCTGTTGATTTTATCGTTGTCAGAAACTCTCTGCCTTTGGCCCCAAAATGGTAAATCACCTTTCTTAGAAGATTCTCATATCCAGATATTCTTACCAAATCAGAATCTTTTCTCAGCATTTTCTTCAAAAACCACAGTTCTGGGTTAAAACACCTCAGATCCTAACTATAATTTTCCTTTCATGTACATTTTAGTCATCTTTATAATTTTAAATCAAAGATAGGAACTACATTATTTGAAATAAGGGTTAACCCCCTCTAATTATAAGCATTAATCACACACAGTTTTTTCATTTCTAAATGTTAAATATAAAAAGGGAGCTATCTCTTCTTCAAACACTTTCTGTTGCCTTCTGTGTGCGGCAGGACCTTACTTTGAAAGACTAGTTAAAGCTTAGTTTGATTTAAAGGCTGAGTTTCTGCTTGCTTGGAATGCTTGCTCTTCAAACTGTTTGCTCCCTGGAGAGGGAAACTGAAGATGGAGTTTTCACATGACTTTGGATTGTTGACCTGGAAGACGTCCGGGGCAATAGGATGGGCTAGGGCCCGGTTCCACTGCTTTCTGTTTCAGTAGCGTCAGGAAAGGAAGGCGGGGCTTGCTGTGTGCAAGCAGGAAAACATAGTCTGAAGATGTTTGAAGCCTGAATGCACTTTCATTTGATGCCTTGCTTTATTGCTTAAGAGAATTTTAAACTGCTGCATCCGCAAATGTGCTGCAGCCCATAATGACGGATATTTAAATGATTTTTGCATCTAAACAAATGCATTCACTCTTTGCCTGGTGTGTACAATTTGAATGACACTCGTGCTCTGTCTGGAAGGAACAGACGTTTTTCATTATGAAATTCAGTCAAGCAGAAAAGTAGCAAAGGGAGCAGAAATTTCCATTTACATCTATGATTGAAGTTGTAGTGATAAAAGAAGATGACTAAGTTGAAGAACAGCCTTGTTCTCGTTCTGCTATCCGACATGGGATCTTGTCACTTTGGTAATAGTTTTTAAACTTACGTTATTGAGGAAGGCTCTGATCAAAAGTCTCAAATTATACATGTTCTTCAACCTTAAATTTTTCTGGGTGTTTTGTTTGGTTTTTTGGTTATCTATAGATAGATTTGAGTATCTCTTTTTTTCCTTAAAATCCATTACTTATTAGTAATAAAGACTTAAGTGGTAGCTTTATGCTCCATTATCACAGAGATTCACCATACTTTTTAGTTTTTACTTATGAGCCTCAGCAGGTGTAGACAGATACCTTAGTTGCCACTGATAACATCCAGTTGCCACTAGATCAAGAAATGGATCGGAATTCTCCAGGGACATTTTCTGCTAAAGAAGAGTTGGTGATGATCTTCCTTTTGGAAGCCTAAATGTAGTTAAACCCTCTTCCTTAGAAGTCCAGAAATTCAATTATTTCAGCTCTCTGTGGAGTGATGAGTCCTGCCAAATTGATTTACAATAATGAAACTAAGTCTCGTTTACAAATCTAAGTGGCAATTGCTAAGTCGACAGAGGAGTGGTAACAGAAAGAGAGATTCTAATTTATCTAGGGGTCTATCCGTGTTTGAACAGATTGTGTGATTTTTGAAACATGATTCAAAAAGGATGTTGATTTTCATTGAAAAGCTTGATGAATCACATATACTTACTTTGTTATTCTATTAGATATTATCTTCCTCATCCCTAGGTAGTGCTACCAGTACAGTGACAGAATTCAAATCCTTATTTTTCCTCTGTTCTAACAGAGCTTTGTAAACACATAGCAATGTTGTAATGCTTCGTAAAAGGGGGTGCCAGTTTCAAGTACTATATCCTAATTACCTCATGGCTAACTCTTTTGTTATTGTTAACAATATTGTTAACTCTTTTTGTTAAATTCAATGACATCTTTTTTCTTTCTCATTCTCTGTGTACTTTTTGCCCTAAATAGCTCTGCATCTTTTTAAGATACACGTTTGTTTTTTCTTGGAGGTTTTTAGTTAGAAAATGCCTGAAATATATAGAGCAACATTTGTTCCTCCGATGGTTAAATTACATTGTCTCCCAAAGTGAGAGATTTTAAGTCTGGACTATACCCAGGAGAATCTAAAAGAGGCACTAATAAGCTCTTGAAGAGCACAGTGGGGTGGTTGTGTATTTATTGAGTCTCACACTTAGGAGAGAAATAGGCTGGATCAAATGAGCCTGGGCATCAAGAGCACGTGGGTGGTCGTTGGTGATACACGCAGTGATGAGTGTGTGTGCTGAGGGTCCTAGACCAGGCTGGCAGGGAAATGAAATGAAGACACTGAAGCCTCCCCTCATAACCGCAGAGAGTGCTGCAGCATCCAGGACCTCGGGGTCATGATGAATAAGCTGGAGTGGATGAAAGGGAGAAGAAGGATGGAAAGGACGAGTTTCTTACCAAAAAGTGGTTTACTGGAGTGCTGTGTCTGAGTATTACATGATCTGAGGTCCATGAGGTCCAGCTTTGGGAGTGTGGAGAGTGAGTGGAGTAGAGGTATAGTCCCATGGTCTTCTGATTCACAGACATTCATCAGCGATAAGTATCTGTTGAGAAAGTGGAAGCCTGGCATCGTGGGAAAGGGGGCATGGGTTCTACAACCACATAGAATGTGTTCAGCAGGAGCCATGTTTTGGGCTCCTCATAGTGTTCAATGTTAGTTCTGTTCCCTTCTCTTGCTTCCACATAGGAAAGACTTTGACCCACTGAGGAATTAGTCATTGTCCTTTGGGTACACTTCTGGGATTTGATAATCAGTTGGGCACTGGATTCTAGTGCATTTGCTAAAAGTAATTAATACCCTGCAAATGGAAGCATGCAGCAAGCGCCTGGGAATGCCTAGTGAAAGGTCAGAATTGAAAGAGTGGAGGAGGCTGTTGACCTTTAGGCATGGATGATATGTCTAAGTGAGAAAGCAAGAAGAGTAGAAGACAAGAGTCTTACTTTATAATCAGAATTATCACAAGAGGAGCCAGTGAGAGGGAAAGAATGATTATCTTGAGGTAGATTGGTGGAAACTGGAGAAGATTGAATTTAAAGAAGAAAAGTGGGCCGAGTTTAGTGGCCCGTGCCTAGAATCCCAGCAACTTGGGAGGCTGAAGCTAGGAGAGTTGCTTGAGGCCAGGAGTTTGAGATCAGCTTGGGCAACGTGGCAAGACCCCTGTCTCTACAAAAAATAATTTAAAAAAAAGTTAGCCAGGCATGTTGGCGTGTGTCGGTGGTCCCAACTACTTGGGAGGCTAAGACAGGAAGGTTGTCTGAGCCCAGGAGGCTGCAGTGAGCTCTGATCACACCACTGCACTCCAGCCTGGGTGACAGAGGGTATCCCCATCTCTCTTAAAAAAAAAAAAAAAAAAAAAAAAAAAGGAAGAATGTGATGTGGCAGAGTAGTCAGAGAACTTGAGGGCTGAGAAGAGACTGATGGCATTTGTTGCTCTTGATCTTGAAACAAAGTTGCAGATTGTTGGAGCAAGGCCAGATGGTAATAGGTTGGAAAGAACAAGTGAGGGGCATGAGAGTGACAGCCCGCAACTCCATTAAGAAGTTATCTGTGAAAATGCCTCTTCCTGTCTTGATAACAGCCTTCCTCACACATGGCTTTCTGAGCATGGTATGTGAAAATAGCATGCTGTATATCTTTACCTTCCCATGTGATTGAAGGTTTTGGTAATGATTGGTGGTTCTTTTGCCTCACCGTACACCAGCCTGGTTGGTATTTTGTCAGCGATTATGTGGTTTTTAAAAAGGCCTGTGTATAACCGTAATTAATTGCATCTCTAAAATCTATCGGGCTTTGAGTTTTGTTTTGTTGTTGTTGTTTTTGTTGTTTGTTTCGTTTTGTTTTGTTTTTAATAAGGCAGAAAGAAAGGAAAGTGTTAGGTGAAAGCAACCAATGAGAATACCTGCATTTTGAAGAAACAAAGTAGGGCATTTAGAATGATCTCTACCGTATCCGCTTTTTCAGCTCCTCTCTCGGGATACAGAGTACTGAACTCAGCTAAACTAGGTTCAGGTCTAAAGGAAACCTCAAATTCATTTCTGTATTAGAATTAATCACACACCTATAAATACAATTTATAATATGAGAACTGCAACAAGAGAAATGGGGGGAGATGAGCAGTTTGCTGACCAATAGGGTTAATGATGGTAACATAGAATCCTCGTGGTATGCCTCCCATTGACTATTAATGACGGTAACATAGAATCCTAGTGCTATGCCTCCCATTGACTAAAATGTGTGTGTTAAGATAGCATGGCGCATAAAACAGTGTACTGCAGTGTCAGTGTATTCAAGCTTATGGTTTCTCTGCTTGGGTTTGTATCTTTGGCTTTAGATTTTCTCCCATAACCCCAACCTGCCCACGTTCAAGTCGCCACTCCTGGAAATATATTCTTGATCTCTCAAATCTGATGCTAAGTCTGTCTTGCCCAACGGTGGCCTCTAGCCACCCATGGCCATTGAGTATTTGAAACCTGGCTAGTCCAAACTATGCTGTGAGTATTAAAAACCCACCAGATATTAAAAAGTTAGTCTGGTAGAAAAAAAAAAAAAAAAGAATGTAGAATGTCTTAATGATGATTATTTACATTGATTGCATGTTGAAATGATGAAATTTAGGATGTACTGGGTTGAAGTATATTAATAAAATTAATTTTACCTGTTTCTTTTTACCTTTTTATGTTAATGTGGCTACAAGAAATTTTAAATTAGGTGTGTGGCCTCTATTATATTTCTGTGAGACAAAGCTGCTCCAAGCTGTTCTGGTCCAGAACTATGTCTCGGTTCTTTTGTATCCTTCATGGACCTGCGTGGAGTGGTATTTAGTAATACTCAGCAGTAGCAGAGATGATCTCTTAAGATTATCAAATTGTGTTAAGTTTTAATTTTTATTCTTGCCTCTCATCCTATGTGCACCTCTCTGGCCAGGAGGCATTTATAATACCACCTTTTAATATTTGGAAATCACTTGATCCGCTTGAGTCATTGTGTTGTTTTCAAATCTAGAACTCTTTCTGCCATATTTTGTAACTTCTATAATTAAACAAAAGGCGAACCCAGAGCAGCTTGGCTCTTAGGGATGTGTGAAAAGGCGCTCAGTCCTTAAGATGGTGCCAAAAGTGACAAATCTATGGGATGACATGCAGGTTTATGGAAGAGAAGCATGAAAATTTTTATTTTTTAAAAGGACAAACCAGCTAGTCACCAAAAGACAGATACTTGATTCTACTTATATGCGGTACCTTTTTGAATTTGAAGAGTCAAATTCAAAAAGATGGAAAACAGAATGGTGGTTTCCAGGTACTGGAGGTGGTGGGATGGGGAGTTGTTTAACGGTGTGCAGGGTTTTAGTTTAGCAAGATGAAAACGGTTCTGGAGATGGAGGGTAGTGATGGTTGTATAACGATATGAATCTACTTAACACTAAACTGTATAATTAAAAGTGGGTAAGCAAAGAGTGTCTTACAGAGCAATCACTTGTAACTTAAAAATTTTAAAAACCTGAAGGAGATTAGTTATAATGGGTGATCTTAAGTAGACCCTAACTGCCCGAAGGAACAGCTGGATCACATCGCTTGAGAGCCTGTTAGAAAAGCAGACTCGGTCCCACCCTAGACTTGTCCAATCAAAACCTGCGTTTTAACAAGGCCCCCAGGTGATTCATAGGCACTTTAAAGCGTGAGAAGCCCTGCTCCTAATGTCATTTGTCAAAGTGTGATCCATGAGCCGCCTGAGTCAGAGCCACTCTGGGGAGTTCTGTTTTCAGGCGCGTCCCAGAACACATAAATCAGATCTGGGCTGTGGAGCTAGACAGAAGATGAATCTTGCAGACTGATCAAGATCCTAGATGATTTTGAAGCATGGTTTGAGTTTGAGAGCCCCTGATCTGGAAAGCTTTAACAACTATTACTCTTACAATTCCATCTTTAATGGATGTTGGAATTATTAAATGCTTGTAACAAGAAGTCCCGTTATTGATAAAATCAAGAATATGACTAATAATGCAGTCAAAAAGAGGCAACAGAAAAAGCACCTATAACTTGTCTTGGGTTGGTTAATGAGGAAGCTGTCATTCAAAATTAGTAGACTATTGTAACACTTCTTGGGGTCCTGAACATTGGAATCAGAGTCGGGTTTCAGAGTTGAGCTGTTTCTGTCATTAGCTTTGTGCAAACCTCATCAGGCTCAAGAGTCCTCATTTGTAAAGGGGAATGAATTCTCTGACCAGTTAGTTTACATTCCTGAGACAAGGTTAAATTTGGAAAGCAAAGAGTTTTCAGTATATATGTGATAATTTTGAAATTCTTGAATTTTTAAAAAAGAATTTAAATGCCGCATTACTTAAATTATTTTCTAAAGAAATAGTCAAACCAAACCCTGTCTAGTTATTAATAGATACCGCAGATGAGATGCCTGAGTTGGTAAGCTCTTTTTTTTTTTTTTTTGAGACAGAGTCTGGCTCTTTCGCCCAGGCTGGAGTGCAGTGGCATGATCTCGGCTCACTGCAAGCTCCGCCTCCCGGGTTCACGCCATTCTCCTGCCTCAGCCTCCCGAGTAGCTGGGACTACAGGCGCCCGCTGCCACGACCGGGTTTTTGTATTTTTAGTAGAGATGGGGTTTCACCGTGTTAGCCAGGATGGTCTCGATCTCCTGACCTCGTGATCCACCCGCCTCGGCCTCCCAAAGTGCTGGGATTACAGGTGTGAGCCACTGTGCCTGGCCAGTAAGCTCTTTTTAACTCTAGTTATTTTCAACTACAATAATTTTATAGACTTTTTTTTAAGGCTAGAATGTTGATGTGGAATCAAATAGGTATGCCTGTATGTATGGTAGATGCATCTGACAGGGATCACTTGACTTGAACATGCCCTGACAATGATCCTGTGTGGCAGGCTTACCTGCATCCAAGTTCTGAGTTAAGAAATCAGGAGCGGGCTGGGCGGGGTAGCCGGTGCCTGTAATCCCAGCACTTTGGAAGGCCGAAGTGGGGCGGATCATTTGAGGTCAGAAGTCCAAGACCAGCCTGGTCAACATGGCAAAACCCCGTCTCTACTAAAAATAGAAAAATTAGCTGGGCATGGTGGCGCAGGCCTGTAGTCCCAGCTACTTTGGAGGCTGAGGCAGGAGAATTGCTTGAATCCAGGAGGTGGAGGTTGCAGTGAGCCAAGATCACGCCAGTGCACTCCAGCCTGGGCAACAGAATGAGACTCTGTTTCAGAAACAACAACAACAACAACAACAAAAACCCAAAACAAAAAAATGACAAAGAAATCCAGGAATGGCCAACCCAGAGAGCCATTCCTTATCTGTAAGGAACATCTGAGCCCTCATCTCCTTCCATGGAACATGGGCCACGCCGGGGATTGAGACCGTTTGTTAAGAGTTAAGTGAAAGTTGCCAGGTGGAGATTGTTAGGGGCAGGGGTGTTAAGTGAAAATGCTGTAGAGACCACATGCCTTTTGCAAGCGGCTGCGGTTCTTCTGTCCGACCCACCACCACTGGACTCTCTCCCCTGTATGCAAGCCCCCAATAAAACCCTATGAGACATAGAGTTCACTAGCTCTGGGGCTCTTGAACCTGGTGCCATCCACATTGGAGTCAATAGGAGTTTGGGATGACACCTTATTCTATGAAATTTTATATGAAGCCATAAAATTTTCTTTCAAATAGACTTTATATTTTACAACAGTTTTAAATTTACAGAAAAATTGAGAGGATAGTCCAGAGAGTTTCCATATGCTTTGCATCCGGTTTTCCCCATTGTTAACATCTTATATTAATAAGGTACATATGTTGCAGTCAGTAAACAATTTTGATACCTTGTTACTTATTCAGATGTCCTTACTTTTTGTCTAATGTCCTTTCTGTGTTCCAGGATGCCATCCAGGAAGGCACATTATCTTTAGTTGTCAGGTCACCTTAGCCTCCTTTCCTCTTGGCTGTGACAGTTTCTTAAAGTTTTCTTGTTTTTTAATGACCTTACTGGTTTTGAAAGGTACTGGTCACATAATTTGTAGGAATTGTCTCATGCTTTGCCTGGGGTTATTGGTTTTAAGAAGGAAGACCGCAGAGGTAAAATGCCCATTTCATCACATCATATTAAGAATACATATTTGTCAACATGATACAGCCCTGTTGGCATTGACCGTGATCACCTGGCTCTGGTGGTGTTTGTCGAGTTTCTCCACTTGAAAGTTACTCTTTTTCCCACTTTGTGTGCTCTACTCTTTGGAAGGAAGTCGATTTGCACAGCCCACAATTAAGGAGCAGAGAATTATGCTTCATTTTCTTGAGGGCAGAGTGTCTACATAAATTATTTGGAATTCTTCTGTACAGGAGATTTGTCTCTTTTTTCCTATTTATGTATTCATTCAGTCAGTCATTTAGACTCATGGATATTTACATTGTACTTTGATTTATAATCCAGTACTACTTTATAATTTTTATTGCTCAAATTATTCCAGCTTTAGCTATTAGAAGCCCTTTCAGTTGGTTCCCAGGCTGGGTATGGTGGCTCTTGCCTGTAATCCCAATACTTTGGGAGGCTGAGGCAGTAGTGGATTGCTTGAGGCCAGGAATTTGAGACCAGCCTGGGCAACATGGCATAACCCCGTGTCTACTAAAAATACAAAAAAAGTGCTGGTGGTGGTAGCATGTGCCTATAGTCCCAGCTACCGGAGAGGCTGAGGTGGGAGGATCACCTGAGCCCAGGAAGTCAAGGCTGCAGTGAACTGTGATCGTGCCATTGCACTCCAGCCTGGGAGACAGAGTAAGACTCTTTCTTTAAAAAAAAAAAAAAAAGTTAAAATATGTCTTTTTAAAAGCTGCAAGACTGCTAACATTTATTTATTTATTTATTTATTTATTTATTTATTTATTTATTTTTGAGGCAGAGTCTCACTCTGTCACCTAGGCTGGAGTACAATGACACAATCTCAGCCCACTGCAACCTCTGTTTCCCAGGCTCAGGCGATTCTCCTGCCCCAGCCTCCCGAGTAGCTAAGATTACAGGCACCTGCCACCATGCCCAGCTAATTTTGTATTTTTCGTAGAGACGGCGTTTCACCATTTCACCATGTTGGCCAGGCTGGTCTTGAACTCCTGGCCTCAGGTGATCTGCTTACCTCGGCCTCCCAAAGTGCTGGGATTATAGACATGAGACACCATGCCTGGCCATAAATACTTATTTTGTTCCCTTTTTTTTTTTAAGTAAATCCTTTGCACTATTTTTATTATTTTAAGACCAGTGTTATTCAGAGCCTGGGTTAAACACTATTCTTTTTTTTTTTTTTTTTTTTTTTTTTTTTTGAGACAGAGTCTTGCTCTGTCACCCAGGCTGCAGTGCAGTGGTACGATGATCTTGGCTCACTACAAAGTCCGCCTCCCTGGTTCAGGAGATTCTTCTGCCTCAGCCTCCCGAGTAGCTGGGACTATAGGCATGCACCACCACGCCCAGCTAATTTTTGTATTTTTGGTAGAGACAGAGTGTCACCATATTGGCCAGGCTGGTCTCCAATTCCTAACCTCGTGATCCACCCACCTGGGCCCCCCAAAGTGCTGGGACTACAGGCATGAGCCACCACTCCCGGCCAGCACTCTTCTGTCCTGTACTCGCTTTGCCATCTACGTATGTATATTGGATGTATATGAGGCTGGATCTGTACTTGGAAAAGTTGGAGAGATGATTTAGGTAAAACTTTTAGTTTTCACTTCTTTTGCCTTTTTGCTTGTCTTGATCCATTTAGTTTCTGCCATCTGGCAAATAGTTCTCATCTGAAGAATCCCATCTGTTAGTTCTCACTATTATCCGGTAATAGTTACAGTGAAATGCTGGTGACGACAACAGCCACTTTTTAAAAGGATGTGTAATTCACCCTCGTGTCCTCTTTGAGAACCCAGTAACTGCCCACACTCTGAAGCTAAAACCATAACAGTTCTATCACATGGAAAGTTTGTTGAGAAATGTTTGCCTGCTTCTGTGAAGTAATTGTCCCGTCTCTTGAGTACAGATGCCTCCCAGGAAAATTTTTCCAGCCTATTTGTTAATGCAAAAGTTACAAAAGATCAGTATATAATGAACACGTTCAAGAAAAAAAAATTTGCGAAGAGTCTGAAATGGTAAAATAAAAAATCACTTAAGAAAACATTTATCTGCAGCTATCATTTTCATATACACATATCTAGTGTATATAAGTTAGTAAGTACATAATTCTGGCAAGTTCTACCTGTCTACACATCTACACAGAAAAATTAGGAAAGTCTTGTCCAGACTTTTCCATCATCTTCAGTATAAAGCATCTTCTAGCTGTTCGAATAGAAAAAAGCTGGATTCTTGACTCCTTTCTATTTGGTTCTTTTTTTTTTTTTTTTTTTTTGAGACAGAGTCTCGCTCTGTCTCCCAGGCTGGAGTGCAGTGGTGTGATCTCGCGATCTTGGCTCACTGCAACCTCCACCTCCCGGGTTCACGCCGTTCTCCTGCCTCAGCCTCCCGAGTAGCTGGGACTACAGGTATACCCGCCACCACGCCTGGCTAATTTTTTTGTATTTTTAGTAGAGACAGGGTTTCACTGTGTTAGCCAGGATGGTTTCAATCTCCTGACCTCGTGATCCACCCACCTCGGCCTCCCAAAGTGCTGGGATTACAGGCGTGAGCCACCACGCCTGGCTCTGTTTGGTTCTTTAGATCTGACCTTGAGACAACATCCAGAATCTGAGAACTACTCACCGTCTCTACTGCTGTCATCCTGGTCCAAGTCATCGTCATCTCCCACCTGGATTCATGCCAGAGCCCGCTTCCTGGTCTTCTCACTTCTAGTCTTGACCCCTAGGGCAAGAATGATTAGCTTAGAAAACCACCCCAGAGCCTTCCAGCATTACTCCGAGTTGGACAATGTTTGAGGCCCGTTTAAGTTGGACGGTTGGACTGTTCAGAGTTGGACAATGTGTAAGGCCCCGTGCAGTCAGCTGTGCCTGTCCTGTCCTGGCTCTCACTCACTCACTTGCCTATGGATCTCCTCCACATCATTCCTCCACGACAGCACTGATCTCCTTGCTCTTCTGTGAGCTCACCAGGCATGCATCAGCCTCAAGACTTTGTGTAGTATTTATTGCTTCCTCTGGGTAGAATATTCTTCCCTTTGATTCTGAGTATTTTGTTCCCTCACTTCCTCAAGTCTTCACTGAAATGTCCTATTTTCAAGTAGGCATTCCCTGACCACCCTATTTAAAATTTCACCCCTCAGAAAAAACATACAAAAAAAACCCCATCCCCTTTCTCTGCTTTATCTATGTAACATTTATTGCCATCTAACAGACACTATATTTTATGCTTTTTTATCGCTTCCCCCCAGGATCATATATCATTTTATTGGTTTTGTTCACTGCTGTATTCTTAGCACTGAGACATAATTGTAAGTATGCAGTGAAGAGTTAGTGGATAAAGGACTGTGACTGCCAGAGGGGACTCAGGAAACACCCCCTCACAGCCAGGACCCTCACTCAATGCAAGAGTTGAAAGAGGCGATCACTCTGATTCTCTGCTTCTCCACTCGTAGGGCCTCCATCCCACTGTGTTGATTGCTGTCATGTATTCACCTCATCATAAGCAGTACTCACGTGCCAGACAGTACCATGTCATCTCTGCGGGGCCACAACTAGGTAGTGATGGTGTAATGAAAATAAAACCCCAATGTCTTCAGTAGGTACCAAATGGGTGATTAGTAAATGATGAAGAGTAGCTGTTGCTCTTTTGATTACTATGATTATTATTATGAGAAACTATGGTGGTTGATGAGATACTGGGGAGAAGGATACTATTAATATATAATTTATTGAGCAACTTTGTTCTGGGCACTGAGTTGAGTGCTTTATGGATATTAATTCATTTAGTTCTGCCAGTTCTGCCATTTACTCTATGTGTGACCTGGACTGTTACATAACCTCTCAGTCTCACCTTCTCTTTTTTTTTTTTTTTTTTTTTTCAAAAACACAGTCTCGCTCTGTCACCCAGGCTGGAGTGCAGTGGCACAGTGCCAGCTCACTGCAACCTCCACCTCCCGGGTTCAAGCGATTCTCCTGCCTCAGCCTCCTGAGTAGCTGGGATTACAGGCATGCACCACCACGCCTGGCTAATTTTTTTGTATTTTCAGTAGAGATGGGGTTTCACCATATTGACCAGGCTGGTCTCGAACTCCTGACCTTGTTATCTGCCTGTCTCGGCCTCTCAAAGTGCTAGGATTACAGGCTTGAGCCACCGTGCCCGGCCCTCACCTTCTCTTATAAAGTGAGATCATTGTAGCTGCTTTGGTGTGGTTCTGAGGACGGTGAGAGAAGATGCACATGACGTACTGAGGGTAATGGCAGGCACATGGTTCAGAGTTACTGACACTACTGATGTTTTATCTTCACTAGGCAGATCCGGGCCCATAGCACAAGGAAACCGAGACTTTGGCGTTTTACAGTAATTCCAGTGCCAGAACACTTCCCCCGCTTTCTTGAATCATCTTTACCTCTTGAGAGATGAGGAAGAGAGGGCGCACCTTGGGCAGAAGTCCAAAGACCTCAGGCATTTTTGGCCCTTCATTCCCATGATTCTGGCCAACATCATTTTAGTCCCCAGCAGTTCATAGAAATATTGTCTTTTAATCTGATATTTGAATAATCTGTGTCTTGAAGACCCTGCATATGGCTCTGGAATCTTTTACATTAATCTACTCAATCCCACTCTGACGCTCAAAACTTTAGCAGTCTGGTTTTTTTTTTTTTTAATTATTTTAATATCTTGATTTTAAACATTTATTTTTAGAGATAGGGTCTCTCTAAGTTATGCAGGCTGGCCTCAAATTCCTGGGCTCAAGTGATCCTCCCACCACAGCCTCTCAAATAGCTGGGATGACACCCCTAGGTGCCGCCATCCTGGCAGCAGTGTCAGTTTTGAGACATCTTTCCCTTCTCATTTCTCCAAGTGTCTTGGATTGGGGAGTTACTGTGGTTTTAGTTGCAGTACTTTTTACTCTGAATTCTGTCTTCTTCCTGGAATTCTGTCTGTCTTTTGAAAAGACAGCATAAAGAAATCGAAAAATATACTTTAAATTCCATAGCGTGGGAGCCTCTGCTACTCGCCTGTTTGATATTCATTCCCATTTTTTCCTTTCTAAAAGAATTCCAGATTTTTTTTTGTTCAGGGTGACAATGCCCTCTGCTGAAAATACTTTCACAGATTCCCTTGCAGGTGTGTGTAGCCAGATCATAGTAATGGCATATATGGCCTCAGTGGGATTTGCTGAGGAGTATGTCCCTCCCAAGTAACAGAGCAAAGCTTTATTAGAGGAAAATAAACAACAGAAAACCTTTCACCTTTGTCTTGTTTCCCCTGCCTTCTGCCTGGAACTTGGACACAAAGTCTTGAATTTCTGTGACCATTTTGTGACCATAAAACACGAGGATAAAACCAACGTGCTAAGGATGGCAATACAGAAAGATGGGAATACCCTGGTCCCTGATGGCATCATGGAATGTCTGCGGTGGCCCTAGCTTCAATGTCACTTCTTAGGTGAGATACACAATCCTACCGTGTGTTTAAGCCAGGTTTGACATGTGGTCTGTTCTCTGCCGCCGAATGCATTCCCAGCTGTTCTGTGTGGCTTGCTAGCTCATTTAAGTCGAGTTTTATTGTCCAACTGACCACATTGTGGATTATAATATTAAAGTACTTCACAGTCTAAAAGTGAACTACTTTTGTAAAAGCCAAAGGAAATGGGCCAAATGAACCATTTTGAACAGAGTTTAAATGAGTGAGTTGAGTTACCACTCTTGGATGGAGAACTGGAGACCTGGATTTTCAGTCTAGTTCTACTGCCAGTTGGCTCTGTGGGCAAGTCACCTGACCTGGGCTCTTTTCCTCCCATCTGCACAATGAGGTAATTTGAGCTAGACAGTCCTCTCAAAGACCACCAAGGAGCTAGCAGATTGAGGCCTGCAGACTCCTATTGAATTTGCCATCCTTGTTCACCTTGCCAAGACTTCATAGCCAAGAAGACAGACCCAGATTTTGTTCATTAGCTTTGAAAACTCCCTTTCAGTTGTGGGGGGGGTGTGTGTGTGGTGTGTGACATGTGTTTTGAATATAAATTGTGAATTGTTTAAGCAAGAAACCAGGTTGTATGTTTAGCAATAAGCATGCGTAGTGTATATTGATGAATTTATCCGCTGGAAATAAATGGTGCCAAATTTCCTAAAGTTTGCCGTAAACAGGAACATGATTTCTCATTATGATGCTTAATTTGTTTTGGTCTTTGATCTCTTATACCAGAATTCTGTTACGAACTTTTTTTACCTGAAAGATCAAAGCAAATAAACAGAAGCATTTGTAAAAAAATAAGGTATACGTGGCTGTGGAGAGAAACTCAGGTATATACGATCATAGTCTTTTTAAAATTAACAAACTTTGTTTTTAAAAACAAAGTAGTATAAGTTCACAGCAAATTTGAGTAGAAAATACCGTTTCCATATACCTGTTGTCCTAGCAAAGATTTTTAAGTACAATATTTTTTAATTAAAAAAAGAAAATATAAACCATGCGAAGCCAGTTGGTGAAAAAGGCTTCATTATATTTTAGCACTCTTAACTCTTATTAAAAATTTTTTAAAACAGATTTTTGCGGTTGAATCGCTTACAATTTCTGATGTGTAGCATTCTAACATGTTTCATCAAATTTTAAAAGTAACATAAGCAGTGCTGTCCACTGCTAAATTTTATTTTAATGTTAGAATACAGTGAAGTTTTTGTTTTGCCATTAGTCCTGAGAGCTTATTAAATAACCAGTTTTAATCCTTTAAAAAACCATTGTCATTTTGAGGAACACATTTCTTAGCTCTGTGCAATATAAGAAACTAAGACATCGTGGCAGTATCAAATGAAATGTTTTGCAAGTTAGAAGGTTCAGTAGCCACTTATAAACATAATGAACGATTGTTATAGTCAGACTAATGCAGAAATACAGGTGTTGGGGGCAGGGTGGGTGGGTGAGCAGACTTGGTCCACAAGTAGTAGTTTGCCAACCTCTGTCCTAAACACAAGTTCAAGAATATGGTTCTCTTGGATAGATTTTCTGCCAGATGAAAGTAAGAATAACATCCTTAGCTAATGAACTCCTAATATCCAAGGCAACTTTTATTTGATACAGGCTTTTAAGAAAAGCTTGTTTACCAACTCCTCATTAAAAATGCTCAGACTGGCTGGTCATGGTGGCTCATGTCTGTAATCCCACACTTTGGGAGGCTGAGACTGGCAGATCGCTTGACCCTAGGAGTTCACGACCAGCCGGGCAACATATCTAGACCCTGTCTCTGCAAAAAGTAAAATAATTAGCTGGGCATGATGGGGCACACCTGTAGTCGCAGCTACTCAAGAGGCCGAGGTGGGAGGATTGCATCACCCCAGGAGGTCGGGGCTGCAGTGAGCCCTTGATCCAACCACTACATTCCAGCCAGGGTGACAGAGTGAGACCTTGTCTCAAAATACACAAAAAGATTAATGCAGTACATGTCCTTTTGGTGAATAAGTAAATATGTCTTGGTAACTTTAGCTTTGCATTATGATCTAGTCCTCAGCAGATTGACTAAGGGCAGATAAAACAAGTTGATTTGGTGGTGGTGTTTGGCACTTACTGTCTGGTTTATGCCCCCAAGAACTCTGGCAGGCCAAGGTCGAGTGGATCTGATCCCTGCTCTGGCTCTTCTCACGAACTGATTTAGTAGCTTTGGGCCAGCATTAATTTTTTTAAACTCTTTGACCTATTTGTACATGATAGGCATGTAATTTTTCGAATAATTACTCATTAAATAGAAAAGCATCACTTCTTAGTTTAGACATTTGCAAATACGGCTGAGCAGAGCTGACAGATGAGGTGAGCATCTTCAGGTCACAGGTCACTTGTGGCCTCCTGTAACCTAGAAAATCGGGATGCCTCAGACATCAGGTGTTCTTCCAAGCAGCTAGGGTTGGTCCCTGACCTCAGAAACCCTGAGAGCCCCCAGAAACCCTGAGAAATGCACCTGGGAATGGTATTTGTTTTAGATGAGATTACCTTTACTTTCCATTCTCCAGCCCTTCTTGTGTTTTTGTGTTTTCTTTTACATCATCCTATATAAAAGAGAAATGTGATATCATTTGCATTACCTTGTTATTTCTTTCCTTGTAATTTATATCTTAATGCTTATCTCTGGGGCTAGGTTATAATCTCCCGAGGTAGGTGGCCTTAGGTTTCTTGGCAGAGATTCCTCCCCTGGGAAGTGAGGGTTATAAAAGAACCTGTGATGTGGCCCTGTGGAGCCGCATGGGATGGGTGCTCAGTACTCACTGATTTCTTCCCTGCAAAGTGACACCTGCAGTCTTTGGGGTATCATGTCTCATAATTTTTGCATTCCCTGCAACACACACTATACTGCTATGGGCAGCGTCGATCATTTTAAAGACTTAAGGAATGACAAGATACAGTGCTTATTCTCCCCTATGATTTGCTTAGATTTTTATCTAAATAGTACTTACTGAAATAAGTACTTCAGTATCACGATACATCTTATGTGTTTGAGCTAGAAACAGACTAAAGTTTAAACACCTTTATGAGAATGCAAAGTTACTTCCTTCCCCTTCTTAGGGCTTTTCATCCCTCTTTATGTTGCATTTCAGGAAGTGTCCTGTAGCTTACTATGAAGGAAGGACATTGGTTCCTATCTTTGCTGGTGTGTGGACAATCTGTATTCTTTGCTCCGTGGGAATTGTGGGTTTATGTGTATTCTTGCATGTTTTGCTGGAAGGACCACAGTGACCTACTTGGTGGTCTCCCTGCTTTCATGGTTTCACTATGCTGGTCTATCCTTCACTTAATTATAGAGTTTCTCTGGGGTCGGGTGGAAACTTTTGGCCTATGTTGCTTCTTCCAAAATGGCATCCAAAACCTAAGCCTCTTTAAAATTAGAGTCCAACATGCTTCCCCCATGCTACTTCCTTCTGGACTCCCTTTGCCACTTCCTTTGTGCTCCAGCCATGATGGGCTGCAAGTACGCCTTGCTGGTTCTTTTCTCTTTCTTTGCACGGAGGCTCCCTCATTTTGAAGGGTCTTTTGCTACCCATCCATCCATCCATTTGGATTCTATAATAGAGTTCTTCATGTTTGCCAGAACTAGGCCATTGTGGGGTTATAATGGCAAGTAAGACAGATTCTTTTTTTTTTTTTTTTTTTTTTTTGAGATGGAGTCTTGCTCTGTGGTCCAGGCTGGAGTGCAGTGGTGCAATCTCGGCTCACTGCAAGCTCCACCTCCTGGGTTCATGCCATTCTCCTGCCTCAGCCTCCTGAGTAGCTGGGACTACAGGCGCCCGCCACCACTCCCGACTAATTTTTTTCGTAGTTTTAGTAGAGACGGGGTTTAATCATGTTAGCCAGGACGGTCTCGATCTCCTGACCTCGTGATCCACCAGGCTCAGCCTCCCAAAGTGCTGGGATTACGGGCGTGAGCCACGGCGCCCGGCCAAGCAAGACAGATTCTATCCTTATATCATGAAAGTTCAATTCATTTCCCATGTGGCATACTACTTCTCACCATTCAGATTCATGTTATTTCTTCTTTGAGGTTTTTCCCACTGCACGGAAGATATTGGCCTGGCACTTTCCTCATCTCTATTACAGAATTTAACTTGTTCATTCATCAACAGATATTTATTGCCTACTAAGTGCAAGAATCTTTGCTAAAAACTGGGAATATTGCAGTGAACAAAACGAAAATTAAGTTTACAGCTTACATATAATGTGCTAATTATCTGTCTTTTACGTTAGACTGAGTTCATGTAGGACTTTATGTAATATCTTTATATCTTCAGTATCAGAAGTGCCTGGAAATAATTTTCATGATATAAATTTTCTTTAAAGATATAGCAAAAGTCTGAGGAACAGTTTTCAGAACTAAAATGAATTAAACTCTCTCTTT
Source organism: Macaca nemestrina (assembly GCF_043159975.1). NCBI lineage: Eukaryota > Metazoa > Chordata > Mammalia > Primates > Cercopithecidae > Macaca > Macaca nemestrina. Next base: position 168,981,589 of record NC_092128.1, on the reverse strand, counting down.
CTCTCTTATGCGCGTTATGTAAACATATATATAAAATACAATTTTGGGGTTTTTGCCTAGGAAGTAGAAAAATGCTAAAATCTCTATTTGATTTACAAGCAGATTAAAATGTCCGAGAAAGAGAAGTAGACAGGGATTTCTATTGATTTTGCTCAAATGCTCACCTAGACAATGTCAATATTTGTATTTTACCCCCCGTTATAATAGAATGGTAATTGGTTCTCTAGTTAAGCAGCTTTTTAGGATTAATTTTGAAGCAAGAGATTCAGATTAATTAAGGGAGAATTTCACTGCAGCATTTAGGAATTACTTTAACCGTCAAATTTGGTGTGGCAAGAAACTGAGTTGCTTAAGGAGGCCAGACATAACATTCTAAAGGTAGTAGGGTCTCGATTGGGTTGCTTAGGCATTGAAAGGCTGTTTTAACTTGTCTTGAAGTCTGTCTTTCTTTGATGCCTTCTCTGCGGTAAGAACACTGTGATACAGATGGAATGACGGGAAGTAGTTTTCCTTTCTTTCAGTTGGTGAGTTTGTAAGCGATGCCCTTCTCGTTCCTGACAAGTGCAAATTCTTACACCAGGAGAGGATGGATGTTTGCGAAACTCATCTTCACTGGCACACCGTCGCCAAAGAGGTACCAGCCCATAAATTCTTTCTTATTGCAAAGTGAAGATTTCCTGGGGACATACCTAATAGCATTTTAGAGGGTATTTTGAGGCAACAGCTATGTTAATAAGTTATTTAAGAAAAAAACCCAATGCTACTATCTGTAAACCAGATTTTAGTTTTTAGAGTGATTTTAGGTTCACAGCAACATCGAATGGAAAGTAAGAGTTCCCGTGTACCCCCTGTCCCCACACATGCACAGCCTCCCCATCCGTGAATATTTTTAAAAAGTCAAAAATAGGGCCAGTTGAACTAGATTCATTATGTGCCTGTGTCGTGTTTCGCAACTTAAAAATAAAAGTGGTCTGTGCCATGCCTTATAATTTAAAAATATAATCTTTAATAGTCACAACTTTAAAGTTTACCCTTCAGACTATTTTTATTCACCTGTTTTTTCTTTTGTCATATATAATTTTTTAATAATTTAACCTTTTCCCCTGTTATCTATTAGTGAATACGGTGGTAGAACAGTGAGGTAGCTTGTTTGTACCAGCCTGAAAGCTCCAGTCAGAATTCAGTTTCTAAGTTATCCTGTCCAATTTTATATACGTAAGGCCACGCATACTATCTTGAGTTTTCCACAGGGTGAGTCTGACCGAGCACTTGGTTGACCTCTGCTTTTGGCTAAGCCAATAAAAGATACAAGATACTTAGCATGAAAAGGCCACTGTGTAGTGTGACCACCTTCATAGCTAGCTGTGTCCCTTTGATAGTTTTTCTAATAATTTCATATAGTTTATTTGTGGTAAGATCAGTCTACTAGAATTAGGCACCTTTGTCAAGCTCCCTAGGGCTTCACTTGGGTCAATTTTGATCCCCTGTCCCTCCCCGGCACATGTGTGGAGACATTTTTGGTTATCACAACTTGAGGGAGTGGTGTTACTGGCATCTGATAGTGTCCAGAGGCCAAAGGTTCTGCTAAACATCCTACAGCCAACAGGATAACCACCCTCCACCCCCAAGAATTATCCAGTCCAAAACATCAGTAGTGCTGGGGTTGAGAAATCTGATCTAGCTTAGCTTAACCATTGTATCCTAGCTTTATAGCTGTTAGGCAGAAAATACCACGGAAGATTTAGCATTATTTGTTGCCTCTTACAAAATAATACATTTGGATTCACTGTAGAATAAAATTTTCATTATATAAAAATGTGTTTTGGAGGTTTAAGAGCTTGCTGAGTTTAAGAAAACCAAATAAGTTGAAGTCCAGCTACCTATTTGATAACCTCATTTTTTATTCCTTCTGTGTTTTCATAAGAAAAATCCTTTGTCTCTAAGAAACAAAAATGACTCCCGTAAGGTCAAAATACAGTCTCTAATATTTTCATTGTTTACCTTTGTGTATTGAATTATTAATCCTTCATTTATCACTAGTGGATGCTCTCAGAGCTTTATGCTAATCTAGATTTGTGCAAATTTAGCAAATCCCAAAAAACAAAAAAACATTCAAGGAGAAATCTCTAATGACTGTAAGTTCTGATGCATAGTGGCTGCAGGGGATAATTTCTTCTCTTCTCAGGATTGTTTTAGAGTAACAAAGTGAACCAAGAGAGTCAGAATTTCTAGGATAAGGCAGGTCCATGTGAGAGAAACTTCCATCTGTAAGGGAGGTAGGAGTGAGCTGGGGATCTACCTGGATACACGAATTAAGCTAGAAAGCATTAATTCTCTGGTATCTATTCGCCAGTGGAACCTTCTACATCTTATTTCTCAATTAGTTTTCTTTCCAGTTGTTCGTATAAACCTCTATTATATAACATCATGGTCTTATTAAATAAATAATAATCTTAAGAAAAAAAAGAGTACCAAAGCGTAACCCATGCTAAAAAAAAATCCTGTTGTGAATTCACTCAAAAAGCAAATGATCTTTTCCTTTGTGAAATTGGTTCCTAATATATTGGGTCTGCCTGTTGATTATTTTATGTGGAGTTTTCTTACAATGAAACACATCTACTCTACCACTCCCTGTTTTCTCCCCACACTTTGTAGACGTGCAGTGAGAAGAGCACCAACTTGCATGACTACGGCATGTTGCTGCCCTGCGGAATCGATAAGTTCCGAGGGGTAGAGTTTGTGTGTTGCCCACTGGCTGAGGAAAGTGACAATGTGGATTCTGCTGATGCGGAGGAGGATGACTCGGATGTCTGGTGGGGCGGAGCAGACACAGACTATGCAGACGGGAGGTAAGGTGGCCTTTGTGTTCAGCCTCAGAGATGCTGAAACATCGTGCACAGAGTATTTGTATCCTGTAAATGAATCTTTCTGTTTATCACTAAAAAGGTCTCTGCCCACTCCCATCAAAGTCTGCTGTTATGCAAAAAATCTTAACTATCACTTTTTATGGCATCCTGTTGAATTAATAATAATGTCAATCACCCATCACAGAGTTAGTTTTAACTGTTTAATATTAAACTTGGGATCAAAATCCCACTGGTAGCTATCATAGGTTACTGGTGGTTCTAACAGGGAGTTGAAATAATAATGGCATTCTGTTTTGGTCATTAATTTTTAAATATTTTTTAAATGCTATCTGGGATTGTCCGTCATTAGTTCAAGGTGAATTTTTGTTAAGAAAGGTTTGGTTTGAGATTTTGGGGGTTTTGTGTGTGGATGTGTAAGGTTTTTTTTGGGGGGGGGGGGTTTTGCCTTTTATCATCTTTTCCTTCATTGTGGAAGTCAAAGGCATTAATAAATGCTTGATGCTTGTTAATTTTTTTTAACTACCTTTGATTTCATGATTGTAAAGAAATCTGTTTTCACCTCTTTTTCTTATGGAGCTTAGTCCCATTACTTCTTACCTGATTCTCATTCTTTTTTTTTTGAGACGGAGTCTTGCTCTGTCGCCCAGGCTGGAGCGCAGTGGCACAATCTCAGCTCACTGCAAGCTCCGCCTCCCGGGTTCACGCCATTCTCCTGCCTCAGCCTCCCGAGTAGCTGGGACTACAGGCGCCCACCATCTCGCCTGGCTAATTTTTGTATTTTTATTGGAGACGGGGTTTCACCGTGTTAGCCAGGATGGTCTTGATCTCCTGACCTCGTGATCCGCCTGCCTCGGCCTCCCAAAGTGCTGGGATTACAGGCGTAAGCCATTGTGCCCAGCCCTCATTCTTAATTGAAGGCGAACATTTATATTCAAATCATAAAATTATAAAATGAGAATCTTTGGGTTGGAAATGCCATCTGGTTCAGGCATTGATTTCATGCTGTCTCATCCCCTGAGGTGGGATGATTGTATCACCTCTCTTTTTCCTTCAGTATTCTCTCAGATGTTCCCTAGAGCTACAGATTTCCAAACAGGACTTTCAATAGGACTTGTAAGTTTATAATCACCAAACTACAGGATGCTTGTTTTTTTTCTTTAAATTTCCCATGTAATGTGCTACTAGGGCCCCCATAGAGTTTGTTATCTATATCAGCTAGAACACTGGGACCACAGTCATAAACTGAAGGACCCAGGCAAACTGGGTCATATGGTTACCCCACCTATTACAGTCTTCAGTGATGATGTCACTGTCCAGGTTGATATTCAGTTGACATGCTCGCCAGCTCCTTCCTAGTTACCTTCATTTGTGTTCCATTTCAGTACCTGAACACAGTCATGCTTTAGACTCTCAGATTGCTCAGAAATATTGTACCCATAAGGTTTCTAGTTTTGATATTCCCCTCTGACCATGATCTTCCCTCATAATCACCTCCCCAGTTCAGGCTTTTAGTCCATTATCCTCTTTTTCCCTGCCTGCGTTTCTAATCAGGATGGAATCAATGAATAACCATTCTTACCTATTCCATTGAACATCCTTGACTTGGCTGATACCCTTCACATTTTCTAAACATATTTTTGTCAATTCTCCATAGCTAGAAAAAATTAATTTTTTTCTTTAGTTGCTTCTGGGATTTCTAAAGTATCAAGTCATGTAACCTTACCACTTAATTCCATTTCTTATTCATGCTGTAACATCAGCTGGGATCTTAATGTTACTAGATGCCCCTAATTATCTCTGTCTTGATGACCTATCGTCTTCCCCATAGCAGTTGATCCAGGCAAACTTCATTCTCCTTGGTTCCCAGCGTAACTCTCTCTCATGCTCTACATATGACCCCTCCACAGTCATCCATTGTGAATTTCTGCAACATGGTGCCTGACATTTGGTAGGTGCCCAGTACATGTTTGTTGAATAAACCAATGAATTTTCTCCTGTCCCTCAGCATCCCTTGTACCTTCTTCTATTCCCTTTGTTTCCTGTCTTCCCTCTTACGATTATGTTCTGCTGGACTCTCAATTATCTCTTCCTTTCTTGCATTTTCGGTCTCCTTCTCCCCCACACCTCCAGGCTTCATCCACTGTCCTCCCAGGTAATTATTTCCCATGCATTACTATCTTTCTACTATGTGTTTTTAATCCTGTTGGCAGTTGGTAGGAAATATTTGATGGTTTATTCTACCCGGAGAAAAGTCCAGATTCCCTTGCACGGCATCCAGAAGTCTCTTACGTGGCTTCAGCCTGCATTTACTTTTTTTTTTTTTTTGAGACGGAGTCTTGCTCGGTCGCCCAGGCTGGAGTGCAGTGGCCGGATCTCAGCTCACTGCAAGCTCCGCCACCCGGGTTCCCGCCATTCTCCTGCCTCAGCCTCCCCAGTGGCTGGGACTACAAGCGCCCGTCACCTCGCCTGGCTATTTTTTGTATTTTTTAGTAGAAACGGGGTTTCAGCGGGTTAGCCAGGATGGTCTCGATCTCCTGACCTTGTGATCCGCCCGTCTCGGCTTCCCAAAGTGCTGGGATTACAGGCTTGAGCCACCGCGCCCGGCCCAGCCTGCATTTTCAACCTTGTACATGCATGCATGTCACTCTGTCTCCTGGCGCCCTAAAACCGTTGACCTTTTCTTTCTCTAGGCTTTCGTTCCCACCATTCCGCCCCATCTGAAATATTTTTCCTTTTTTGTCAGTGGGGTTAATGTATGATAAAGATATTTGTCAACTCCAAAGTGCCACATCTTATGACCCATCAAAATCCTATATATTTGTAAATGTTCACCTGAAAAGATGGGTTCTTTACAAGTGCCTTGCTCTGCCATGCAACGCTTGCTTTACCTTTTCTTATAAGACCATAGCATATCTTCCAATGAATTGTAGTCCTATCTCTTTTTGTCTGTTAGAATCCAAACTATAGTTTATGTGTCTGGTATGTCTTGCACATAGGTCCTCAATAAATATTAGACAAAGTGAATTGTATATTTAAAATTTTTTTTCATAGCTTTTGGTAAGGACTTTGTGGTCCAAAGTTGGATGGTATAGCAAACTTGTCCAACTCATGGCCCAGGATGATTTTGAATGCAGACTAACACAAATTCATAAACTTTCTTAAAACATGAAATTTTTTTGCCTTTTTTTTCTATAGCCCCTGTTATAGAGGTTCCCATCTTTTAGAAAGAACTGTCCAATACAAATGTAACGTGAGCCACTTTCTTTTTCGTTTTCTTTTTTCTTTTCTTTCTTTTTTTTTTTTTGTTTTTTGAGATGGAGTCTCACTCTGTCACCCAGGCTGGAGTGCAGTGGCGTGATCTCAGCTCACTGCAACCTCTACCTCCCGGGTTCGTGTGATTCTCCTGCCTCAACCTCCTAAGTAGCTGGGATTAAAGGTGTGCGCCAGCGTGCCCGGCTAATTTTTTTTTTTTTTTTTTTTTTGTAATTTTTGTAGAGATGGGGTTTCACCATGTTGGCCAGGCTGATCTCAAACTCCTGACCTCCTTATCCATCCATCTTAGCCTCCCAAAGTGCTGGGATTACAGGCTTGAGCCACCACGCCCGGCCTTACTTTTTCATATTCTGATAGACAATTTAAAAATAGTAAAAAGAAACAGGTGAATTTAGTTTTGGCAACATTTTATTTAATCCAATATATCTGAAATACCATGTGACCAATATGAAAAATTTAATAAGATAGTTTACGTTCTTTTTTTTTGTTTCTTTCTTTCATAAGAAGTCTTAACACTTCTTTTAACATTTAACAGCGGCCGGGCGCGGTGGCTGACGCCTGTAATCCCAACACTTTGGGAGGCCGAGGCGGGCGGATCACGAGGTCAGGAGATCGAGACCATCCTGGCTAACACGGTGAAACCCGTCTCTATTAAAAATACAAAAAATTAGCCAGGCGTGGTGGCGGGCGCCTGTAGTCCCAGCTACTCGGGAGGCTGAGGCAGGAGAATGGCATGAACTCGGGAGGCAGAGCTTGCAGTGAGCCGAGATGGCACCACTGCACTCCAGCCTGGGCGACAGAGCAAGACTCCGTCTCAAAAAACAAACAAACAAACAAACAAACAAAAAATTTAACAGCACATCTCAATTCCAACTAGCCACATAACTGTGTTTGATAGTTACATGTGGCTAGTGACTACTGTATTTGGACAGTGTAGTTCCTGGATGACTTGAAATTTCTTATCACTCTTTATTTTTCCATTAAGACAAATGGTATGTATAACCTAGTGATGTTTTCTAAGGTTGAGCCACTGAATTTTTATTATTATTTTTAACTATTCTTGTTTTTAAAATTTTAAAAAATTGGTTTGGATTCAATATAATTAGAATATGAGGTCACTTGCAACGTTTTATTTTTTTAACTTCTTTTCCTGTAGCCCTGCAGGCAGACAGGGCTTCTTCCTCATGTGGGCAAAGCCAGAAAGGTATTGCATCACTGATCCACACACAAGCTGGGCTCCTACCAACTGGCAACCTAGGAACCAGCCCTCCTTTTGACACTTGAAATGTAAAATCAGAATAGAAGTTTAACATACATGACTTGAAACATCTTCAGGGGATGCTACATGACAATTGTTGAAGAAGGAGAAACACGCTACCATCTTCCTGGAAATGGTATTTGATTCACAGTTTTTTGTTGTTTGGTAGTTAATGAGACTTCTTTTTATAGAAGGTGAGTGTTTTTCTATTGCTGGTGAGGCATTTAGAGAAACATTCCTAGTGGGATGAGCTCTGTTTTATGACCTCATTGAAAAAGAGGTATGAAAAAGAGGTAAATCTTTAACATAGGCAAAACAAGTAGTGTTTCAGAAATTTATGTGTAAATTACCAAGTATATATTTCTCCAGTGTTGTAATGGTCATGTTCTCAGATCACCTCAGAATACCTATTTCTGCAGTTTGTAATGTATAAATAATCCAGACTGTTACTAATATTATGTAGCATAATGTTAATAATAATAATTATGTCCATAATGTTAATAATATGCAGACTCCAGCTGCCATGGGTAAGAATATTTTCCATGGGAAAATTCACTTGGAAAGCTAACTTGTAAGACTAGCCAGGTAGGCAGCCTAGCCCTGGAGGCAGAGCTGCTCCTCACCTGAAACTGCAGAATCTGATTGAACCCAGTGTTCCATGGGGGTTGCTGAATTCATAAAGCAAATGAAATGTTAGAAGACCCTCTAATTGTTGTAGAGTCACACTTTTCCTCTTGCAGAGGAGGTACTCACTTTTTTTTTTTTTTTTTTTTTTTTTAGGAAACAGAATCTTTTAATTATTGATGTATTTTTTTAGGTTTAGGTTTGCACACAATAGTGAGAGTATGCTGAGCGGTAACCTGATGTATCTTTCTGGATAATTAGATGATTTTTTTTTCCTATTTCCTTTAAACTTTTTTTTTTTAAAGAGCTGCTTAAGATCTGGAGGAGTGATTTCCTTTTGACTGCATCTTATCTTCTTTGAAACTGTGTAACTCAGAAGAGTTTTCTTTTTTTTCTTTTTCTTTTTTTAAGATGAAGTTTTTGCTCTTGTTGCCCAGGCTGGAGTACAGTGGTGCCATCTTGGCTCACTGCAACCTCTGCCTCCTGGGTTCAAGCGATTCTCCTGACTCAGCTTCCCAAGTAATTGGGATTTCAGGTGCTCACCACCATGCCCAGCTAATTTTTGTATTTTTAGTAGAGACAGGGTTTCACCATGTTGGCCAGGTTAGTTAATGTTACTCTCTGGTTTTGGGGGCAGTGATATGTTTTGGCTTTTTTCCCACACTTGAATCATGGGGGCAAGTCTTTCCCATGCTGTTCCTGTGAAGTGAGTAAGTCTCACGAGATCTGATGGTTTTAAAAAGAGGAGTTCACCTGCACAAGTTCTCTCTCTTTGCCTGCTGCCGTCCACGTAAGACATGACTTGCTCCCCCTTGCCTTTCACCATGATTGTGAGGCTTCCCCAGCCATGTGGAATTGTAAGTCCAGTTAAACCTCTTTCTTTTGTAAATTGCCCAGTCTTGGGGATGTCTTTATCAGCAACGTACAAATGAACTAATACAGCTCGGGGTGGCTTGTGTGGGTGCGTATGGCCGTGTATGCAGGTGTGCATTGGAATATACAATTCTGTATTGAACCCAGTTTAAACTTCATCAGTTCTGGTGATTGCTGCAGTGTCACATATGGCAAGACATCACCTTGCCCCCTCACTACACCAGAAAACCAGGCCAGCACCATTGACTGTCTGGATACGGTGGGCCCTTTATATTATTATTATTTTATATTTTTAGATTATTTGGCAAACAATTTACAGAACTAAGAATAAAGGAATAGTGAGAAATAACTATTAGCAATTTTAGTAAGAGTTAACATAGTACATATTTTAATTTTACAAAGAATTTAAATATGGTGAACCCACATTTTTATTCTGTATTTTCCCAGTTTTGAAGGTATGGATTTCTGAAATGAGCATTATCCTTTGGAATGCAGCTAGCTGCTAATCACCTGCCATGCACGAACCTGAAATGTATCCGTCTTACAAATCCTGCTTCTACATTTCAAATACATCTCTATTAGGTTCATCATATTTCTTGGTCTTTTTTTAATAGTTGCCGTTTCATTTAATTATTGTAAAAATTTGAGATATTTAAAACATTGACAGCTCATAATTTTATTGAAGAGAGAATATAGCCATCTTCCCTCAGGAATAAAATGTGTTCAAGTTTGGATTTGTAAACAGCTATTGAAATGATCAAGCCAGTCTTTTTTTCCCCCCCTTTTTTCTACATTATCTCTTCTAATCACCTTAGAGAGATTCCTGCCTTGGGCATATGTCTACTTCCTAATGGTATCAAATAAATGTGTTGCACAGACATAAAATTTGTTGCATAAGCATCGTAAAAAAGGAAGGAATACTGTCACATCATTTTAGCAATGATGGTTAATGTTTTTGTCACATAATATTGAGTGATGATATCCTTCCTGTTGAATGACTAAGTGGATGAGAATACCATATTTTCATTTTATTCTTAGAAATACATTGCTCAGCCAGGCGCGGTAGCTCACGCCTGTAATCCCAGCACTTTGGGAGGCCGAGACGGGCAGATCACCTGAGGTCGGGACTTCGAGACCAGCCTGACCAACATGGAGAAAGCCTGTCTCTACTAAAAATACAAAATTAGCTAGGCATGGTGGCAAATGCCTGTAATCCCAGCTACTCGGGAGGCTGAGGCAGGAGAATCCCTTGAACCTGGGAGGCAGAGGTTGCAGTGAGCCAAGATTGCACCATCGCACTCCAGCCTGGGCAATAAGAGCGAAGCTCCACCTCAAAAAAAAAAAAAAGAAAGAAAGAAATACATTACTCACTTGTCAATTCTTGAGCTTGAGAAAATTCGTCTAGGATATCATGTGAAGGCTCATAGCCTAAGGTTTTACTTACGTGATCAATTTCATTCTTCTTCTGGTTTATTTAATTGGCAAAATGTCTCCTTCTGTCAGTTTTTCCTGTTTGCCAATATGTGGAAAATGATTTTTGACTATATTCAGTGGGTCTCTAGACTTCTTTTTATTATGCTTTTTAAAGAGATGGGACCTCACTCTGTTGCCCAGACTTGAGTGCAGTGGCTGTTCACTGGTGTGATTATGGTGCATTACAGCTGCAAACTCCTGGGCTCAGGTGACCCTCATGCCTCAGCGTCCCAAGTACCTGGGACTATTCAGACTTTTTTTAAAACCATCTTGAAAGATGATGCAATACTTTGGGAACACAGCAATAAAAATGTGGTAATTTCCCTATTGCATCACCTTTCTAGGCAATTCTGTCATTCTTTCATACTCATATTACTTGGTCTTCTTTAGCACAGTTTTTAAATAGTTGATGGCTAATGATGAAATAATTCTTGGGATGATAAATATTTTGTAACATAGGAACAAAATGTAGGAAAAAGATCGAGATTCATAATATATCTCAGACTCATGGTTAAGTACAAGCTAGAATGAGTTTTATTCAATTAAAATTTTCTTTGTCTCTATGAATGGATAAAAGTAAGAAATATCAAGCCCCACAAGTAGTTAGAAGTGCTCAGAAACTCAAAAGGTAAAATTGTTTCCAAAGGACCCTGATGGTATTCTAAAGGTTAACAGACTATCCTACTTACCAAGAGTTTACATTTATTCTGAGGCCTGTACAACCTGATATAGGAAAATACTTGACATAATTTTCTATAAGTTAGGTAGTTAGGTGCTCAACAAGTATTTGAGTTGAATCACATTGGCATTCACAAACACATACACCTACATAGTCATTTTAACTTCAGGTTGATATATGTCACCAAAACTAACTGGTCTTTAAAAAAGAAAAACTCGGCCAGACGTGGTGGCTCATGCCTGTAATCCCAGTACTTTGGGAGGCCGAGGCTGGCAGATCTCTTGATGTCAGGAGTTCAAGACCAGCCTGGCCAACATGGAGAAACCCCCACTCTACTAAAAATACAAAATAGCCAGACATGGTGGCGTGCGCCTGTAATCTCAGCTACTGGGGAGACTGCCAGAGAATCGCTTGAACCCAGGAGGTGGAGGTTGCAATGAGCTGAGATTGCACCACTGCACTCCAGCCTGGGCGACAGAGCAAGACTCTGTCTCAAAAAAAAAAAAATGAAAAGAAGAACTAAGGACTATCATTCTAGATGTGCAGTAATTAAGTAAAATTGCATTAGGAGTCTAATATAATGTGATAGGTCCCATGTTTCATTATTTCCATGGGCAGAAGAGGGATGGCTACTTTATAAATAAAGGAAAATTGTAACAATAAGAAAGAAAAGATGAAGTATGAAATATTTCCAACTCAAAAATAAACTGTATCTGAGCATACAGAGATACAAAATGTCACCTTTTTCCTCCTGTATAATGAAGGGCACTAAACCTCTTGAGCCTTTGATATGTTTCAGATTCTATATTAAAGTGATTTTTTTTTAAGAGACAAGTTCTTGCTCTGTCACACATGCTGGAGTGCAGTATGTGTGATCAGTGAACCTTGAACTACTGGACTCAAGTGATCCTCCTGCCTCAATCTCCCAAATGGCTAAGACTATAAGCATGTGCCACCTTGCCTGCTGAATTTATTTTTATTTATTTTTTATTTTTTGTAGAGACAGGGGTCTTGCTATGTTGCCCAGGCTGTTTGCAAACTCCTGGCCTCAAATGATCCTCCTGCCTGGGCCTCCCAAAGTGTTGGAATTACAGCCATGAGCCACCACGCCAGACCAAGGGGTGAAATCTTGATAACAATCATCAATGCAGTCATCATAAAAGACTTGCTCAGGCTCAATTTGTAGGTGGCACAGTGCTACATCTAGTCAAAAGCCAATTCAATTATGGTCATTGTGCTCTGAGAACTTTTCTCAGAAAATAATAACCAGATGGTGTTATAGATGGTGCATTTCACGAATACATGATTTGTAGTTAGTGAAAACTTGTCATTCAATCATGTAATAAATTATGCACATACTGTCTTCCACTTAGCTAGTGATGTTGAAACATTCATAGCCTTACCTGATGAGCTCAGGCTGTCATGAGAATTTATGTCTATTCATAGGTCAGTACTTTGTCTTTAAAATTAGATGAGAGAGAAAGAGAGGCTCTATTTGACTATATATCTTTTTATTTGTATCTCCGGAGTTAAAAATTTTTGAATATACAATCTTTCAGCTGCCTTTCTGCATTGCATTTTAAGAAATGATATTAAATGCTCAAGGAAAAAAAAAACTAACAACTTTAGAGGACCGTGAAGTGAATCATACAAAAGATAAATTAAAGCTTTATATCTTTGCCAGTGGATGAGTCAAGTAAGAGTGGATTTAATGAAATGGCTCATGGCTTTGAGGAGCAGCTGTCATAATGCTGGGTTGGCAGCTTCCAGGACTGTGCGAGGCTTTCCGACTGTTATGTTGAAATAGGAGAACTCATTTGAGAACGACGAATAGGAGAATAGCAGAAGCTTGCATTTTCTCTTGAGGGAACTGGCTGCCAGTGTTGAGGTCTTACTAGAAATGCTCGATTCCTGTATTGGATAAACTTGGACTACATGTATGTCAAGAAGAAAAGCAAAACATTTTTATAGCCTTAAGCAGATTACAGATGTGTGGCCAAAGCAGTGGGGTTTGTTTTTGTTTCCAAGCAGGTAATGACTGGAAGAGGAGATGCCTCTGCAGTGCAGGGCCTGAGTTGCTGCCATATGAGCTACATCTGGCAATGAGACTGTGCTTACTGAGACCTAATGGCATAGGCTGCCCTTGTAACAGGATATTGCTGAATGAGAAATACTGTATGATTCATTTGTAAGAGTTATTTGGAGGGTTGGATTATTCAGTGCTAAGGATTCTAAGCTACTGATGCATAGACTCTTTTCTTCCCCCCCAGTATCTTTTAATTAAACTGTGCAAATTCCCTGGCTTACAAAATAGTAGGAAAAGAGGAAGAAAATACAGATTCTTAGAATTTTAACTGGTTTCTGGCAGTAGTACCCCGAAACATTAACTTCTTGTTGAAAACAACATCTGGATATTTGTATCTTCAGTGTAAAACCCCTAATTTAGATAGAACTTTCCATTGTGACATGGAAAAGTAACCCTTTAATTAGTTAATTTTACTGTGGCCTCAAAATCTACATATTAGCATATCAAGCCAAAAACTGTTGGCTTTACTTGGAAGCCATGTGGTTTAAACTAGTACCAATAACTTACCACAAGGAACTCAGCAAAATTATAAGTCCACGTTTGTTTTGGAAGGAAGGCAATTATTAAGAAAATAATTTAGAGATGTTCAAAACTATTTCCTTTGAGTAGAGGTAGAAAAATCTGTCCCAAGTGGGAGCTAACTAGCTTCCTTTTTTGCCTTCCTTGTTTACAAAGTAACACTTTTAGTTTACAAAGTAACATTTGCAGTATCCCCAAGTGTTTAAATGTAAAACTGTAGGTGGTGGACTAATGCCACTTAGCCGGAGCCACGATCGCATGAATTTTTAATATATATTTTTGTATGGAGTGAGATACTGGGAGAACAGTCTTCATTAGCTTAAACTCTAGAATGTACTACTTATTTGTTTGTTTGTTTATTTATTTATTTTGAGACAGAGTCTCGCTCTGTCACCCGGGCTGGAGTGCAATGGTGTGATCTCAGCTCACTGCAGACTCCCCTCCCAGGTTCAAGCGATTCGCCTGCATTAGCCTCCCAAGCAGCTGGGATTACAGGTGCCAACCAGCATGCCCGGCTAATTTTTGTATTTTTAGTAGAGATGAGGTTTCACCATGTTGGTCAGGCTGGTCTCGAACTCCTGACCTCAAGTGATCCACTGGCCTCGACCTCCCAAAGTGCTAGGATTACAGGCATTAGCCACCACGCCCAGCCAAGAATGTACAATATTTTTAAAGAAATACGATTTATTACTATAAAATACAAGTTGAGCATCCCTAATCCAAAGTCTGAAATGCCCTAAAATCCAAAATGTTTTGGGCACTGACATGACAACAAACACAGAAAATTATGTGACCTTATGTGTTCAACGTATACAGACTTCCTTTCTGTAACAAAAATTATTAAAATGATGTATAAAATTGCCTTCAGGCTGTGTGTATAAGGTATTTCTGAAACATGAATGAATCTTTTGTTTAGACTTGGGTCCTGTCTCCAGCATGTCTCATGTATATGAAAATATCCCAAAATTTGAAAAAAAGTCTGAAACCTGAAACACTTCTGGTCCCAGGCAGTTTGGATAAGGGTTACTCAATCTATAAATATAGTAGCTCAAATTGATTTTGTAAAGCATTCAAGTTATTATTTATAGTATTTTAATTTGTATTATTTTAATATAGCAATTTGTTTTATGTATTTATATAAATACATTTTTTGCAATTGAGCAAATTTAAAAAATTAAGTGATTCCTTCAGATCTACATTTTATTTTCTATTCGTTATCAATGTAATAAGTAAAGGACACACAGATCATCTGATTGTGTTATCAGACATTTGAAGGTGCAACGATGGATGTTCACTGTTGTACTTTGTTTTGTCATGTAAATTGTTTTAAAGAGAAGTGGATGTTGAGCATATAGCAGGCCTCATGTGCTTGTGGATTGGTGCATTGTTTTAGGAATGTGTAATTCTGGAAAAGATATGCCAAGGGTATTCAAAAGTATAGTTGGGTATTAGAAAATTATTTGAAAATAATCTTTATAGCATAGCACCATTTTATTTAGATCAACAGTAATTCAAGCACTATACATAATCTCCATAGCCTATAACCGAAGTTTTCTTTTACATTTGAGATCACTGTTTGCTGTTGGTCGAATTTGGTCTTCCAAGATTTTCTGCTTAGCGTCCTAATTGCCAGCCTATGTGAAGAGCTGTTACTTATGGTCAAACCAGGCAGTAAGGGTTTGCTTCTATCTTTTTATCAATTCTTTCAATGCTAGTAGTCATGAGATGAATGTAGTTGGATACTAAAATGTTAATACGTGTTAGCTAACAAACTGGAAAATAGATGAATGACATCATGAAGGAAAGGGCAGTATTGCACTTACGGTGATTTCTTGATGATAGAACTAACCTGCCTAAAAAGACATTGGGTGGAAACAGAAACCAGGTGTAATAGATGCATCCAAGTAGTCAAGGAAAGAAAAGACCTGTAAGTTAATAAGATGTTCTTTGCTTCAAAAATATCTTCAGAGGTTTAAAATGTGCTTTACCCTCATATATATAATATTTTTGAGCCTACTTCTTTACCTCATACGTGGGGAAAATTGCAATAATCTGTATCACGGTATTTGCTTCCAAAACGACTAATCGATGTGAATGCCTATCAAGCTGGTAAAGTTTACAGTGGACTTGTTTATAATGCATAGATTGGAATTGTTGGGGGAGCAGGCCAGCGGCATGGGGTGTTTTTTGTTTTGTTTTGTTTGTTTAAGACTCTGTCGCCCAGACTGGAGTGCAGTGGCACAATCTCAGCTCACTGCAACCTCCGTCTCCTGGGTTCAAGCAATTCTCCTACCTCAGCCTCCCAAATAGCTGGGATTACAGGTGCCTGCCACCACGCGCAGCTAGTTTTTACATTTTTGGTAGAGACAGGATATCACCGTGTTGGCCAGACTGGTCTCGAACTCCCAACCTCAGGTGATCTGCCTGCCTTGGCCTCCCAAAGTGCTGGGATTATAGGCATGAGACACCACGCCTGACCAGGGTGATTTTTTTTCTTAGCCAAATCACTTCTTTACCCGTCATCTCATACTGTTGAATACAGAGACTCTCCTTGGGGCTCAATGACAAATCTCCCACCTCTGGTTTGATAATCATGGCTATTACAACATGTTCCCTTTTTAATTATTTATTTTAAAATTATTGTAGGGCTCGTAATCATATTCAATAATAATACATAATGGCTTCTTAAGCACTTTCTAGCTTAGATGAGGTTGAGAACATTATTAAAATTAGTTTTGGTAGTAATCAAGTAATGATCATTCTTATTTTATGAATTTAAGTATGTAGGAGGTTTTTTTTTATTTTAGGGAAGCAAAAAGGACTAGAAAGTATGATTTCTCATGATTAGGAAACTGCTATAAAAATGAAGGTAGAATTGATTTGGGCTCTTTTGGAAATAGAAATTTAAATAGGTATTCAAATAGCAAAGTCGTTTTACTTGAAAACTTCTATACTTTTTAGGACCTTCAATTTTATATTTAAATTATATTTTCAAAATGGTTTTAGAAGAAATATTGTATCTTAAACTCTACTAATAAGTAAGGGAAGACATATCAAAGGTTTGATCTTTTATCTCCCAGAATGTTCTATTCATTTGTTTCCCATTGTATATTATTTGAATGTTAATGGTTAGCCTCAAGTGGTTTGCAAGATAATTGTATAGCTACTATTATTGGAAAACTGGAGCCAAGGGTTCATACATATATTAGAAGTGGTAATGAAGCACTTTGGTTTTGTTTACAAGGTAGTCACAGGATAGCAATATTGCATTTAATGTAATAAAATGATGGTGGAACTAACTGCAGTGGAACAGGATGCTGAGACCACAGTTACAGCATCTCTAAGTGCCTCCTCTAGTTATGGTCCGACCTCAGATATAACTCATTGGTGTTGAAACATGCCTAGCAACATTTAAGCATAGACCGTTCATTAAAAGGTAGCTTTTTAGAAATTTTTATTTTTAAAAATCGACATGTAATAATTGTACACATTTACAGGGTACACGGTGATCAGATCAGACTAATTAGCATATTCATCTCAGCATGTATCATTTCTTTGTGTGGGGAACATTCAATATCCTGCTTCTAGCTGTTTGAGATTATGTCATATATTACTGTTAACTGTAGTCATACTACAGTGCCGCAGAGCACTAGAACTTACTCCTCTTATCTAGCTGTAATTTGGTATCCTTTAACAAATCTTTCTCTATCCTCGGTTACCCGCTACCCTTCCCAGCCTCCATCATCCTCTGTTCTACTTTTTACTTCTATGAAATCAACATTTTCTAGCTTCTGCATATGAGAGCATGTGGTGTTTAACTTTCTGTTTTTGGCTTATTTCACTTAACATATGTCCTCCAGTTCCATCCATGTTGCTTCAAATGACAGGATTTTATTCTTTTGTATGGCTTAATCGTATTTCATTAAATGTGCGCGCCATACACACACAACACACACACACACACACACACACACACACACACACACACACACACACCCCACATTTTCTTCATCCGTTAGTCTCTTAGGACACCTAGGTTATTCCATACCTTGGCTATTGTGAATAGTGCTACAGTAAATATGGGAGTGCAGATACCTCTTTTAATATACTGATTTCCCTTCCTTTAGATAAATGCCCAGTAGTGGGATTGCTGGATCATATGGTAGCTCTATTTTTAGTTTTTTGAGGAACCTCCATACTGTCCTCAAATGGTTGTTCTAGAACAGAGCTTTTCTACCTTCCTTCCATTCAGGAATCTTCTTACTCAACATGCTTGTTAGGAACTTGGCTATGTATGTCGCATCTCTCTGTCGCAAATACTGTGTCTAGGACATCTGCAGTCTTTGGCTATGACCATGACTCCTAAAGTGCATGATGCTTTTGCTGTCATCAGTATTAGTTGACAGGCAAGTAAGATAGTACTTCTCCTCATAACCCCTTTACCTGCCCAGCAGAATACCAGTACAGACAGACCCAGATATCTCTGGACTCAAGAATCCAGACATTTATAGGACAGGACTTTTTCTATAAATCACCTTAAGATTAGTAAGTTCTTAGAATTGATTACCTTTGCCATTTCTCAGAAGCCCTTTGTCTAATGTAACTTGTGTGTCGCTGTCATTTGAAGCCTGTCTTTCCTACACATTCTTTACGCAGGCTTTAGGAGATCCCCCCACCCCACCTTTGTTGTTTTGACTATCCTGTCTTGGCTGTTGTATTGTTTTGAAATTTCATCCATTGAATTCCTGACCCTGGTTATCTCTTTTCAATTATTATAGTAGTTTTCTTTTGGGCTCGCTCTTCCTGATTGTTATAATCCATGCCCTTAACTTTAAATACCAGTTGTAAGTAGCCTAGGCCAAGGTTTATTTCTCTAGCCCAGACTCTACCTAGTTATTTCATAGGCATATGAATCCTAACATGTCCAAGTGAGGGTTCTTAATTCCCCTGCTACCCACTCCTCAGTGTGATTCTCAAAGCTATTCTATCTCAGTAATGGTCCTACGCCCCCTCTTAGAGATTATTGCTAAGAACCTAGAACTCGTCATTGTCGCTTCTGCACATCCTGTCAGTTCTGAATTTATCCATCTCTCTCCGCCTTTTCCAGTACAGTCCTAGTGTAAACTCCCATTGTTTCTTCCTGGAGTTATCTCAGTATCCTGCTAATCTCTGCTGTCGTTATCTCTCCCCGACACACTTGCCGCTTTCTTCTCCCACACTAAGCCATTCTCTGTGCAGCAGCCAGGATGTAGAGTGTTTATTTACATAAAGCAGAGCCTGGAACCCCCCAATTTAAGTTGCGTTCGTGGCTTTCCAATACGCTTAAAAACCAGGTGCACAGAGAGAAAACAACGAAGCCTTATTTGGCTATGCTAAGGATAATGATAACGGGTAACAACACACACGTAGTTTGTGTCAGGCCCTCGTTTGACCTCCCACATTCCTTATAGGTATTAGGGCATTTGACCCAGCTCCTCCCTACTTCTCCAGTATCGTCCCCTGCCTCTCTTTCCCCCGACTCTCCCCTGCTCAGTGTCACACAAGCCCATGCGCCCAGCTTTCCAACCCCAAGACTGACAGATCTCATTGTCTATAATGGATCTTCCAAGGTCCCACCTTCAGCCTCAGTTTTGTTGCCATCTTCCCAGAATGAATTCCCTTGATCATTCTGTTTTCTGGAGACAAGGTCCTGCTCTGTCACCTAGGCTGGAGTGCAGTGGCATGATCATGGCTCACTGTAGCCTCGACTTCCCTGGCTCTAGAGATCCTCCTGAGTAGCTGCGACTACAGGCCACACCTGGCTAATTTTTGTTTTCTTAATTTTCAGTATAGACGAGGTCTCACTTTGTTGTGTTGCCCAGGCTTGTCTCAAACTCCGGAGCTCAAGCAGTCCTCCCACCTCAGTCTCCCAAAGTGTTGGAATTATAAGCATGAGCCACCATGCCTGGCCCTGAACATTCTTTTCTGAAGAAAACACCCCTTCTTCATTATTCTCAATCTTAGCAGCCTATTTACTTCCATTCTGAAACGAATCACATTTTAGTGTTTTATTGGTTCATTGTCATTCTCTCCCCCCATAGAATGTAAGCTCTCTGAGAACAGGGAGCTTATCTTTTTCCCTCTTGGAACCTCGGATCCAGCAGAATGCCAGACACTTAGCAGCCACTAGCATTTGTTGAGTGAATAGCTTTTCATACACAGTTTTAAACCTTGTTCCTGATTAGGCTCTCTAATCGATAATAGATTTATCAAATCTAATCAATAGTAGATTTCTTTTATTGATTAGAGAGACTAATCAGGAACAATGTTTTAAAATTCTCACATAGATCTCTGAATTGGAAAGCAGTCTCGAATTATGCTTGTGGGGAGAGAGGGGAAGGAAGGAGGAGGAATGGTATAATTAGACTTTGGAAGGCTAGATTTTGTTTCTGCTTAAATAATAGTATCACAATAGGACATATTATCCATGCAGAAAGTGAGTGGGCATCTGGTCTATTATCTGTGGTCTTTCAGGAATGGCAGCTCTTTAGTTTAAAAAACAACAAAGAAGTGCAGCGCTATTTATTTAATGGAAATAGAAAAGCAGTGCCTGTGTATTAGTGGCTCACATTTTTTGTTCTTTTTTGTTCTTTGTTTTCAGCTGTCTACTGTATGCCTCTCCAGCAGGGTCTTACAGAATCTCAAATCTACCATGATCAAAGCCGAACCCATTAGCTCCATTTCTTAATTCCTGCTGTATCCTCTGTTACCATTAGTAACTATTCTCCAACTCAAAGCATCAGATTCCTCCTCTTACTCACTCCCCCTTCATCCCCAGAGTTACCAGTTCTGTGCTGTTATTTTATCCAGATTCTCAGTAGGCTTCACAAGCATCTCCTTCACATCCCACCTGTCACTCCTCCACCTGTCTGTCCTCCATGCTTCTGCCAGCTCATGCTTGTTGTAATACAACTAACCTTGCCACTCTTCTGCTTTAAGCTTTTCTACTAGGCTCTGCATCACTAGTAGATAATGGTCCAGACTCCTCAGCTCATGAAACAAAGCCCTTCATAAAAGAGCAGAGCTGCAGCTACAGTCAGCTCCCTTCCCACAGTCCACCCCCTCCTCCACCACACTGAGAATTGGCAATTCCTGCAGCACTCTTTATATTAGTCCATTTTCACACTGCTATAAAGAAATAACCAAGACTGGGTAATTTATAAAGGAAAGAGGTTTAATTGACTCACAGTTCTGCATGGCTAAGGAGGCCTCAGGAAACTTACAATCATGGTAGAAGGGGAAGCAAACACATCCTTCTTCACAAGGCGGCAGGAGAGAGAAGAGTGAGGAGCAGAGTGGGAAGAGCCCCTTATAAAACCATCGGATCTCCTGAGAAGTCCCTCACTGTCACGAGAACAGCATGGGGAAACCCCTCCCATGATCCAGTTATGTCCCACCAGGTCTCTCTCTAGACACGTGGGGATTATGAGGATTACAATTCAAGATGAGATTTGAGTAGGGACCCAGCTAAGCCATATCTCTCTTCATCTGTTACAGGTACAATTCCCTATTTCTGCAATGTCTTTTTTGCTGCCTTTGTAGATTTCTATTCGTCATTTCCCAGTTTACCTGTTAGCTCTTCAACAGATTATTCTTCACTCTGTCCCTCCCAAACTCCACCAATGAACATTCTTTGTTCATCCCATTATTGTCAATATGCACATCACTGAACACACTGTTTTATGCTTGTTTACATCCCATCTCTGCAGGGCTCTGAGCCTGTGGTCAGCAATTGGGAACTTACTACGCATAGCGCCCAGTAACGGATAGCTTTTTTCCTAAAATAATAAACCCCAAGAAAAACATTACATTTCAAAAACAAATAATATTTTTATTTATACCATTTTCAAAACCTAATAGGAATAAAAAGAAAAAATTATGTCATAAATATACATTTAAGCTGTAGTTAAAAACAGCAAATAGGCACAGTATTTAGCTCTTATCACGTGCTGTTCTGAGTGTGTTATTTACATCATTGGCTGTTCACAGCATCCTCTGAGGTGGTTAATGTTTCCATCCCATGTTAAAGATGAGGAAACCAAGTCACAGCAGGCTAAGTGACTTATTCATAGTCACATCAGCGCTTGCAGGTGGCAGCACTGAGAATGAAACCCACATGGCTGAGCTCTGGAAAGTCACCATTAATCACCACACTAGACCTTCTCTCTAGGATCTACATAACTAGAACATTCAATTAACTGGAGTACATTTAAGTGTAGTCTTTCCTTGAGAAAAGAAAAGAATTCACAAATTTCATAGCCTCATCATCCCTTGTACATTTGTGGCATTGTACTAGGAGTGTCTATTTGATATTTGACCCTACACATTTCTTCGACGCCAACCAACCACAGATACTTTAAAAAAAGATACTTAATACTTACCAAGGCAAGAAAGTGGGCTTGTTGGAAGAGGAAAAATGTTAGCTCACTAATGGAAAATTCAGCTAAAAGTCTTACCTCTTCAGAACATGCTTTTCCTAAAGTTCCGGCTAGCCCAAGAAGCTCCAACACCTTTACCTTTATAATTCAATTTAAAGTACTTTTCTACTTACTTCAAGTCCTCAGAGCCCAGAGGCAAGGAAGGCCTTAGGCTGTAGACCCTGTAGCCTGAGCCATATGGCTTCGTCTCCTGGACAGATACCTGGCATATTCTGCCATTGAGGGTCAGCGGTGCAGATGTGTCTGTTTTCTCGAAGGAATGGGGCTCCACTTACAAGTCTGGGGCAGGACAAGGTATTGCTGCATTTTGGGGAGTGTGCTAGAAGGAGGAGCAGAGTTTGTTGTTTTTGCTTCCTGATATGGACTGGCTGTGTCTCCATTCAAATACCAACTTGAATTGTATCTCCCAGAATTTCCACATGTTGTGGGAGGGACCCAAGGGAAGGTCATTGAATCATGGCAGCTGATCTTTTCTGTGCTGTTCTCGTGATAATGAAAAAGTCTCACAAGATCTCATGGGATTATCAGGGGTTTCTGCTTTTGCTTCTTCCTCATTTTTCTCTTGCTGCCACCATATAAGAAATGCCTTTCACCTCCCGCCATGATTCTGAGGCCTCCCCAGCCATGTGGAACTGTGATTCCGATTACACCTTTTTCTCCCCAGTCTTGGGTATGTCTTCATCAGCAGCGTGAAGACGGACTGATATACTTTCTTAACAGAACCACTTATTTTTTCACAAAAAAGAGGGGGAGAAGCCCAGAAACATGCAGCTTCTCTCTTTTTTCTAAGGAATAGGTCTTCACAAAGTGCTCCCAAAAGAAAAGGACCAGGATTTTCTATTGCTTTGTGGCCTTCCTAGAGTGCTTTGTAGCCATTTTGGACACAGACCACCTATAGCTGTATATTAATTCTCATGTGTGTGGACACAGTGGAAGGGGATGCCAGGCACACAGTTCTTGCTGCCTTGGCACCTTTTCAGGGCATTGTCTCTTACTACCTTCTGTAGAAACTGCAACAGCCCAGCCAACTACCAGCCCCAGCCCACCCCCTAGCTTTGCTGCTTTCATTTTCTCCATAACACTTGTCACCTTGTCATGTTCTACTGTAACATTGTTGTTTTGGTTTTCTTACATCTCTCTCTCCCTGTAGAATGTAAATGCCAGGAAGGGAGGGAATTTTGTCTGCTTTATTCTCTGCACCATCCCCAGACTCCGGAGCAGGCCCTGGAACTCAAATATTTGTTAGACAGCCAAAGGTCATATACTTCTAACTCTCCACCCAAAATATATATGGATCACCCATCCTTAGTAGCAGCTAGACCTTTGGAAATGAGGAATTTGCTCGTTCACAGTTTTCTGGCCTAGCATCTGATTAACCAAACTTTTTCACATGTCAGGAATTTAAAATGACTCCAAAACTTTTTATGACCTTAGGTGCTTCTCCTTAATTCTAGTTGGTTCATAAAGCTGTCAGGACAGTAATCTGCTTTTGATAATATATGGCTTTTCTTGCCTCCAGGATAGCCTTTAAAAAAGCAATTTAGCCTTTTGCTATAATTATATTCCAAATTTAAGTCTTGCCAGAATATCGTTTTCCCCCTTTAAACATAGTTTTTATGATGCCGGGATATTTTAAAGAAAAGTTGAGACAGGAAGAATATTTAAGATGTCAGTATATGTCTCTAAAATCTAAGAACATTTTTCTACAAAGTCCAGATGATACCATCTCACCCACAAAATTAACATAATTTTTTAATACCATTGGATACCATGTCCATACTCAGATTCTCCCTGAGTTCCAGAAAGGTCCTTCACAGGTTTTGCATATCACATCTTATCCGGCACCAGAGCCAGCATCTTACATCCTTAATTCTTAGGATTCAGAATAGCACTTTTTTTTTTTTGGAGACAGAGTCTCACTCTGTCTCCCAGGCTGGAGTGCAGTGGCACGATCTTGGCTCACTACAACCTCCGTCCCCGGGTTCATGTCATTCTCCTGCTTCAGCCTCCCAAGTAGCTGGGACTACAGGCCCCCGCTACCACGCCCGGCTAATTTTTTTTGTATTTTTAGTAGAGTATTTTTGTATTTTCACCATGTTGGCCAGGGTGGTCTCCATCTCCTGACCTTGTGATCCGCCTGCCTCAGCCTCCCAAAGTGCTGGGATTACAGGCGTGAGCCACCATGCCCTGCCCCAGAATAGCACTTTTTATATCCTGACACTGACTTGCTGAAGAAGCTGTACCAGTTTTCCTATAAACTGTCCACTCCTTGGATTCGTCTTAGATCATGTCCTAGGGGTATTGTTTAGATTGTTGCTCTGTTGGTAGGATATTCATCTTACCCTAAGCGTGTACTGAGATAGTGGAGTAAAGAGAGATTGTCTTTTAAAGGTTCTACCCAGAAACTGCTAGTTTACACAAAAGCTTGCCTTTAGTGCTTCTCAGATCTCTTTTCTTGTTTCAGTAATTTTTTTTTTAAGAAATTCACTAATTCACCAACATAAACGGTGCAGGGTTCACAGGAGCATGTGTTAAGAGAAGTTGGTTTGACTTTAAAGGGTCATTTTTACAATCTGTATTTAGACTTTACAGGTCACATACATTCTCTGTCACATATTGCTGTCATTTTTTGTTTTTACCCCCTTTTATTTTTATAATCCTTTAAAAAATGCAAAGCCCACTCTTAGCTCACAGGATGTCCAAGAACAAGTTGCGGACTGAAGTTTGCCAACACCTGCTCTGTGCCACTGCTGATTTGCCATTCTTGGAGCCCTCTTTTTGTTCTTGTCAGCCGATTCCCTTTCAGGTGCTCAGGTTTCCCTGCCTCCTGTCACCGGTCCTTTGCACATGCTCTGCCCTCCCTGCCTGGTGGAGAGCTATCTTTAGCCTCTGGACTTCATTCACTTTGGACCTTCTTTGGGTCACTTTTCAGTCATGCCTCACCGGACACCTGGAATCTGGTTAGCACTCACTCTTTCTTTTGAGTCTCCTAGCTATATGTAATTGTTATCAGAGCAGTGATTTTACATGCATACAGGTGCTGAGGTCAGTGTCTGGCCTTTTGGCTACTTGCCTTGTGAGCTACCCTTGCTTTCCAGTGTATCCCTAGCTCCTGGCCCAGTGTCCAGCCTCCCAGCTTCCACTCGTGTTTTCCCTCTTAGAGGCCACTCTGTGCGCAGCAGCCAGAGACATCATTGCAACTTACATCTCATTGAGTCATTCCAGTTGCTATAAGAAATATAATCTTACTGGGTAACACTATGCCTGTCCGTCTCCACCACCAGATCTTATACTTCCTCCCTCATCTGCTACTCCCTAAGCTCAGTGGCCCTTTGTTGTTGTTTTTGCTGAACGTGCTAAGCTCTTCCTCATTCCTGGGACTTTGCACTTGTTCTTACCTCTGCCTCAACCATTTATGCACCTTCTTGGTTTTGCCATACCCGACTTCAGCATTTTCAGTTCACATGACTCTTCCGTGGGGCCCTTTCCTGACCACCCTGTTTGAAATGCTACCCATCTCCAGCACACGTCTATCATAGTCATTCATTAGCAATTAGCCCCATTTCCTTTCTCTATAGTACTTTTCCATAATTTTTTTTTTCTTGCTTATATTACACCTCCCCAACTAACAGATAGATTCCAAGAAATTGAGTGCTTTATCTTCACTTGTGTAGCCTCAGTGCCTGGAATAGTACTGGCACTTGGTAAAGCACAGTGAATATTGTCGATTGAATTACTAGGGGTTGGCTTAGAGAGGTACTTAATGGAATGACTCAATGGATGAATGAATGAATGCATTGCCACTTTTTTGCTCATTATCATCAATCTGTACATACACCTTTCAACTCAAATATTTATCCATTGGCTAAAGAAAAAAATACCTGAATACCCTTGTCTCTGCAGTTTACCCTTCCTCACTGTTAAAACTCAGTGCCTGTGTAAAATTTCATTGTATTTTATTTACTTGTTATTCCACTTGTGCATTATGTGGATATTCCTGCCTCATCCCCACAGCCACCTATCACTTCCGGCCAGCTCAGATGCCTCTGGCTCACAACAATCACTTCTCTGTTGAATTTCTAAAGCGTTTAATCTGCAGTATGGCTGTTAGTCATACAGCAGTTAGTGTGGATTCTCTTAGCCACAATAAGTATTCATTAAATGTGTAAGAATGGTGATATAACCTAATTTCAGATCAAGGTTGTGATTTATAGCTCATTCTTAATCAGCTGAGTCATGACTTTATTTATTTATTTATGTATTATGAGACAGAGTCTCACTCTGTCACCCAGGCTGGAGTGCAGTGGTGTGATCTGGGCTCACTGCAGCTTCTGCCTCCTGAGTTCAAGTGATTCTCCTGCCTCAGTCTCCTGAGTAGCTGGGATTACAGGCATGCATCCCCACTCCCAGCTAATTTTTTGTATTTTTAGTAGAGAGAGAGAGAGTTTCCCTATGTTGGCCAGGCTGGTCTCGAACTCCTGGCCCCAAGTGATCTGCCTGCCTCGCCCCACAATGTGCTGGGATTACAGGTGTGAGCCACCTCCTCAGGCCTGAGGCATGAATTTTTGGTAGTCCAGTCGTGTGGTTATCTTCCTAAAGCTTGAGACCTTAAACTCAGGGCCCCAGGTGGGCTTCGGAACCCTCTGCAAGAAATGCCTTTAGCTGCAAGTAACAGGAAACACTTTTCAACCTTTTTACTGATTTGTTTAGAGAGAAGTACACATAACAGGTAATACAACTATGCAACATTTTAAGACCACACAACTGGATAGCCAGCATCCAGACCAGAACACAGAGCCTTGCTGGCCCCTAGAATCTTCTCTCCTGACCCCTGCCAGTCACTGGCCTTTCCCCTGAGCTCTATTTGCCTGGAGTTTGCTTGTTTTCATATTTAATTCAAATGGAATTAGGTGATGTGTCCTCTTGTGTTTTGCTTCTAACGGTGCCTTTATGTGGGAGAAGTACTGGCTTTTTCTTACTTTGCCCTCCCTCCCCTGAAACATCTTCCTAATTTAATAGGAGTGATTTCAGAAACTGCTTTCCTTTGGGACAAACTGACTTCTCCAGCCATTGCACCTTCCAGTTTAGACTCTGGCAGTTTGAAGAGCTGAGGCGGCGAGAAGGAGAACCATCTGTTTATCTTCTTGAAACAACGGCTGTAGTTTCTGTCTCTTCCTGTCTCTGGGAGCCTCTAGACTCTTTTTCCCCATTTCATATCCACACAGAAAGAGTCTGAACTTCTTCCTGCGGAGCCTTCCCCTGGTTGGTTGCATTTCGGGAACCGACATTGGTTGTCTTCCCTCTTCCCTCATCAGTGCAGTAGTTTAGATCTCATGATTGTCCACAGTCATGTAACCATGAGAATCAGAGCTCTCTATCCCTGTCATTTCCTCCCTGTTTGTCTATAGCAGGAAGAAAAAAGTCCGTCTTAACAGAGACTGTGAAGGAATAAATACAGACTTTATTGTTTTAGAGCAGTTTTAGTTTTACAGCAAAATTAGGCAGAAGGTACAGAGATTCTCCCATATGCTCCCCGTTCATACACATGCACAGCCTCTCCCATGATCAGCATCCCCCTTAGAGGGATTTGTTATAATCAGTGAACCATCATTATCACCCAAAGTCCATAGTTTACATTAACATTCTCTCGGCATTGTTTATTCTGTGAGTTTGGACAACTGTATAAGACAAGTACTCACCATTATAGTGTCATATAGAGTACTTTTACTATCGCCCAAAACCGCTGCATTCCTCCTGTTCGACTCTCTCTTCCCTTTAACCTTTCCAAGCCACTGATCTTTTACTGTCTGTGTAATTTTGCCATTTCTAGAATGTCATATGACTTTCTTAGAAAATATAAATGGTGACTTCTTTGGCATGACTTTAATAAACAAATGAAAATTGGTGTGAGAATCAAAATCTTTCACTCTCTAAAGGGACTATCAGGCGGCACCTGCACGTGGAATTATATCAAAGTCAGCTTTTATTTAGAAACAGAAGGAGAGTCATCTTTGTGATGTCGTTTCTCCTTCACCCAAGTAAAATCTCGCATGCTGACACATAAAATTTTATCATGAGTGATTTATTTCCTCGCAGTAATGTCCCTTTGACCTTATTAAATTCAGATGCTCTGGGGACGGTCAGCATTTTCACACGGTTCCCTCATTCTGTAAAAGTGTTTTTTATTGGTGTTTAAAAGCTGTAAAAGCCCCCCGCTATAAATTGATAGCCATTAAAGTCTGCGAATGTGGTATGAATATTCCACTATGTTCCCAAGTGTTTATTTTATTGTGAGTTGTTAGTTGATTGCTTGTAAGGAAATTGTTTTATGATGCTCAGCTTTGTATTTCCACAAACTGCTCCTTCCTTGCAACTTCTTAAACTGTGATGGATCAGCTTTTCAAAACAAGTCCACAGGACAACAGTCTGTCCGGCATTTGAAGAAGTGGTGGGAAAGTCATTTTTTTCCTTTCAGTGTTTCTAGCTATTCATGAAAACTGCAGTTAAAAGTTGTAATATTGTGTTTGTCATTCTTTGGGAAGATGCAGCATTATTCAAATGAAACCATGTGCTCTTGTTTTAAATAGTGTCCAAATGAGTAATTGAATTCATGGACGTCTAAATTTCATTCCAGAAATCAAAGCTGTGGTAATAACAACTTGGACCTGAGTTCTCTTAGGCCAAATAATTTAATTCCTTAGGCAGATGAACTATTTATTACATGTCTCTGTTTCTGGTTATTATGCCAGTAAATTGCTCAGGCAGATGCAGGGATGGATGATGGGCATATAATTCACTCTTTTTCACGGCTAGACACATACCAGAATGCAGATCACACTAAACAGCTGTTTTTACAAACATGGTTTCTATTCAGAGCTTTAAGAGCCACATCCAAGTAATAACAAAGAAGCCTGGAAGAGGAACCTGGGGATACCAGGATCATGTTTTCACCATCCCACCTGGAAACACGGTGCTATCCTAACCCTGGATCGTACACTTGGACATCGTCATTCCAGTCATGGTTCAAGATCACGTGTATACATCATGATTTAAAGAGAATACTGGTTTGATTTTTCTTGCTGACTTTCCCTGAATTTTCCACTTAAATTGGAAAACAGCACCAGTGCCCGTGATTTGATTGAATAAGTAAGAGATCTCAAACACAGTAAATTAACTGATGACATGCATTAGGTCATCTTTCTTTGATTCACTAGTAACACAACATAGATATCACATAGAAAAATGCAGACGCAATATACTGAGTAAAGCTTAGGGCAGCTGAGCAACTGTTAAGTGTAGGATTCTTTTGAAATGTTGCCCCAAGTAGTAAACTTTTGTGCAATAATTTGGGCAGTCAAAAAAAAATCGGTTATTTCCACCTCATTTATTTCTACGAGGAGATAAAGGCTTCCAGCATCTGATTTTCAATGCCAGTATTTTCTGTTTCTCTGTTCTCCTATTTCTTCCTGGTCTTGTGGAAATGTTACAGTAACTGATTAGGATTTTCTCTGTATTGACACTTCATTTATTAGCATATGAATACTTTGCTATTAATAAATTGTTCTGCTTAATCAGTTTCTTTTTATTCTTTAGCCACATGCTTTCAACTTCTTCGGATGTCATCACTTAATATCCTTTCATCATATTTAGTCAGAATTAGAAAGGCGTTCCACTTAGGGGTCATACACATTTTTTTGGAACTTTTACAAACGCCCTTTATACTATTCTTGTATCCTATGTAATGACAGTCATGTGTTCCGTGGGGAGTCATACACATCTTTATACAACTTGTATAACACATGCTTTAAATGCTGAGTTAATCAGAGCATTCCTGCCATTGATGGATTCATCTCTGTAAGTATCTTTCCCTTTCACTCTGAGTAAAACTGCTTGTGGTGGTCCTGCCAGACTTTGAAAGCCTTTCAGGTTTGTAGAGGAGTCTTCCTTTCTGTTGTTGTAGATCATGGAATCATAGTGTTTGTTTGTCTCACGTGTTGGAATCTGATTTCCTACATGATGCTTTGCTCTCACTACAAGTCCAAGGCCTCATGTGGCTGATAGAAACACCTGGGTTCCTATCACTTTTCTCAATGATGAGCTTCTCCTTCTTGGCCAGAATCAACTCTGTGATAATAATTCCCTTCTGCTCGCTCTCTCTCTCTCAATCTCTCTCTCTCTCTTTCTCTCTCTCCCTCTCTCTTTCCTTCTGGGGATATTATAATGTCAGCATAGCAGCTTTTAATTCTGTTACTATGGTACTTCTCAAATAGACCTGTGGCAGCTGCCCCGGAGAAGTTGAAACCACATGCCACATCTCGGTCTTTCTCCTGTATTGGTTTTGTGATCTGATCAAGGACATCAATTCCTCTAGTCCCGCTAGGTGGTATATAATAGGTTTTTACTATTTGATACTTCCTGTTCTTATCTTCATTTATCTTCTTTCAAATACTGTCAACTATGCCTGCCTTGGCAGGTACATGATTTCCACAAGATTTCCTAACAGGCCTTTTTAATTTTGTTCTAGACATGCCCTTCTTTCACCATCCAAATTTGCTAATTTTTTACACACTATGATGCATCAGCATGTAAATGTTTAATACCATAAATATTATTTCTGATCTTCTTCCCAATTTCACTGAGTTACTGGCTATCTCTTGCCATTATTCACAGCATATTGCAGTGGATCTCAGAATATTATCCTCTGACCACCAGCATCAGTATCACCTGGGAATTTGAAATGCACATTCTCAGGCCCCACCAAGGCCTCATGATTCAGAAACTCTGGAGCTGCATTAGAAACTGCCCGTGGTACCTGGTGATCTATGTTGGTTTTTGCTTGTTTGTTTTTAAAGAGATGGTGTCTTTGTCTCCCTGGCTGGAATGCAGTGATACAGTCATAGCTCACAGCAGCCTCGAACTCCTGGGCTCAAGCAGTCTTCCTGCCCCAGCCTTCTGAGTAGCTGGGACTACAGGTGCACACCACTATGCCTAGCTTTTTTTTTTTTTTTTTTTAATTTTTGGAGACAGGGTCTCACTGTGTGGCCCGGGCTGGTCTCAAAGTCCTGGCCTCAAGCTTTTTTCCTACCTCAGCCTTCCACATTGCTGGGATTACAGGCATGAACCACCACACTTAGCAGGTGATCTGTGTTTCACTAAGCCTTCCAGGTGATTCTGATGCTTACTGAAATTTAAGAACCACTGAAATATTTGGTATTCTGCAAAACATAAGGAATTAGCAAGCGTAGGGTGCACAACTAAATAGTTTCAGCAGGCATCCCTGTCCACAGGGCATTGCAGATTGACTTAAGCCAGTTTCACCTTCCACCTCTGTGTCCAGTTTAAGTTCTCAATTGCAGTTTTTAAACCAATTTGCACCAGCACATACTGAGTATCTGCTACCGTGCAGTGTGTTGCGGCTCTTGTATGTACACTATGAGAAGTAATTCCCGTAATACAGCAAACTCAGTTTTGGTGTCCACCCTGCCCCGCCGCTGCCGCTTTTTATGATGGACTGCATTTTTCAAAGCAGTTTTAGGTTTACAAAGAATTCGAGCAGAAAGTACAAAGAGTTCCCTCTACCTCTCACTTCCCCACTCCCCCACAATTTCCCTTAGATTAACATTTGGCCTTAGTATGGTACATTTGAACCAATTTTGATACATTATTATTAACCAGTGTTCCTGTTTTAACATGGGAGGGGCTTTTTGTGTAGTATAGTCTATTGGTTTTGACAGATGCATAATGCTGTGTATCTATTATTACTTATGACAGTATTGTACAGAGTAGTTTCTGAAAATCCTCCGTACTCCACCTATTCAGTCCCTTCCCCACTCTCCCTGAACCACTGGCAACCGCTGCTCTTTTTACTTTCTCCGTAATTTTGCCTTTTCCAGAATGTCCTATGGTTAGACTCATAAACTGCAGAAACTAAGAACTGTGCCCAAGGATAAAAATGTTTGCAGACCCACTGAGCTGGGATTTATACTTAGACCTGCTGGCTTTAAGTTTTGGGTGTGTTTCTTCTCAAATTGCCGAACTTCCATGCGGACGATTTTCTTTTCCTTCCCTGAAATTGGTTTAATTGACTTTTTTCTGTTGTTTGTGTTTGCCCTCACAGTGAAGACAAAGTAGTAGAAGTAGCAGAGGAGGAAGAAGTGGCCGAGGTGGAAGAAGAAGAAGCCGATGATGACGAGGACGATGAGGATGGTGATGAGGTAGAGGAAGAGGCTGAGGAACCCTACGAAGAAGCCACAGAGAGAACCACCAGCATCGCCACCACCACCACCACCACCACGGAGTCTGTGGAAGAGGTGGTTCGAGGTAATCCACTGTTTGCTTGGATTCCCCCATCCCCAAGGTAAAGAAAGTGCAATACCAGAGTTTGAAATAGCCACCCGAGCACCACTGCCTACCCTAATCAAAAACATTTTGTTTTTCAAAAGGATTCTTATGCTTGTTGAAATTTTTTTGGTTTAACAAGCAAACAATTTCAAATAATGTGAAATCTTTATTACACAGTTTGTTTTGTACCTTGTATATGCTACTTGGCAAATCCCAAGTGATTTTGCTAGACTCCACCCAACCAGGTGGTCATCTAATTTGACAAACACTGAGTTAGGTGATTCGCTGGTTTGTGTTTGTTACATGATATTGTCTGTTACCACCTAGACTATGAGCTCCTTGAGGGTAAGGACTTGATTTTACTCAGCATTGCACAGAGTGCCTGGCTTGTAGTTTTGATAAATCTTAGTCGAGTGAGTAGTTGTGATTATATTTCATTGAAAAAGGAGATTTGGGCCAGGCACAGTGCCTCAGACCTATAATCCCAGGACTTTGGGAGGCTGAGGCAGGCGGATCACCTGAGACCAGGAGGTTGAGACCAGCCTGGACAACATGGTGAAACCCCATCTCTACTAAAAATGCAAAAATGAGCCGGGCATGGTGGCAGGCACCTGTAATCCCAGCTACTTGGGAGGCTGAGACAGGAGAATTGCTTGAACCCAGGAGGTGGAGGTTGCAGTGAGCTGAGATCGTGCCACTGCACTCCAGCCTGGGTGACAGCAAGATTCTGTCTCAAAAAAAAAAAGAGTATCACATTATTTTATGCTATGAAATTTAACCGAGGTGATTTGTGTGGAGATTACATTGTTTTATTGGGGAGTATGACAGTGCTTTCTTCAAGAGGTAAATATAATATTAATGTCTTAGACTTTGTCTATTGAATTACTGTTTGTGTTGCAAATATTGTGAACTAAAAGAACTAAAAGTCGTTACTTGTCTCCATGAAATAAAAACAAACATTCAGTTGATGTTAAATGACCAAATGTTACAGAAACAAGTAAACTGTTGGACTGAGTTCCTTAAAGAGTATGCATTTGTTCCTTAAAGAGTTCTGCCTTTTGTATCTGCCATTTACTTGGCAGATAGTAAAAGATGCTTCTAGAGCTAGATTGAATATGTACTTACTGAATTTTAATGTATTGCAAATGCTTGCAAAGCTCACCCACAAATGTTACGGCATTTACAAAAAGTGGCTTTCTCTCACTTTTTACTAAAGTTTAATGATTTCAGATTTATTGTTCTATTGGAGCTTAACATGGGCTACTTTGTCTGCCTCAGCTATAGTCATAGTTGTCTCTGTAGTATTTTCTTCCCTTTGTTGCATTTTTTACAACCTTATTAAGATGTAATTTACATATAAGATTCATTTGTTTTTAAGTATATAAATCAGTGGCTTTAGGAAATTTGCCAAGCTGTGCAGCTATCATCATAATCTAATCTTAGAACATTTTCATCACTCCAGTAAGATCACACATACTCATTCCCAGTGAAGCCCTCTACTCACCTCTAGCCCCAAGCAACAACGAATCCACTTTCTGTCTCTATAGTTTTTGAACCATTATTATAAGTGGGATCATATAATATATGGTCTTTTGTGTCCGACTTCTTTCAGTTAACACAGTATTTTTGAGGTTCTGCATTTCTTTAACTTGTAGCTTTTAAAATTGAGACTATTCTGAAATAAACAGGGTTAGCTTAAAATTTATTGAAAGTTTTACATGTTCTTTAAAAAAAAGAACATAGAATGCAAGATGGATTGTTTAACTTTACCAATCCCTACTTAATGGCAGACAGTTTCTCACTCATTTTAGCACATAAGTAAATGTGCTAGTAAATGCACATTTTGTTTGAACCACCATTTTTCAAACACTCAAACATCCTTTCTCAGGATGTTTTTCATACACCTGGTAGGGC
This sequence comes from Macaca nemestrina, assembly GCF_043159975.1. Taxonomy (NCBI): domain Eukaryota; kingdom Metazoa; phylum Chordata; class Mammalia; order Primates; family Cercopithecidae; genus Macaca; species Macaca nemestrina. Next base: position 168,947,205 of record NC_092128.1, on the reverse strand, counting down.
CAACTGTGGCAGATCTGGTCAAATGAACTTGTTAGCCTGATGCCTGTAGCAGGGAGGGGCAGCTTTTCAGGGCTTCTTTTCTTGAAACCTAAATGAAGTGTGAATACAAATTCCAGCAGCTAGTATCCTGCAGTGGGACTGAAGTCCGTGTGATCTCCATGAAGCTAGCTGTTTATATAACAGTTAGCGTCCATTTACTGAATATTAGATTTGGAGCACCTGCTTGGCACAAGCCATTTCGCTTGGCTGCTTGGAATGGGTGAGCACACATAGGCCAGCTGACCCTGGTGGATGTTAAAATCTCACAGGAAATAGAAGTCAAAGAAATACAAAGCCATCTGTGTTGTAAGAAATACGAACACAGAACCTACTTCCAAGAGGAAGAGGGAACTTCTGGACTGATCAGAGAAGGTTCCATGGAGAGCCTGGCATTTGAACTAGAGCCAAAAGTGTGGGTGGGTAGCGTGTCTACCAACGGATTTTGCTGTAGAGTCGTCAGGAATAGCAAAGCAAATATGGCGCCCTGGAAAGGCATATTCGAGAGACAGGATTGGTCCAGTTTAAGCTGGAGCAGATGTCTTTTAGGTTGGGACCAAAATATAGAGACCTTCAGTGCCAGGCTGGCAAGGATGGGCATTAACTGCAGGTGATTAATTAACAAATAAATATTCAGAACCTACTGTGCACTGCAGGTTTTTCCAGTAGACAATAAAGAGATTTTGTTTCGTTGTTACTACTGTTGAGGTAACAGGTGAACAAGGAGTGACATCAGTTATGCAGTACAGTGAGAGGATGCCACATCAACTTAGGCCCATGTTCTAGAACAAGACAATTCTCTTGAGGTAAAGTGGTCTCATTATCGTCTGCATTAGTCCAGTTCTTTTTGCTTGAGTTTTACAGGTAGCATTATTTGATATTAAGTCGAAACATAGAGGGACGTAGATGTTGTGTTATTTCCTGTAGAAAGACGAAGGCAGTTAAAAGAATTTCATAAAAAAACACTCCAGGCTAAAGGCAAAAAAGAAATGACCCTTAAAAAATAGCAAGTTAATAATGTTGTTGGCGAGAAGAGCAATAAAAGCAACCTTCTGAAAGCAAGATACCTGGTCATTGAGAGGTACCAACTGTTAATGCCCCAGAAATAGAATCTTTAATGCAAGTCCATTCATTCCACCTCAAACTCCTGAACGAAAGCTCTAATTGAGGCAAGTCTTCCTGGGAAAGTCGGCCTAACAGAAACATGTTATGGTCTGTTGTGCCCATGTGAGATAGTTTTTTGTACTTGTAGCTAATTCCAATAAAGAAGTAGATGTTTTTAGCGGGTAACATTAAAGGAATCAGCAGCAAAGAGTCCTTTTCCTCCTCCTCATTGTTACAAAAGGTGATTTGTGGTTCTTCCCTAATTGAGAGCAATGGCGATGCCATAGGTGATGACTCATTTCTTAAAACTCTAATTATAAGTAGCTTGCTTCTGTGTTCAACATAAAAATGAGAAGTGACTTGCAAATATGAGATAGTGCAGGGAGGCTTACCATCTTGTTTTCAGTGTTAGTGTTTCAGTACCCAGAAGAAAATGTGATTTACAGCCATCCTTTCTAAGAAAATTGTTTCATCATTACCAACGTATTGCTGCTGATACCAGTCCTTCGTGTGCTTCATAAAAAACTCAACAGTTTCAAAACCATTCCAGTGTGAAAGAAATGGAGGGAAGAAAAAGAAGACATTTTCAGCACAGTCATAAACTTCTCTGCCATTTTGTGTTCGAATCGATGATACCCAAATGAGAAGATGTCTGCTCTCTGTAACCGATTCCAGTAGAATAAAAGTATTGTTTAAAAGTCAGCACATCCGCTGCACTCCAGCCTGGGCAACAGAGTGGGAGCCTGTCTCAAAAAAATAAAAATAAAATAAAAGTGAGCACACGATTGCAAGATCTATCCAGTTCGGGGGGGTCGTTGTCATCTTTGGTTGTTAAAAAAAAAAAAAAACTTGGATAGTGTTGGTTATTGGTCTAATGGAATAAGCCATTAGCGATTTGAGTAAAACAGTGGTATATTTAGACACTTGCTCCTAACTTTCTGTTCTTTGAGAAGGATTGTACTTCAGAAACCCAAGTTACCAGGGTAGTCTTGATTGAGGCATAAATTCTAAACTCTGATTGAATATGGATATTGTAATAAATGGCACAGTCTTTTATTTAATCTAGCCAATTGTGCCTGTCCAGAGGAACTGGTCATTTTTTCCTTATGTTCACTTATTCAGCAAATATTCATTGTACCCCTGCTGATGGCTAGGCTCTTTGCTAGTGTGAAAGGCATCACGGGGGCAGAGCAGACAGCATTTTACCTCCCGGGAGACGAGCAGATTTTGGAACCCTTTGTTGCAGATATAGATTTTCAGACTCACCATTCCTCTTGCCCTTTCTTTTTTTTCTTTTTTTTTTTCTTTTTTTTCTTTTTTTTTTTTGACACGGCGTCTTGCTATGTTGCCAAGGCTGGATTCAAACTCCTGGGTTCAAGCGTCAGCCTCCCGAGTAGCCGAGAGAACAGGCCCCCTGTGCTTCAAAGCAGTGATTCTGTCTTTAAACCTTGTAACTATGCTGTGTGTTGAAAATTTTACTTCCCCATTTAAAGCCGAGATCTCTAAGGCCAAGAAAAAAAATTTTTTTAATTGCCCCAGGCCGGGCGTGGGTGGCTCACGCCTGTAATCCCAGCACTTTGGGAGGCAGAAGCAGGTGGATCACGAGGTCAGGAGATCAAGACCATCCTGGCTAACACGGTGAAACCCCATCTGTACTAAAAATACAAAAAATTAGCTGGGCATGTTGACATGCGCCTGTGATCCTAGCTACTCGGCAGGCTGAGGCGGGAGAATCACTTGAACCTGGGAGGCAGGGGTTGCAGTGAGCCGAGATCATGCCACTGCACTCCAGCCTGGGTGACAGAGCAAGACTCTGTCTCAAGAAAAGTAAAAAATAAAATAAGTTGCCCTGGGTCACGTAACTGGTTAAGTGATGAAATCAGAATTTGGACCCGGATAGGCCAGGATATTTCTGCTACACTCATATCAAAATTACACTTTTTATTTTCTTTATAAATACACACAAATTCATTTCAACCTGTGTTCCCTTGTAAATGCATATTCCTTTGATATAAGCATATATTCATCTATTATTTTACACTGTGCATTTCTGAACTTTTAGAATTTTTACTTAAATTAAAGTGATTAGGCTGGTGCTGTGGCTCACGCCTATAATCCCAGCACTTTGGAAGGCTGAGGTGGGCAGATCACCTGAGGTCAGGAGTTAGAGACCAGCTTGGCCAACATGGTGAAAGCCCATCTCCACTAAAACTACAAAAAAATTAGCTAGGCATGGTGGCACATGCCTGTAATCCCAACTACTCAGGAGGCCAAGGCAGGAGAATCATTTGGACCCAGTATGCAGAGATTGCAGTGAGCTGAGATCACGCCACTGCCTGGCGACAATGAGCAAGTCTCCGTCTCAAAAAAAAAAAGTGATCGGGGCCCACAAATAAGAGTAATGATCAAAGGTCAACAAATTGGGGCCAAAAATAGCCTGATTCCTGTTTTCTGCACAAAAATTGTATTAGGACACAGTCAATCCCATTTGTTTACGTATTGTCTATGGATGTTTTCATGCTTTGGAAGTAGAGTTGAGGGTTGCAAAAGAGATTGTGTTGCCTGCAGAACTGAAAACATTTACTATCTGGCCTTTTCAGTAAGCATTTGCTAACCCCTGATTCTCACCATAAGATGGTGACTGCGAAGTTCTTTCTATTTCACATACTGCCGTATCAAATTAATTTCTTTTGAGGTAGGTTTCTTTTTTGTTTGTTTGGTTTTTTGTTGTTGTTGTTGTTTTTGGTTAGAGACAGACTAGTATAGTGTTTGAGAGAATTTTTATGACCTTGGACGAGTTAAATAACCTGTTTTTTATGTGTGTAGTATAGATGGTAATGTTATCTCGCATGTTTCTTGTGAGAATGACTTTAGGTAACCTATGTTAAACACTTACCATCGTGCCCAGTAGGTGTTCACTTTCATTTACAGCTCAAGCTGTCCAGATTCAAATCTTTGCTCTACAAGCTACTAACTGTGTAAATTTGTATAAATCAAATAACCTTGAATCCTCATTGCTTCTCTTTGTAAAATAGGGATTAATAAGACCTATCCAATATTTAACTATTTTGTGAGGACTAAATTAATTAATTTTTAGGTAACACTTTGCATAGTTCCTGGTATACAGTAACTGCTCAATTAACCTTAGTTGCTCTCTTAGTTATGGTTATAATCATCATTCCGATCCTCCATTGGCATTTGAAACGTTAGCAAACTAATGTTTACTACTAATCAGGAATGTTGAAGGTAAACCAACAGGTTGACTTTTAATTATAAAAGGCATAAATGCAACCTATCCATATCTATTAGTATAATAAAACTGATATTTACAGAGAACATTATGTTATAATTAAAAGAAACAATTTCTTGCTTAAAATGTTTTTTTGTGAATATGTGCTGTATATTGAAATATCTGCAGTTAAATTTTAAGTCCAGCTGAAAATTGAATGAGATAGTATTAGATGCCACCACGTTTCAAGGTAGAGTTTTATTTCTTGCAGGTGTTTTAAACCTTGTGGGAGTTCTTCTATTAAGTGGACAGATAGAGACACTGATACAGATGACTCTTTAACCATCTCATGTGATGATAAAAGCTAAAAGGTTTGATCTCAGTATTGCTTGTATTGGGCTAAGTGATTGACCTTGGCAGAATTCAATTATTTTTCTTCTCCTTCTGGTGACCATTAATCTGGGAGAAGTATCGTTTAATTTACTGCTATACATTTCAACAATATCCACAAGGCACTTCTAGGCACCAGACATGGCATTGGTTGCTGGGGGCACAGAGATGGGAACAAAGTGGCTTGCTCAGGTTGCTTCTAGCCATATCTGCATAGGGATGAGTCTTTCAGGCCTGCCTAGGATGGAATTTTGGCAGCATGGAGAAGAGAAAGTGCTCAGTCTGGAACAAAAGTTTTCACCTACTACATTGCAGAGAAGTTGGCATATCAGTAATTATAAAGGAAGAATAGGGATTTACTGGGTGATAGAGCACCAAATAGAATGAATGCAATACATACTTGAAGTAAATCATAGTGACTTGTATTGATCTCAAGGGGAGAAGAAACAAAGCTTAGCTTACTTCTCACGCCTCTGTTGTTACCTGTTTGTAATGGACATGACACTTACAAGGTATCCTATAATTCACTAATGGGATTTTTACTTATGATTCACATTTAACTCTCCACAAAGTTCCGGGTAAACTGTGAGCTTGACTTGCTGTGAACCCGAACATGAACTCACATACTTCAGCTGGAGGCCTCAGTAGCAGCATGCTGTACAAAAATGAAATTAAAGTTCCAGGGAGTATTTGGGAGCAGGGCAAAAGGGTAATGGCTCCTCCTTTTACAGCAAGCATCAGGCCTTTACGTTTGTATTTTGAAGATAGAGAGGATGCACTTCTACTCCTGGCCCAGGCTGTAGCATGCTTGCTAGTGATGTCAAGAGAACCAGTGTCAGCACTGGCCATAAATGTGACAGGTAACAGCCTGTTATTTTGTGCCCCATGTCACGGCAGCCATTGATTCCGAGGTGTTTGATACACACTTTGATAGAGGCAGAGTGAAGCAGGACGTTGACAAGCATCTTTCCATGTAGTTTAATGGTCTCAATCTAGAAAGCTCACTCAGATAATCAGGTTGCTTAAAGTGTGATGAGACTAGGGAATAGAGCCATATAGAAGTGTGTGTGAGAGAGAATTCAGTGGTTTACTATATTCACAAAGATACGCATTTGACACCAGCCTGGGCAACTTAGTGAGAACCTGGCTTTACCAATTTAAAAAAAAATAAAAAATAGAATAACAGAAGTAATCGGTAGAAGGTATTTTAATACAATTATATCTAGATTTATTAAAAATAAAATTGTAGTCCAATTTAATTAAAGGCTAGAAACTAGATTTTTAAAGAATAATAGTCTTTCTTATGTTTTTCCCCAATCGGTTGCTTAAAAAAAAAAACAATGTCTCACTCAGTCACCACTCAGTCTCACTCAGGCACAACAACTGTACTCAACTCAAGAATTTGCAATTAAGAGAAAAAAAACCAAACCTAAAAGAAGAAATCCGGCAACTCAGAGGTTCAGGTTCATTTAAACATGCATACGTTTTCACGGGCACACTTTTTTTGTTTTGTTTTTGTTTTGTTTTGTTTTGGAGATGGAGTTTTTACTTGTCGCCCAGGCTGGGGTACAATGGCATGATCTCGGCTCACTGCAGCCTCTGCCTCCCATGTTCAAGCGAGTCTCCTGTCTCAGCCTCCTGAGTAGCTGGGATTACAGGCGTGCACCACCATGCCTGGCTAACTTTTGTATTTTCAGTGAAACATGTTGGCCAGGCTGGTCCTGAACTCCTGACCTCAGGTGATCCACCCGCCTTGATCTCCTAAAGTGCTGGCATTACAGACGTGAGCCACTGCACCCAGCTGGGTACACCTTTTTTTCGGTTTTGTTTTGTTTTGTTTTGTTGACATGGAGTCTCACTCAGTCACCAAGGCTGGGGTGCAGTGGCACGATCTTGCAACCTCCATCTCCCGGGTGCAAGCAGTTCTCAATTCTCCTGCCTCAGCCTCCCAAGTAGCTGGGACTACAGGTGCATGCAACCACACCTGGCTAATTTTTGTATTTTTGGTAGAGACGGGTTTCACCATGTTGGCCAGACCGGTCTGGAACTCCTGACCTCAGGTGATTTCACCCGCCCCGGCTTCCCAAAGTGCTCGGGTTACAGGCGTGAGCCACCACACCCAATTGGGCACAGGTTTTTAGCTAAGCCATACGTCTGATTAAGTAGTGTCAGATTCCTTGAGCAGGTAACAAAGCTGTGGATTTGAATGGAAGTCTTTAGTTCCCTTGTAGAAAAATGAGTTTCCAAAAGCAGAGTGGAATACAGCCTAACCATCTGCTTCTCTTAGCCTTGAACCATTTTGCCCTCCTGAAAATTCATCTTTGGTTTCCAACTACCTCTTCCAATGTGCCTGACTTTTTGTGATTCTGTTAGAAGAGTAAAAAGTCAAGGGGAGGCAAGAATGAATCTCATATAAAAATGATGCTCAAGGGAACCCCTTAGTTTTCAAGACAGCAGCCCAAATTGTGAACATCAAGAGACTTCTACAGTGTAAAAAAAATGTTTAAAGGCCAGGCGTGGTATCTCACAGCTGTTATCCCAGCACTTTGGGCAGCTGAGGCAGGATGATCGCTTGAGCCCAGGGGTTTGCGAGCAGCCTGGGCACCATAGGGAGACAAAAAAAAAAAAAAAATTGTTGTGCTGGCTGTGGTGTCACAGACTTATAGTCCCAGCTACTCGGGAGGCTGAGGTGGGAGGATCGCAGGAGCCCAGGTGAGGTCAAGCCTGCAGTGAGCCGTGATCACACCACCACACTCCAGCTTGGGTGACAATGAGACCCTGTCAAAAAAAAAAAAAAAAAGGTTAAGGCAGAAGAAACGTTAAAGTTACGCTGTATTTAGTTGATAATAATGGTAAGACTATTCAGATGTTTTAACTGTGAGGGTAGGATTGCCTTTTTCTTAAATTTTTATATGTTCTTACGGGGTATAATTTCCAGACAGAATATGCATGTATCACAGAATATGGATGGCAATTTTATATTGCTTGCACGTGACTTTAGGTTCTTGATGTTTCATGATAGGAGCAAAGAAAGGTCTTGCTTGCCAATTCCTATGATTGCATCTGTTCTGGAAATTTACTAGCATTTGTTACCCAGGATTTCTAAAGTGCTAGTGACTGCTGCCCGGTAGTATTGATGGGCAAAATTACTAAAACGCATCACGAATCCTTCTGGTGTTTGCTTGGGCTATGGCAGGGTTTCTGGACCTCAGTACCATTGGTATTTTGGGCCAGATAATTGTTGCGGATGATTGTTCTGTGCATTGTAGGATGTTTAGCTGCATCACTAGCCTCTACTCAATGCCAGTAGCACCCCCAAGTTGTGACAATCAAAAATGTCCCCTGGGAGGGAGTAGGGGATAGACTCTCTCTGGTTGCAAAACACTGGGCTATGGTGTTGAGATCTGCAGTGATGAGCGGCTTTAAATATGTGAACAGAAGGCCGGGCACGGTGGCTCACGCCTGTAACCCCAGCACTTTGGGAGGCTGAGGTAGGTGGATCACTTGAGGTCTGGAGTTTGAGACCAACCTGGCCAACACGGTGAAACCCCGTCTCTACTAAAAATATAAAAATTAGCTGGGCATGACGGTGGGTGCCTATAATCCCAGCTACTCGGGAGGCTGAGGCAAAAAAAAATCACTTGAACCCGGGAGGTGGAAGTTGCAGTGAGCCGAGATCGTGCCACTACACTCCAGCCTGGGCAGACAGAGTGAGATGCCGTCTCAAAAATAAATAAATAAAGGTAAAAAAGTGAACGGAGAAACACCCGTGCAATACTATGTCTCATCTCCCCCTCCCTCCCCATAGACGGAGTCTCGCTCTGTGGCCCAGGCTGGAGTGCAGTGACATGAACTCAGCCCACTGCAATCTCTGCCTCCAGGGTTCAAACGATTCTCCTGCCTCTGTCCCCCGAGTAGCTGGGATTATAGGCGTGTCTCACCGAGACCAGCTAAGTTTTGTGTGTTTTTGTTGTTGTTTTGTGTTTTTTTTTCTTTGATATGGAGTCTCACTCTGTCACCCAGACTGGAGTGCAATGACACAGTCTTGGCTCACAGCAACCTCTGCTGCCCAGGTTCAAGCGATTCTCCTGCCTCAGCCTCTGGAGTAGCTGGGATTACAGGCACCTGCCAACTGCGCCTGGCTAATTTTTTTTTAAATAGTTTTAGTAGAGACAGGGTTTCACCATGTTGGCCAGGCTGATCTTGAACTCCTGATCTCAAGCGATCCGTCCATCTCAGCCTCCCAAAGTGCTGGGATTACAGGCATGAGCCACCAAGCCTGGCTGGTCTCATTTTAATGTCAGCTCTAACTTCTATATCACTGCTTTGCACATTATAGATAACCAGTGAACATTTTTTATTGTACAAGAACAAGTAAAATAAACAAAAATATGCCAAAGCAAATATGATAAATACACATTTAGTAAGGTAAAAACAAGTATTTGATAAAATGTGTCATGTAGTCTAGTAGCTTTATTTAGACACAGAAAAACAACATAAAATGTTGACTTGAAACATTGCGTATGCATATTTACCATGTAGACAGTGAGATAGGGAGGTAAACCGCCTTCCTAGTTTTTTTTTTTCTTTTTTTTTGGTTCAAAAGGAATTCACTCTCCCCTTGTCCACTGTTACAAAATAGCAAATGGTGATTGGCATCTGTGCTGTAACCAGGGACACTGCTGTTCCCAGCTGGAGTCTGGGTTCTTTGCCTGCTAGGGATTGTGACAAGAAGCCAGTTAACATGGAGAGGTGGACATGCTCAGTCTTCCCCAGAGAAGGTCATAAAACAGCAGGACCATCCTTCTAACACATGACCTACATCTAGAGGCCTTCTTTCTTTCTTTTTTTTCCCCCTTTGGTTTTGTTTTTTTTTTGTTTTTTTTTTTTTTGTTTTTTTATTTTTCTGGTTTTTTGAGACAGAGTCTGGCTCTGTCGCCCAGGCTGGAGCGCAGTGGTGCTATCTCGGCTCACTGCAAGCTCCACCTCCCGGGTTCACGCCATTCTCCTGCCTCAGCCTCCCGAGTAGCTGGAACTACAGGCGCCCGCCACCACGCACGGCTAATTTTTGGTATTTTTGTATTTTTGTTAGAGACAGGATTTCACCGTGTTAGCCAGGATGGTCTCAGTCTTCTGACCTCGTGAGCCACCACTCCTGGCCTCTTTTTTTTTTTTTTTTTTTTAACCGGAACAGAAATACCATCTATTTCTTTCTTTACAGAGAAGTGGTACAAGGAAGTATGTTCTGGCCGGGCACGGTGGCTCATGCTGTAATCCCTTTGGGAGGCCGAGGCGGGTGGATCACCTGAGGTCAGGAGTTCAAGACCAGCCTGGCCAACCTGGCGTGGTGGCACGCACCTGTAGTCCCAGCTACTTGGGAGGCTGAAGCAGGAGAATTGCTTGAACCCCGGAGGTGGAGGTTGTAGTGAGGCGAGTTCACTCCATTGCTCTCCAGCCTGGGTGACAGAACGAGACTCGACTCAAAAAAAAAAAAAGAAGTATATTCTAAGCCCTTGAATTGATCTTGGCTTTCTTCATTATTTTTACAAGTAAAAATAAAAAATTTGATATTTCTTATGTTCTGAGATATTATAGGAATGATACTACTTGGATTCAGCTTTCTGAGAAGTCTGGTATTTTCATAGTCTTAATATGAGTAAGAGAATTATGATCTTGGTACTGGATCTAAGGCAGAGGTATTGAAGCTGTTTTAATATTGCTTGAGATAGGACAGAACTTCAGAGTAAAAAAAATTTGTATAGACAATCTGTTCAATCTGTTCGAATTAAGTTGTTGAGATGTATATTTGAATCTTAAGACTACTAATTTATGTTGTATCTGTCTTTTACCAAATATATGTGTGCTTCTTTTAATAAGCCAAAACATATGCAACTTTTACTAATTCTTCCCCAGTGGTTCTTTTGGAAAATGATTAAATCTTGTGTCTCACATTTTGACATATCTATTGCATTTAAAAGATAAGGTCGATCATGCTGCTTCTCAAACTGAGATATCCATTTGAGTTACCCGAGGCCCTTGGAAAACAATCGTTGTGAGTCTGCATGGGGGCCTGAGTCCCAGGTGGTGTTGACTCTGCTGGTGCACAGATCTATTTTGAGTAGTAGACTCTAGTAGTGTCTCCTGCCTTCCATATGGTGCGATTTGCGGCATTGAGACAGGAAATAAGAAACTGAAAAGGAAAACCATTCTTACCTTTGGTGTTATTGTTCTTGGTATATTACAGATACCAACAAGTGTGAGTGAATCCTGAGACATCTACCTACTGAGCTTTTCTTTCCTCAAATTCACAACTCAAGACCAAGGAGATTGAAAAACTCTTACAGTTTCCCTGCATGTTTTCACTTGTGCCCCTATTTCCTGTCATTAACATGGTAGTGTAGTCAACTCCTGCTATCCTATAAAAGCTAATTATTACAGTATAGAGGAATTTTGTAAGCCATAGCCATTAGTAGCTTGAAATACCAATGGTGGGAGTATTTATACCATGGCAATTGGCATACACTATAACTCAAGAGTGTTCTATTTGTTTTTCTAGACAGTGCCAGTTTCCCAGCATACTCCTGTCTTTTATTCAGCAAGAAAAAGAACTTCCCCCTTTTTTTCCAATACAGGACATGATATCCCGAGTTTTGAGCTTCTTGTTAGTAGTGTGTTGCACACTAACCATGCAGCTCAGCGAAGAGCAAGTTTATTCCCATAACAAACAGGAAACAAAGATTGAGGAAAAACCATAGTGGTACCCTTTTGTGAATGTTCCTTAACACTGTCACAGGAGTCCTGATTAGTCTAAATACTTTACAAGTAAATCTCCCTCCTTCAGGTGGCACTTTATAAACAATCTTTCATCATGGAGAGATGAGAATTAGGTCAGGTATAATTAGAATGACAGATGTATTGGCTAGCCTTAGAGAATTAACGCAATTCAGTAAAAAGGCTAGCCAACTGCGGATATCTTCTAGAGACTTCCGTGACAAATTAACACCCATCATCTTGTACTGAAGCAGTGCTTTCATTAACATGCACAGCTGTTTGCATCATCTTTGTTTGTATTTCAATCCATATTTGGAGCTTAAGTGAGATTTGTCATAAGACTTCAGTTCAAGCTTGCTTGCCTAATTTCACATGCTTCTATTTAGTAAAATATGATTACTGGGTCATAAATATTTGATAATTTATTGCCTTATTAGAGTAATTTTCTAAACATGTTTTTTGATGACTGCTTGCTACTATGTACAAGAACACGATAAATGTTCTTTTCTATTGAAAGTACATGGTTCCAGAATTGGGAAAAACATGTTCTTAAAAAATAACCAGTTTTCTAGTGTGTTGACTTTTAAAAATTTTTAAATAGGATCAAATGCAAATATTGTCTACTTATTTTTCAACAAAATACACGTTTGATTTTAATAACAGGCTCATTAAATGTCACCGTATAGTAATACTTAGAATTGCAGCAGTAACTTAGGCTAAAAAAGTAAAGTTGTTATAAACTACATTGAGCTCAGCCTTTTTCATTGTTAATGGATTAAGTGATTAGACAGACATATGTGTTAATTATATAAACATTTATATAAATATGTAAATTGTATATTGTATATAATATATAAATTATATTTATAAATTATAAAGTTTATTTGAAATATTGAAGTTCTGTATACTTAGTGGATTTTAATACTTATGTCCTTGTTTTCATTTTATTCCACTGTTACATTAAGGAAGTAACTTATTACATAAATAAATTATATTTGCCTTACATTTGCCCTTTTTACTCTACTTAAAATTGGACAAAAAGAGTTCAAGATATAGAATTTCTCTCAGAAAGGAGAAATATTTTTATTATGCGAAGTTTAAGTAGATATTCTTGTAGAATATGGAGAAAATAATGCTCTAAAATGTTGCCTTTTTAAAAAACTTCAGAAAATATAGTTCTCTCTGAATAACTCTAATTTGATTGTGGCCGCTTTCCCAAAATTTGTAAATTTAAAATGTATACATTACATGTAATATAGTTTTATTTCACATACATTCCAGTAGGCTGAGAATACTTGAAATTCAATTATTAAAAACGAAATAATAATAACCAGCTTTACTTTATTCTAAAATATATCTTTACTGGTTTATTAAAAACAACTTATTTAGGCCGGGAGCGGTGACTGACACCTGTAATTCCAGAACTTTGGGAGGCTGAGGCAGGTGGATCACCTGAGGGTCGGGAGTTCAGGACCAGCGTGACCAACATGGAGACACCCCGTCTCTACTAAAAATACAAAATTAGCCAGGTGTGGTGGCGCATGCCTGTAATCCCAGCTACTCGGGAGGCTGAGGCAGGAGAATCGTTTGAACCTGAGGGCCGGAGGTTGCAGTGAGCCGAGATCGCGCCATTGCACTCCAGCCTGGGCAACAAGTGCGAAACTCTGTCTCAAAAAAAAAAAAAAAAAAACAAATTATTTGCTAATGTGTTAACTTTGCTTCGTAAGAAGGCATTGTAATTATCGTACATTTGAAAAGTGGAGATTTTCTCCCCATACTGGTTGCCAGTTTCACAACTGTGTTCATTCTAAATTTCTTAAAACATGTAAAATTAGCTTTCTAACCTTGGTTGTCCACAATTTCAGTCCAATTTGAAATACCTATTCAGAACTAATTTTTTGTGATTGAGCATTATTTTTTAAACAGTGAATTTCATAATCATTTTATATAATCCAGGGAGCTCCGGCTTAGTTCTGTGTTATTTTGTATTATATTGATTTTTAGAAAATGGAATATAGTGTTGACACCAGCACAAATCTCAGCAAGGGCCTACCTTACAAAGATAAAATGCATAGAGTTTGATTAGGAGCAGATAACTTTACTCTGTGTTTCATATACACCAGCATTTCAGTGTGTTAAATGCCATTTTGTCTTGAAGAATGAGTAGAGTTTTTATAAAAGAAGGCATAATGCTTCCTTGCTAGTAGAATTCAGCTAAGTGAATATCAGAAAAGCTATTTGTGATCTTGAAAGTTTAAGAAATTCAACATGAATAAAGGATTGTGGTTCGTTAGATATCCATATAAGTCTTTGCCTGTGTTTCTATCTAACATTTCTCTTTAAGAAATATTCTTGCTTTTATTTTTCTGAACAAATTTTCTCCATTATTATCTGATATTTACTTTGAACAGAAAGGTAGATTGGAAATCAAAAAATAAGTTTGATTTCAAAAATGATTTCAAAATGTTAGTTTTCTTAGTATTTTACATTTTGAGAAGAGAATAAAGATAAGGCAGATGAAGAGGTTTTTGTTTTTCCTTAAATTTGTTTTTCTTTTCAACTTTATTTTTAATTGGCATAATAATTATATATGGTATACATTTTGAAGATACGGTTTTAATTTTCACAGGAATCCTATTTGGGTTTAGTTACATAAGGTCTAATTTTGCATCCTCTACATTTAGTGACTGATGTATATATTTCTACTGAGTGATAATAGTAATTAATGTGAAACAGGTTTTTTGCTGATGTTTTTAGAAGTTTCTGTAGATTGGGAAGGAAGAAATTATGCTCTTGAGAAAAATAGAAAATGTAAACATAAGCATTTGAACTCTCTCGAGATATTTTTATCTTCTGTGAAACTAGATGCGGCTTATTGAAGATGTGTTTCAGGTCTCAGTGCTCTAAAACTCTTCTAGTTGGTGAGCATCTTGATTGGTTAGATCTCTCATTAATACCCCATTGCTAGAGAGGGATGTAAAGGAAATTTTCTCAACCTGATTATTTCCAAATCCTTCAATCTGTGAGTCAAGGAAAGAGACAAGGTTAGAATTCTTAGGCAAACTGAAAAATCAGTATTCCTACATTATTATTATTTGTGTTTTTCTTTTTTTGAGACTGAGTCTCACTCTGTCGCCCACGGTGGAGTGCAGTGGCGCTATTTTGGCTCACTGCAACCTACACTCAGGTTCAAGTGATTCCAGTGCCTCGGCCTCCCGAGTAGCTGAGATTACATGTGCACGTCACCACGCCCAGCTAATTTTTGTATTTTTAGTAGAGACAGGGTTTCACCAGGTTGGACACGTTGGTCTTGAACTCCTGACCTCAGGTGATCCACCCGCCTCGACCTCCCAAAGTGCTGGGATTACAGGCGTGAGCCACCATGCCCGGCTTCCTATATTATTTTTTTAATGTGGGCTTTTTAAAATCTTTTCAGTAGCGAAGACTTGACACCAAACCAAATGTCCATCAATGATAGACTGGATTAAGAAAATGTGGCACGTATACACCATGGAATACTATGCAGCCATAAAAAAGGATGAATTCATGTCCTTTGCAGGGACATGGATGAAGCTGGAAACCATCATTCTCAGCAAACTGTCACAAGGACAGAAAACCAGACACCGCATATTCTCACTCGTAGGTGGGAATTGAACAATGAGATCACTTGGACACAGGGTGGGGAACATCACACACCACGGCCTATCAGGGAGTTGGGGGCTGGGGGAGGGATAACATTAGGAGAAATACCCAATGTAAATGATGAGTTGATGGGCGCAGCAAACAACATGGCGCAGGTATACATATGTAACAAACCTGCACGTTGTGCATGTGTACCCTAGAACTTAAAGTATAATAAAAAAGAAAAAAATTAAAAAATATTTTCTGTGAGACAATTGTAGATTCACATGCAGTTGTAAGAATTAATACAGGCTGGGCACAGTGGCTCACACCTGTAATCCCAGCACTTTGGGAGGCCAAGGCAGGCGATCATGAGATCAGGAGATCGAGACCATCCTGGCTAACACCGTGAAACCCCGTCTCTACTAAAAATATAAAAAAATTAGCCGGGCATGGTGGCGGTCGCCTATAGTCCCAGCTACTCAGGAGGCTGAGGCAGGAGAATGGCATGAACCCGGGAGGTGGAGCTTGCAGTGAGCGGAGATAGTGCCACTGCCCTGAAGCCTGGGCAACAGAGCGAGACTCCATCTCAAAAAAAAAAACAAAAGAATTAATACAAAGAGACCCTGTATAGTCTTCACTCAGTACAGTATCACGTCTGTGAAGTTGACGTTAATCCCTTAACACAGCTTTAACCTAAGTCTGTGCTGCTGCTTCTCCATGTTCACTTCTGAGACGCACTGGCCATTTTTTGTGTGCCTATTCATACTTTGTGTAAAAGCATTAGCATCATACTTCCCTGGTGCTGACCCTCCCCGCAGTCCCAGCTTCTCCCAGAGTAGGCTAAGATTCTCTTTTCTACCACATGGAAAATTGTTGTGGAATAATAAAGGGTTAGCAAAAAGGTCAGAGAAAACAAGCAGTTGTATTCCCTTTCCCCACAGTAGAGTAGGAATATAATTATGAGTGATAGAGGATACGTTATCTGTTCCTTTCCCAGTCCCCTCTGAAATCAGCTTTACTGCTGTGGGAAGTTGAGATTCTCATTATATCCCTGAGGGAAAGTGTTGGAAAGCGGGAGGTGATGGGGAATCAGGGTTGCTGACAATTGGGGGAATTATAACGAGAAGCTCTTTTTCACCAGGAGAGGGGTTGCATGTTAAGAGAAGGCCTGTCTGCTCCCCCTCCATGTCAGCAGTTGAGAACCTGCTGACATGGACAAGGTAGCTGGCTTTTAGAGATTCAGAAGTAACAAAGGCACGCTGTCAGTCCTGTTCTTCCAGCCTCACATACGTCTTCTCCATACGTTATGTATTTGGCATTAAATTAACATACAGTGTTACACCCAATACACCCATTCCTGACCACATTATCTCAGAGAGCCTTTTGTATTTGAGTATTGTGGGATCTTTTGCTATTGCCCGTGATGCCCACTTGGACTCCTCCAAGGCCATGAAACTCTTGGGGGCCATTCAAAGTCAAGAGCACCAACTACCCCTAACAGGATTGGGAGAACCAAGCAACACTCCCCAAATAGGGATTAGCTCACTCTTTTCTTGGCCTTTATGAAAGGAAGGAGTTAAGACTCTTACAGCTGGAGACTCCAGCAAGAGTTGTAGGCTCAACATGTAGCTTATACTATTTACTTAATTAACATGTAAATGGATTTTGAGTTCTGAATGCTTGTTCTAGTTGATTGGGGCTCATTTGGCCTGGTTTCTACGAATTAGCTATAACAAATGGTTTCATAGTTGTTATAGAATGAGGCAGAAGAAAATAAAAATGAATGTGGCATTGTGTTTTACTAATGATATAGGAAAATGTTAATATAATGTCATTTAGGTTCTGGACTGGGGAGATTTTGCCTTTATCATAAGAAAGAAATTGTTGCTAGGTCATACACAAGGGCGCATATTTATCATGAACCATCTCCTTCGATCATCATTCTTTTATCCCATTACTTGACTTGCACCCACCCAAAATTCTACCACTTTTATGTAATATGTAGACTCATAAAGACAAGGTTTGTGCATCTACAGAGCCATGATGTGCACTGTGAGGCCCGTGACACACATCTATAAGAAGACACATATTTGGTACTCTAAGATGATACTTTTTTAAAATGCCAAAATGTGAGGGTCAGCATAAATTTCCAAGGCACGGTGAATTTTGTTGCCAATGCTCCTGTGACTATGGGGTGAAGGGATTCTGTGCCTCCCTTGGTAGCAGTGGCCACAGTGCTTGCAATCCCGATGCCAATTCCCGGCGCAGTGTAGGCTTAGGAGGCACTGCTGCCTTGAAGTCTTGTTGGAATTAACACTGCCTGAGTGAGAGATTAATAATGTGTTTTGCTGTGTCTTAGAAACATTAAAGAGCATGTGGCATGAATACGTACACATTGGTGAAGGAAATACAGAGAAGGAAAGGAAAGTGTAGATGTTTGTTACAACTGAAGATAAGCTCTGGCAGCAGAGACCACTGCTGGCTATAGTTGATGGGGGTCCTCACATCTAGGCATGGCTTTGAGCTTCACAGTCCGGAAGCTGCTCTGTCAGTAACTTAGAGGGGATATGGCCCCTAGAACCAGTTCACTTTTAATAAATCAGGGTGCCAGTCCTTTAATTTTGGAAGATAAATAAAATTGCAAAGTAGATGGGATTCTTACGTCAACAAGTTGGCTAGTTTTCATCCTACAAGACTATTGTATACAGAAAACCAATTTCAAAGACATGCTTTGGGAACATGGACTTTGAAAGCAGCGGTACTGAGTGAGATGGCCTTAATGATGGATAATAACGAGGTTGATGCTTTTGTAACCATGTTTCCATCTGAAAACCACATGAAGAGAGCCAGGTCATCTTAGTGCTCTTTGCATGGGGCATTTCTCTTGCAGAGTGTTTGACACCTTCTGGGCTTAGTGCTGACTGTCCCTCCTGTTGACATCATCATGATGGTAGCAACCTCTGGTTTTGCCAGGACTTTATTGCATCTACTGAAAGAGCAACATGTGTAGGGAAGTAAAACAATAGTTAGTCCCCATTTGTATTGACATTGTGGATCCTTGTCTTTGATTGGCTAACTAGAATCAATCTGTTGAAGGACCAGTTGCAGTGACTGACGCCTGTAATCCCAGCACTTAGGGAGGCTGAAGTGGGCACATCACTTGAGGCCAGGGGTTCAAGACCAGCCTGACCAACCTGGTGAAACCCTGTCTCTACTAAAAATACAAAAAAATTAGCCAGGCTTGGTGGTACAGGGGTAATCCCAGCTGCTTGGGAGGCTAAGGCACAAGAATCACTTGAACTCAGGAAGTGGAAGTTGCAGTCAAGATTGTGCCACTGCACTCCAGCCTGGGCGACAGTGCAAGACCCTGTCTCAAAAAAAGAAAAAAAGAATCAGTCTGTTGACTATCCCTAACTTGGAAGTTCTGGGTGATGCATGGCTTTCATCTTTTAGAAAGGTATTTTTTCCTCTGTCATGTTAGTAAAACTAAGAAGACATCTGCGTGTGCTAAGGCATCAGCCTAGCAAGGACAGGGCACAAACCCAGAGGGAGAATTGGGCTGTTGTTTCACTTCCAGTGCAAATGGGATATACATGGGAGGTAGAATTACAAGTCTACTCAGGGTTGACTTTATACATGTAATTGGAGGGGTCACTGATTGACTTTGAGGCAATCAGGGGTGAGTGAAACCGATCTTGGGGAGGGTGGCAAGACCTATTGACAGGTAAGATATGTTTTAATTTACGTAAAACAGTGCATGGTGTGTATTAATAAGTTAGAGCTGGTTGACTATGTTTTATTGTTTGCAACATCACTGCCCAAGGGTCAGGTAAATATACAAAATATACAAATAATACAGATTTTTAATACATAAATTTCAATTAAGTAGCATAATTAAATAATATGTTGTTATAGTTGTACTTAATGCATATGTAATTAAATATATTCAAATACAAATTTTTAATATATAAATATCAATTAAATAGCAGCATTAATACATTGTTATAGATGTATTTCATGCATATGTAATTAAATTATTAAAATATGTAATATAACATGTTAATACATATTTTAATATACAAATAAAATGGTCTTAAATTGGAGTTAAGACCATTTATATTGGTACATATTTTAATATGCAAATGAATGGTCTTAAGTTAGAGTTAATGTCATTGAGTATAAGTCACATTTACAGATATGACATATATTTCTAGATAAAGTCAATGAACAGACAGCCTCCAAAACCTCGAAAACATTCAAAATATATGCAATTAATTTTATACTTGAGTTAAGGCAGTCATTTGTTAAGGAAAGCAATCAGATGTTTGTGAGGGCTTAAACTTTCGCTTCATAACCAAAGCAGTTTCCTTACATGAAAGTTGACTTCTTAAAAGAGAAGTTTATTTTTTATAATGGAGAATTGTTTTGATGTGCAGACACCTTCCGTCATTTCATACTCATCTTAAAAGCAGCCAAATGATCTTTTCACCTTTGGCCAGAATCCTTTTATTACTACCGAGTCCTGCACTCATTAAACCAGATGAGAATGCATGCTCTGAGAGGTAAATCTCTAGTCCTGGTGGGCAGTTAAATTCCTCAGTAAATGTTTGGTAGATGCTGCCTAATAAACCCAGTCCAGGTTGCCACGGGGAGGATTAAAAGAAGTAAACGTGTGTACGTGAACAGAGAGACGGTGCCTTTTCATGCTAAATGTGGTTCCCCACATCTCCTCTGATTAGAGGTGTGCTCTGAACAAGCCGAGACGGGGCCATGCCGAGCAATGATCTCCCGCTGGTACTTTGATGTGACTGAAGGGAAGTGTGCCCCATTCTTTTACGGCGGATGTGGCGGCAACCGGAACAACTTTGACACAGAAGAGTACTGCATGGCCGTGTGTGGCAGCGTCAGTAAGTGGACCCTTCTTCGAGCCTGGCCACCTTTCGTCTCTCTCGCCACTGACTCTGCTCTTTGTAACAGATTGGTTTTCCTGGTTCTTGGGAATGGGCCTGTTGCTACCACTAACCACATTTCTGTCCACTTCTGTAATTGCTCAGTCTCCTCAGTATGTTCAATCATGAGCACACCTCTCCGTCTTTCCCTAATAAAGCATGGCCGTGGATGTGTTCTCTTCCTAGCTGTAGCAGATATGTCTTGCAATCCAGAGGGGCTTTTGAGTGCTTCTCTTTTACACAAAGCTGAAGTGGCTGTTCTGTCTTCTGCAGCCAGCCGTTTCTGCAAATGCATACTGGCGTGTCTGTCTGTGTACATACGTGTTCATGTTTATGCATGTGCACTACCTGTGCAGATACTGTCTACCAGTGGAAGCCTGGCTGATGCAGCTTGAGTTGCATTGATAAGGTGTATGGCTATGATGAATACCTTTAAGTTGGTTCATAACATGTCTTTTATTGTGCTGTTGAGGGAATGTGATTGGATTGAGCTCATGCATCTCAAATGCCGGAGGGTAGACATGCCCATTTTGCCCCCTGAGCTCAGCACACAGACATTTGCCAGGTCAAACTTCTGCTTCTTCTCCTGAAAGTAAAAGAAAACGTTTGACTTAACGTGAGAAACTTTCAATGATATAAGGCTCAAGGAACATAATTTTCTTTCCTTCCTTTTTTTTTTTTTTTTTTTTTTTTAAAAGACGGAGTCTCATTCTGCTCAACAGGCTGGAGTGCAGTGGCGTGATCTCGGCTCACTGCAACCTCCGCCTCCCAGGTTCAAGTGATTCTCCTGCCTCAGCCTCCCCAGCAGCTACGATTACAGGCACATGCCACTGTGCCCAGCTAATTTTTTGTATTTTTGGTAGAGACAAGGTTTCACCATGTTGACCAGGCTGGTCTTGAACTCCTGACCTCAAGTGATCCACCTGCCTCGGCCACCCAAAGTGCTGAGATTACAGGCCTGAGCCACCGCTCCTGGCCAGAACATAATTTTCAAAGTCTTTCTCTTGAACATTAAGCTTTTCATAATTCTGGGGATAAAAATATGAAGTCATGATGACTTAAGTGCACAATGAAATTTTCCCCAAAGAGGTAATTCTCAGGAGGTCCAGTACCAGACATGAGACTTCCATGTCCTTAACAGACTTCCAAGTGAAATTCCCAATTGTGCTTATTTATTTCTTTATTGTTGTTCACGAGTAGGAAGTGTGAACTACTCAAGAAGTAATTATTCAGCTCAACTTGATAACTAAAGACGAAACTCAGTAACTGTGCATTACTTTTTTGAGAGACTCCTGCCTTTTCTCCGCTGTGTTGCAAGGTGGCAGCCCCATTTCCTGCCTGAGATTCCTAGGGATTACATAAATTGTTTTCCAGCGAGATCATAGGATTAAGCAAAACAACAGAAGGACCTGCACTCCACTGTAAAGGAGCTCAGGATCTAAGAGGAATCTAATGGAAAAGCTTCTGTTGGTCTCCTGCCATCGCCAGTGAATGAGATGACTGCTTCAGTCCCATGGGTGAACAGGTGTAGGAACTGGTAACCTCAAGAGTTTTTTTTGTTTTTGTTTTTTTTTTATCTGGCTCTGATGGGATGATTGCAGCTTCTGGCTCAAATGACTCCCTTCTTCAGTTTCAAACAAAGCAGTCAATTAGGTCAGGTATTGTGAACACAATGGAGAATTCTGATGCCTGCAGCCTTTGGAACAAAGGCCTTTTGTTACAGTGATTCTGACTGGTTTAGCGGCTGGGAGAGGTTTCCTGGCAGATTTGCAACTTTTTTCTCCCTTGCCCTGGGTGGATTCATTTTCTGAAATATCATGTATATTTTTTGGTAATAAGAAATTTATTTGGTTTTAATTATTAGCAGTGATGAATTTACTTCAAGAGATTCAAATTATCTCTCCACCTCACCCCAGTACTGCCATCCCTTCCCCTAACACTCTCTCCCTTTGATCAGTTTGGTCTGGGAGCGAGCAGTGGGCACCTGTCCAGGTTGGATGGAGGTGTCCTGGGTGGCACACACTTCGCTGAGGCTTTTGCAAAAGGTAGATGCTCCCAACAGAGAGGTATTAGATAAGGCTAGCTATACCTGATTTTAGAGGGGATAGGTGACAGAATAATGTATGAAGAAAGCAAAGGCTGAAGATCAGTTAGATGGGTGGACAAGAATAAATAGAGAGTATAAGTCTCAGCAAACAGCCAGAGCTGAGAGCCACATGCTGTTCTGTGAATGAGTGAAATAAATGGAGTTTTTGTGAAAAAATGCATCGAAGGGAATTGGGGATATTTGGCACAAAAGAAGGAGCAAGAAATCCTCTTCTGTTAAGAAACCTGTTGTTACTTGGATATACATATTATCAGAGACAAGATATCTGGCATTCTCAAATGTTAACTTCTTGCAAAAATAGATCTTATGTTAATATGTTCATTTTGGTTTTGTTGGAGGGATCAAACCTAAGGAGTGATTTTGTTTGTTAGGTTGTTTTTTTGTCAGTGGACTCTTGTGCATTTCAGCGATCATTCCCATGTTTCTCTTTTTGTTTTTAGTTATGTTCTCTTATTTTTTCCATAGTGTCCCAAAGTTTACGCAAGACTACCCGGGAACCTCTTACCCGAGATCCTGTTAAACGTACGTTGTCATTGTCATTCACCTGAGGGAAGGGAAGAGGGGAGGAGGATGCTGCTTGGTTCACATAACTCCAGCATCATCACCTTCTTTGCATGGTTTTGTATTTCTTGAGCACCTGTCTTAGTAAAATGTTTCTTCCCATTACCTTGCTTATAATTACATCTCATTTTTGCCAGACAGCTTGAGATGTCGGGCTAAGAACATCATTGACCAAGTTTCTTCTGTTTCTGACCAATTTCCTTTTTATTTAGTCCGGTTTTATTGAATATTATAGGGACAACATCATTGTATTGTATTTGCCATTAACTATTTTATTTCCTAAAAGCTATCAGTGTAACTGAGAGCAGGCTCCGCTTCTTACTGCTTGCAGAACCGAAGAACAAGGGCTAGGTGCAGTGGAAGGAAAGTGACTTTACTTTGCAAAACTAGCAGTGGGGAAATGGTCCAGGCTCTTGCGTTAAAGCAACCATCTCAAATTTTGGATTAAAAAACAAAGGCTTAAAAAGGGAAGCTTGGAATGCAGGGCATGAAGGAGGGGTGAGGAGGTGCTGCTATACGGGACTTGTTCCAAAGACTTGAGTTATTATCCAGTTCGGTAAGTGGGCTGGTGCATCCCAGGCACAATCGGGTTGTAAATTAACTGCAGCCTTGAGGTGATCTCCTGATGAGGGAGAATTCTGCAGGTGCCTAACTCAGTCAGTGGAAGTTCTAAGCAAGCATTAATAATTTTAATAAGAATTATAAGCGTAATTAGATAAGGGGAGCGCTGTGCCGGGAGTGCCTAGTGGGAAGAAAGAGAGCAAAGGTTACCATTTCCTTACTAAAACTGGAAGGAAAAGAAAGGAAGAAAGAAAGATCTTTAAAATAGAGTACTCAGTTACATCAAGATGCCATGATTTAACAAGAGACTATAATGCATGAGTAACTTGTTTCCTCAGAAAAAATACTTAATATTCATGTATCGTAGTACATGGGCTAATTCGTATGCACAGATTTCAATTATTTGTGTTGTAAGACCCGGTTTCAACTTCATGAAGGGTCACTTTTAGACATTAGGAACCCCTCTTTCTCCTCTCCCGGAAGAC
Organism: Macaca nemestrina; assembly: GCF_043159975.1. NCBI lineage: Eukaryota > Metazoa > Chordata > Mammalia > Primates > Cercopithecidae > Macaca > Macaca nemestrina. The sequence goes on along the minus strand of NC_092128.1, from coordinate 168,923,388 downwards.
ATAGTGGTAGGTTAGAGGTTCTCAACTTCTGACTAGGAAGTAGAGAAAGAGCCTTCTATAAAGAAATGCATTGTCCTGTCACTGCAGGCCTTTAGTGTCTTATGTTTTGTTTTTATTTCAGTTGTACCATCAGCCTAACTTAGTTTTAAAACGTGGTTTTAGTATTCATATTTGAATTTGGATTCCATCCAGAAATAGATTTATCCAGTGTTAGCTTAGGGATGATCTATACCATTTATGCTTATGATTGCTGGAAGAAGAGACACAATTTCAGTTGTAGCTTAGATATTTTATAATTAAAATTAGCATTTATGTACATTATCCTGAAAAAAAAAAAGAAAACCCTCATCTCAAAATTGATGAAGCCAGTTATCTTTTTCAAAGATGATAAATTATAGACGGGTGATTATGTATTTTAAAAAAGATTGCATCCTAAACTGGAAAGCTTTTTAATGGCCTCCATAAAATATTCAGAATAATTCACGTTATGTATGACTTTTGAAGGATGTGGTTTGTACTGCTGCAATGTACACATTTCTTTTGCTATTGTGAAAAAAGGGTTTTTCTCTAAAAACAGTGTAAGTACAGCGAGTGGGTTGACACAGACTAGGAAAAAGCTCTAGCCCGTCCACTGTAGTATTGATAATACATAGGTACGCATGGTAAGTTGTATTGTACCAAGCGTTTTCACAGATCATTTATTTTTCTTCAGAACACTTTGTGGGCGTTTTCCTCATTCCTTTTGTACATATGAGAAAAAATGAGGCTTCAAGAGCCTAGTGACTTGTCCCAAGCCATCGAACATGGCAGGACCAGGCTTGAAACCCAAATGACATTTTGGCTGCACTCCACACCAAATGGCTAAGCATTTGGTTCTGACATTGTTTTGCAGGTTGGTAAAATCACATTTGCGATTCAGAAGCACATTTTAAGAATACAGCAAACAGTGAAAAGAGGATGAAGAATGTTAGCGTTTTTTCCTAAATGCCATGAATATAGCACGCATCAGTAAATCAAATGTCTTTCCCATTCTTTTACAAAACTGATTATTTTTCTCTTAAGTTTCATTTTAGCATTTATAAGAATTCTATTTTTCCATTTTTAATAACTGATGGAAACAAGCATCATTGTTGGATAAATTTATTTTCATGCAGTACACATAACTACCACTTTCATCATCCGCCATTCCAAACAGATACTGAAAGTCTCTTTTGTAATTTTCTCCTTCCCAGTAATTTTCTTCATCTACTTGCAGTGTGTTTGGGATCCTGACACCTTTCCATTCTAGGAAGATGAAGTGATTTGGGCAGCTATATTTTCTTGTCTACCTACAGAGACTATTCAATCACAGCAAGTGAGGGGTTTAGCAGCACTAGTACCAACAGACAAGGAAGAAAACATATAATTTCTAGTTATTTATAGCCTGTGCAGCTATGTGGTCTTATTTATAGCAAACTGCACATTTGATTTGAAAAAGTCATGGTCATCTGGAGGTCAGATGCAGATGGCAGACTCAATTCAGAGCAAAGGAGCTGAACTAGAAGGTAAGCAAGCCTGTTAGACTGGGCACTTGGACTTGACTTTGCTCCTTCATCAATCTAGGGCTAATTGGGTGATATTTCTGCACAAAGGTGGTTGGTTTTACAGGTTGCTCAGTCTAAGCTGCTTCTAGGCAAATAATAAATGTGAAAGGAGATAGAAAAAGCTCTTCAGTTGAACTGATGTAAGATTACACTTAGGGAGAAAATGTATGATGGTCTGCATTATAAAAACAATAATTTGCCACAAATCAAGCATTTCTAGGTTTCAAACTTTTGTCATAAAAACTGATTTTGAGCATTGCAATTTTAGGGACATATTTTATTGTTGTTGTTATTGTAAATGAAAATCTAAACTACAAATATAAGGCTGAGAGCTTTCATTTTATTCATGAACATAGGAATTCAAATCATTAAAAAAAATCCTTTCTCATTTGGGATAAAGAGTCTTATAGCTGAGTTAATTTCTGACATTAGTTTTGCACTTGCCCATTTGGGTTTAGGACAGTGCAAAAGTTTAACATTTAACCTTCAAAATGTAGTATTTGTAAACAATACAATTATATAAATATTTGTTGATTCATTTATATTTCAAATATGAGAGTGTGACCATTTTTTCTAGTGTTGTCTCCATCAGATTGGTTCCCAAAAGGCAAACAGACCAACTTCTTAATGGCATTTAATCTCTCAAAGAGCATCATGCTGATTTTCAGTCAGCAGATTGCACCCTGTGATCTGGCCAAAGTGTGACCCATCTCTGGCTCCTTCATTTGCACTGACATGTGGTACAAACAACTAAACCAAGGTTCTTCAACCACAGCACTATTGACATTTTGATCCAGATAATTATTTTAGGAGTCTGTCCTATGCATACAGAGCGTTTAGCAGCATCCCTGACCCCTACCCACTAAATGCCATTAACACAACTCCAGCTGTGATAACTAAAAATGTCTCTAGACTTTGCTAAATGTGCCCGGGGGAATCACATTCTGGTTGAGAATCCTGTTCTGGAGTAGTAGTTTCCCCACGTCTGACTCAGAGATAGAACTATCCTGGTGTAAACAGGTGTACTTTCCACAAATTTGGGGGCATGTTGAAATGTTAGAATGTCAGTATCCTCTGATTCTCGACAGACGTTTGAAATTGAATTTGTTAGACTAATGTCCAAGCTCTCAATATTTGCAAGATAAGGTGGAAGTTGCTGTTGCTGTTCTGACTATAGTATTGAAGATCTCGTAGTTTTTCTGCTCGAATGTAAGCTACTGTGGCAGCAGAAGAGAAACCAGCAAACCCCTTAGTTGGAAGTCCATGGTTCACCTATGCCCCACCGTTTCTCCTGTCTGTTTCATCTTAGTTTCCTAGAATCCCAGGATATGCTGGAGCATAACCATCTGTAGAGATGCCCTATAGTTTTGCTACACAGGTTATTTGTACTTTAGGATTATGTTTATGGCCTTAGGGTGTGTACAGAGCTATAGATCTGACCCCATGCAGGATTGAGGGAGGGAAAAATACTGATTTCTAGGCACATCAAAATGGTCCAGATGACATGAAGCAGACTGGTACACTTCCAGAGAATATGAAAAAAATTGGAACTTAACAAATCAGGTCCCAAGTTCCCTCCCCAAGAACCATCCCCAAGTTCCATCCCCAAGAACCATTCCCAAGTTCCAAGTTTGTTGCTGCAGAAGCTCATAATTTGCAAATCGTAGATAACTCACCATGCAGCCTTTGAATGGAATATGCCACCTTAACCCCAGGGTCGTTGTAAAGACAGGAGCCATAGACAGAAGTCTGAATGCCTAGGCCATTTAATCTTTGGCCAAATTCGAACTATTGTTCTTAATCACAGTATTCTTGTTCTTTTCACTGTGCAGTAGCAAATATTAGTTCCCATTAGTACATTCTGCAATACCATTGGAACTAAAACTGCCAAATTAGATTGGACAACCTGGGCTTACACTTTGCTCCCCAACCAACCTAGGGAGGGAGAACAATTAAAGCATTAAAAGATGTGATGGTGAATTAAACTATATGTCACATCATTGCCAGTAAATTCTATCAGATTAACAAGTGTGAAAAGCCAAATCTTTGGTTTCTGGAAATGCTTAGATGAGAAAAATGATTTTTTCCTCAAAGCCATAATAATTAGAGATGACCCTAAAATTTAAAGGAACTGGATTGCTTAGCAGCTCAGCTTTTTTTTTTTTTTTTTGAGACGGTCTGTCGCCTAGGCTGGAGTACAGTGGCACGATCTCGGCTCACGGCAAGCTCTGCCTCCCGGGTTCACGCCATTCTCCTGCCTCAGCCTCCTGAGCAGCTGGGACTACAGGTGCCCACCACTGCGCCTGGCTAATTTTTTGAAGTTTTAGTAGAGACAGGGTTTCACCGTGTTAGCCAGGATGGTCTCGATCTCCTGACCTCGTGATCTGCCCGCCTCGGCCTCCCAAAGTGCTGGGATTACAGACGTGAGCCACTGCACCCGGCCCAGCTCAGCATTTTTTAAAAAGAAGGGCCATTTACTTTGAATACAAGTTAAATATCTCTTCTCTGAAATGCTTGGGACCAGAGGTGCTTCAGATTTTGGATTTGGGAATGTTGATGTATTCATGATGAGATAACATGAAATTCATTTATGTTTTATGTACACCTTGTACAAAAGTCTGAAGGTAATTTTATACTTTTTTTTTTTCTTTTTTTTTTTTTTGAGACAGTCTCGCTCTGTTGCCCAGGCTGGAGTACAGTGGCGTGAACTTGGCTCACTGCAACCTCTGCCTCCTAGGTTCGAGATGCCCCTGCCTCAGCCTCTCAGGGGAAGCTGTAATCACAGGCACCTGCCACCACACACAGCTAATTTTTGTGTTTTTTAGTAGAGATAGGATTTCACCATGTTGGCCAGGCTGGTCTTGAACTCCTGACCTGAAGTGATCCACCAGCCTCGGCCTCCCCAAGTACTTTGATTACAGGCATGAGCCACCATGCTTGGCCTTATACAGTATTTTTGCTAATTTTGTTCATGAAACAAAGTTTGTGTACATTGCACTGTGAGAGAACAAAGGTGTTGCTACTCAAAAAAGATCAGATTTTGGAGCATTTCGGATTTTCAGATTAGGGATGTTCTACCTGTGGTAAAAGAATGCTCGTTATTTATGTGGTCTGTTGTTTAGCTATTTGCCAGAAGAGGGTAAGTAGATAGTTTAATAAAGCAGTCAGCAAATATTTTTCATACAAGGCCATATTATAGATTTTAGGCTTTGTAGGTCATGCAGTTTGTCATAACTACTTAACTCTGCAGTGGTAGCATGAAAGCAACAATAGACAATAAGTAAACAAATACACAAGGATGTGTTCCAATAATACTACTTTTATAAAGGTAGCCAGTAGCCAGGTGCAGTGGCTCACGCCTGTAATCCCAGCAGTTTGGGAGGCCAAGGCAGGCAGATCACCTGAGGTCAGGAGTTCGAGACCAGCCTCGCCAACATGGTAAAACCCCATCTCTACTAAAAATACAAAAATTAGTGGATGTGGTGGTGCGCGCCTATAATCCCAGCTACTCGGGAGGCTGAGGCAGGAGAATCACTTGAACCCAGGAGGCGGAGGTTGCAGTGAGCCGAGATCGCACCACTGCACTCCAGCCTGGGGGACAAGAGCGAGACTCTATCTCAAGGGAAAAGAAAAAAAAAATGTAGCCAGCAAGCCGATCCTTGGTTTAATACAGCAGGTTTTTTTATTTTAATTTTAATTTTTTTTCCAATAGCTTTGGGGGTACAAGTGGCTTTCGGTTACGTGGATGAAGTGTATGATGGTGATGTCTGAGAGTTTAGTGTCCCCATTAACTGAGTAGTGTACATTGTACCCAATATGTAGTTTTTTATCCCTCACCTCCTTCCCACTCACCCTCATTCTGAGTCTCCAATGTCCATTATGCTACTCTGCATGCCTTTCCATAATCATAGCTTAGCTCCCAATTTATAAGTGAATACATACTGTGTTTCCATTCCTGATTACTTCACTTAGAATAATGGCCTCCAGCTCCATCCAAATTGCTGCAAAAGACTTTTATTTTGTGATTTTTGTGGCCCAGTAGTATTCCATGGAGTATATATACCACATTTTCTTTATCACTCATTGGGCGATGGGCCCTTAGGTTGGTTCCATATCTTTGCAATTGTGAACTGTGCAGCAGTTATTTTGGAGTCCAGGATGTGCTAGGCCAGGTATTTTGAGGGACACCAGCAAAGGAATCTGAGTACTGGCTTTCAATAACTTGATAATTTTATTGATGAAATGAGACCCAGATATGTCATAGAAATAAATAACAATATAAAGTAAAATATACAAGTGTGGGAGAAGATTGCTCTGAAAGTCTGGGGTAAAATGAAATCAACTTTATCCTTAAGACCCCCATAGAGGTTAACAGTTCCATCTGCTTTTACTGCTACTATTTATATGAAAGTGGACAATATTGAAGATTGTGACTTTTTGAACTCATCTATTGAGTGTTGAGCAGCTATGACAGATTATTTCTTTATGTGCCTCCATTAATGAAGTCAAGAATAGCTTCTGACAAATTGACAAAAAACAATACCCTAAGGTTAACCCATTCTGAATGCCAGTTATTATTGCTATTGCTTCACGTATATTTTTTAGATTCATACTTGAGGTTGCTTTTAAGTTTTAGTGTGTGGTGCTGAATAGAGAATAGACGTTAATAAAAAATAACGCCAGCATTCATTCTTTCACATTCAGTTCATATATTTGAAAAAATTCCCATGTCAGTATGTGTCCATGGACATGAAAAAGAAATGTAGCTTGACTAGAGTAAACACATCATAGATTACATTTGTATTACCTTATGTCCACACGTTGCATTGATAGTGTTCTCCACCAACTATGATTGCACTGGCTGTAAAATTATAATACAGGGGCTTATTAGGGGGAGAATGCCTTTGTTTCTTCTTCTTGTTGTTGTTATTTTGTTTTTAAAAGAGTCTGATATTACACCGGAGGATCACAAACTGTATTTTCTTGTTATAAATGGCTCTTCTATCTTGGACTTAGTGGGTAGGATAAATATTTGAATTTAGAATGCGTTAGGAGTTTTAGCTATTTTAAAATTAGAAAAATGGAGAGACACTTTTTTTTTAAGTTGGGGTGGCACTCGGAAAGCTCTACCATGTTTCAAGATTAAATTTTCACATAAACGCTAACAGGTTTCTATTTCACCCATATATAAATGATCCCCCTTGTCTCCTCTCCTAAATTATAGCCATCTCAAGTGACAACCTTGCTAGGTCTGTATCAAATAGCATTTTCAATGATAAGGCAATGATTTATATAGGTCTTAATTTGTTTTAATCTTCTGTTATCAGTGCTATAGAGATAAATTGCTTTTCTGCTGATGAAAGGAGACTAAACCAATTTTCTTGTTAGAATCTAACATTAATATATCGACTGAATGCCATTCATAAGCCTTTGTTTAGGGAAGCATTGGGCCCTCTGGCCTGTTGGAGGTGGCCATGGTCATTGCTGTTTGAAGGTGGGTTGTTTTCTCTTTTGTGTCCTGAGCCCATTGTGACTGTAAAACTGTGTGTCACCCCAGAGACTGAGGAAACAAATGAATATCAAAATGATAGGGGCAATCTTTCCCAGTGTCTTTAATTTTGACCCCACATTCTTGTTTGAATGTGAAATACCACATTAGTATGAATATGAAAGGGAGTACTCTGCAGCGATTATAAAATCGGAACTAAAATGAAGTAAATCGGTGCGTGTGCAGTTCAACTTATTAGATTATCTTCTGAGGAGTCTTCATACAGGCTAGGAGAGTGATTTCTGCCTCGTCCTGAAGATGTTAGCAGGTTTCACCCAGTTTTGAAGTAACTTCCCTTCAAATGGTAACAATTTTCTCAGAGGAAGCACAGGTATGGAAATGTTTCATTGCTGTCTTGGCGCCAGTGATGGAGGAGCATTTTGTGACAGGAACGTTGCATGCAGCATCAGCGTTCGTGAATAAACTGAAAGCTAACCTGCCATTTTACTTCGCCCCAGAAAACAGAGCTCTGGCAGGTATTGAGAATAGATTACAGTGTGAAGTGGCAGTATTGTGACAAGCATCCATGTATCAGTATTAAAATCGAAAGGAGCCCTCACGCACATGTGGAAGCAGTTTCTCCCGTTTTCATACTCAGTTCCCTGAGGTAACAGCATTTTGGTGTGAGAGAAAGAAGGGAATCTGACCATTCTCGTGTGGGAAGGGGGCTGAGGACAACAACTTCCTATGACAGCCACCCCGCTCCAAGCCACCGTCATCTTCATCTTTGTCTTCTTTTTTTTTTTTTTTTTTTTTTTTTTTTGAGACAGAGTTTCGCCCAGGCTGGAGTGCAGTGGCACAATGTTGGCTCACCACAACCTCCGCCTCCCTGGTTCAAGCGATTCTCCTGCCTCAGCCTCTCGAGTGGCTGGGATTACAGGCGCCGCCACCATGCCCAGCTAATTGTAGTATTGTTAGTAGAGATAGGGTTGCTCCATGTTGGTCAGGCTGGTCTCAAACTCCCGACCTCAGGTGATCCGCCCACCTCAGCCTCCCGAAGTGCTGGGATTACAGGCGTGAGCCACTGCACCCAGCTTGTCTTCTCCTCTTAAAAGATCTTCCTTCTGCTGTTGTCCCATAGCAGCCAGAGTGATCCTTCAACAAAACACCCCATCACATATACTCCCCCTCAAACAGCCCACACTGGTCCTTCAGAATCCTTACTGTGGCTTCAAGGTTGTACATGATATCCCCCATCTCTTCCCTGCCTCTCCCACTACTTCCTCTGTTGCTTCTTCAGCTCTGGCCATGCGGGTCTCGTGGAATTTGCCAGCCAGCCTCAACTCTTAGGGCTTCCAGGCTAGTTTTGTCATCTGCCTGCCATGTTCTTCCGGCAGCCAGCTGGGAAGATCTGAATGTCACCTCTTCACTTAAGACTCTGCCTGGTCATTTACTTACTGAGGTCTACCTTTCCCCTCTCCCCTCAGCTCTCCCAGTCCTTCTGAACTCTGCTCTATTTTTCTTTTTCCTCTTTTTCTCCATAATACAAATCACATATTAACAGTATGACTTACTGGCTTTTTAAAAAGTCTTGCAGTAATTGTTTCTGTCCCTAGAATATAATGCCACCAGGACCAGGGCCTTCATGTTTTTCTCATTGGTTTCTCCCATGTGCCTCACATATAGTAAGGGCTATAATGTTGGCGGGCTGGAGAAATAAAAAAATGAACAGGCTCACTAAAGGCAGGATAGTTTGTCCACGTCAGAGCTGCTGTCTCAGCCGCTTTGATACCTCTGACTTCCCACTGTGGGAAAGAATAAGGATGTGGCTTATGTAGAAGGCGTAAGTCATCCAGAGTACCACTGTATATTTGGAAGCAAATGTTCACCTTGAAGCAGTAATGCACTGGGAATTGGAACTGCTTTTGCAGTTAGATTTTTTCATTTGTTATGAGTGTTTAGATACACATGATCACTATTAAAAGGAAGGGAGGTAATAGCCTGCCATGGTCTACAAGGCTGTGTTAGGAGACTAAAATAAAATAAATACAAAGGTCATTTAAAAAGTTAAAAGCTTGTGAATGTGATGTTGGTAGTGCTGCTAACGTCTAGGCATCTAGAGGTCAAAACCTAGAGCTAAGGATATTGACCCCTGAGTTTTGTCTCATTTTAAGTCGTTTTCCGCGGAAAGGGGAACATACCCAGCCAGCTTGCTTGCAGAAGGCATGAGTGACCAGGTTGGCGGAGGGGCCTAAGGCCAGAACGTCCTCCGTATTCCATCCTCCATATTCCAGCACTGTGGGCTCTTTTCACTTGATCCCTGCTTTATGACCCAACTTCTGTTGAAGGTCATTTGCCAGATAGTGTTTGGGGCAGGAACAGCTGTTTCATAGAAAACAAGCCATCGTAACAAAGCATATGTTGTTTAGCCAAGTTGTGTTGCTCATTAACAAAACAAAACAACAAAAACCCTTTCCAGTGCCCCAGCATGTGGATGGATTAGCCCTTTACTGCCCTAAAATTAGCTTTACAGCCTTTTTATGGTTTACCCAATCTTAAGAAACTTTATTTGTGTGTGTTTAGGGATGCAAATAAGTATGTTTAATGGCAGTGTTTTGCCTCTACACAATAAAATAGGGTAATTTTTTCTTCCCATGTATTAAACGAGAACACATAGAAGATGCCTAGCATGGAGGACTCTAATGAAAAGAGGCTGTTATTCATTTGACCAACATGGAAATCTAGCCTGTAGTTAGTTAGTTAGTTTGTTGGTTTTTTGAGACGGAGTTCTGCTCTTGTTGCCCAGGCTGGAGTGCAGTGGCGCGATCTCAGCTCACCGCAACCTCCACCTCCCAGGTTCAAGTGATTCTCCTGCCTCAGCCTCCCGAGTAGCTGGGACTACAGGCGTGCGCCACCAAGCCTGGCTAATTGTTTTTTTTTTTTTTTTTTTTTTTTTTTTTTTTTTTTTTAAGTAGAGACAGGGTTTCTCTGTGTTAATCTGGCAGGTCTCAAACTTCCAACCTCAGGTGATCCGCCCACCTTGGCCTCCCAAAGTGCTGGGATTACAGGCATGAGCCACCGCACCCGGCCGAAATCCTAGCCTTTATCAGACGTTCTGTGGAACCTCATAGGTCTGTGAGCAGGATAAACTGCTCTGTGATAGTTAAAAATGCAAAACAGAAATAAACCCTCCCAAAGCCAGTTTGTTTCCACTTTCTAAGTGGTGACAGTGACCTGTGTTTTAAGTACCTTAAATATATCAGTGACCTGCTGATAGACAGCTTCCTGTTCCCTCTGTGTCTTGTGACGTCCTGTGACATCCTGACATTCCTTGAGCCCCACTCCCTTCCCAAAAGGAAGTACCTTGATGGGTGAGGACATAGGGCACACGTGTCTCCGGCCTTCTGTGGACGTAATCACAAAATGGTAGTCAGTCCTATGAATTTAATCTCTTTAGGACATAAGGATATTCACGAAATAGAAGGCGAGCTCTCTGGACATACTCCACCGTAAAATTGCTCTCTCCTTCCTCCTCAGCAGCTGCAGAGCAGTAGTCATAAACTATTAAATTCATTTAACAATATCAGCATATGTTATCCTTCTCCGCTTGACTAGACAGTAATCTGGTTTGCTGGTTGATATGAATATAGGATAATTTCACACTAATTGAGATGGGGGATTGTATGAATGGCTGAAAAAATAAAAATTTGAGTTACAGATTAAAAGAGACACAGCTTCCTCAACTATGGGAAGTAACTGGACCGTTAACAAACATTTACTTGAAGAGAAATTGTATTGCTCAGGGTTCTCCAGAGAAACAGGACCAATAGGTATATACGTATAGGAAGAGATTGATTATGCAGAATTGGCTCACACAACGATTATGGAGGCTAAGTTCCATGATCTGTTATCTGCAAGTTGGAGACCCAGGAGAGCTGGTGGTATGACTTAGTCCGAATCTAAAGGCCTGAGAACCAGGGAAGACAATGGTGTACATTTCAGGCCAGGGGCAAGAGAAGACCAATATCCTGGCTCAGGCAGCCAGGAAATAAAAAGGATGAACTGCTCCATCCTCTGCCCTTTTGATTTCAGACCCTCAGCAGATTGGGTGATGCCTGCCCATGTTGAAGAGGGTGATTTACTTTACTGAGTGCACCAGTTCCAATGCTAATCTCATCCAGAAGCACCCTCACAAACACACTCAGAAACAATGCTTAATCTGGGCACCCTGTAGCCCAATGAAGTTGGCAGGGAAAATTAATTACCACAGAAGTATTTCTGGATTCAATGGAATAAATTGGTAGTATAGTATTCGTATTTATTTCCGTGTGCCTAAAAAGAAGATTTTTATCCTTTTAAATATCCTCAGTCGTATTAAACATACCGCACATTCACGTTCCATAGTTATTCTCTTATTATATTGCTACATGCATTTCTACTTAGGCCAGTGTGATTATAGTGATTCAGATTATAGTGTCTATCTTCTTTCCTTTATACAGTAGACAGTGTTTGCAAACCATAGGAGCTGAAAAAACTTCCTTCTTACATAGTAAGTTTTATGATTCTAGTTTTCCAAAGGGGTGCTTATGTTATAGTTACAACAGTTACAGCCAGATGACTATCTTCATCAGGGAATATAACCCCAAATATTTATACATTTTCATTTGTTTCAAACATAAAATACGGTGTGCCTAAACATGTCATTCTGCCAGATTGGGCTATGCAAAATAATGTTATTGTTTTGTTTTCTGCTTTTACTTTAACTTGTTCTCATTTGAGCTCTACCAGTTAAGGTGAGAAAATGACTGAAGCAGGGGAAACATTTTGAATGCTAAATACCACGTTCATTCCAAGTTGGGATTCATTGACTTAATGATTAAGTTAAAAAAAACTACTTGCATACTGGTTTGCTTGAAGCAATGGAGAAAAACATTTACCTTTTTTTCGAAAAGGATGTAATATTCAAAATTATTGTTTCGATCTTACAAATTAACAATGTACTTATTTTTGATACTTTCGACCTTTTTTATGTGGGCTACCCCTAACATTTTTTGAAAAATACATATTACTTTTCCTGTAGGTTGCACTCTGTGATCCTGTGTGTAATTCATTTTCAGTGGTTCTATTTTGTTTTTTGTTAATGTTTATATTTTCTTTTGGGTTTTTTTCCTCAATTTTTAAATTTGTCCTTTTCTTTTTTCTTTCTTTCTTTATTATTGCGCCCTCCTACCAAAACATTTTCAGTGGCTTTGAATAAAAGTAGCAGAACTTTCCCTTGGTTAGCATTAGCTCTAAGATTTGAGCAGGATGTAATAAGCAGAGGAGGAGGCAAGGCCGCTAATATGTATGAGCTCTGCTGCGTGTCACCCTGTCTGCCAGATGACTTACATGTGGTATGGTATCTCATTTTCCCAGCACTCCTATCATATCGTGTGGCATGTTATCACCACTTGATAAAGAAACTGGAACATGGAGTGCTTAAGTTTCCTGCCCCAGGTCACAGCCGATCTGAAAAAGAAATGGAATTCAAATCCAAATGTGCTTAATTGCAAAGCCCCCACATGGCTCTTTCCTTCCTTCCTTCTCCCTGTTGCTGCCAATGTGAGAAGGAACACCACTCCCTCATTTGCTACAGAGAAGATAGGGGCAGCTGTGTAAAGGCACCAGGAATATGCCCTGCCTCCTTCCTTCCACTTGAAAGCAACATCTGGATAGACACTCAACTGCTTATATTTTTTGAAAAATGATTATTAATCAGGATTGAAGTGGAGGGAAAAAATCAAAACGAATGTTGCTCTTTAAAATGAAAGATACTGTTTAATTATTGAACAGCCTTCCGGTTTTAGTTAATATCTTTGAAGACTTTGGATTAAGATTCCAGACATTTTCTTGAAGGATGTAGAAAACGTATTTAACTTAAAGTTTAGTTTCAAAATGACTTAGCTATAAATTCTTCTCATTCAAGTCCTCTTTGAGGTATTATATCCCAAATGTAATACACAAGTATTAATAATTTGATAGGAATACTTGGAACATTCGTGATATTTGAATAACCTTTTGAATGAAACAATTGATTTGACCTAAAAAGATAGTGAAAACATCTCATTTCATTTTTTATGTTAAATATGCTTCTTCTTAAGTCAAAATCCTTTTTTCTTTTAAGCTCATAAATACTCTGAATTCTCACTAGTCATTACTAATCTTTTGGAAAATTGCTTCTATAGGTATTATAATTCACTTGGCTCATGAGTTAAGACATTTTTGTTTTATAGTGTACTCTTGAATTTTATAGGTATTTATGTTTTCACATAATATAGCAGTGTATGTTGCAGTTCAAATATTGCTTAGCAGTATTGGTTGAATTCAAAATAGAAATCACTTTTTGACAACTGGCATAATGAATTCATTGACTAGTGTCAAATTTGTGAAGGCAGAAAGGTCCTTTTGTGATTCAAAAATGTGTTTATTGATTTTTTTGTGTGTGGAGTTTCACATACTGTCTCATAAAGGTTGTCTTTGTAGTTAAGTTATCTAAAATACATCATACAATTTACCTTTTCTCTGGGGTGCAGTTATTCTACAACAGGCTAATTACAGTTATCTTTGGTTTCTGCAGGAGTCTGAATGTATGATATTGATGATATCATCATTTACTTTCAGAGTTGCAAAATATGAATTCAGGAAAGCATGGGGATTTGGAAAAACGTGTCTATCCAGCACCAACTGTTTTTGCTCTTTGCATGCTTGTTTCGTAAAGAACTCTAATACTATATTGCAAAGTGGACCATTTTAAAGATTTTTCCTTCATTCTGTACTTGGGAATGATGAAACACATCCTTACTGTGCTGCACAGTGTCTCATGGTGTTCTCTTAAACAGCATTAACGTCTTGTATGCGCTGCTTTACTAAATTCTCTGTTCCGAGAAATAACTGAAAATATGGCTTTCTTTTAAACAAGTGGATATTCTGTTGTTGGTGTTTTTTTGTTTTTTTGTTTTTTTCCTCAAACCTCCTTCTCTTCTACTTTATAGTTCCTACAACAGCAGCCAGTACCCCTGATGCCGTTGACAAGTACCTTGAGACACCTGGGGATGAGAATGAACACGCCCATTTCCAGAAAGCCAAAGAGAGACTTGAGGCCAAGCACCGAGAGAGAATGTCCCAGGTAAGTCTGGCACTTCCATCATTCAGCCCTACGATATCAGGAAACCTCAGTCTCCCCCACGGGCCTGCTGGCTTTATCAAGATCTTTAAAGATGCAGAGTTCTAATTTTAAATGTTTACTGTGTGGGCACAGTTTGTGAGTTTTTTGCATCCTCCATGAACATGCTGCCTAAGAAGGATCCAAGTATAGTTGGATTTTGTAAGCACAAATTAAATGGTGTCCATAACATTCTCTCTGGTGAAGAAAGGTACTTGGCATTATTATTCTGTATATATGTAGTACCTGTAATCAACATATTGTAAATTAAAATCCATCTAAGAGCATTTTTCTCTTTAGTAAAGATGAGTTTCTGTATTAAATCCCAGACTGTTATAATTGTGAACCTACCATTGTTTACAGTCTACAGAATCATAGAGACTTAAAACTGAGCTGAACCATAGTGATTATTTCATCTAGTCTCCTAAGTGATACATAATGGAATAGAGGTTCAAAGAGTGGCTTCCCATTTTAGCACAAAGCAAAATCAGTGAGCCAGAGACAACATTTAGAATCCAGGCCTTTCTTGCTCGTAGTACGGTACTGCTTTCACTATACTTTGCTGGGGGAAAAAAAAAAACCGTGGTTTGGTTTGGTTTGGTTTTTTTTTTTTTTTTAGCAGATCCTTAATTAAGCAAATTGAAAAATAACTTGTGTCTAAAACATGGCTAATCCATATATACTATCTATATTATCTATACTATCAACTACAATTTAAGCTATGTCTACTACCAGGCACTGGATGTTGTATTGGAGTTTGATAATACAGAGAATTTTAGCCCTTGCTCAGATTCCTCATTCATTCATTCAATCAACAAATATGGGCATATTATTTTCCAGTCACTTTTTCAATTTGTAGTCTACAAACCTGGGAGTGAATGTGGGGAAAAAAAAAAAAGTTGGACATATAAGTGAATGAATAAAGATCTCAGGTTAAAGTAAGCCATTCATTTTTAGTGTTAATATTCTGTGGCAAATATCAGAAGATAGGAGAAATTTTTGTCATACTTAGATACTTAAAAGGTCTGTTGAGAGACATTAAATGCAATTTATGAATGAGACTGCTGCATATTTTCTAAGACCATAGTCAGTCTTTAGTAGACAATTAATCTTGCTTTCCTGTAATTTCTGATCTGGGTCCCTGTTGACCCCAGAAGATTCCTCCCTGCCAGGGCCAAATGAATGGCCTCTGAGCATGTCTTGCACATGCAAACCAATCAGTCAAACGCTCCTAACTCCCAACCATATTCTTTACTTACCTCTTATACTCTGGGCCACTATACACCTGCTGTAATCACCCTAGAGCCGGGTACCGGACCACTAGGGAAAACCTCATGCCCCATCACCATTATTTGAACTAGTCAGTCCTAAACGTGCCTACCTGCTTCGCGCATTCTTTCCATGAAAACCACAGAGAGCTCTTGTTCATGTGTTCCCCTCCTGACCAACCCTGATGCTTCCCGTATGAGCCTGCTTGTAGTGGCATATACCGGCTTCTTGGGAGCTGTGAGTAACAAACTGTCTTTTCCATGATAATCATCTCCTGACCTCTTGGCCTCACGTGAATAATAAGAAAACCTACACTTGAAAACATATAACTAATAATGTATCTAGAAAGGTACAACACAGATACTGTGTTTTGGTTTGTTTTGTTTTTTTGTTGGTTTGTTTTGCCTTCAGATGAGTAACAATACTTGGATCTACTTTGGTATAATAACATAAAGAGGGAAAACGCCTTATAATCACTATACTTTTGGCTCTGGAATATAATGTGCAGTTCTAGTGGTTGCCCGTGATGAAAACCTAGCAGCGAATTGAACTAGAAAGCTAACCACAGGGAATTAGTGAGTTTTCACCTGATGCCAAAAAAATCAGATTTTTCATTAGGAAAGACATAGGCACTGTCCCGAAAGCATTGGAGGACTATGAATCATACTTATTACCACTGAAATGTCCTCCTATCTCCCTTCTTTATGAAGCTTTCAGAGGCTTCCTGTGCCCTCACAAATCCACTTCTGGGCACATGAAGTCTTAAAAAAAAGAACAATGACAAAAATAAACACCGAATGCTCAGCTTGTCATTTTCAGCGCCTACCGCTGTACCCTGACTCTGGTCTTCCTACCACCTCTTCCTTCTCAACTGTTACCCTTGCCTTCTGTACAGCGTTAAACTGCTGTTCTGATCACGCCACTCTGCTCACCATCTGCTCATCTCATCTTGGACTTCCCTTTGTCCTCGGCATTGACTTCTCCTGGAAATGCCCCCCCACCCTTCTTCACGTTGGCACATCTCACCCATTCCTTACACCCCACTTCATACTCAGAATGAGACAGACAGTCATTGCCCTTACCTTTCATTTAATTCTAAATATTTGCTCTCCGGTTTTATTAGTGATTTTTCGACACACCTGCGTTATCTTTCCAGCTGGATTGTAAACTCCTTTTAGTACCTCTAAGTTCATGTAAGTCTTACTAACCTTGCATTTATCTTGGACCCACTTAGTCATTTTTTTAAAATTTTGTGGTTTTTTAATCCTGGTTTTTTTATCCTAGTATAACTTGGTCATTTTTGATCTTATTAAGAAAACGTATTTCAAATTCTCTATTAGTTTTAGATATGACAGGTCTTCGATAAAATAATAATTTAACTTTTCTTTTAGCACATCTATTTAACTTGTGACTTAGTTCATATGAGTTTTGATAGATTTTGTTCATCTTTTAGTTGTCAGATATATCTGATATAACCTAAGAGATGTTACCCAGAGCAGGGAATTTTGTCTACTAGATTCCAGTGGTCACAGGCATATGAGACACCTGAAATTAGTATGTATCTGATAATCTGTAGTGCTGAAATCTAGGGACTTTTCAACTTCAAACTTGCCTGCCTCTTAAATCTCTACTAAGTAGTAGTCATTTTCTCTGCATGAAACAGCCAAGTCTTTGAAGATCCATCAATCCAAATGAAATTGATACCTTTGTGCCTGCAGTGGAAAATTGCTTTGTAAGAATCTATAGAGGCACTGCAAGGGCCAGGTCCTGAGAATTTTAAATTTTAAAAATTGTGCAGTTTTTTAAATAAGTTTTATTGTAGTTTTTGTTATATGTTTTCTTATAAATACAGAGGATTTTGGGATTTTTCATATTTTCATATTTTTCAAATTTCAATTTTTCATATTTTATATGAAATATATGAAATATAATATGAAATATTTCATATAACTCTAAACCTGTAGATTTTTGTTGCTCTATGTCGTGACTAGCATCTAGTCAATAGAAATCAGCAGCTGAACCATGTGTGAGCACTTTTATTACTTATAAACTTACTACTTTGAGCTCCAGTCTCCAACTCCCAGCACGAGCGACAAAGAAGACCAGTGATCTCTGCATTTTCAACTGAGGTACTGGGTTCATCTCACTGGGGAGTGCCGGACGATCGGTGCTGGTCGATCTCACTGCTGCAGCCCGACCAGCGAGAGCTGAAGCAAGGCGAGGCATCGCCTCACCTGGGAAGCGCAAGGGGGAAGGGAATCCCTTTTCCTAGCCAGGGGAACTGAGACACACAACACCTGGAAAATCGGGTAACTCCCACCCCAATACTGCGCTTTAAGCAAACAGGCACACCAGGAGATCATATCCCACACCTGGCCGGGAGGGTCCCACACCCACGGAGCCTCCCTCATTGCTAGCACAGCAGTCTGTGATCTACCGGCAAGGCAGCAGCAAGGCTGGGGGAGGGGCGCCCGCCATTGCTGAGGCTTAAGTAGGTAAACAAAGCTGCTGGGAAGCTCGAACTGGGTGGAGCTCACAGCAGCTCAAGGAAACCTGCCTGTCTCTGTAGACTCCACCTCTGGGGACAGGGCAATAACAAACGCAGCCGAAACCTCTGCAGACGCAAATGACTCTGTCTGACAGCTTTGAAGAGAGCAGTGGATCTCCCAACACGGAGGTTGAGATCTGAGAAGGGACAGACTCCCTGCTGAAGTGGGTCCCTGACCCCTGAGTAGCCTAACTGGGAGACATCCCCCACTAGGGGCAGTCTTGACACCCCACACCTCACAGGGTGGAGTACACCCCTGAGAGGAAGCTTCCAAAGCAAGAATCAGACAGGTACACTCGCTGTTCAGAAACATTCTATCTTCTGCAGCCTCTGCTGCTGATACCCAGGCAAACAGGGTCTGGAGTGGACCTCAAGCAATCTCCAACAGACCTACAGCTGAGGGTCCTGACTGTTAGAAGGAAAACTATCAAACAGGAAGGACACCTACACCAAAACCCCATCAGTACATCACCATCATCAAAGACCAGAGGCAGATAAAACCACAAAGATGGGGAAAAAGCAGGGCAGAAAAGCTGGAAATTCAAAAACTAAGAGCGCATCTCCCCCGGCAAAGGAGCGCAGCTCATCGCCAGCAACGGATCAAAGCTGGACGGAGAATGACTTTGACGAGATGAGAGAAGAAGGCTTCAGTCCATCAAATTTCTCAGAGCTAAAGGAGGAATTACGTACCCAGCGCAAAGAAACTAAAAATCTTGAAAAAAAAGTGGAAGAATTGATGGCTAGAGTAATTAATGCAGAGAAGGTCATAAACGAAATGAAAGAGATGAAAACCATGACACGAGAAATACGTGACAAATGCACAAGCTTCAGTAACCGACTCGATCAACTGGAAGAAAGAGTATCTGCGATTGAGGATCAAATGAATGAAATGAAGCGAGAAGAGAAACCAAAAGAAAAAAGAAGAAAAAGAAATGAACAAAGCCTGCAAGAAGTATGGGATTATGTAAAAAGACCAAATCTACGTCTGATTGGGGTGCCTGAAAGTGAGGGGGAAAATGGAACCAAGTTGGAAAACACTCTTCAGGATATCATCCAGGAGAACTTCCCCAACCTAGTAGGGCAGGCCAACATTCAAATCCAGAAAATACAGAGAACGCCACAAAGATACTCCTCGAGAAGAGCAACTCCAAGACACATAATTGCCAGATTCACCAAAGTTGAAATGAAGGAAAAAATCTTAAGGGCAGCCAGAGAGAAAGGTCGGGTTACCCACAAAGGGAAGCCCATCAGACTAACAGCAGATCTCTTGGCAGAAACTCTCCAAGCCAGAAGAGAGTGGGGGCCAAAATTCAACATTCTTAAAGAAAAGAATTTTAAACCCAGAATTTCATATCCAGCCAAACTAAGTTTCATAAGTGAAGGAGAAATAAAATCCTTTACAGATAAGCAAATGCTTAGAGATTTTGTCACCACTAGGCCTGCCTTACAAGAGACCCTGAAGGAAGCACTAAACATGGAAAGGAACAACTGGTACCAGCCATTGCAAAAACATGCCAAAATGTAAAGACCATCGAGGCTAGGAAGAAACTGCATCAACTAACGAGCAAAATAACCAGTTAATATCATAATGGCAGGATCAAGTTCACACATAACAATCTTAACCTTAAATGTAAATGGACTAAATGCTCCAATTAAAAGACACAGACTGGCAAACTGGATAAAGAGTCAAGACCCATCAGTCTGCTGTATTCAGGAGACCCATCTCACACGCAGAGACATACATAGGCTCAAAATAAAGGGATGGAGGAAGATTTACCAAGCAAATGGAGAACAAAAAAAAGCGGGGGTTGCAATACTAGTCTCTGATAAAACAGACTTTAAACCATCAAAGATCAAAAGAGACAAAGAAGGCCATTACATAATGGTAAAGGGATCAATTCAACAGGAAGAGCTAGCTAACCTAAATATATATGCACCCAATACAGGAGCACCCAGATTCATAAAGCAAGTCCTTAGAGACTTACAAAGAGACTTAGACTCCCATACAATAATAATGGGAGACTTCAACACTCCACTGTCAACATTAGACAGATCAACGAGACAGAAAGTTAACAAGGATATCCAGGAATTGAACTCATCTCTGCAGCAAGCAGACCTAATAGACATCTATAGAACTCTCCACCCCAAATCAACAGAATATACATTCTTCTCAGCACCACACCGTACTTACTCCAAAATCGACCACGTAATTGGAAGTAAAGCACTCCTCAGCAAATGTACAAGAACAGATATTATAACAAACTGTCTCTCAGACCACAGTGCAATCAAACTAGAACTCAGGACTAAGAAACTCAATCAAAACCACTCAACTACATGGAAACTGAACAACCTGCTCCTGAATGACTACTGGGTACATAACGAAATGAAGGCAGAAATAAAGATGTTCTTTGAAACCAATGAGAACAAAGATACAACATACCAGAATCTCTGGGACACATTTAAAGCAGTGTGTAGAGGGAAATTTATAGCACTGAATGCCCACAAGAGAAAGCAGGAAAGATCTAAAATTGACACTCTAACATCACAATTAAAAGAACTAGAGAAGCAAGAGCAAACACATTCGAAAGCTAGCAGAAGGCTAGAAATAACTAAGATCAGAGCAGAACTGAAGGAGATAGAGACACAAAAAACTCTCCAAAAAATCAATGAATCCAGGAGTTGGTTTTTTGAAAAGATCAACAAAATTGACAGACCACTAGCAAGACTAATACAGAAGAAAAGAGAGAAGAATCAAATCGATGCAATTAAAAATGATAAAGGGGATATCACCACCGACCCCACAGAAATACAAACTACCATCAGAGAATACTATAAACACCTCTACGCAAATAAACTGGAAAATCTAGAAGAAATGGATAATTTCCTGGACACTTACACTCTTCCAAGACTAAACCAGGAAGAAGTTGAATCCCTGAATAGACCAATAGCAGGCTCTGAAATTGAGGCAATAATTAATAGCCTACCAACCAAAAAAAAGTCCAGGACCAGATGGATTCACAGCTGAATTCTACCAGAGGTACAAGGAGGAGTTGGTACCATTCCTTCTGAAACTATTCCAATCAATAGAAAAAGAGGGAATCCTCCCTAACTCATTTTATGAGGCCAACATCATCCTGATACCAAAGCCTGGCAGAGACACAACAAAAAAAGAGAATTGTAGACCAATATCCCTGATGAACATCGATGCAAAAATCCTCAATAAAATACTGGCAAACTGGGTTCAGCAACACATCAAAAAGCTTATCCACCATGATCAAGTGGGCTTCATCCCTGGGATGCAAGGCTGGTTCAACATTCGCAAATCAATAAACATAATCCAGCATATAAACAGAACCAAAGACAAGAACCACATGATTATCTCAATAGATGCAGAAAAGGCTTTTGACAAAATTCAACAGCCCTTCATGCTAAAAACGCTCAATAAATTCGGTATTGATGGAACGTACCTCAAAATCATAAGAGCTATTTATGACAAACCCACAGCCAATATCATACTGAATGGGCAAAAACTGGAAAAATTCCCTTTGAAAACTGGCACAAGACAGGGATGCCCTCTCTCACCACTCCTATTCAACATAGTGTTGGAAGTTCTGGCTAGGGCAATTAGGCAAGAGAAAGAAATCAAGGGTATTCAGTTAGGAAAAGAAGAAGTCAAACTGTCCCTGTTTGCAGATGACATGATTGTATATTTAGAAAACCCCATTGTCTCAGCCCAAAATCTCCTTAAGCTGATAAGCAACTTCAGCAAAGTCTCAGGATACAAAATTAATGTGCAAAAATCACAAGCATTCTTATACACCAGCAACAGACAAACAGAGAGCCAAATCAGGAATAAACTTCCATTCACAATTGCTTCAAAGAGAATCAAATACCTAGGAATCCAACTTACAAGGGATGTAAAGGACCTCTTCAAGGAGAACTACAAACCACTGCTCAGTGAAATAAAAGAGGACACAAACAAATGGAAGAACATACCATGCTCATGGATAGGCAGAATCAATATCGTGAAAATGGCCATACTGCCCAAGGTAATTTATAGATTCAATGCCATCCCCATCAAGCTACCAATGAGTTTCTTCACAGAATTGGAAAAAACTGCTTTAAAGTTCATATGGAACCAAAAAAGAGCCCGCATCTCCAAGGCAATCCTAAGTCAAAAGAACAAAGCTGGAGGCATCACGCTACCTGACTTCAACCTATACTACAAGGCTACAGTAACCAAAACAGCATGGTACTGGTACCAAAACAGAGATATAGACCAATGGAACAGAACAGAGCCCTCAGAAATAATACCACACATCTACAGCCATCTGATCTTTGACAAACCTGAGAGAAACAAGAAATGGGGAAAGGATTCCCTATTTAATAAATGGTGCTGGGAAAATTGGCTAGCCATAAGTAGAAAGCTGAAACTGTATCCTTTCCTTACTCCTTATACGAAAATTAATTCAAGATGGATTAGAGACTTAAATGTTAGACCTAATACCATAAAAATCCTAGAGGAAAACCTAGGTAGTACCATTCAGGACATAGGCATGGGCAAAGACTTCATGTCTAAAACACCAAAAGCAACAGCAGCAAAAGCCAAAATTGACAAATGGGATCTCATTAAACTAAAGAGCTTCTGCACAGCAAAAGAAACTACCATCAGAGTGAACAGGCAACCTACAGAATGGGAGAAAATTTTTGCAATCTACTCATCTGACAAAGGGCTAATATCCAGAACCTACAAAGAACTCAAACAAATTTACAAGAAAAAAACAAACAACCCCATCAAAAAGTGGGCAAAGGATATGAACAGACAGTTCTCAAAAGAAGACATTCATACAGCCAACAGACACATGAAAAAATGCTCATCATCACTGGCCATCAGAGAAATGCAAATCAAAACCACAATGAGATACCATCTCACACCAGTTAGAATGGCGATCATTAAAAAGTCAGGAAACAACAGGTGCTGGAGAGGATGTGGAGAAATAGGAACACTTTTACACTGTTGGTGGGATTGTAAACTAGTTCAACCATTATGGAAAACAGTATGGCGATTCCTCAAGGATCTAGAACTTGATGTACCATATAACCCAGACATCCCATTACTGGGTATATACCCAAAGGATTATAAATTATGCTGCTATAAAGACACATGCACATGTATGTTTATTGCAGCACTATTCACAATAGCAAAGACTTGGAATCAACCCAAATGTCCATCAGTGACAGATTGGATTAAGAAAATGTGGCACATATACACCATGGAATACTATGCAGCCATCAAAAAGGACGAGTTTGTGTCCTTTGTAGGGACATGGATGCAGCTGGAAACCATCATTCTTAGCAAACTGTCACAAGAACAGAAAACCAAACACCGCATGTTCTCACTCATAGGTGGGAACTGAACAATGAGATCACTTGGACTCAGGAAGGGGAACATCACACATCGGGGCCTATCATGGCAGGGGGTAGGGGGGAGGGATTGCATTGGGAGTTATACCTGATGTAAATGATGAGTTGATGGGTGCAGCACACCAACATGGCACAAGTATACATATGTAACAAACCTGCACGTTATGCACATGTACCCTACAACTTAAAGTATAATAATAATAAATAAATTTAAAAAAATAAAAAAAAATCACATTGTAAAAAAATAAATAAATAAATAAACTTACTACTTTTAGTATATGCTTAAAATGAAGTCCTTCAAATTGAAAGCTGACCCAACTCTTCCTTCCTTCCTTCCTTCCTTCCTTCCTTCCTTCCTTCCTTCCTTCCTTCCTTCCTACCTCCCTCCCTCCCTTCTTTCCTTAATGGAGTCTTGCTCTGTCGCCGGGCTGGAGTGCAGTGGTACAATCTAGACTCACTGCAACCTCCGACTCCCTGGTTCGAGCGATTCTCCTGCCTCAGCCTCCCCAGTAGCTGGGATTACAGGCACATGCCACCACGCCCAGCTAATTTTTGTATTTTTAGTAGAGACATGGTTTCACCATGTTGGCCAGGATGGTCTCGATCTCCTGACCTTGTGATTCACCCACCTCGGCCTCCCAAAATGCTGGGATTACAGGCATGAGCCACTGTACCCAGCCTAGGTTTTTATTTTTCAGATAAGCAGCAACATTTTAAGAGCGCCCCTTTCTCCTGTCACTAAATGTAAATAAACTTAGCTCACCTAATGAATTTTTTATTTTATAATGGAAAATTGGGTACCATAGGGTACAAAAACATGATCTTTAGAACCACATAGATCTTGGTTTATATTCTTTCCTCCCCCTTTTTTACCTGCATAGTCTTGAGCTGGTACCTTAACCTGGCTAGTCACAAGCTGTTGTGAGGAATCAGTTAAATTAGATAGATGTTGTAAAGCACTTAGTACAGGGTCAGCAGTAATGCTATTATCAGTTCCACAGTGAAATTCACTGTTGGTAGGGAGATGCTCAGCCTACATATAGTGTGTATTCATTTGCAGTAGAGTCTTAGTGGGATGGTGCAGGTGATTTATTTATTTGTGGGGGTATAGGATATTTTTAAATTGTTCTGAAAATCAAAATTTGAGTTAATTTTTATAGTAACGCTTATTTGCAACTCATTAGCTAAATGAATCTCTTTAATTATTTCATGGATGCCTCCAGCTTAAAGCTTAAAGTCCAGGTTCTGAGTGTACAAGGTAAAAATGGAAAAAATGTAAATGTAATATGGGAAATCAGTTTTCACATTGCAGTAGAGCATTGAACTTCTATCTCAAACTAATTTTGAGATTCCTTGCTTGAAGAATTGTGGGTAGAGTACCACCACTGTGAACATTCCCAAAGCAGGAAATTGAAATATTTATATTGCAAGGCTTATCTCATCTATAAAGCAAAGATGGTCTTCCATGTCCCCCTTGCCCACAGGTTCCCTTTATTAACTTGGTAGAAGCACCAAAGCAGATGGGACAATATGTTTCTTTTCTTCCATGTTCTATTCTTGTTCATTGCAGCAGGGCATTTGTCCCAATTTTGCTGTAAACCTTGAGATTATTTTTTATATGCTTTTTAAGTATAATGGAATATTTATTCCATCTTGTTTTCTCCATACTTTTACTAAAACAACAAGAAGAAGCTAATTGCCTATCATATACAAAGAATTAATATCAATAGACAATAAAATCTGTAATTAGGAACCCACATGGTGATTTGATGTGGTATTGTCTCATAGAAGTCTTCTATCTGTAGTTATTTATTCCAAGCCTCTTTTTCTTTCCTGTCTTGAAGTATGTCAGAAGAGTCTATTCCTTAGGGCTAAATACCTACAAATAACAGGCTCTTATAATACAGTAATCAAGTTTCCTCATACTTTGGGAGTACACAGAGTATGCAAGTACACATCTGGCACCAAGCCAATATTTTTTTTCCTTGATCTTTCTTTCTTCATTTTACCTAGCTCAGTTATGAGTTGCACTTTAAACAAATTCTACTTGTCATACACTTGAAAAGGCAGCTCTAGGTTACCTTGAACAACATACAGAGATACAGTCTTTTACTTTTTTTATCAGGTTAATGAGTGCACTTCACTCAGGGAAATCCATGCAGGAAGCATTGATTTCCTACAAAACACATTCACCTGATATCTTAGTCAGTTTGTGTTGCTATAATAGAATACCCCAGCCTGGATAATCTGTAAAGAAAAAGAAGTTTAAAATTCGGCTTTCAGTTCTGCAAGTGGGGAAGTCCAAGAGCATGGTGCTGGCATCTGTTGAGGACCTTCATGCTGTATCATTTATGGTGGAAGGAAGAAGGGCGAGAGGAGCGCAAAACTCAATTTTATAACAACCCGCTTCTCACAATAACAAACCTACTCTCCCCATAATGAAACTAATTTACTCATGAGGACAGAGACTGAATCACCTCTCAACATTGTTGCATTGGGGATTAAGTTTCCAACACATGCTTTTTAGGGGATACATTCAAACCGTAGCAGTTGGTTACTAAATTAGTGCTATTTGTTAAAAAATACATTTTTTCTGCATTCAGAATATTATATGTTTTCTTGGAGTTTTTGGAAGGACTTAGAGTAATCCTTGCTGTTCATGACTTAGGTTGGCAAGCTTAAAGGGCCTTAATTCCCCATCAGTTCTTTAAAGGGGGATAGGTCTTAGGATATCAGACAGCAGAGGTCTTCTTTTTCTCCCCCATTATATACTTCTCTTTGGCATTGTATTCATCACACACACACACACACACACAAAATGTCGTATTTTCTTTTAAAGTCAAAATATATAGTTTAAAATGGTTTCAGTCGCTTTCATAAGAGAGTAAAACTTCCATGTTTCAGTTAAATATCGGAAGACCTTGTTCAGTTAGTGTATGCCTTCTATGAATAGTTGGTGTTTGTTCACATCAAATAAAATGACTGTCACTCAGTTCTAGGGAAAAAAAGACCAACCTTGACTCAAAAGGCTATATATTCCTGCAGTAAATGTGAACATTTATGTTTAATATACTGCTGTGATTAATTATGTATATATCCTAGTGGGAGGTCACATATTATTCAGATAGGAATGGGTATGTAATACATTTTTAAAATATCTAAAATGACAAAAATAGAAGAAAGACATAATCATCCATCCTATTAAGTCTGTATTCAAAGGATGAACTGATGATTTTAAACTCAAATGTTTTCTTAATTTATAGGTCATGAGAGAATGGGAAGAGGCAGAACGTCAGGCAAAGAACTTGCCTAAAGCTGATAAGAAGGCAGTTATCCAGGTAAAATCTGAACCCATTTCGTACCAAACATCACATGCCAGCAGTCTGTTTAATGAGTGTCTGCAGGTTTACCTGCATCTGCCAGCACCTCAGGCGTGATTGTTCATAGTCCCATGAACTTGAACTGTTCTTAATCATTGTCTAGTAATTGAGTTGCTTAAATCCTGCCTTATATCTGCTCCCAATTATTTCAAGTTATAATTCATTGCCATAAAACTCATATTGTAACTTGCAATCTACTTTTTATTAATCATACATCTTTTCAGTCACCCACAATCTTCTGCTGCTTCTCCCTCCTGCAAAAATTATGAGAATTTGAATTTTTGACTTAAACCAGTCTCAAAATTACCTTAAGTAAACCAAGAGTTTGTTATGATCAATTACTTGAGGTACTTTTAGTAAGAGAGGACTTTTTTTTAATATAAGAGTTTCAAGAGTGCATATATTTATCCAATGTTATTATTAGTCAAATTGGTCTTCAGAGAGCCTATGAAATACTGATTTTCAATGAAAAAGTAGGTTTGATGTAGATTGGAGAGTGCAGAAAAGTGACGTAACCTATAAAACATGCAGAGTTAGTCAAAATGTGGAATGACTATGCAGTCTTTAGGATACTTTTTAGCACTAGAAGAAAATGGAATAGGATGTCTTTTTTAGAAGACTTGAAATTGCTGCTTCATCCTACTTGTTCAGTCCCCATGGACATATGTGTTTATGATGGCAGCATTTCCAGGAGAAAGTGGAATCTTTGGAACAGGAAGCAGCCAACGAGAGACAGCAGCTGGTGGAGACACACATGGCCAGAGTGGAAGCCATGCTCAATGACCGCCGCCGCCTGGCCCTGGAGAACTACATCACTGCTCTGCAGGCCGTTCCTCCTCGGGTAGGTCTCCCTGTGGTCGAGTTCCCACTTCAGGTCACAGCACAGACAGTAAGGATGGGGACTGGGAACTGGAAACCATGAGAAGCAATGCCTTGAGCACTGTTATTCACAGGTTCAACCCTTGTCCATTCCATCTTGAAAGTCAAAGGGTCACAGGGCAGCTGCCTCCACAGGGCCATCTCTGCACAGTGGACACTCACACTTCTCCAGAGCAGCCAGACAGTGTTCCCAGGGACTCACAGTGCAAGCCCTGGCTTGATTTAATATTCCTGAGGTGGTGACAATTGATGGCATAGTTCAGGTTCGAACACGAAAGCTGGAAGGATGTCTTCCCATACCTTCAGACTGCTATAACAGAATACCATAGACTGGGTACCTTATCAGCAACAGAAGTTTATCTTTCACAGTTACAGAGGCTGAGAAGTCCAAGATCAAGACATCAGCAGACTTGGTTGTCTGGTGAAAGCTGGCTTCCTGTTTCATAGAACTTAAATTGTTTTTTTAATCTTTTATTTTTGTTTTTGTTTGTATTTTGCTGTATCCTCATATGGTGGAATGGGCAAGTGAGCTCTCAGGGGCCGTTTATAAGGGTACTGATGTCAATCTTGAAGGCTCTGCCCTCATGCCTAATGGTTTCCCAAAGGTTTCACCCTCAAAAAGCATCACATTGTGGCTTAGGTTTCAGCATATGAATCGGGGGTGGGAGAGACACAAACATTTAGACCATAGCAAAGGATTTTAGAAGTAACCTTGCCCAGCCCCCTCATCATGTAAGTATAATTATATAACTAAGGTCAAGGAAAGTTGAGATTTGGCTGAGTTGTAAGAATTTTTAGTGGACCAGAAGGAATTAGAACTCAAATGTCTGTCTCAGAGCAGTGGCCATATTCTCTGTGGGGAAGCGTTTGTCAGTCATGATGACAAGTAAGCTCATGAGAGCTTACTTGGAATGGAAGGAACATTCTGAGCATGAGTGTTTGGTTTATGTCCACTTGTTCTTTCTTGTGTTTTTTTTTTTTATGAGACGGAGTCTCACCCTGTCGCCCAGGCTGGAGTGCAGTGGTGTGATCTCTGCTCACTGCAACCTCTGTCTCCTGGGTTCAAGCAATTCTCCTGCCTTAGCCTCCCAAGTACCTAGGATTACAGGTGTGCCACCACACCCAGCTCATTTTTGTATTTTTAGTGGAGACGGGGTCTCTTCATGTTGGCCAGACTGGTCTCGATCTCCTGACCTCAGATGATCCACCCGCCTCGGCCTGCCAGAGTGCTGGGATTGCAGGCGTGAACCCCATGCCCAGCCACTTGTTCTTTCTGTTTGTCATTGAGCGAGGGATATGGAAAACTATACCTGTGATTGTGGACTGGTCCATTTTTCTAAACAGTGCTATCAGTTTTTACATTGTGTACTTTGAGGCTGTGTTTTTAGGTGCGTAAACGTTCCGGGCTGTTAGGCCCTCTTTGAGCCTCTTCTTATGAAATGATCTTTTTATCCTTTGTAATGCTTTGCTCCGAAATGTACTTTAATATTAATAAAGCTATTCCAGCTTTCTTTTGATTAATATTAATGTGGGGCATTTTTCCATCCTTGTACTCTTATTGAACTTATTTGTCTTTATATTTGAAGTGTATTTTTTTTAGGCAGCATATAATTGGGTCTTAGTTTTCCTTTGGATTGAGAAGACCTTGTACACTGAATGAGTTTATGGAAATGGTGTGACAAAATCTGTCATCTTGCTATTTGTTTTCTATTTGTCCAGTCTGTTCTTTGTTCTTCTTTTTTCCTCTTTTTTTTTGTTTGAATTAATTGAACATTTTTTATGATTCTGTTTTATTCCTTTTATTGGTTTGTAAGTTACAACTGTTATTTTACTGGTTCATCTCTTTTGTTGGTTTGCAAGTTATAACTAGTTTGTTATTTTACTGGTTGTTTAGGCTTATAGAAAACATTCTAAACTTGTCACGATGATATTATGTCAGTTCAAGAGATATTATACCACTTCACAGATAGTGTAAGAACCTTACAAAAAGTACTTCCATTTCTCCTCTCTCATTCTGTAAGCGGTTGTTGTCATACTTTTTCCTTACTACATTTTTGATGTTTTTCTTTAGACAGTCAGTTATCTTTTAATGAGTTATAAATTTAAAAAAAAAAACCATATGTTTACCTATGAAGTCACCGTTTTGGATGCTCTAAATTCTTTGTGCAGATCCAACTGGTATCATTTTCCTTCTGCCTAAAAGATTTCTTTTCAAATGTCTTAGAGACTGGGCTTGGTGGCTTGTGCCTGCAATCCCAGCAACTCAGGAGGTTGAGATAGGAAGATCCCTTGAACTCAGGGGTTCAAGACTGCATTAAGCTATGATTGCCTGACTGCACTCCAACCTGGGTGACAAAGGGCATTCCTGTCTCTTTTAAAAAAATAAAAAGTTTGAGTGCATGTAAGTTGGTGATGGAATCTTTTGCTTGGCTTTGACGGAAAATGTCTTTTTTATACCTTTGGTTTTTGAAAGATATTTTTGCTGGGTATAAAATGCTGGGTTGAGGTTTTTCTCCCACTGCTTGGAAGATGATACTCTGCTGTCTTATTTGTGTTGATATCTTTATCTTTATTTCTCTATAAATAACATGCTTTTTTTTTCCTCTGTTTTTACAGTTTTCTCTATTTCACTGGTTTTTAACAATTTAATTTTGATATGCCATGGTATAGTTCAATCTGCCCTTAATTCCATCTGGCCATTTTTCATCTTATCACTTCACATACTGTAGTTGTTATATATAGAAATTTGACCTAGGCTCCGCTCAACCCCCTTAATATTGTCTATATTTTTACTTAACTTTTATGTACTGTCTATATCTTTACTTAACTTTTGAACCTATGGACTACAGTTATTACATGAAAACTGTTTAAATATCCATGTTTGCTAATTCTAACACCTCTGTCAACTTTGAATCAATTTTGATTGCTTATGATTGCATGTGGCATTTCCCTGTATCATTTCATGCCTCTTAATTTTTTATTAAATGTCAGACCCTGAAATTAAGCTTGTTGAATGCTAGGTGTTTTTGTAATATTCTTGAGCTTTTTTCTGTCATGTAGTCGAATTACTTGGAAACAGTTTGATCCTTTTGAGCTTTGCATTTTTAGATTTGTTAGGTGGAATCGGAGCAGTTGTCAGCCTAGAACTAGTTATTCCTTACTAGTGAGGCAAGACCCTTCTCAGTCATCTACCGTGAATGTTAAGTTTTCTCATCTGACTAGTGGAAAGAGGCATTATTCCTGTCCCTGTGTGAACACCAAGCACTGTTAATGCTAAGTGATTTTCCCCCTGGCCTCAGTTTCTTTCACATTCATGTACCCATCATTACTCAGCTGTGTTCTCAAGGATCATTCTGCACGTCTCTGGATTCTCTTTTGGAGCAACTCTCTCCTCACCAGCCTGTCCTGTGACCTTGGTCTCTCCATACACTTCATGTCCTCCACTCTGTGAGTCCTCTAGGCTCTGTGTGGGTTTCCCCACCTGAAGTCATGACCTGGAAATTCAGGGCCATGAGTTTGGCAGCTGTAAGTCCTCATTTGTTTCCCCTTTTCAGGAATCAGTGTCCTTCACTTGATGTCTAGTATCTTGCAGAAACGTTATTTATGCCAGGTGAGGTGGCTCGCGCCTGTAATCCCAGCACTTTGGGAGGCCAAGGTGGGCAGATCACGAGATCAAGAGATCACGACCATCCTGGCCAACATGGTGAAACCCTGTCTCTACTAAAAATACAAAAAGCTAGCCGGGCGTGGTGGCGCACACCTGTAGTCCCAGCTACTCAGGAGGCTGAGGCAGGATAATTGCTTGAAACCAGGAGGCAGAGGTTGCAGTGAGCCGAGATTGTGCCACTGCACTCCAACCTGGGCAACAGAGCAGACTCCATCTCAAAAAAAAAAGAAGAAACGTTGTTTATATATGAATATATTGTCCATTTATTCTGCACTCCAGTCTGGCGACAGAGCAGACTCCATCTGGGCGGTTGAGGGGGGGCGTGGAGAAAGAAACATTGTTTATATATGAATATATTGGCCATTTGTTGGTTGTTCAGGCGGGAGGGTAAATCCAGTTCTTCTCACTCAATCTTGGCGGAATTGTTTGTGCATTTTATGCAACTTAACCAAAAAGTCGCCCATTTGCACTGATCTTCCTCGCCATTTTGATTTTTCTATGGATAAAGTGACAGTGCACAGAAAGCCATGAGGAGCTGTTAAAGAGCTCGTGGCATTCTTCCAAGAAGTAAGATACTATTGACCCTGTTCTACCGATGATATCACTGCAACCTCGGGAGATGGAGTGGCTGGTTCAGGGTGACACTGCTAGGAAGGGGCAGGGTAGAGCCGCGAGTCACTGCGGTGCCTTCTCACTAGAACAAGCTTCCTCTCTGAACAAAGAGCTTTTGAAAAAGAATATTCATATTAGCGTTTTCATTTTCATCTTAGCAAGGCACTTGTCAGGAAGTTTTTTTATGTCTCTGCAGAACAAAAGCTCCTTGGTTCTTCTCTTTTTTGGAGAACACGCTTTCAGGAGAGGAGCCGTGTGATCATTTGCCAGAGCAGGAGGGGGTGGTGGGTGCTGAGACCAGAATCTTCATAGCAGACACTTGTGAAGCGTTCCAGCTGAAAGTCCGATCTCCTTAGTCAGATCTTTGCTAAATGGACATTGATGGGACTAAAAATAAGATGAGGACTGAATGGAGGCTTTAACAAATGTACATTTAAACTCTCAGTTTAGTCTCCTCAGCCATCACAGGAAAGGCAGTGGCAAGAACGTTTGCCAAAGTGTCATCTTTTATCAAAGGGGATAATTTTAGAGTGCTTGTAATCATGCTTGTTGTGGGCCTCCGCATCACTTCATATGGAATTAGACAACATGTTCATTTGAAATAAAAATTAAAAACTGGATTAGGAAGAAATATTTTACTGTCAAAAATCAGATCACTGTTGTTGATTCATCTAACGATTCCTGTTAAATTCTGACGTCGGAATTCCTTCCTTCCTTCCTTCCTTCCTTCCTTCCTTCCTTCCTTCCTTCCTTCCTTCCTTTCTTCCTTCCTTCCTTCTCTCCCTCTCTCTCTTTCTTTCTCTCTCTTTCCATCTGTCTCTCTCTCTCCCTCTCTTTCTCTCTTCTTTCCTCTCCTTCCCTCCCCTCCCCTCTCCTCCCTTCCCCTCTCCTCCCCTCTCCTCCCCTCCCCTCTCCTCCCCTCCCCTCCCCTCTCCTCCCCTCCCCTCTCCTCCCCTCCCTTCTCCTCCCCTCCCCTCCTGTCGCCTTCCTTCCCTTCCCTTTTCTTTCTTTCCTTTCAGCGTCTTGCTCTTTCACCCAGACTGGCATGCAGTGTCCCAGTCATAGCTCACTGTAGCCCCAACTGCCTGGGCTCAAGCAATCCTTTAGCCTCAGCCTCCTGAGTGTTGGGTCTACAGACGTTCCACCATGTGTGGCTAATTTTTAAAATTTTTTTGTAAAGACAAGATCTCGTTGTGTTACCCAGGCTAGTCTTGAACTTCTGACCTCAACTGACCTTTCACCTCGGCTTTTTAAAGTGCTGATATTACAGGCATGAGCCACCATGACTCACCTTTATATCTTTCCTTTGTAATAAAATGTGGCTGGGTAGTCACAGGCCTGGAGTCTAGGGGGCATTACCTGCCATTTTTGTTAAGTTACCATCTTTAAGTGTTCATTTAAGTTTTAATGTTGTATGACTTGACCTGGCATTTAGGTCTGCACTTTGGCAGGCACAAGAAAATTGTAAATCCCTTCTTTTTTGGTGGGGACAGAGTCTTGCTCTGTCGCCCAGGCTGGAGTGCGGTGGCACGATCTTGGCTCACTGCAAGCTCCGCCTCCCAGATTCACACCATTCTCCTGCCTCAGCCCCCCGAGTAGCTGAGCCTACAGGTGCCCGCCACCATGCCCGGCTAATTTTTTGTATTTTTTTTTTAGCAGAGACGGGGCTTCACCGTGTTAGCCAGGATGGTCTCGATCTCCTGACCTTGTGATCTGCCTGCCTCAGCCTCCCAAAGTGCTGGGATTACAGGCACAATTAAATCCCTTCTTGAGGACTTATATACATTCCTCTTGAAGACATAAATCCAGAGCTTGCTGGTGGTGTTGGAACCGAACTGTCGATTCCCTCCTGGGCAGGGGTCGCCGCGAAGGATCACCGACACGAGATTCACAGCAGAGAGTTATTTATTACTAGCGCGCTAGGGTCCCAAGCTCTAAGTTGGCCCTGGGACCCCGACTGCTTGTTACAGGCTGTTTATATAGGCAAATACAAGTTCAAACACAGCTTAGGGCGCGAAATTCAAACAAAGCTTTAGGCGCGTGGTAATTGGGTCTGTCTATGGCCTGAGCAAGGTGTCTTATGCTAATTGGTTAGAGCAGGACCTTATGAGGTTTTTTTTTTTGGAGTTGTTGATTCCGGGAACTTCGAGGCAGGGTGGGACCCCATGAGGTTGTTTCCCGGAATTGGCAGGGTGGGACCCTATCAGGGTGGGACCTTATTGAGGCAGGGTGGGACCCTATCCAGAGCCACCTGGTGTTAATTTTTTCTATATGAGGCCTAGTTTCTAAGTTTTATGAGGCCTAGTTTC
Source organism: Macaca nemestrina (assembly GCF_043159975.1). Taxonomy (NCBI): domain Eukaryota; kingdom Metazoa; phylum Chordata; class Mammalia; order Primates; family Cercopithecidae; genus Macaca; species Macaca nemestrina. The sequence continues at coordinate 168,889,028 of NC_092128.1, read as the reverse complement.
AGTGGCTGTCTGGAAAAGGTCACATCTTGTAATAGGAGTCATACATAAATATTTCTGAGATCTCTCTCTTACTTACCGCCGTGCCTGGAAAATTCAGACAGCTGTATTCAGTAAATGTTATTTGAATATAAGTAAATCAAAAGTGTTCTTTCTATAGATTCGGTAGATGTTATCACTTAGACTAATTCTCTCTCTAACCCTCACCAAATTCTACCCTATATTCTCAGATTGTGCAAACATGGGATTCCAAAACAGTGTGGATTGTTTTCAGTCTCTTTGAAGTTCGGATTTAAATCATACTTTTACACAGTTTTTCAGTCTAAACGTGGAAGTGGTATGAGATGTTGTTTTTGTGCAGCTAGAATTCTTTGTTCTACTAATGAGTATCATTTTGTGAGTCCCTGTGTCTGAGTATACTGTATATTTCAAATTTCTTTTTTTTTTTTTTTTTTTGAGACAGAGTCTCGCTCTGTCGCCCAGGCTGGAGTGCAGTGGCCGGATCTCAGCTCACTGCAAGCTCCGCCTCCCGGGTTTACGCCATTCTCCTGCCTCAGCCTCCCGAGTAGCTGGGACTACAGGCGCCCGCCACCTCGCCCGGCTAGGTTTTTGTATTTTTTTAGCAGAGACGAGGTTTCACTATGTTAGCCAGGATGGTCTCGATCTCCTGACCTCGTGATCCGCCCATCTCGGCCTCCCAAAGTGCTGGGATTACAGGCTTGAGCCACCGCGCCCGGCCATGTTTCAAATTTCTGATTTAATTATATACCTATAGGCAAATACATTGAATGGTCAACCTAAAAATGCATTATTCAACTCATAGAGTCATATGTATATATGCACATGTATTTAAAATAAGTACTTTGGGCTGGATGTAGTGGCTCACAGCTGTAATCCCAGCACTTTGGGAGGCTGAGGTGGGAGGATCCCTTGAGCCCAGGAATTTGAGACCACCCTAGGCAACATAGAAAGACCCTATCTCTACCAAAAAAAAAAAGATTGTTTTAATTAGCCAGGCATGATGGTGCGTGCCTGTAGTCGCAGCTGCTCGGGAGGCTGAGGTGGGAGTGTGAGCCAGGGAAGTCAAGGCTGCAGTGAGCTCTGATGGTGCCACTGCACTCCAGCCTGGACAACAAAGCAAGACCCTTTTCCAAAATTAAAAATTAAAAAATGAAATAAATACTTGAAATACTACAATTATTAAAACAGTTGTTTTCCCCATGGGAAAAAAAGTTGAGCAGAGCGGTGTCTTTGCACTCAGAAAAAACTCTTATCTGTTGAAGGCTAGTGACTCTTCTAAGTACCAACCCCTTAACCTTTTTACTTTCCTAAGACTTTCTTTGGAAAATCAAGGAGTTAGCACTTTTTCCCCCTGGAAAAATTAAACGCCTCTCCGGAGTTGCAGCACCCGTGGTAAACCTCCATCACCTTTGTAGGCCTCCAGGCTACCAAATTAAATACTTAAAGCTAAGCATTCATCATTTCTTGACCTGCCCTCTACAGTCATGCACTTCCTGCTTTTTGCTTTGTTAGGGCTGGTACTCAAGCTATTCATAGCTTCATGAAACAGGAACTAAATGCTGTCTGAGCCTTTCCTCTTGTAACTCTCAGGATTCTACTTATCCTTCATAGACAGAAGATGATCATATGTCCTGACTGTTAAAGAGAAATTAGACTTAATGTGATCCTGTACAGTTAAACCAAAGGCTAGATAGGGATTTTTTATTTAAATCAACTTTCTATTGTAGGCCTAGGTCTGGAAAACCTTAGCACCCCCTAATTAGTAAGAATTGAAGTGTTTTGGGTGGGGGGAGGGGGGAGGGATTGCATTGGGAGTTATACCTGATGTAAATGACGAGTTGATGGGTGCTGACGAGTTGATGGGTGCAGCACAGCAACATGGCACAAGTATACATATGTAACAAACCTGCACGTTATGCACATGTACCCTAGAACTTAAAGTATAATAATAATAATAATAATAAATTAAAAAAAAAAAAGAATTGAAGTGTTTTAAAGATAAGGGATACACAGCCAAACCCTTCTTTGTAATTCTGAGATTTTTGGTGTTTTTACAGATACTTAGCATAAATCTTTCATTAGACAGTATCATGATTATTATTCTGACTTCAACAACTTTTGCATTTGCTAGAGGGAAATGAGAATTAGAAAACATTTTCCTGCACATCTGTCTACTTATCTATGCCAGTTGTGTTGTTTTGATTTTCCCAGTGTCTTACGATTGAAGCCATTTTATCTATACTAAAATTCATTTCATGCTTGTATCTGCTGCTTCACACTCAGGCTCTCAGTTTAATTGAGCAAAAAAGAATGTTGGCAGTTTCTATAGCATTGGCACCCTTCTTTCCTTTCTCATTTTTGAATGGTTCAGCCAAATGTTAAATTTTGCTGAGATCTCTGAAAATTTCTTCATAGAATTCTTCGATAGAACATGAATTGTGTGAGACTCTTCATTAAAGAGTATGGTTTCATCTCTAAGTTGAGATTTTGCTCAAAGCTATTTGGTAAATTTCAGCAGCAGAGCAATAAATGTTCAACAAAAAGCAGCAGTCATTGGAGATAACAAGGGTAGGAATTAATGGGAGCTTTCCCACAGGTAAACAGGTGATGGCATGAGGAGGTTTTAACCACCTCATAAATACATTCTTAGCCATGATACGATGTGGATTGCAACTCAACCAAACTTTAATCAATGTAGGTATTGGTGTAACTTTGTTTTCTAAAGCAAAAAAGAAATTGAGTTACTAAATTTGAGCTTTTATATGATACTGCTAATTACCCTTCACTGAAACAAACCAATTATTTCTACTCATCTGTTTTCGTTGCAAAAGAAATTATCTTTTAAAATATATGTATATAGCATATATCTCCAAAGCAAATATGGGACATCTGTACCTCCATGTAACTGATAATAAATAAGTTAAAAATTATTCGCTGAGTTCTTGGTATGTGGAGAGATGAATATTGCAATGTTTAAGGCATTCCACCAGCAGGTTTTGATTGTAATCAAGATTTTATAAAGCTAATCAGAATGGAATTAAAAGTTAAAAGACTGCCAGGCAAAAAAAATCATCTTTCGGAAAAGTAAATAATTGTTCTGTACCTACATATTTAATCTTTATTTGTTCACCATTCATTTATTTTTAGTTGAGTTCTGCATACATTGGTGAGCAAAGGGGGACTCATTAGCTTGAGCACTTCTAAGGGCAAACTCAATAACAAATAATGGATGGGAAGGCAGATGGGAGAATTAGCATTTATTGAACAAAATCTTATAAACTATGCTGAATGGTATACATGCTGTTTCAGTAAAACCACTGAGTGCTGTTACTTCCCTACCTTCTGAATGTTTACCAAGTTCAACAAACAGATCTTGCTACATGCAAATGGGAAGTATGTAACAAGAGATACTAGTGGTCTCTGGTTTTCATTAAGTTACATAGAACATTAAGAAGGATGTTGGAAAGGCATTAGCTTAAGAACTGTCTTGTGCCACTGAGGCCATATTCATCATCCAGATTCCCTCCACAGTGGAGCCCTGCTCGGTCACTGCCTTCAGAATGCAAACAGGTCTTCATAGGATGCCATTAAAACCCATAGCACCGTATGGTTTGAAGCTCTGCTTTCTTCCAGCAAACATACGTATTGTAATGTTAATATATATGTTCATTTTATCCTTGAGAACGAAAATGTATTATGAAAATATAAATATTTAGTTTTTGTAGACAAATAGCACATTATTTAAAGATCCAGTAGTTATTCACCTGCCTGGTATGACTGATATTTGTCCTAAAGAACAGATGGGCAGCAGAGTATCCTCACCCCGGAAACACGTGTGCACACACACGCAAACACAGTCTCACATAAGCTGTAAGGGGTTTATTCATTGTGTGAAAGCTGACCATGGATCCCAGTTTAAAGATGCTAGGTGGTGTTTGGATTTTAAGCATCATTACCTTGAGTTTCCTTATATAAACGTTTTAAAATCAACAAAAATACTCAATTTCTAATAGGTCATAACACTGACTAGGTGTGGGAAAAGGAGAGGGTAAAATTAAAAGAAGCGCAAATGTACTTTTCTTTGAATAGGCTAACCAGTTAGAGAATGTATGAAGCAGGACCGCCATAGTCCAAGTATGAATACGTCCAAAATTAAAGTAGATTGCTGTAAATCTCTCTAAAAGTCAAGAATATGTCACAGTTGACATTTTTCGGATGATCAGACCGTTTGACAAATCTTTGCGAGGGTCTGAGTTAGTTGAAAATATCTTTTGTTTATGATGTCAGCAGCACTGTGGGCTTCGCCTTCTGGGTTGTACTAATAGTTCTGTTCATCATTAAGGGCTTACACGTTTCACTGTTTGACTAAACAAAGCTCGAAGACATACTAGTCCAAACATTTTCTGTCCTTTCTGCACTCCTAGGTCAGAAGATCTTAGCTCTTTATCCACTCTATGCTAGAG